>NC_055999.1:72865923-73472800 GCF_018446385.1 Zingiber officinale
TGGACTCGCTGGTCCTCAGAGCTGCCTCCAAGGTCTTTATTTTGTCAAAAGCAGCGTGGGAGATGTTCCGGGCCGATTCTGTAGACTCCCCAATCAATCGGAGATAACTCGCTAAGTCCCCAGGCGTCGGGTTGAGTGGATCGCGTGGGGTGAGCGGCAACTCCAACTCCTGAAGACGAGCCTTCAACACTTCATTCTCCCTATGCAGGTGGGCGGCTTGTTGAATCGCACTTAAGCCAGCAGAACAGGCCTGCATGTAGCATATAAGTAGGGTTTATAAGGGGTTTATAAGAAATTTCGAAAGAAGAGCACTAAAGAGAAAACTCACAGAAACTAGCTGGCGGGAAACTTGGTCCAACCCTTCCATCGGCGGGTTATTCCAAAATTTCCGATTGCCTGCCCTCCAGGACGAAGCTAGCTCGCCCTGAAACTCAACCAGGCCGACAGCAGAAGGAGCATCTTCCGTAGCCTCTTCGGCGTCGTCAGGCTCAGTGGAGGAGGGCAGGCGCCAGGAGGCAGTGAAGGCATATTTTTTGGAAATCTTCCCCCTGGCTCGAGATGTGGAAGCCGGAGCAGCTACCGGGAGCGAGGTGGATATAGTTTCAGAGCTCCCGGGCTGGTCCACTATAGGAAGGGGGAGCTGCTCGGGAAAGAGGGCTTGAGCAGGAAGAGCAGCCTGATCGGGGGATAGGTCCTGACCGGGGGTCGGGTCAGATATGTGGGGTGACATAATGGGAACCTCTGGCCCCAAAGCCATCTCCCGGTCAGGAGTAATAGCCCTGGCTTCTGAAGTTGCGGCTAAGCGATGGCCAGAAGGAAGAGGTGGAGGAGATGCTTGAACTGCCGGAATAACCCTCTTCCTTTTGCGTTGTAGCCGTAATCGTTTAGCGGGCGGGGGAGACGCATCTCGCTCTTCCTCGGCCTGCTCCAGGGTAGCAACCTGCTCTAAGGTGGCAGGGTCTTCTATAGAAGCCGCCTCTAGGGGAAGGGCCGAGGAAGCTTCCTCCTGGACCGGCATAGGTGGAGCAGACTGTGAAGCAGAAGGGGCAGACTGGGAGGAAGTTGCCAAGCCCTGTTTAAGCTCCAAGCTTAAGGCTTTCAAAACGACAATAGACTGGCGCTTTATATCTGAGGAGTAAGCCCGGAGCATGACAGCTTCTGCAAAGTAAAAGAAAAATACCTCAGTTAGCGAAGAATAGCAAAGAGGAAAATGGGGTCTTACCTAGCGGAGCCCCTATTTCTGCTTGGACTAGGCTGAGCCTGAACGAATACAAAAATCCTTCCAACAGTAATATAGACAAGCGAACGCTCACGCCTTGAAGTTTTTCTGAAGCGAAGTCGCAGGAAGGCTGATGCCAATGTACCGAGAGGTTGGAAGGGATGTTAGAGCGCCACTGGTTCGGCTCGACCAGGGGCTCAGGGGATCTAATAAAGAAGAATCGAGATTTCCTCGCCTTGTTGGAAGAGGGCATGTTGGAAAAAAAACTTGAAACCAGGCCTAGCCTGTACCATGAATACTCCCGGTTCCGAGCGTTTGAAAGAATAAAAATGATGGAATAGCAGAACGGACAAGGGAATTTGATATATGCGACATAGAATGATAGTGCCACATACGGCTCTGAAGAAGTTGAGGGCAAATTGAGAGGGGCAAATGCCAAAGTATTGGCTCAGGGAGGAAATAAAAGGATGGATGGGAAAACGAAGACCTCCCAGAAGCTGATCCCTGAAAATGGTCATGAAACCTTCAGTAGGGGATGAAGGATGCTCGCTGGGTGTGGGGATACGAAGTTCGTAATCCCTGCTAAGTCTCAGGTCAGACTGAATCATGAACAGGTCATGACTGTCTATGTCATAAATGAAACATGAATACCAAAGGGAGGTTGGAGACGAAGGTTGGAGAAGAGGTCAGTCGAGAAGAGGAAGAACACCAGGCGTGAAGAGTCTAGAAGGGGAAGGTTGAGACACCAGGAATGGCGAGGGAACGAGAAGACGAAGGCAGACGAAACGCTCAAGGCAACGAAGGCGAACTGCCTTTAGGGCTTATAAAGTGGGTTTTCCTAGGGAATATCGAAAAGATGTGTCGAGTATATTTTTGGGTAAAGTGCCAAAAGCCGTCCGATCACAGAACGACATGCTCTTCTGGGAGGCCGTGTACAAAAAGGAGTAGGGTCGGCAGCGTCATACGGCGTAAGCAATAAAGGCATGGGATAGGTGTCACCACCCTAGGAAGCGTATTAATGATGGAAGTGATAAAGAAATCATGAAAGGTAGCGGCCATACGGAAACATCTGCCACACAATTTTCTTGGGAAATGAAGAAGAAAATGGGCGGGAAAGAAATTCGAATATGGCGAGGCTACAAAACATCCTTTGCTTGAGGATTGAGTAAGAATTTAATATTTTTGTCCTCACCATGCATCTGATATGGCATATTTCTTGATTGCAGACGAAGTCAAAGCAATCTCTTCAAGTAATCCTTGGTCGGGAATACACCCCCAGGTCGGCAACATCTATCCTGGTCGGGGAATCACCCCCAGGTCAGCAACATTTATCTCCAAACGGGTTTTCATAAAAATTCCCGGTCGACTGTCCCAGACTCTCGCCCCAGTGCGAGTTATAAGTGAGCAAGGCCCTCACGCCCAACGACCTTCCAGGTCGGCTATCCCAGACTCTCGCCCCAGTGCGAGTTATAAGTGAGCAAGGCACTCAAGCCCAACGACCTTCCCGGTCGGCTGTCCCAGACTCTTGCCCCAGTGCGAGTTATAAGTGAGCAAGGCTCTCATGCCCAACGACCTTCTCGGTCGGCTGTCCCAGACTCTCGCCCCAGTGCGAGTTATAAGTGAGCAAGGCTCTCATGCCCAACGACCTTCCCGGTCGGCTGTCCCAGACTCTCGCCTCAATGCAGGTAATAAGTGAGCAAGGCTCTCACACCAAACGACTTTCCCGGTCGGCTGTCCCAGACTCTCACCTCAGTGCGAGTTATAAGTGAGCAAGGCTCTCACGCCCAACGGCCTTCCTGGTCGGCTGCCCAAGACTCTCGCCTCAGTGCGAGTTATAAGTGAGCAAGGCTCTCACGCCCAACGACCTTACCGGTCGGCTATCCTAGACTCTCGCCCCAGTGCGAGTTACAAGTGAGCAAGGCTCTCACGCCCAACGACCTTCCCGGTCGCCTGTCCCAGACTCTTTCCTCAGTGCGAGTTATAAGTGAGCAAGACTCTCACGCCCAACGACCTTCCCGGTCGGCTGTGCTAGACTCTCGCCTCAGTGCGAGTTATAAGTGAGCAAGGCTTTCACGCCCAACGACCTTCCCGGTCGGCTGTCCCAGACTCTCGCCCCAGTGCAAGCTATAAGTGAGCAAAGCTGTCATGCCCAACGACCTTACCTGTCGGATGTCTTAGACTCTCACCCCAGTGCGAGTTATAAGTGAGCAAGGCTCTCACGCCTAACGACCTTCCATGTCGGCTGTCAGAGACTCTCGCCCCAGTGCGAGTCATAAGTGAGCAAGGCTCTCACGCCCAACGACCTTCCTGGTCGGCTATCCCAGACTCTCGCCTCAGTGCGAGTTATAAGTGAGCAAGTCTCTCACGCCCAATGACCTTCCTGGTCTCTCACGCCCAATGACCTTCCCGGTCGGCTGTCCCCGACTCTCGCCTCAGTGCGAGTTATAAGTGAGCAAGGCTCTCACGCCCATGACACTCGCCCCAGTGCGAGTTATAAGTAAGCAAGGCTCTCACGCCCAACGAACTTCCCAGTCGGCTGTCCCAGACTCTCTCCTCAGTGCGAGTTATAAGTGAGCAAGGCTCTAACGCCCAACGACCTTCCAGGTCGGCTATCCCAGACTCTCGCCTCAGTGTGAGTTATAAATGAGCAAGGCTCTCACGCCCAACGACCTACCCGGTCGATTGTGCACACTCTCGCCCCAGTGCGAGTTATAATTGAGTAAGGCTCTCACGCCCAACGACCTTCTCGGTCGGCTGTCCCAAACACTCGCCCCAATGCGAGTCATAAGTGAGCAAGGCTCTAACGCCCAACGACCTTCCTGGTCGGCTGTCTCAGACTCTCGCCTCAGTGCAAGTTATAAGTGAGCAAGGCTCTCACGACCAACGACCTTCCTGGTCGACTGTCCCAGACTCTCGCCCCAGTGCGAGTTATAAGTGATCAAGGCTCTCACGGCCAATGACCTTCCTGGTCGGCTGTCCCAGACTCTCGCCTCAGTGCGAATTATAAGTGAGCATGACTCTCACGCCCAACGACCTTCCTGGTCGGCTGTCTCAGACTCTCGCCCCAGTGCGAGTTATAAGTGTGCAAGGCTCTCACGCCCAACGACCTTCCCGGTCGGCTGTCCCAGACTCTCGCCCCAGTGCGAGTTATAAGTGAGCAAGGCTCTCACGCCCAATGACCTTCTCGGTCGGCTGTCCCAGACTCTCGCCCCAGTGCGAGTTATAAGTGAGCAAGGCTCTCATGCCCAATGACATTCCCGGTCGGCTGTCCCAAACTCTCGCCTCAGTGAGAATTATAAGTGAGCAAGGCTCTCTCACCCAACGACCTTCCCGGTCGGCTGTCCCAGACTCTCGCCCCAATGCGGGTTATAAGTAAGCAAGGCTCTCACGCCCAACAACCTTCCCGGTCGGTTGTCCCAGACTCTTGCCCCAATGCGAGTTATAAGTAAGCAAGGCTCTCATGCCCAACGACCTTCCTGGTCGGCTGTCCCTGACTCTCGCCTCAGTGCGAGTTATATGTGACAAAGGCTCTCACGCCCAACGATCTTCCTGATCGGCTGTCCGAGACTCTCGCCCCAGTCCGAGTTATAAGTGAGTATGGCTCTCACGCCCAACGACCTTCCCGGTCGGCTGTCCCAGACTCTCGCCCCAGTGCGAGTTATAAGTGAGCAAGGCTCTCACACCCAACGACCTTCCTGGTCGGTTGTCCCAGACTCTCGCCTAAGTGCTAGTTATAAATGAGCAAGGCTCTCATGCCCAACGACCTTCCAGGTCGACTGTCCCAAACTCTCGTCTCAGTGCGAGTTATAAGTGAGCAAGGCTCTCACGCCCAACGACCTTCCTGGTCGGCTGTCCCAGACTCTCACCCCAGTGCGAGTTATAAGGGAGCAAGGCTCTCACGCCCAACCACCTTCACGGTCGGTTGTCCCAGACTCTCACCTCAGTGCGAGTTATAAGTTAGCAAGGTTCTCACGCCTAACGACCTTCTTGGTCTGCTGTCCCAGACTCTCGCCCGAATACGAGTTATAAGTGAGCATGTCTCTCACGCCCAACAACCTTCCTGGTCGGCTGTCCCAGACTCTCGCCCTAGTGCGAGTTATAAGTGAGCAAGGCTCTCACGCCCAACGACCTTCCTGGTCGATTGTCCCAGACTCTCGCCTCAATGCGAGTTATAAGTGGGAAAGACTCTCACGCCCAACGACCTTTCGGGTCGGCTGTCCCAGACTCTCTCTTATTGCGAGTTATAAGTGAGCAAGGCTATCATGCCCAACGACCTTCCCGGTCGGCTGTCTCAGACTCTCGCCCAAGTGCGAGTTAAAAGTGAGCAAGACTCTCACGCCCAACGACCTTCCCGGTCGGATGTCCCAGACTCTCGCCTCAGTGCGAGTTATAAGTGAGTAAGGCTCTCATGCCCAACGACCTTCCCGGTCGGTTGTCCCAGACTCTCGCCCCAATGCGAGTTATAAGTGAGCAAGATTCTCACGCCCAACAACCTTCCAGGTCGACTGTCCCAGACTCACGCCCTTGTGCGATTTATAAGTGAGCAAGGCTCTCACGCCCAACGACCTTCTTGGTCGGTTGTCCCAAACTCTCGCCTCAATGCGATTTATAAGTGAGGAAGGTGTTGGAGCAATCCCAATGGTTCGTGGGACCATGTGTTTTGGTGTTTGGGCAAAGGGTTTAAGTTAGGTTTACCCTCGTTATTTGATATGTGTACTTGAGTTGTGCAGGACTGCAGGTGACACATGTGACTCAGGTTGACGGCTTCGGGTCCGGTGAAGGATGGGGCATCCGAGGGACCATGGACAAGGCAGCAAGGACAATGGCCGAGGGAAGCGACTTCGAGGCATACGCGAAGGATGGCATTGGAGACAAGCCGCGGGCTTGGATGCATCCGAGGGACGAGAGCCAAAAGGAAGTAGGCTTGAAGGCAAGAGGTCAAGGCTGCAAAGAAGAGTCAAGTGAGTCGTGAGGGTCCGAGTGCGAGTGAAATGTACTCGGGATGGGAAACCCTAAGTTTGAGTTACCGACCGCATCGACCACGATCGGTGGTGAGCATGTGCTTCGCGCCGAATGGTTGATCACCGACCGTCATGGACCAACCGACCGATAGATAGCCGCTGGAATGCCGTTGGCACCACGACCGCATGGACCGCCGATCGGTAATCCGCAAAACAAGATGGTCGCTTCCCGAGCTCTATAAGAGGGAGCTTGGTTTGGCCGGCCAAAGTTGACTAAATTAGTGGTGGGTAACCCTAATTAGTAGTCAACTAGTGCCCTAGCAATCCAAGTGCTCTTGATCGAGTTGTGGTGAGGTTTCTCCACCGACAAGGAGGATTGTGCTAGCCGGAGTTTCCGGGGATTAATCCACCGACGGATTGAGGGATCGTCCACCTTACGGACAGCCGTGGAGTAGGAGCAAGTTATCTCCGAACCACGTAAACGAACGTGTTAGCTTGGTTTGCCATTTCTTATTCTTGTCTTAAGCTTTCTTTGTATTATTATTTGTAGTTAGTATTAGATTTCCGCTGCGCATACTAACAATAGTGTAGAAAGCAAGGATTTGGGGGTGCCGTCTATCCAACCCCCCTTCAAGCCGGCCACCGATCCTCCAACAATTGGTATCAGAGCGAGGACGCTCTCCGTCGGACTAACCGCCGAGGAAGTAAAGATGACCGGCTTGATAGATCCGCCAAAGTTCGAAGGAGGAAGCTTATGGGACATCACCTTTTGGATGGTGAAGATGAAGACCTTCTTCGAGACGGATTGGGACACAATGATGGTGGTGGAAGAGCCATTTGAAGTCCCTAAAGACAAGAAAGGGAAGAAGCTCCGACCACGACGTTGGACCGAGGAGCAAACCACACGATCGGAGGCAAATTCAAAGGTAATATCAATATTGATTGAAATTTTGCCTTCTAACGTGATAAGTCGTGTAGGTGAACACAAGAACGCCCACGAGTTGTGGAGCAAGGTAAAGAAAGTTCTAGGAGAAGAACTTTTGCCTACACATGATGAGATAGAGCCCAAGGAGATGGGCTTAGCAGCTCAAGAAGAGGAGGAGGAGCAACCAGAAGTTGAGTCATGCTCAACATACGAGGAGGAGAAGGAAGATGAAGCATCATCAACATCCTCAACGGTTGAAGAAGAATCCAAGACGGATGAAGAAGAGGTCTTGGAGGTCAACCTAGTGAGCACCTCCACCGAAGTCAAGTCAAAGGACCATATCATTTGCTTCGGTTGCAATGAAAAAGGGCACTACAAGAGTAGATGTCCTATGGGTAAGAAAGAGGTAAATTCTAAACCCATTCAAGTTGATTTGAATACTAATGTGGGTTGTAGAAATGATGGTGCCAAGAAGAAGAAGGAGAAGAAGCACATTAGATGCTTCACTTGTGGTGAAATAGGGCACTACCACACCAAATGCCCAAAGAAGAAAGAGCTCAAGAAGTTGGCGCATTTGAAGATGTGGGAGAAGAAGTGGAGGAAGAATGGAGGCTCGAATCAAGGGGGAGCTCCAAAGGTAAAGGGTAAGGTAAACCCTAATTTAAATTTGAAGTCAAATTTAAATTCCTCCATGCATGCTAGGAATAATTCTTATTATTTACCCATGCAAAATTTTGGATTTAAGTATCATGACAGGAATAGGGTTAATGTAGATCAAAACCCTAGGAGGCCAATTCATGAAAAACCTAGGAATAGTAGACCTAAGGAGGCCCAAGGCATTAATCCCAAGAAGGGGAGACATATGCCTAGAAAGGGTAGGTCTAGGAATGTCCAAGGTGGACATGTTGACTCTAGGTTTAGGAACCTAGAAAGGGAGAATCAAGCTTTGAAGGCAAAGCTTGATGGTTTAGAGAAATTCCTTAAGAGATTCACTATTGGATCTAAGGGATTAAATATGGTGTTGGGGAGTCAAAAACCCAACAATGATAGATCGGGTTTGGGATACCGATCTAGAGTCTCCAAGGTTAAAAGGAGACCATGTGCTAGGGTGGCACATGATAAGGGCAAGGGAGAGTCATCCAAGGCCAATAAAAAGAAATATGCTAGGGTTGCATATGATTATGGCAAGGATGATGTGTCCAAGGTCAAGAAGATAAGGAGATCTTCTAAGGGACATCATTGTGGTTTGGTCACAATAGATGAGTCACCTAGGGAGGTGACTAAGGTAAAGAGCTCTAGGGGGAGCTCAAAGAGTCAATTTGGGACCCATGGCCAATGGATCTCAGGTGGGTTCTACTTGGGGGTCTAAAGGAACCATGGAGTGTGCCAAATGGTTTAGAGACGGATTTGAGTCTTAAACCTAGGGATTTGGCACACATGGATTATGTTTCATGCAAGAAATATGACATTTGGGGTCATATAGCATGATAATTGGTTTTGGATGTATAGATGCCATATAAACCAATGCTAGGGATGCATTGTGGGTTGGTATGGGCAAATACATCAAAAGGAAGCCAAAACTAGGACTTTAGGTCAAGGTTCAATTGAACCATTTAGCTAGTTTTGGATTTTGTGTCAATCTTGGGATTGGTGATAGATATATTTTGTAATATATTTTTCCCAAGTAGACAAGAGTACAATAGACCTCTCCACAAAATTTGGGAATTTTTGGAGGTCTAGGGAATTATTGGTGCATTTCTGAAGTTGGCCTGAAAAGGCTGATTTTTTTCAGAAATAGGGTACCAGTCGATTGGTGCAGATACCAGTTGGCTGGTAACAATGGAAATCGACCACAGAATGTTTCTGTATGGTGGTTTCGAAAGGGGGCAGTCGACTGGCACTTAGGGCAGTCGACTGATACCAATCTAAAACTATTTTCAGCATTGGTTTGTGACCATGTCAACTCACTTAGATGTATGGGATCCAAGGGGGATTAATACATGAGTTTAGGGTCAGTTTGGATGATAAATTTTCAACAATTGGGATATTGTTGGAGAACTTTTTGGATGTTAGGCAAAGGGGGAGAAGTAAGGTTTAATTGGGAAAACCTTAAGTTCCTTTGCGTAGGGGGAGCCTTGGGATAGGTTCTTAAAAAGCCCTGTGATAAAATCCTAGCTCAAGGGGGAGCGTAGGTGTAGGGGGAGCCTTGTGATAGGTTTCAACGTAAGTCCATTCGGCGGTTGCCAAGTGTGTAGCCTTGGCAACGTAAGTCCATTCGGCGGAGTAAGTCCAAGTGTGTAGCCTTGGCATCGTAAGTCCATTTGTTTTAGCATGTTTATTTGCTATATGTTTTTCCCTAACTTAAACGTATTGCCAAACACCAAAAAGGGGGAGATTGTTGGAGCAATCCCAATGGTTCGTGGGACCATGTGTTTTGGTGTTTGGGCAAAGGGTTTAAGTTAGGTTTACCCTCGTTATTTGATATGTGTACTTGAGTTGTGCAGGACTGCAGGTGACACATGTGACTCAGGTTGACGGCTTCGGGTCCGATGAAGGATGGCATTGAGGACAAGCCGCGAGCTTGAATGCATCTGAGGGATCGTGGACAAGGCAGCAAGGACAAGGGCCGAGGGAAGCGACTTCGAGGCATACGCGAAGGATGGCATTGAGACAAGCCGGGCTTGATGCATCCGAGGGACGAGGCCAAAAGGAAGTAGGCTTGAAGGCAAGAGGTCAAGGTCGCAAAGAAGAGTCAAGTGAGTCGTGAGGGTCCGAATGCGAGTGAAATGTACTCGGGATGGGAAACCCTAAGTTTAGGGTTGTACCATGACCGGAGGAGGACCTCTGATGATCTGGTCAACGTAGCGGACAGATCACCGATCGGTCATGGGACCACCGACCGATAGATAGCCGCTGGAATGCCGTTGGCACCACGACCGGTGCATGGACCGCCGATCGGTAACGGGCAAACAAAGATGGTTGCTTCCCGAGCTCTATAAGAGGGAGCTTGGTTTGGCCGGCCAAAGTTGACGAAATTAGTGGTGGGTAACCTCTAATTAGTAGTCAACTAGTGCCCTAGCAATCCAAGTGCTCTTGATCGAGTTGTGGTGAGGTTTCTCCACCGACAAGGAGGATTGTGCTAGCCGGAGTTTCCGGGGATTAATCCACCGACGGATTGAGGGATCGTCCACCTTACGGACAGCCGTGGAGTAGGAGCAAGTTATCTCCGAACCACGTAAACGAACGTGTTAGCTTGGTTTGCCATTTCTTATTCTTGTCTTAAGCTTTCTTTGTATTATTATTTGTAGTTAGTATTAGATTTCCGCTGCGCATACTAACAATAGTGTAGAAAGCAAGGATTTGGGGGTGCCGTCTATCCAACCCCCCTTCAAGCCGGCCACCGATCCTCCAACAGAAGGCTCTCACGCCCACCGACCTTCCCGGTCGGCTGTCCCAGACTCTCGCCCAGTGCGAGTTATAAGTGAGCAAGGCTCTCATGCCCAACGACCTTCCCGGTCGGCTATCCCAGACTCTCGCCTCAGTGCAAGTTATAAGTGAGCAAGGCTCTCACGCCCAACGACCTTCTTGGTCGGCTATCCCAGACTCTCGCCCCAGTGCGAGTTCAAAATGAGCAAGGCTCTCATGCCCGACGACCTTCCTGGTCAGCTATGCCAGACTCTCGCCTCAGTGCAAGTCATAAGTGTGCAAGGCTCTCACGCCCAACGACCTTCCTGTTCGGCTGTCCCAGACTCTCGCCCCAGTGCGAGCTATAAGTGAGCAAGGCTCTCACGTCCAACGACCTTCTGGGTCAGCTGTCCCAAACTCTCGCCCTAATCCGAGTTATAAGTGAGCAAGGCTCTCACGCCCAACGACCTTCCCGGTCGGCAATCCTAGACTCTCGCCCCAGTGCGAGTTATAAGTGAGCAAGGCTCTCACGCCCAACGACCTTCCTGGTCGGCTATCCCAGACTCTCGCCCCGGTGCGAGTTATTAGTGAACAAGGCTCTCACGCCCAACGACCTTCCCGGTCGGCTGTCCCAGACTCTCGCCTCAATGCGAGTTATATGTGAGCAAGGCTCTCACGCCCAATTACCTTCCCGGTCGGCTGTCCCAGACTCTCGCCCTACTGCAAATTATAAGTGAGCAAGGCTCTCACGCTCAACGACCTTCCCGATCGGCTGTCCCAGACTCTCGCCTAAGTGCGAGTTATAAGTGAGCAAGGCTCTCACGCCCGACGACCATCCCGGTGGGCTGTCCTAGACTCTCGCCTCAGTGAGAGTTATAAGTGAGCAAGGCTCTCACGCCCAACGACCATCCCGGTCGACTGTCCCAGACTCTCACCTCAGTGCGAGTTATAAGTGAGCAAGGCTCTCACGCTCAACGACCTACCCGGTCGGCTGTCCCAGACTCTCGCCCCAGTGCAAATTATAAGGAGCAAGGCTCTCACGCCCAACGACCTTCCCGGTCGGCTGTCCCAGGCTCTCGCCTCAATGCGAGTTATAAGTGAGCAAGGCTTGTTGGAGCAATCCCAATGGTTCGTGGGACCATGTGTTTTGGTGTTTGGGCAAAGGGTTTAAGTTAGGTTTACTCTTATTATTTGATATGTGTACTTGAGTTGTGCAGGAGTGCAGGTGACACATGTGACTCAGGTTGACAGCTTCGGGTTCGGTGAAGGATGGAGCATCCGAGGGACCATGGACAAGGCAGCAAGGACAATGGCCGAGGGAAGCGACTTCGAGGCATACGCGAAGGATGGCATTGGAGACAAGCCGCGGGCTTAGATGCATCCGAGGGACGAGAGCCAAAGGAAGTAGGCTTGAAGGCAAGAGGTCAAGGCTGCAAAGAAGAGTCAAATGAGTCGTGAGGGTACGAGTGCATGAGAGATTGTACTCGGAGTAAAATCCTAGTTTTAGGCTTTTACTGTAGCGGCACTGTAGCAGTTACTGTAGCACACTGTAGCAGTTACTGTAGCGTACTGTAGCAGTCGACTGGTGTATTGACCAGTCGACTGATGCACTATAGCAGATAGCCGTTGAGAGAGCCGTTGGGCTGGCATCAGTCGACTGGTGCAAGGACCAGTCGACTGGTAACGGGCAAATCAGGTTCTGATTTGTTCCAAGCTCTATAAGAAGGAGCTTGGTATGGCCGGCCAAGGCGACGAAATTAGACTTGGTTAAAGCCTAATTAGTAGTCACAAGAGTTCTCAAGTGCTTGTGTAATCCAAGAGATCTTGGTGAGTTTGTGGTGAGGTTTCTCCACCCACAAGGAGCGACTTGAGATAGCCGGAGTTTGCCGGGGGCTAATCCACCGACGGATAGGGATCGTCCACCTCAAGGACAAGCCGTGGAGTAGGAGCCCTAATCTTCGAACCACGTTAAACGAACGTGTTAGCGGTTTGCTTGCTCTTTCTTGTAGTGTTTAGCTTTCTACTTGTTTGTATTAGTTTGTATTTCCGTTGCGCACTAACAAGTGTAGGGTGAAAGCGAGTATTTGGGGGCGCCGTCTATCCAACCCCCCTTCAAGCCGGCCGCAAGATCCTCCAACAAGGCTCACACGCCCAACGACCTTCCTGGTCGGCTGTCCCAGACTCTCGCCTCAGTGCAAGTTATAAGTGAGCAAGGCTCTCACGCCTAACGACCTTCCCGGTCGACTGTCTCAGACTCTCGCCCCAGTGCGATTTATAAGTGAGCAAGGCTCTCACGCCCAACGATCTTCCCGGTCGGCTGTCCCAGACACTCGCCCATGTGTGAGTTATACGTTAGCAAGGCTCTCACGCCCAACGACCTTCCTGGTCGGCTGTCCCAAACTCTTTCCTCCGTGCGATTTATAAGTGAGCAAGGCTCTCACGCCCAACGACCTTCCTGGTCGGCTGTCCCAGACTCTCGCCTCAGTGCGAGTTATAAGTGAGCAAGGCTCTCACACCCAACGACCTTCCCGGTTGTCTATCCCAGACTCTCACCTCAGTGCGAGTTATAAGTGAGCAAGGCTCTCATGCCCAACGACCTTCCCGGTCGGCTATCCCAGACTCTCTCCCCAGTGCGAGTTATAAGTGAGCAAGGCTCTCACGCCCAACGACCTTCCTGGTCGTCTATCCCAGACTCTCGCCCCGGTGCGAGTTATAAGTGAGCATGCTCTCACGTCCAACGACCTTCTTCGTCAGTATGAGGCTTTTCTCGGTCGATACTCCTTATATTCACCAACGCAAAATGCAGCATGCCAAGTTATCATGCTGGACTAGTCAGTATGCCGTATTTCAAGTCACAGGCACATTCTCAAGCGTCTCATTTGCTTCGACCAAAGGCTCATATGTTATGAGGTAAGAGGAAGATGGGGTAAGCCAGTTATCTTTATTATTTTTGCTATTTTTGCTAGAAATATTAGAGAAATGCAGGTGTTCTGTTGAAACATAATGATACCCGAGCGATAGGGTGTGGGGCCGCATCATGAATGGAACTCAAAAAACAAGTTTTATTTCGTTATTCAGGGGTACATTTTTTAAGGGTTTACACGGGTGTTAGATCCAGAGGCTTGATCCTTCCTAGTCAGATGTGCCTGAATTTTAGTCAAATCTTCCTTAATGAGATCGATGGCGCGCTTCAGTTGCCCGATGGTCTCATCTTTGATCCGTCCTTCCTCTTTCAGGAGAGCCACCTCATCTTCATGTTTCATCTTCAAATAAATAATATAGTGAACTTGGCTCTGGAAGTCGGATTGAGCTTTTAGCTTTACAGCAACTTCGGCCCGGGTCCTGGATTTGGCGGCCAGCTAGAGGCTTTCCATTTCATGAGTAAGGGACGCTTGGAGATCTCTGCTCGCAGTCATCTCCAACAGGATTTCTTCTTTTTGGGCCAGTAATTTCGTCAGAGCGGCAATTTGTTGAAGCGAGGCTTCCTCTTTCTGAGCCGATAACTCCAGCAGATGGGAAGTTTGCCGAAGTAAAGAAGCAAGTTCGCTAGGTTCTGTTGTAGGTTCCATGGAGATAAGAGACTGTATTGGCAAGAGGGTAGCTTGAGGTATGAGGTGCTCGGACCTTTTATAAGGAAGGAGAAGGTGAAGGGATTTCCTCGGAATTTGAGTTGATGCTTGGAGAACCATGTGACATTTATGAGAAAAGAGTATGCTCGGAAGTCGAGGAGTCAGCATACGCATATAAGGAGCCCGTTCATCTTCCAGGAGGGAGGGAAACTTTGTAGAATACAGATGAAAGACAGGTCGGCGGAGAATATGAGAGCCAAGTCAGGTAATGCAAGGACTGGGGTCTAGTCAGTCGGACTAGAGCCTCCTTCGACTAGACTTGAGGGGGAGGCTTGTGATACGGTGCCTTATCGTGGGGTCAGTATGATGACGTGGTTCGGAGTCAAGACCGCAGGATGGTCAAAAGTCAAGCTTATGTGGAGGTCAAAAGTCAAGCTTACGTGGAGGTCAGAAGTCTAGCCTCCGTGGATGGTTAGAAGTCAAGTCTATGTGGAAGTCAAAAGTCAAGCTTAGGTTTTTAACTTGCAGGTCGGAACGTATAAGCCATGGATAGCAGCAGACAACAAGGCGGAATATAGACCTGGCGTACAGGTCGGCAGGTCGGGAAATAGACCCAGATGCGAGAGGCGACATACAGGATAAGTGCGGATATGCGTGCAGGTCGGGAAATGCCTACCAGACATATAGGTCAGGAAAGGCCAACCAAGGATACAGGTCAGGGCAGGTCAGGTCTGATAGCTTTTCGGCACCTCATAAGGGTTCAGCGTAGCAATCACGAGCGAAGGATGCCAGGAACTACAGGACAAGCAAGCAAGGGAATCGTAACTGCCTGTCAAAGAATAATCAGAGTATCGAGGAATATGCCAATGGTCGGGTGCTCGTCAGTGCTTGATATTCCTTCGGTTATTTCGCCAGCCTATGGAAAGGTGCCACGTGCCATTCATCGCCTAACACCCGACATTCCCTGACACCCGCCAGATTCCAGAAGCACTCATTGCAGTATAAAAAGGGATGCTTTGTCCCTTATGCAGGTATGCTCACTCGTCATTTCTCACTAGTCTTTACTTTTCGTCCTTTCTCTGTGTTTTCTGGGAAAAAAGTACCTGACTTGAGCGTCGGAGGGCCTGACCCGGGGACTTTTTCCCTGGTTTCTGGTCTCTAACGACTCGTGGGCTTGTCTGAGTGTGTGCAGAGCCATAGTGTCATCGGCCTGGTCATCTTCCTTCGTCATCTGCCCGTGCGAACCTTTCCAAGGAGTGCCAGGTAGATCCAGCTCCGCGGCGACTTTCCGTTAACTTCCAGTACACCAAGGTCCGCCTCAATCCGACTCAGCTTCCGAACGGGATCAAAGTTGGCGCCGTCTGTGGGAACACAAGAGCCTGTTCCGGAACGTGAAGATGGAGGAGTCTGGCCGCATCAATGTCACTATGACCGCCAGAGAATACGAACTCTTCAAGGAGGCCAAGAGGCGAGCAGCCTCCATCTCTTGACCACGCCAAGCTCCTGCTGAAGCTTCCAAGGAGCTCCTCCCTGTCTCAGATAGAGGCTCTAAGAGAAAACAGCCTGAGGTATTTCCTCAGGTCCCTTATCGTGAGCCCGGTGTGGGGTATTATCAGCCAGAGCCCCAGGGCCACAGCCTTACGAAAGAACAGCCACAAATCTCCATGGCTGAAAGTTCCTTGCCAGAGATTCGAAGAAGGGGAAGGCTCTCAAAATACCAAAAGTATTCCCGGAAGATCCGAATGAGAGAGTACCTTTCTAAGCCAGGATCTTGAATGAAAGATTGCCTAAGGGCTACAAGGCTTCCTCAATCGAGGAGTATGATGGGAACAAAGATCCAGAAGATCATTTACGTAAGTTTAAAAATGTAGCCCTGCTGCACCAATACAGTGATGCTGTCAAGTGTCGGGTTTTCTTGAATACCCTAGCGGGTTCGGCACTAAAATGGTTCGATGGGCTACCTCAAGGATAGACTCACTCTAATCAAATGAGCTCAATATCTCATATTGACTCACTTGGGCATGGTCATGCACTTAGTGGTCTCACTCTATCAAGAATCATGATGTCTCTCCCGTCATATAGGAGGGATAGATCTCATCTACATCACTCACATCCCTCCGCATAATTTGTTACATACCCAGTAATCGCCTTTATAGTCCACTCAGTTACGGGTGACGTTTGACGAAGCCAAAGTATGCAACTCCTTATGTAGGGAACTATGGTGACTTCAGGTCCAAGGACTAATAGTTATACTAATAGTCACATGAGAAAGTATATGACACTCATATAACGATCCATGATACTTTCTCATGGCGGGTCATTCAGTATACATTCTCCAATGCATACCCATGTGTCAACTTGATATCTCTATATCCATGACTTGTGAGATCAAGTCATCGAGTTGACCTATATGCTAGTCTCAGCGCATTAACATTGTTGCTGAATGTTAATACTTGACTAGGAATGATTAAGAGTAGTGTTCTCTATATCATCTCACTATCGATTCAACCAATCGATTGATATAGATAAGAACCTTCTATTCAAGGACGATATTATACTTAGTTATTTGGCACCAATACAAGTAAGTATAATAACCATAAAAAAATGCCTTTATAAACATATAAGAATATGATACATCAAGTTCATACAACAATCATCACATGATTGGCTCTAGGGCTCTAACTAACAATCTCCCACTAGCACTAGTGCCAATCAGTGTAGGCTCTAAGGCCCAATGACCTAGTGTAACCATCATGCTTTCTCTGTGCCAAAGCCTTGGTCAAGGGATCAGCGATGTTAGCCTCTTTGGGTACTCTGTAAATCTTCATATCTCCTCTATCGATAATCTCTCGAATGAGATGGAAGCGCCGTAGTATGTGTTTGTTCCGCTGGTGTGAGCGAGGTTCCTTAGCCTGTGCAATTGCTCCATTGTTGTCACAATAGAGCTTTATAGGATCAGCTATGCTAGGAACCACCCCAAGCTCAATAACGAACTTGCGGATCCAAACTGCCTCCTTTGCTGCTTCTGATGCAGCAATATACTCGGCCTTTATTGTAGAATCAGCAACTGTGTCCTGCTTCGAACTCTTCCAGCTCACAACACCGCCATTTAAGCAAAACACGAACCTTGACTGCGATCTATAATCATCCTGGTCAGTTTAGAAGCTGGCATCACTGTAACCCTTTACAACTAGCTCATCATCGCCTCCATATATCAAGAAATATTCTTTAGTCCTTCTCAAGTACTTAAGAATATTCTTAACCGCTATCCAGTGACCTTCACCTGGATCTGACTGGTATTTGTTCGTCATGCTCAAAGCATACGAAACATCAGGACGAGTACATAGCATGGCGTATATAATAGATCCTATGGCTGAAGCATAAGGGATCTTATCCATGCGGTCTCTCTCCTCTCTAGAAGAGGGACCTTGAGTCTTCGAAAGACTCACACCATGTGACATTGGCAGAAATCCTTTCTTGAAATTCTGCATGACAAACCATAGTAATACCTTGTCAATATATGTACTCTGAATTAAGCCAACCAATCTCTTAGATCTATCTCTATAGATCTTTATGCCTAGAATATGGGTTGTTCACCTAAGTCCTTCATTGAGAAACAATTCCCTAGCCAAGTCTTTACAGACTGTAGCAAAGGGATGTTATTCCCAATGAGTAGTATGTCATCCACATACAATACAAGGAAGACAACTGTGCTCCCAACAACCTTCTTGTAGACACAGGGTTCATCTTCATTCTTGATGAAATCAAACTATTTGATTGCATCATCGAATTGAAGATTCCAGCTCTGAGAAGCTTGCTTTAGTCCATAAATGGACTTATGCAGCTTGCATACTCTGCCAGTATGTTGTAGATCTACAAAACCCTCAGGTTGTATCATGTACACATTATCGAGCAAGTTTCCATTCAGAAACGCAATTTTGACATCCATCTGCCAGATCTCATAATCATGGTATGCTGCAATAGCAAGCATGATCCGAATGGACTTAAACATCGCTACTGGAGAAAAAGTTTCATCATAGTCAATACCATGAATTTGCTTGAAACCTTTAGATACCAGACGACCCTTATATATAAGTCCATCCATGTCAGTCTTTCTCTTAAAAACCCACTTACACCCAATGGGTTTGACCCCTTCAGGTGGATCAACCAAAGTTCATACTTGGTTGGTGTACATGGATTCCATCTCGGATCTCATGGCCTCTAGCCATTTCTCATAATCTGGGCTCGTCACAGCTTCCTGATAGGAGGTAGGCTCATTCTCAACGAGAATAATGTCATCATGGTTAAACAAGAGAAATCAGTATCTCTCTGGCTGACGACGTACCCTATCAGACCTGCGAAGAGGTAGGTCTACTAAAACTCGTTGTTGTTCCGCAACTCCTTGTGGAACAATCTCATCATTCACAACACTTTGTGGTTCTAGTTCAACTTCCATCAAGGCTTCAGTGCCATGGTCAATATCCTGAACTTCTTCAAGATTGAACGTACTCCCACTAGTTTTTCTAGAAACAAAATCCTTTTCTAGAAATATCTCAGTCTTAGCCACAACTACTTTATGTTGACTGGGAATGTAGAAGTAATATCCCTTCATTTCCTTGGGATATGCTATAAAATAGCACTTATCATATTTGGGTCCCAATTTGTCCGAGACTTGTCGTCGAACGTAAGCCTCACAACCCCAAATCCTCATAAAAGACACCTGGGCATCTCTCCCAGTCCATATCCTATATGGTGTCTTTATCACAGCCTTGGATGGAACACAGTTAAGTATGAAGGCTGTTGTGTCTAGAGCATAGCCCTAAAGAGATATAGGAAGATCTGTGTGACTGATCATAGATCGCACCATATCTAATAGGGTACGATTTCTCCTTTCAGATACACCATTCTATTGTGGTGTTCCAGGAGTGAGTTGGAATATAATCTCACACTTAGCTAGATAGTCACGAAACTCATGGCTAAGGTATTCACCACCTCAATCTGATAGAAGTATCTTAATACTTTTGCCAAGCTGGTTTTATACTTCATTCTTGAATGCTTTAAACTTTTTCAAAAGATTCAGACTTATGTGTCATCAAATACACATAACCATATCTACTGAAGTTATCAGTAAATGTAATGAAGTACCTATAACCATCTCTGGCAGCGACATTGAAAGGGCCACATACATCACTATGTATAAGTCCTAGCAAGTCAGCCGCTCTCTCGCTGTGTCCACTAAAGGGAGTCTTGGTCATCTTGCCCAGTAGGCATGACTCGCATGTCTCATATGATTCAAAATCAAATGAGTCCAACAAACCATCTTTATGGAGCTGGGATAAGCGTTTGTCATTTATATGACCTAAGCGACAATGCCAGAGATAGGTTTGGTTCATTTCATTTGACTTGAACCTTTTGGTACTTATGCTATAGATGGGGTTCTCTAAGTCTAAAATGTAGAGTCTGTTCATCAGAGATGCACTATAATAGAACATATCATTTAAATAGACGGAACAACATTTGTTCTTTAATATAAATAAAAAACCTTTCTTGTCTAAACAAGAAACTGAAATGATGTTCTTGGTAAGAGCAGGCACATAACAACATTCATCTAATTCTAGTACATGCCCAGAGGGCAGAGATAGATAGTAAGTCCCTACAGCAACAGTAACAACCCGTGCTCCATTGCCTACTCGTAGGTCCATCTCGCCCTTTGTCAATGCCCTGCTATTTCTCAGCGCCTGCACATTAGTACAAATGTGAGAAGCATATCTGGTATCCAATACCCATGATACAGAAATAGATAGATTAACTTCTATAACATATATACATGAAGTAGAAGTCTCACTTCTCTTCTTCTTGAGAACTTCCAGATATACTTTACAGTTCCTCTTCTAGTGCCCGGTCTTACCGCAGTGGAAGCAGGTAGCATCCTTGGCAACCCCTCCTTTAGGTTTTAGTGTCTTGCCATTGCCCTTGGCTTGGGACTTTCCCTTACCTTTAGGCTTGCCCTTGCCTTTATGCTTTTGCACCATCAAAATAGAGTTGGGCTTTACCTTCTTAAGGTTTAGCTCAACAGTTCTCAACATGCTTAGCAGCTCGGGCAGTGGCTTGTCAATTTTGTTCATGTTGTAATTCATGACAAATTGACTATAGCTCTCTGGCAAGGATTGCAAGATCAAGTCTGTGGCCAGCTCTTGGCCAAGTGGGAATCCCAACCTCTGTAGGTTTTCTATGTACCCAATCATCTTGAGCATATATGGACCTACAGGAGTCCCATCTTGCATCTTGCACTGAAATAGTGCCTTGGAGATCTCGAATCTCTCGTGCCTTGCTTGTCCTTGATATAGTTGACGAAGATGCTCAACCATATCATAAGCTGACATCAACTCATGTTGCTTCTGAAGCTCAAAGTTCATGGTTACGAGCATGAGGCATGACACATCTAATGCGTCATCTTGATGCTTCTTGTAAGCATCTCGGTCAGCTTGCGTGGCAGTGGCAGGAGGTGCCTTCGGAATGGGCTACTTCAGGACGTACAGTTTTCTCTCTTGAGTGAGAATAATTCTCAGATTCCTGTACCAGTCCAGGAAATTAGCTCCATTGAGCTTGTCCTTGTCAAGGACAGAACGCAGGGAGAAGGTATTCGTGTTTGTCGACATGGTAATCTACAATAGAAATAATGCAGAAAATAAATATCATCTTCCAAATAGCATTTAATTAGGCTTTTAATTAAATGATCTTCCCACAAAATTAAAGAACCTTTTGTAGAATCAAGTCATGGATGTAGTCAAACCACACTTACTAGATTCTTCCAACTAGCTATAATTCTTGTGGGACAAGATCCACATCATACTACGCCTTGAGTTAGCTTTGGCTAAATCGCCCAAGACTTAGTATGATCGGTAGGTAACTAATTACCAATTACATCTCTATGCAACTCTTGTTTATAGGATCAAGATCTTCACTTATATTAAAACTTGAGTTAGCTTTGACTAAATCGCCCAAAATTTAATATAAATGTGATTTTGTCCTATCTTCTAACCATTGAAAATGCCTATAGTTATGCCCAGTCCAATTGAATTAGCTAGTTATACTCAATCTAATTAAGTTTGTACTCTCCCAAGCTTTGACCAAGATTGTCCCTCTGCACCCTACCAAGATAATATGTGTTGCTCTGCTTTGGAAGATTCAACAACAACAAATGATTGAGGTAGTGATGGGTATCAGTACTTGGTAGGCATTTCGAGTTGATTTGATTAAGATCTAATCTAATCGTTAATGTGTATCATATACGCATCAAGACACTAATTATCCTACACTAGCATGCATCACATACATACAAGCAATGAATAATTAAATTTTGATTAGGTCATGGCCCTACTACGATCTTCTCAAGCAATGAGAAGATCGGACGGTCAACCTAGGGTCAACAGCTTCTTCAAGCTCCTCCCTTTGACCGTCATGTGTTGCTCGCACCCTCCTCGTCGTTCCTTCTCGAGTGGACCTTCCACCGCTCCATTTTTGTACATTACAAATATGAAACTCGAGTTACATTTGAGTCTAAAACTATTTTACAACAGGAATATAAAAGGAGAGGTATGACGCGCAGGTCGCATATAACAAATACAACACGCACAACACACAAAAATGGCACGCAGGCCATATTATGAATTACAACACACTTTGTCCAATCAAATTGGGTTTTTGGGCCATGACCATCACAAAATCATACATAATTCTAAATTATGTATTTTACATAAATTTATACAATTTTACTACTGTTTTTATAATTTTATGAGTTACAATTTTCCGGCGGTCCCGTTTAGCGATTTTCGGGCGTGATCGCGGGACAATGCCCCTTGCGGGGTTAGGGGCAGCGACCCTTCTCGTAAAATGAGTATCACGAGTGTCCTACTATGATCTAGCAGCGCCTTAAACCGCTGTCCCAAAACAATTTGGGCGAGAACTTGCCATTTCGGAAAATTTTTCTCGGTAGTCGAAGCCTACAAGTGTCCTAGCACTCGTTGCTTCGCCTCTACTAGAAAAATACTCATAAAAACCATAAAAATCATAAACTTACAAAAACTTAAAGATCTGTAATTTTTTATAAAAATTAAAATAAAAACAAGTACATGCATCGCACGTGGCTCTGATACCACTGTTAGAACTTTCGAGCCGCAAAAACAGCTTTTTCGTTGCGGAAACCTCGAAGTTCATAACCATTGGATCTGTGCGAAGATAAAATTTTTCATGTACTTAGTTTTTCTACTCTAGATCTACTTTAGATCTACATGTCAAGGGATATACCTTTGAAGCGAAGCCCTTCGTAAATCCCGCTCGTCCAAGGTTCTTCGGATCTCAAGTGTGTTCAAGCGGACACACCTCTAGAAGTATCCACACGAACAAGAGATGGAGAGAACAAAACTAAGTGTGTGCTAGCACCCTTAGAAGTCACGGCAAGGATGAGAGGGAGAGGGAAGAAGAGAGGAGGAGGAAGATCACTTGAATGAGCACACCAAAAAAATTCTTCACACACTTGTAACTCCTCTCCTCTTTAAGTGGTCGACCACTCATGGAAGACAAAGAGTCATGGCTCTTGGTTTTTCCTCATGAGGTGGTACACACTTGAGCTAGCTTTGATGATGTGGAACACCATCATTGGCCGGTCCCATGCCATGTCACAAATGATGTGGCAAATGGTCAAGTCAAACTTGACCCTTCATCTTCCCTCTCAAGTCAAGTCAAACTTGACCTCTTATCTCCCATGGTTGAACAAATCCAACCTTTGATTCAAGTCAATTTTGATTTAATGAATCTCTATTCATTGAATTAAATTGACTCAATGAATCATAATCTAAACACTCATTGGACACATGAATCAAATTGAGTCCAACTCAATTAGTTTAATTTGGATTACTCTTAATCCAATTTGGTTCATCACATGAACCTAATCCTCTAGGTTCATCAAATGAACCTAATCTCCATCTAATTGCCCTTTGTGTGTGACCCTATAGGTTCTTGTAACGTTGGCAATGTTTCTAAACCCATTTAGAAACATAAGTAATAAGCGGTATCTAGCAACACATCATTACTACCCAAGTTACAAGAATGTTGAGATCCAACATCACCTTGTGACTACTAATTGTGACTCTCACAATATATGGCAATGTCCTTCTATCCTTGACATCTAGATTGATCAATTGAGGCAAAGACCGTGTCATCCTCTAATCAATCTATATCTTAAACTCCAAGTAGACTCACTCTAATCAAATAAGATCAATATCTCATATTGACTCACTTGGGCATGGTCATGCACTTAGTGGTCTCACTCTATCAAGAATCATGATGTTGTTAGTTAGAGCCCTAGAGTCAATCATTTGATGATTGTTGTATGGACTCGCTGTATCATATTCTTATATATATAAAGGCATTTGTTTATGGTTATTATACTTACTTGTATTGGTGCCAAATAACTAAGTATAATAGCGTCCTTGAGTAGAAGGTTCTTACCTATATCAATCTATTGGTTGAATCAATAGTAAGATGATATAGGGAACGCTACTCTTAATCATTCCTATTCAAGTATTAACATTTAGGGACAATGTTAATACGACAAGACTAGCATGTAAGTCAACTCGATGACTTGATCTCACAAGTCATGGATATAGAGATATCAAGTTGACACATGGGTATGCATTGGAGAATGTATACTGAATGACCGACCATGAGAAAGTATCATGGATTGTTATATGAGTGTCATATACTCTCTCATGTGGCTATTAGTATGACTATTAGTCCTTGGACCTGAAGTCATCATGGTTCCCTACAAAAGGAGTTGCATACTTTGGCTTCGTCAAACGTCACCCGTAACTGGGTGGACTATAAAGGCGATTACTGGGTATGTAACAAATTATGCGGAGGGATGTGAGTGATGTAGATGGGATCTATCCCTCCTATATGACGGGAGAGACATCGATATTCTTGATAGAGTGAGACCACTAAGTGCATGGCCATGCCCAAATGAGTCAATATGAGATGTTGAGCTCATTTGATTGAGTGAGTCTACTTGGAGTTCAAGATTTAGATTGATTAGAGGATGACACGGTCTATGCCTCATATTGATCAATCTAGATGTCAAGGATAGAAGGACACTTATCATATATTGTGAAGAGTCACACTTAGTAGTCACAAGGTGATGCTGGATCTCAACATTCTTATAACTTGGGTAGTAATGATGTGTTGCTAGATACCGCTCATTACTTATGCTTCTAAATGGGTTTAGGAGCATTGCCAATGTTATAAGAACCTATAGGATCACACACAAAGGGTAATTAGATGGAGATTAGGTTCATCTAATGAACCTAAAGGATTAGGTCCATGTGATGAACCAAATTGGATTAAGAGTAATCCAAATTAGGCTAATTGAGTTGGACTCAATTTGGTTCATGTGTTAGATGAGTCTAATTTGGAATTAAACTCATTGAGTCAATTTAATTCAATGAATAGAGATTCATTAAATTAAAATTGACTTGAACCAATGATTAGATTTGATCAACCATGGGAGAGAAGTGGTCAAGTTTGACTTCACTTGAGAGGAAGATAAAGAGTCAAGTTTGACTTGATCATTTGCCACCTCATTGGTGAGTTGGCAAAGAGTGAACCAATGATGATGCTCCACATCATCATGGTTGCTTAAGTGGGATGCCACCTCATGGGAGTTACCAAGAGTTGTGACTCTTGGTATTCCATGGAGGTTATTAACCTCATTCATGTGGTCGGCCACTTAATGAATTGGGTGAGTTTCATTTTTTGTGTAACTCTCATCTTCTTCCTCAAGCTCTCTCTTCTCTCCCTCTCCTCTACCTTGGACGAACCTTTCAAAGGTGCTAGCACACCTTTTGTTTGGTTTCTCCATCTCTTACTTGTGTGGATACACATAGAGGAGTATCTACTTTGATACTCTCGAGATCCGGCGAACCTTGGACGAGCGGGATTAGCGAAGGGCATCGCATCAAGGGTAAAGCTCTTCTCATTTGTAGATCTAGTTTAGATCTAGGCTAGAAACTCGTACTCAAAGTTTTACGTAAATTTTATTTCTTTGCACAGATCCGGTGGCGGGGTTTCGGGGTTTCCGCAAGGCAAAAAGCGGTTTTTGCGGCCCGAAAAACCCAACAGTGGTATCAGAGCCACATGCGAAGCGCGTACGAGTTTTTGTTTGTATTTTTATGAAACATATCAGTTCTGTAATATTCTGTAAATTTACAGTTTTTATAGATTTTATGGGTATTTTTCTCGTAGAAGCGAAGCACAAGAGTTTAGACACTTGTAGGCTTCGACTACCGAGAAAATTTTTCCGAAACGACAAGGTTTCGCCCCAAATCATTTTGGGAAAGCAGGCTAAGGCGTTGTAGGATCGCTTAGGAACACTCGCAATGGTTATATCGCGGGTAGGGGTGTTGCCCCTAACCCCACAAGGGGCTTCGTTCCGCGATTACGCCCGAAAATCGCTAAACGGGACTGCCGGGAATTTTTTACTCATAAAATCATAAAAATATTAGACAAAAATTATAGAAATTTAAGGAAATTACATAATTTAGAATTGTGTATCATTTTGTGATGGTCATGGCCCAAAAGACCCCAATTTGATTGGAAATTATGTTGTAATTCATAATACGGCCTGCGTGCCGTCATGTGATTGTGCGTGTTGTATATTTGATACGCGACCTGCGCGTCGTGCCTTTCTATTTATTTATTCTTGTTGTAAATAGTTTAGACTCGAATGTGTAACGCCCGCCCCTTCCGAGGGCGCTAAGGCTACCCTAAGGGACAGGGTTACTTACACCTACCTGACATACATGTGCATATGATCTCATGGCAGCGGAAGATATTTATTTAAAATTTTCATTCTATTTTAATCATATGCATTTTTTTTTAAACGTGGCATGTGAACCATAAATCATACTAATATTCATGCATAACTTAATCTATATTTGCTACATGAACATGAATCATGATCTTATAAATCTACTGACATGAAATAAGACATCATAAATGCATAGCATACTAGTTCAAGTTATCATCATAAACATAAAGTTCAAACTTAGCTCACATGCACAATTCAACCAAATAAAGTTTTAAAACTAAATTAGATCTATCCACCATGCCACTTTCACACACACTCCCTGTTGGAGGATCGGTGGCCGGCTTGAAGGGGGGTTAGATAGACGGCACCCCCAAAACTCGCTTCCTACGTATTCGTTAGTGCGCAAGCGGAAATACAAATACTAAAACAATGAATACGAAAGCTAAAGACAAAGAAAAGAACTAGCAAACCAATAACACATTCGTTTAACGTGGTTCGGAGATTAGGGCTCCTACTCCACGGCTTGTTCTTGAGGTGGACGATCCCTATCCGTCGGTGGATTAGCCCCCGGCAAACTCCGGCTATCTCAAGTCGCTCCTTGTGGGTGGAGAAACCTCACCACAAACTCACCAAGACCTCTTGGATTACACAAGCACTTGAGAACTCTTGTGACTACTAATTAGGCTTTAACCAAGTCTAATTTCGTCACCTTGGCCGGCCATACCAAGCTCCTTCTTATAGAGCTTGGAACAAATCCGTTACCAGTCGACTGGTCCTTGCACCAGTCGACTGATGCCAGCCCAACGGCTATCTGCTACAGTGCATCAGTCGACTGGTCCATACACCAGTCGACTGCTACAGTAGCTACAGTAACTGCTACAGTGCCGCTACAGTGAAACCCTAAAACTAGTATTTTACTCCGAGTACAATCTCTCATGCACTCGTACCCTCACGACTCATTTGACTCTTCTTTGCAGCCTTGACCTCTTGCCTTCAAGCCTACTTCCTTTGGCTCTCGTCCCTCGGATGCATCCAAGCCCGCGGCTTGTCTCCAATACCATCCTTCGCGTATGCCTCGAAGTCGCTTCCCTCGGCCATTGTCCTTGCTGCCTTGTCCATGGTCCCTCGGATGCTCCATCCTTCACCGGACCCGAAGCTGTCAACCTGAGTCACATGTGTCACCTGCAGTCCTGCACAACTCAAGTACACATATCAAATAACAAGGGTAAACCTAACTTAAACCCTTTGCCCAAACACCAAAACACATGGTCCCACGAACCATTGGGATTGCTCCAACACTCCCTGCCTTTCCTGCTGCTCCCCTTATTTCATCCATTCCTTGCCTTTCTCTGCAGTACAAGGAAACATAAAAACTATAAGCCCTAAGGCTTAGTAAGTTCCTCTCCTACTCATAAAACCATAAATCATACGTACACATAAAACATATCATAGCATGTGAAAACATAACACAACCATATCATAGCATGTGAGAACATAACATAAAACATATCATAGCATGTGAGAACATATCATGAAACATATCATAGCATGTAAGAACATATCCTGAAACATATCATAGCATGTGAGGACATAACATGAAACATATCATAACATGTGAGTACATAACATGAACTAATAACCAGATCATCCAAGCATCATAAACATGATTTCAAAAGTATCTTTAATAAGTGTGAAGGGAATCATATAACATGTACATGTAGATGCAAGATGTTCCTTTGAAAACATGCATAATGAAATGAACATATGTAACATTTTTTTTTTCATATCATATACATACTTGAACATAATATCAACATAAGGGCCCGGCTTGTACCACATACATACATAAATGCGCGCAATCCCTAGGACAGGGTAGCTAGCCCCGAACCTACTAGGGATCTAGGTCCGTTCATAGTCCGTCGACCTAGGGGCGTACTAAGGAGCTCATCCCTTTTTACGAGGCTCGTTTCATAGGCCATCGACCTCGGGGTGCTTATGGAACCCACCCTTGGTACAAGCCATACAAAAAGTAAAATAGCATGTCATACATATCATGTATCATATTTCTTATCATGTCATCATACTTATCATGTTCTTGTCTTATCATACATGTCATATCATGAAGAGAGCTCTTGATCCCAACTTAAGGGAAGCATCTCTTTATCGTATCATGAAGAGTGCTCTTGATCCCAACTTAAGGGAAGCATCTCTTAGGCTTTTCTTCTTACATAAGCCTTTCATAACATATCTCGTAAACCATAACATATTCTTATCATAACATAGAGCATAGCATGTTACATAAAACATAGCATTTATCATGTCATGAAACTTAGCATATATCATATTATGAAGCATAGCATATCATATCATGAAACTTAACATATATCATATCATGAAGCATAGCATATCATATCATGAAACTTAACATATATCATATCATGAAGCATAGTATATCATATCATGAAGCATAGCATATATCATATCATGAAGTATAGCCTATATCATTCCATGAAACATAGCATATCATCTCCTATCATGAAGCATAACATATCCTATCATATCATGAAGCATGAAACTTAAACTAACCATATATCAAGGATCATACAACATGAGTAAACATAAGCATGCATAGTTAGGTTCAAAAACTTTTCCCTAAACCCCTTTTTCCAATCTTGGCCGAACCTCAAGGTTAGGGTTTTTAAACCTTAACTACTAAAACATGAAACTTAAACTAACCATAAATAATCATACATCATAGGAAGTATAAACAACATGGTTAGATTTCAAGACCTTGCTCTAATCCTCCTATGCTTACTTGGCCGAACCCTAGGGTGAAATTCTAATGTTCATTTGTTCACATTGTAGCATGAAAAACTTATCTAACCTCATACAAAAGATCATACATCATGTAGAAACACAACTAAGCATAATTAGGTTTCAAAACTTAGCTCTAAGCTCTACATTCCATCTTGGCCGAAACTTACAAGTGGGGTTCCAATTCTTCTAGTGAAACATGTAATATAAAGACTTCACCTAACCACATACAAGATATCATACCTCATGAATAAGCATAAATAAGCATGATTAGGTTTTAAATCTTGTCCCTAAGCTTCATATCTTATCTTGGCCGAAACTTCTACTAGGGTTTTCATATATATTTTTTTTATACAACATGAAGCATAAAACTTAAACTATCATCACATAAGAGTTCATTCATTAAAGCATGTTATCATAAAAGAAACCTTGTTCTAAACTTCATTTCTATTCTTGACCGAGACTTGAAGATAGGTTTCTCCAAATTTTATCCAACATGGAGCGTGAAAAAAAAAACCTAAGCTATAAACCTATGAAAAACATACATCATGAAGGATCATAACAAATATGTTTTCTTTTCAAAACTTTGCCCTAAACCCTATGATTCATCTTGGCTGAAACATTAGGTTAGGGTTCCTACTCTTTTAATAACATATAAAGCCTTAAAACTTAAACTAACAACATATGAAAGATCCTACATCATATAAGAGCATAGGCAAGCATGTTACCAAAAGAAACTTTGTTCTAGACCTTCTCTTTTTATCTTGGCCGAAACTTCAAGGTGAGGTTCTAGATTCTTTTTTTTTTTTTTGTACAACATAAAGCATAACTTGTAACTTGTTAATCCTAAGTGACCACCAATCTATCTTGGCCAAAAATTACAAGGAAATCTCTAAGATTTTTAAAAAAAATGTTTTCATACGAAACAAATCGATAACTACTTGTACTGCAGTGAGGGGATACTCACATCCTCTCGCTTAATTTCCTAGAAGTAGTCCTTGGTTGTGAAGCTTTTTCCTAGAGAGTTTGCTTCTTGCTTGGTTCAGCAATGGTGAGGGAGAGGAGGTGGTTTCGGTGGAGAGAAGGAGGAAGGAGAAAGAGAGCAACAAAAATGACAATTTTCATTCTTTCCTCCTTTTATTCCAATTGAATGGAAGAAGGAAACATGAATTTTTCCTTCCCTTCTCCTTTACTCATCCTTAATGAAGGGAGAAGGTAAAAACTTTCTTTTCATTGTGAGAAGAAGAAGGAAACTTGGACTTCTCTTCCTTAGTAAAGAGAGTCTTCACTTCCTTACCTTTAACAACAATTCCCCTCTTTTCATATCAGCACACCCCTGTTGGGGCTACTGGTTATGACATGAAACCATTTACCAAGAGGTCCAAGGTTCAATCCTTGGTCATGCCTCTTTTTGGGTTCTTTTTATTTTATTTTCTAAAGAAGAATCCACATAAGGCCCATATTATATCATGTATAAATCTATTGAATTATTAAGGCTTATTTTAATCATGCATTAATCTATACTAATCATGCATAAATCTACATGAATTATTAGAGACCCTATGGGTGTTACAGAATATAACTCGAGTTTCACCTTTTGTAATGTACAAAATGAGGCGGTGGAAGGTTCACTCGAGACGGAGTTACGAGGAGGGTGCGAACAACATAAGGTGGTCAAAGGAAGGAGCTTGAGAAGCTGTTGACCTTAGGTTGACCATCCGATCTTCTCATTGGCTTGAGAAGATCGTAGTAGGGCCATGACTAATCACAAAATTAATTAATTGCTTGTGTGTGTATATGTGATACATGATAGATTAGTACTTAATTAGTGCCTTAACGATTAGATTAGATCTAAGTCGCGCACATGATGCACCTCCACGATTAGATTAGATCTAAATCGAGTATATGATACACATCGTCGATTAGATTAGATCTCAATCGCGTCAACTCAAAAATCCTACAATGTCGTGATACCTATCACTACCTCGATCATATGTTGTTGTTGAATCTGCCAAAGCAGAGCAACACATATTATCTTGGTAGGGTACGGAGGGACAATCTTGGTCCCGCCTATCAATGCATGGGTGAATAAAAACTCAATTAGATTGAGTACAACTAGTTAAATCAAGTTTAACTGTAGGTATTTATCCAATAGTTGGAAGATGGGACAAAATCACGTTTATATTAACTCTTGGGCGTATTAGCCAAAGCTAACGCGAGTTTTAATATAAATGCGGATCTTGATCCTATATACAAGAGTTGCATAGAGATGTAATTGGTAATTAGTTACCTACCGATCATACTAAGTCTTGGGTGATTTAGCCAAAGCTAACTCAGGGTATAGTATGATGTGGATCTTGTCCCACATGAATTATATAATTCAGTGGGAGTATCATTTAATTAAATGCCTAATTAGGTGATTAATTGGAATATGATATTTATTTTCTGTATTTTTCTGTTGTAGATTACCATATTGTCAAACACGAATTCCTTCTCCCTGCGTTCTGTCCTCGATAAGGACAAGCTCAATGGAGCTAACTTCCTGGACTGGTACAGGAACCTGAGAATCGTTCTCACTCAGGAAAGAAAACTGTACATCCTGGAGCAGCCCATTCCTGAGGCACCTCCTGCCACTGCCACGCGAGCTAACCGTGATGCTTATAAGAAGCATCAAGATGACGCATTAGATGTGTCCTGTCTCATGCTCGCGACCATGAACTCTGAGCTTCAGAAGTAACACGAGTTGATGGGAGTTTATGATATGGTTGAACATCTTCATCAACTATATCAAGGACAAGCTAGGCACGAGAGATTCGAGATCTCTAAGGCACTGTTTCAGTGTAAGATGCAAGACGGGACTCCCGTAGGTCCATTTGTACTCAAGATGATTAGGTACATAGAAAACCTACAGAGGTTGGGATTCCCCCTTGGCCAAGAGCTGGCCACTGATTTGGTCTTGCAGTCCTTGCCAGAGAGCTATAGTCAGTTTGTCATGAACTACAACATGAACGAAATTGACAAGCCACTGCCCGAGCTGCTTAGCATGTTAAGAACTGCTGAGCTCAACCTTAAGAAGGTTAAGCCCAACTCTATTATGATGGTTCAGAAACACAAGGGTAAGGGCAAGCCCAAAGGCAAGGGAAAGTCCCAAGCCAAGGGCAAAGGCAAGGCATTGAAACCCAAAGGAGGGGTTGCCAAGGATGCTACCTGCTTCCACTGCGGTTAGACCGGGCACTGGAAGAGGAACTGTAAAATCTACTTGGAAGATCTTAAGAAGAAGAGAAGTGAGACTTCCACTTCAGGTATATATGTTATAGAAGTCAATCTATCTATTTCTTCATCATGGGTATTAGATATCGGATGTGCTTCTCACATTTGTACTAATGTGCAGGCGCTGAGAAATAGTAGGGCATTGACGAAGGGCGAGGTGGACCTACGCGTAGGCAATGGAGCACGAGTTGTTGTTGTTGCTGTAGGAACTTATTCTCTATCTCTGCCCTCTGGGCTTGTACTAGAATTGGATGATTGTTGTTATGTGCTTGCTTTGACTAAGAACATTATATCAGTTTCTTGTTTAGACAAGAAAGGATTTTCATTTATAATAAAGAACAAATGTTGTTCAGTTTATTTAAATGATATGTTCTATTGTAGTGCACCTCTGATGAACGGACTCCACATTCTAGACCTTGAAAACCCTATCTATAACATAAGTACCAAGAGGTTCAAGTCAAATGACATGAACCAAACATATATCTGGCACTGTCGCTTAGGTCATATAAATGACAAACGATTATCCCAGCTCCATAAGGATGGTTTGTTGGACTCATTTGATTTTGAATCATATGAGACATGTGAGTCATGCCTTCTAGGCAAGATGACCAAGACTCCCTTTAGTGGATACAGTGAGAGAGCGGCTGACTTGTTAGGTCTTATACATAGTGATGTATGTGGCCCTTTTAATGTCACTGCTAGAGGTGGTTATAGGTACTTCATTACATTTACTGATGACTTCAGTAGATATGGTTATGTGTACCTGATGACACATAAGTCAGAATCCTTTGAAAAGTTCAAAGAATACAAGAATGAAGTACAAAACCAGCTTGGCAAGAGTATTAAGATACTTCGATCAGATCGAGGTGGTGAATACCTTAGCCATGAGTTTCGTGACTATCTAGCTGAGTGTGGGATTCTATCTCAACTCACTCCTCTTGGAACACCACAGTGGAATGGTGTATCCGAAAGGAGGAATCGTACCTTATTAGATATAGTACGATCTATGATGAGTCACACAGATCTTCCTATGTATCTTTGGGGTTATGCTCTAGACACAGCAGCCTTCATTCTCAACCGAGTTCCTTCTAAGGCTGTAATAAAGACACCATATAAGATATGGACTGGGAGAGATGTCCAGGTGTCTTTTATGAGGATTTGGGATTGTGAGGCTTACGTTCGACGTCAAGTCTCGGATAAATTGGAACCCAAATCCGATAAGTGCTATTTTATTGGATATCCCAAGAAAACAAAGGGATATTACTTCTACATTCCCAGTCAACACAAGATAGTTGTGGCTAAGACTGGGGTGTTTCTAGAGAGGGATTTTGTTTCTAGAAAGACTAGTGGGAGTACGTTCGATCTTGAAGAAGTTCAAGATGTGAACAATAGCACTGAAGCCTCAATGGAAGTTGAACTGGAACCATAAAGTGTTGTGGATGATGCTGTTCCACAAGGAGTTGAGGAACAACAACCAGTTCAAGTAGACCTACCTCTTCGCAGGTCTGATAGGGTGCGTCGTCAGCCTGAGAGATATTCATTTCTCTTGTCTGACCATGATGACATTGTGCTCATTGAGGATGAGCCTACCTCCTATCATGAAGCTGTGATGAGACCAGATTTCGAGAAATGGCTAGAGGCCATGAGATCCGAGATGGAATCCATGTACACTAACCAAGTATGGACTTTGGTTGATCCACCTGAAGGGGTCAAACTCATTGGGTGTAAGTGGGTATTTAAGAGAAAGACTGACATGGATGGACTTATTTATAAGGGTCGCTTGGTAGCTAAAGGTTTCAAGCAAAATCATGGTATTGACTATGATGAAACCTTTTCTCCAATAGCGATATTTAAATCCATTCGGATCATGCTTGCTATTGCAGCGTACCACGAATATGAGATCTGGCAGATGGATGTCAAAACCGTGTTTCTGAATGGAAACCTGCTCGAGGATGTGTACATGACATAACCTGAGGGTTTTGTAGATCCACAGCATACTGACAGAGTATGCAAGCTGCATAGGTCCATTTATGGACTAAAGCAAGCTTCTCGGAGCTGGAATCTTCGATTCGATGATGCAATCAAACAGTTTGGTTTTATCAAGAATGAAGATGAACCTTGTGTCTACAAGAAGGTTGTTGGGAGCACAGTTGTCTTCCTTATATTGTATGGGGATGACATACTACTCATTGGGAAAGACATCCCTTTACTGCAGTCTGTCAAGACTTGGCTAGGGACTTGTTTCTCAATGAAGGACTTAGGTGAAGCATCCCGCATTCTAGGCATACAAATCTATAGAGATAGATCTACGAGATTGCTTGGCCTAAGTCAGAGTACATACATTGACAAGGTATTACTTCGGTTTGCCATGCAGAACTCCAAGAAGGGATTTCTGCCGATGTCACATGGTATGAGTCTTTCGAAGACTCAAAGTCCCTCTTCTAGAGAGGAGAGAGACCGCATGGATCAGATCCCTTATGCTTCAGCCATAGGATCTATCATGTACGACATGCTATGTACTCGTCCTGATGTCTCGTATGCTTTGAGCATGACGAGCAGATACCAGTCAGATCCAGGTGAAAGTCTCTAGATAGCAGTCAAGAATATTCTTAAGTACTTGAGAAGGACTAAGGAATATTTCTTGATATATGGAGGCGATGACGAGCTAGTTGTAAAGGTTTACAGTGATGCTAGCTTCTAAACTGACCAGGATGATTATCGATCGCAGTCAGGGTTCGTGTTATGCTTAAATGGCGGTGCTGTGAGCTGGAAGAGTTCGAAGCAGGACACAGTTGCTGATTCTACAATAGAGGCCGAGTATATTGCTGCATCAGAAGCAGCAAAGGAGGCAGTTTGGATCCGCAAGTTTATTACTGAGCTTGGGGTGGTTCCTAGCATAGTTGATCCTATAGAGCTCTATTGTGACAACAATGGAGCAATTGCACAAGCTAAGGAACCTCACTCACACCAGCCGACCAAACACATACTACGACGCTTCCATCTCATTCGAGAGATCATCGATAGAGGAGATATGAAGATTTGCAGAGTACCCACTGAGACTAACATCGCTGATCCCTTGACCAAGGCTTTGGAACAAAGAAAGCATGATGGTCACACTAGGTCATTAGAACTTAGAGCCTATACTGATTGGCACTAGTGCTAGTGGGAGATTGTTAGTTAGAGCCCTAGAGCCAATCATTTGATGATTGTTATATGGACTCGTTGTATCATATTCTTATATATATAAAGGCATTTGTTTATGGTTATTATACTTACTTGTATTGGTGTCAGATAACTAAGTATAATAGCGTCCTTGAGTAGAAGGTTCTTACCTATATCAATATATTGATTGAATCGATAGTGAGATGATATAGGGAATGCTACTCTTAATCATTCCTAGTCACGTATTAACATTCAGGGACAATGTTAATGTGACAAGACTAGCATGTAAGTCAACTCGATGACTTGATCTCACAAGTCATGGATATAGAGATATCAAGTTGACACATGTGTATGCATTGGAGAATGTATACTGAATGACCCACCATAAGAAAGTATCATGGATCGTTATATGAGTGTCATATACTTTCTCATGTGGCTATTAGTATGACTATTAGTTCTTGGACCTGAAGTCACCATGGTTCCCTACATAAGGAGTTGCATACTTTGGCTTCGTCAAACGTTACCCGTAATTGGGTGGACTATAAAGGCGATTACTGGGTATGTAACAAATTATGCGGAGGGATGTGAGTGATGTAGATGGGATTTATCCCTCCTATATGACGGGAGAGACATCGATATTCTTGATAGAGTGAGACCACTAAGTGCATGGTCATGCCCAAATGAGTCAATATGAGATGTTGAGCTCATTTGATTGAGTGAGTCTACTTGGAGTTTAAGATTTAGATTGATTAGAGGATGACACGGTCTATGCCTCATATTGATCAATCTAGATGTCAAGGATAGAAGGACACTTGTCATATATTGTGAAGAGTCACAATTAGTAGTCACAAGGTGATGTTGGATCTCAACATTCTTATAACTTGGGTAGTAATGATGTGTTGCTAGATACCGCTCATTACTTATGCTTCTAAATGGGTTTAGGAGCATTGTCAATGTTATAAGAACCTATAGGGTCACACACAAAGGGCAATTAGATAGAGATTAGGTTCATTTGATGAACCTAAAGGATTAGGTCCATGTGATGAACCAAATTGGATTAAGAGTAATCCAAATTAGGCTAATTGAGTTGGACTCAATTTGGTTCATGTGTTAGATGAGTGTAATTTGGACTTAGACTCATTGAGTCAATTTAATTCAATGAATAGAGATTCATTAAATTAAAATTGACTTGAACCAATGATTATATTTGATCAACCATGGGAGAGAAGTGGTCAAGTTTGACTTGACTTGAGAGGAAGATGAAGAGTCAAGTTTGACTTGACCATTTGCCACCTCATTGGTGAGTTGGCAAAGAGTGAACCAATGATGATGCTCCACATCATCATGGTTGCTTAAGTGGGATGCCACCTCATGGGAGTTACCAAGAGTTGTGACTCTTGGTATTCCATGGAGGTTATTAACCTCATTCATGTGGCCGGCCACTTAATGAATTGGGTGAGTTTCATTTTTTGTGTAACTCTCATCTTCTTCCTCAAGCTCTCTCTTCTCTCCCTCTCCTCCATCTTGGCCGAACCTTTCAAAGGTGCTAGCACACCTTTTGTTTGGTTTCTCCATCTCTTGCTTGTGTGGATACACATAGAGGAGTATCTACTTTGATACTCTCGAGATCCGGCGAACCTTGGACAAGCGGGATTAGAGAAGGGCATCGCATCAAGGGTAAAGCTCTTCTCCTTTGTAGATCTAGGCTAGAAACTCGTACTCGAAGTTTTACGTAAATTTTATTTCTTCGCACGGATCCGGTGGCGGGGTTTTGGGGTTTCCGCAATGCAAAAAGTGATTTTTGCGACCCGAAAAACCCAACAGATGTCTCTCCCGTCATATATGAGGGATAGATCTCATCTACATCACTCACATCCCTCCGCATAATTTGTTACATACCCAGTAATCACCTTTATAGTCCACCCAGTTACGGGTGATGTTTGACGAAGCCAAAGTATACAACTCCTTATGTAGGGAACTATGGTGACTTCAGGTCCAAGGAGTAATAGTTATACTAATAGTCACATGAGAAAGTATATGACACTCATATAACGATCCATGATACTTTCTCATGGCGGGTCATTCAGTATACATTCTCCAATGCATACCCTTGTGTCAACTTGATATCTCTATATCCATGACTTGTGAGATCAAGTCATCGAGTTGACCTACATGCTAGTCTCAGCGCATTAACATTATCCCTGAATGTTAATACTTGACTAGGAATGATTAAGAGTAGTGTTCTCTATATCATCTCACTATCGATTCAACCAATCGATTGATATAGATAAGAACCTTCTACTCAAAGACGATATTATACTTAGTTATTTGGCACCAATACAAGTAAGTATAATAACCATAAAGAAATACCTTTATAAACATATAGGAATATGATACATCAAGTCCATACAACAATCATCACATGATTGGCTCTAGGGCTTTAACTAACAGCTGTCATAAAGACACCATATGTGATATGGACAGGGAAGAGTCCCAAGATGTCTTTTATGAAGATTTGAGATTGTGAGGCTTACGTTCGACGACTAGTCTCAGATAAACTAGGACTCAAATCAGATAAGTGCTACTTTGTATGATATCCCAAGGAAACAAAGGGATATTACTTCTATAATCCCACACAAGGCAAAGTGTTTGTTGCCAAAAATGATGTCTTTCTAGAAAGGGAGGTTATTTCTAGAAAAACTAGTGGGAGTGAAGTCGATCTTGAAGAAGTTCAAGATACACAAATTAGCACCGAAACCTTGATGGAAATTGAACAAGTACCACAAGATGTTGTGGATCAGGATTTTGTTACACCACAAGAAGTTATGGAGCAACAATCTATTCAAGTAGCATAAATTCTACACAGATCTGATAAGACCCGTCGTCAACCTGAGAAATATTCATTTCACTTTTCTGACAACGGTGATGTAGTGCTTATTGATCTTAACGAGCCTACATCTTATCAAGAAGTTGTACAGGGCCCAGATTCTAAGAAATGGTTGAAGGCCATGAGATCCGAAATGGAATCCATGTACACTAACCAAGTATGGACTTTGGTTGATCCACCTAAAGGGATCAAACACATTGGGTGTAAGTGGGTCTTCAAGGTGAAGACTGACATGGATGGAAATATGCATACCTATAAAGGTAGATTGGTGGCTAAAGGATTCAAGCAGATTCATGGTATAGACTATAATGAAACTTTTTCACCAGTTGCGATGCTCAAGTCCATTCGGATCATGCTTGCTATTGCTGCTTACTATGATTATGAAATCTGGCAGATGGATATCAAAACCGCATTTCTTAATGGAAATCTACTCGAGGATGTGTACATGACACAACCTGAGGGTTTTGTAGATCTAGAGCATGCTGGAAAGGTATGTAAGTTGCAACGATCCATTTATGGATTAAAGCAAGCTTCTAGAAGCTGGAATCTTCGATTCGATGATGCAATCAAAACATTTGGTTTCATTAAGTATGAAGATGAACCTTGTGTCTATAAGAAGGTTAGTGGGAGCACAGTCTTTTTCTCATATTGTATGTAGATAACATACTTCTCATTAGAAATGATATCCCTACTCTTCAGTCAGTGAAGACTTGGCTTGGGAATTATTTTTCAATGAAGGACTTAGGTGAAGCATCCTATATTTTGGGCATCAAGATCTATAGAGATAGATCTGGGAGATGGCTTGGTCTAAGACAGAGTACATATATTGACAAGGTGCTTAAACGTTTTGCTATGGAGAATTCCAAGAAGGGATTCCTGCATATGTCACATGGTGTGAGTCTTTCGAAGACTCAATGTCCTTCTTCTAAGGTAGAAAGGGACCGCATGGATCAGATTCCTTATGCATCTGCTATAGGGTCTATCATGTACTACATGCTTTGTACTCGCCTAGATGTCTCGTATGCGTTAAGCATGATGAGCAGATACCAGTCAGATCTAGGTGAAGGTCACTGGACGAAAGTCAAGAATATTCTTAAGTACTTGAGAAGGACTCAAGATTATTTCTTGATCTTTAGAGGCAATGAAGAGCTTGCTATAAAGGGTTACAATTGTTGCTGTAAAGCGTTACAACTATTGCTATAAAGGGTTACAGTGGTGCAAGCTTCCAAAATTGGTAAGGACATTTCTAGATCGCAGTTAGGGTATGTATTGTACTTAAATGGTGGTCTTGGGTATTGGATACTACAACAATTTCATCTCATTAGAGGGATCCTCGATATATGAGATATGAGGATATGCAGATAACTAAACAATGCTAACATTACAGATCCTTTGACCAAGGCTTTGGCACCAAGAAAGCATGATGGTCACACTAGGTCAATGGATATGAGATATTTTAGTGATTGGCGCAAGTGATATAAGGAGATTGTTAGTGTAATCCCTAAGAGGCAATCAAGAGTTGATTGACTTAGGACATTTTGTATCATATTTCATTATTTCATTAGAAGACAAAGGTTATGGTTATTATATTACTTCAGTTCAGTGCCAAATGAATAAATATAATAATGTCCTTGGGTGGTAGGTTCCTATCTACAGTATATCAATTAGTTAAATTGATAGTGAGATATTGTAGAGAACACTACTCTTAATTATTCCTAGTCGAGCATTAATATACAAGGACAATATTAATGCGTTGAGACTAGCATGTAGGTCAACGGATGACTTGATCTCACAAGTCATGGATATGAGATATCAGGTTGACACATGAGTATATATTAGAGAATATATACTGAATTGACCGGCCATGAGATGTTTCATGGATCATTATATGAGTGCCATAAACATTCTCATGTGACTATTGGTATGAATAGTCCTTAGACCTGAAGTCACTACGGTTCCCTACATAAGGAGTTGTGTACTTTGGTATTGTCAAACGTCACCCGTAACAGGGTGGACTATAAAGTCGATCACTAGGTATGTAATAAATTATGCGGAGGGATATGAGTGATGTAGATGGGATCTATCCCTTCTATATAACGGAAGTGATATCTGTGGGCCCCTTGATTAGTAGGACATAGGAATATATGGTCATACTCAGATAAGTCAATATGAGATATTGAGCTTATTTGTATAGTGTGTCTACTTGGAGATCAAGAAACACAAAGATTGATAAAGGGATGACACGGTCTATGCCTCATTGATCAATCTAGATATCAAGGATAGAGGGACTGAGTCATACAAGATGATAGCCACGAACAGGTTAGGTCGGATCTCGACTTTCTCGTCACTTGGGTAGCAATGATGCATTGCTAGATGTCACTCTTTGTTTATGTATCACAAATATTGATTTAGATACATTGCCAACGTTACGAGAGCCTATAGGGTCACACACAAAGAACATATTGGTTTGGAGATGGGTAGGACTAAAATACTTAGGATATTAAGAATAATGGGTCAATCCAAAGTGTTGGTGTCATCTTAGTGGTGATTGGCACTAGTGCTAGTGGGAGATTGTTAGTAATTAGCCCTAAAAGTCAATCATGAGATGATTAGGCCTTTTGGTTACTAATTGAGTTAGACTCAAATGAACCCACTCATTGGATTGAGTTCAATCCGAATAAGACACATTGGATTAATAGATGAAGCTTGGTCTTAAGATCCAATCCACGCTCCCGGAGTCGATTCCGTTGAAGATCCGCCTTTAGATCGCCCAGAAATTCTCCCAAGATTGGAAGGAAAGCCCCAAATCTCGCTCTCTTCCAAGAGGGAGAAGATCCCCATTCAAATCTTGAAGAAGGGTTCAAATAGAGGTGAAGTTTGGGCGCCACACGGCCCCGTGGCACGGCCGTGTGAGGTTCACACGGCCCTGCCCACTCTCCTCTCTGCCATCCTTGCACGGCCGTGTGTGAGACACGGTCGTGGCAAACATCCCCAATTGCCCCTTTACATGGCCGTGTAGATCTACACGGCCTAAACTGTCTTAGCCTCTGGAAATCTGGCACGGTCGTGTGATGCACACGGCCTGCTTCCTTCCCTGCCACTGAGAACCTCACACGGCCGTGTGAGACACACGGCCTAAACTGTCTTAGCCTCTGGAAATCTCACATGGTCGTGTGATGTACATGGCCTAGGCTTCTTCTCATGTCTAGGTTCTTCAGATCCTTGCACGGCCGTGTGAGGTTCACACGGCCATGACCACTTCGTTTCCTGCTGTAGCCTTCTGGCCCGTGATCTCCACACGGCCTGGGCAACCCCCCAGAGCAAGGCAGTGCGTGGTTCAGGTAGGGCACCTTCTTCCCTTGCTTTGCTCACAAATTTGGCTTCGAACATGAAATCTTCACCAATTTCAACTCTTGTGTACAGAAAATGCACAAAAGCAGATCTCCGAATAAAGAGAGTAAATATGCTAAAAAGAAAAGCTGAAAGTACAAAAATGCATAGATCAAGCATGCTCAAAGTATGTGAATGTGCGTCAAAACATGCCAATAAGTGTATACAATCTACGCACATCACCATGCGTCTTTCATCACCTGACAGGCCCTAACACTTGGCATTCTCTGACATTGGCAAGTCTCCATAGGTACGTACGGTCATATAAAAAGGGAGGTCCTCTCCCTTGAGTAGGTACGCGCATAATCACACTTGTCTTCTACAGTTTTTTTTCCTTCATACATTATTCTTTTGGGGAAAAGGTACCTGACTTGAGCGTCGGAGGGCCAGCGCAGGGGGCTTTTTCCTTGGTTTCTGGTCTCTAATGTTCCGGGTGCTTGTCTGAGTGTGCGCAGAGCCTAAGTACCACCGACTTAGTTTCCATCACCCGTCAGTCCCACGTGGGGGTCCGTTTTTCCAGGCACATACTCAGGGGTGTCCTAGTCGCCTCTCCGTCAACACTAGTGACATCTCATCCGACCTTCATCTGACTCAGATTCCAGATAGGATCAGCCAGTTATATAATCTTCGTACAATTTATCGTCATGGATGTGTATGAAAGATGAATTTATGCTTACTGTGCTTATTCCTGATCCAACCAATCCCAAAGAGAAGATAGATATTTTCTTGCAACCTTTGATTGTCGAGTTGAATGAATTATAGAATGTAAGGTTAGTCACTTATGATGTTGCAAGTAAAAGTAATTTTAGACTATATGCTGCATTATTATGAACGATCAATGATTTTCTAGATACTCAATGTTGTCAGGATGGAGCACAACTAGTAAATTAGCATACACACACTGCATGATAGAGTTTGATGCATTTTTATTACTTTGTAGTAGGAAGGTATCTTAGTTTAATAATCACCGTAAATTTTTATCAGTTGATCACCCTTTCTGGAGAAATAAAAAAAATTCCTAAAAAATGTTGTAGTCAGAAAACCGCCTCCAATAGTTCATGCTTCAAATCAAGAAATCATTAAATAAATAGACAGTTATAGATTTCTACCAGTATCTCAACCTAGTTCTAATAAGATAAATAAATATATTGTTAGGATGTGCAAGTATGGTTGAAAGAAAAATACTATTTTTTGGAAGCTATACCGTATTGGAAGTCTACTCATTTGACATAATTTAAATGTCATGCATATTGAGAAAAATTTCTTCGATAATATCTTCAACACTTGATGAATATGCTTGGAAAAACTAAAGACACTACAAAATCACATGAGGAATTAAAAGAACTAGTTAACAGACCAGAGTTGCATCAGAATGAAATAACTAATAAATTTCCAAAGGCTTGTTATATATTGGACAAAGATGGTAAGCAAGCTTTATATAGTTGGTTGAAAGAAATAAAATTCCCAGATGGGTATGCTCAAATATGGCTCGATGCGTGGATATGAACATGTTAAAGATATTTGGAATGAAGAGTCATAACTATCATGTATTCATGCAAATACTTATTCCAGTAGCTTTCTATGACTTACTTCCTCAAAATGTTTGGCAAGCACTCACAGAATTGAGTCTATTTTTAGAAATTTGACAACAAGGTGTATTATGATGGATGATATGCTTCGACTAGAAATAGGCGTTCCTCTCATACTATGTAAGCTAGAGTGTATATTTCCACCCAATTTTTTTAATTCAATGAAACATCTACTAGTACATTTATCATATCAGGCACAATAGCTGGTCCTGTGCAATATAGATGGATATATCCATTCGAATAATTTTTGAGAAAATTAAAGAATAATATTTGTAACAAAGCAAGAGTTGAGGGATCAATATATAATGCTTATCTGATTGAAGAAGAATATTCTTTTTTCTTATATTATTTTGCTGATAATGTGAAAACCAGACATCACAAGTGTCCTAGAAATTTTGATGATGCTCAACCGATAGATCCATCAATATTTTTTATTTTCAAGTTTCCTGATAAGCCAATGAGTGCATCTTTTTCTAGATGGTTAACTCAAAAAGAATATTATGCTGTAAAACATACATACTCTTAAACTGTAATGTGGTCAAACCATACATAAAGTAAGTTGACTTCTCTAATCAAACATTTATCCTCTGTTTAATTTGTTTGCATGATATCCAAATTGTCTTAAAATTACATTCTTTCCCAGCTTGTACGAATAACAACTATATGTTGGTTGATCCTAGGAATATCATACCGGTTCCACTGTACAAAAATTTTGTACAAGTGTCGAACCTTTCCTAACAACCTATTGTGTTCTTTAGAAATTAAATTCGGAATCGCAAACGGAACTTAACATTATTGATTCCAAATTTAACTTATCTTTTCTTAGTGATTTAGACTTGGATCGCAAACGATGCTTAACATTATTGATCCAAATCCACCCATGTTACAAATTCAATTAAATATTAATTTCAGAAATCGACTTACAGGTTAAACATGGCGAGGCACTAGGCCTTCTTGGGTATGGGAGCATCCACCACTTCCTAGACAAAGTGTTAGTTAGAGCCCTAGAGCTAATCATATGATGATTGTTGTATGGACTCATTGTATCATATTCCTATGTATATAAAGACATTTATTTTGGTTATTATACTTACTTATATTGGTGCTAAATAACTAAGTATAATAGCGTCCTAGAGTAGAAGGTTCTTATCTATATCAATCGATTGGTTGAATCGATAGTGAGATGATATAGAGAACACTACTCTTAATCATTCCTAGTCAAGTATTAACATTCAGGGACAATGTTAATGCAACGAGACTAGCATGTAGGTCAACTCGATGACTTGATCTCACAAGTCATGGATATAGAGATATCAAGTTGACACATGGGTATGCATTGGAGAATGTATACTGAATGACCCGCCATGAGAAAGTATCATGCATCGTTATATGAGTGTCATATATTTTCTCATGTGGCTATTAGTATGACTATTAGTCCTTGGACCTGAAGTCACCATGGTTCCCTACATAAGGAGTTGTATACTTTGGCTTCATCAAACGTCACCCGTAACTGGGTGGACTATAAAGGCGATTACTAGGTGATCCTGTCTGAGAAGCTTGACAAAACAGAAAGCTGGGGCAAAAACCTACTGTTGATGAAGAGTAATACCTGTAGAACACCAATCCGAGAAACCCAAAGCGGATCTAGGAGAATGAAGTCACAGAATGCCCTCCTCCTGCGAAGATTCAATGATGAGAGAGAAATATGACTGAAGAAAATTGAGATCCGAAGCTTCCAGGGCTTCCTTCACACAAGAGACCAACCAACACTATCGTCAGTGACCTAAGACTGGGGTGGGAATCCCTGGCTAGGCCCTCCGACGCTCAAGTCAATAATCTCTCTTGGTGTGACCGAAGGAAGAAGAAGATGAACAGTAGTTGAAAACTAGGGTTATGAATGTGAGCAGTAGTGTCAACTTACCTGGCCAACGGAGAGGATTCCCCCTTTTATATCACTTCATATAACCTATGTAGTCATGAAGTGGACCCTGGTTTGTTAGAGTTTGTTATGAGATGATGTAAGTTGCGTACTTGTGGTAAATGACTTTTAAGGAATCTTTTTTTACCCCAGATGTACCTTCTTTGTCGTCTAGCACCTGCAGAAAAGTCTAGAAGCACATTTCCCACCAAATAGGTAAACATGTTATACAATCACATACAAATATCTTTATTAAATTAATTGTGAGTCTCCCTGTTCGTCCTGTCTTTGTTATGTTGTAGACAACTTGGTATTATACTATATTTCATATTGACCGAATATTAAACTCAGACCTTGTTCGGTCAGTTTATTATTATCATTCAACTAATCGTTCAATAATATACTACTAATTCTATAAAGCCTTAGATCTTTTCATTCTCGGGCGATCACATATAGTTAACTAATACCAGTCCATGCCTAATTGTACTGCTCCAGATCGTCTTGCCTTATCTATCCTGCATGCTTAAGCCTGGCCGATATCGGCCTTTCCTTCTCAGGGTATATCGCGATCGATATTAGCTTACTCGCATTAAGGTATATATCGGTCGAGTTTGACCTGCCTCCCCTAAGGTATATCTCAGTCGATATTAGCTTACTCGCATTAAGGTGTATATCGGTCGAGTTTGACCTACCTCCCCTAAGGTATATCTCGGTCGATATTAGATTACTTTCATTAAGGTATATATCGGTCGATATTGACCTACCTCCCCTAAGGTATATATCGATCGATATTGGTCTACCTCGCTTGAGGTATAAATCGGTCGATATTGACTTACTTCCCCTAAGGTATATTTCGGCCGATGTTGGCCTACTTTCCATGAGGTATGTATCGATCGATATTGATCTACCCCCTTTGAGGTATATATCGGTCGATATTGGCTTACTCCCCTTAGAGTATATCTCGGTCGATGTTGGCCTACTTTCCATGAGGTATGTATCGATCGATATCGGTCTACCCCCTTTGAGGTATATATCGGTCGATATTGGCTTACTTCCCTTAGGGTATATCTCGGTCGATATTAACTTTCCTATTGTGATGCATATCTCGATCGGTATTGGTCCTCCTTCATCAAGGTATATTTCGGTCGATATTGACCTGTCTTCTTAATTCTGCTATCTCCTTTTTCTTTTTCACCAGGGACCCACTAAACCTAACTCATATCACTGGGTATGTAACAAATTATATGAAGGAATGTGAGTGATGTAGATGGGATCTATCCCTCCTATATAACGGGAGTGACATCGTTATTCTTGATAGAGTGAGATCACTAAGTGCATGGCCATGCCCAAATGAGTCAATATGAGATATTGAGCTCATTTGATTATAGTGAATCTACTTGGAGTTCAAGATTTAGATTGATTAGAGGATGACACCGTCTATGCCTCAAATAGATCAACCTAGATGTTAAGGATAGAAGGACACTTGTCATATATTGTGAAGAGTCACAATTAGTAGTCACAAGGTGATATTGGATCTCAACATTCTTGTAACTTGGGTAGCAATGATGTATTGCTAGATGCCGCTCATTGTTTATATTTCTAAAAAAGATTTAGAAACATTGCCAACATTACAAGAACCTATTGGGTCACACACAAAGAACAAGTGGATGGAGATTAGGTTCATATGATAAACCAATTGGATTAGGTTCATGTGATGAATCAAAATTGGATTAAGAGTAATCCAAAGTAGACTTATTGAGTTAGACTCAATTAGATTCAATTGTTGAATGAGTCTAATTTAAAGTTGATTCATTGAGTCAATTTATATTAATGAATTGAGATTCATTGAATTGAAATTGACTTGAATCAAAGGTTGGATTTAACTCACCTAAGAAGAGAAGTGGTCAAGTTTGACTTGACCAAAATAGGAAGTTGAAACATCAAGTTTGACTTAACCAAATGCCACAACATGAAGGTTGACTCTTCCTACATGGCATGACTAGTCTTGCCACATCATCTCCACATCATCAAAGGAGATCAAGAGGCATGGAATGTCAAGAGTCATAGACCCTTGGCATTCCATGTGTGGCCGGCCACATAAAGGAATATGAGTTTCATTTGTGGCATTGATTTGGTGATTGAATGCTTCTTCCTCCTTAGCTCTCATCTTGCTCCTTCTCCTCTCTTGGCCGAGAGCTCCAAGCAAGGCAAGAAGGTTAGTGAGTTTTAGTTCCAAGAAGAAAGGTAGAGTGATAGTCACATAAAAGAATAAGAAGAGTGTTTGAGATTCATTCTGTCTTTTTATTTTCTCTATCTTCTTCTTCCAATCCCATCCGAGAGCCCTAGGAGTGCTAGCACACTTGTGGTGTTCTCTTATCCATCTAGAGTGGTTTGAGAATCACTTCTTGTTTGTGTGGATACTACTAGAGGTGTGTACACTTGAACACACTCGAGATCCGGCAATACTTGGACGAGCGGGATTTGCGAAGGGCTTCGCTTCAAAGGTATAAACCCTTTTCTTGTAGATCTAGTGTAGATCTAGGATTAGAAAACATGTACATGAAAATTTTAATCTTCTCACGGATCTGGTGGCATGGAACTTCGGGGTTTCCGCAACGCAAAAAGCGGTTTTTGCGGCCCGAAAGTCCCAACACAAAGCCTTTCAATAAAATCTAATATTTAATTTCCTTATATAACCCTAGGTTTAAACAAAATGAACAATCGAATCACAAATTTGAAAAACAAAAAAACACAAACTCGAATCACAAATTCGAAACCTAGAATTATATGCCTCTTGTGCTTGGTATTTCAAAATCCATACAAAGAAAAATTAGTATGATGCGGAAAAGAATTACTAGTTAGACCTTTCTTTGTATGCAACAACCTCTTGATCTTCTACTGTATTCCTCTTCTTATCTCGGACGTCGTGTGGGCGACGATCTACCGAGACGAGAATCCACCAACCCTCCTTCTTCCTTCTTCCAAGTTTCGTCCAAGCAACCTTCTCCAAGAGATGACAAGTTTCGGCCACCAACCATGCTCCAAGGAAAACTAGGAAACAAAACCTCCTTTCTCTTCTTCTTCTCCAAGCTAGATCCGGCCACCAAAACAAGCTCCTAGAGATTGATGAGGTTCAGCCACAAAAGAGAAAGAAAAGGAGGAGAAGATGCTAGGGCCGGCCACCACCAAGGAGGAAAAGAGAGAGGAAAAATAGAAGAGAGTTGTGAGGTGAGGCACCTCTACCCCCTCTTTTATATTCCTTGGTCTTGGCATATAAGGAAATTTAATTATAATTAAAATTCTCTTATTTTCCTTGCCATTGGTTAATAAGGAAAATTTAATTAAAATTCCTTTTAACCCCTTCTATGGTCGGCCCCTACTCATGCTCCAAATAAGGCAAGTTTTAAACATAAAAGTAAAACTTCCTTATTTGTTTCCGAAAATTTTTAAAATAAAAATTTCTCTTAAAAGTTTCCCTTCATGGTTGGTTATAAAATGAAACTTTTATAAATTAAAATCTCTCTTTTAAACATGTGGATGATTACAATAAGGAAAGTTTTCTCAAAATTAAAATCTTTCTTTCAATCTACAAATAAGGAAAGATATCTAATCCTTCTCTTAATCTTTTGTAGAAAACCATAAAAGGAAAGATTTATAATTTTTAAAACTCTCTTTTAAATCATGAACATGGTTACAAAAAAGAAAAGTTTTATCAAAAACTAAAATCTTCCTTTTAACTACAAATAAGGAAAGATATCAAACCTTTCACTTAATCTTTTGTAGAAAGCTATAAAAGGAAGAATTTAAATTTTAAACTCTCTTTTAAAACCATGCTTCCGCATAAGAAAATATTTTAAAAAATAAAATCCTTTTAAATTTAATGTGGCCGGCCACACCAAGATTGGGTTCAAGCTAGGGCCGGCCGCCTAACTTGGCTCATCCTTTTTGCTTGGCTGGCCCAAGCTTGGGCTCCAAGCTTGCTTGATCGGCCACCTTAAGATGGATATAAAGATGGGTATAGGTGGGTATAATACTTTATAAATAAGATGCTACGATAGGGATCGAGAGGAGGAATTAGTTTTGGTCTCCCGATGAAATTAAGCGTCCCGTGTTCACCCCGAACACCCAACTTAATTTCATCAATAATAATTCATTCCACTAAAGAATTATTATTGAACTAACGCACCAATCCCAAATTACATTTTGGGCTCCTTCTTATTATGAGTGTGTTAATCTCCCTGTGTTTAAGATGTCGGATGCCCACTAATTAATTGAGTTACTGACAACTCATTTTAATTAATATCTTAGTCCAAGAGTAGTACCACTCAACCTTATTGTCGTGTCGGACTAAGTCCACCTGCAGGGTTTAACATGACAATCCTTATGAGCTCTTCTTGGGGACATTGTCAACCTAGATTTCTAAGATACAGTTTCCTTCTATAATCAACAACACACACTATAAATAATATCATTTCCCAACTTATCGGGCCTATTGATTTATCGAGCTAAATCTCACCCTTTGATAAGTCAAAGAAATTAATACTAAGTACATGTGCTTGTTATTATATCGGGATTAAGAGCACACACTTCCATAATAACAAAGGTCTTGTTCTTTTATGTAGTCAGTACAAAAAGAACTTACCTTAAATGGTCTTGCTCAATACACTCAGAGTGTACTAGTGTAATTTTATAGTTAAGATAAACCAATACCAAATTACACTACGACTATTCCAATGGTTTGTTCCTTTCCATCTTAGTCGTGAGCTACTGTTTATAATTTACAAGGAATTAATAACATGATCTTCTGTATGTGACACAACACACCATGTTATCTACAATATAAATTAATTGAACAACTACACTTAACTTATAAATGTAGACATTTGACCAATGTGATTCTTATTTCTAAATAAATGTTTATACAAAAGCTAGGTTTTTAGTATACACTCTAACACTATATCTACAAAATCCATCAATGGATGTAAGTGAGGTAGCTACAAAGTTAGAGACTGAATTTGTATTATGGTTTCAAATATATGTATTTTAGATAATTTATGAAATTTTTTAGTTCATGTGTATTAAGAAATATCCTAATTTATATCATAATTATGTTTATAGGTGAAAGACAGTAGAATATTAAATGTGTAAGATAATAGGATAATGAATATTATATCAAGACCCCTCAATAAAATAAAAGTGTACTCTGGTTACTATGTTAATGGCCTCAAATTCCATGAAGCACAACGAGATTCATGGAGATTTAATCTATAATTCTACTATTTGCGTCAAAGGATCTATAGACAATAGTAACACTGAGTTTGATTACTATGGTAGACTTGACGAAATTATAGAGGTTGAATATCTTGAATTACCTATAAAAAGGTGTGTATTATTCAAATATTCATGGTATGATTCGACCTCAAGAATAGGTACCAGAATATATCCAAATTATAATTTAGTTTAGGTTAATGTAAACAAAAGGTTTAATAAGTTTGAACCTTTTATTTTCGAGATACAAGCATGTCAAGTTTTCTATCTTGAATACCCTATGATGAGAAAAAGATCTAGTGAATGGCGGTCTATTTGTTGAATAAACCATCGCTTGACCATAGAAATGTCAAACACCATTACTGCTCAAAACTATGATGCATTTCAGAATGATGAAGTGGAGAAACATTCAATTGATTCACAACTTCAATTCACATCTCAATTACTTGTAGATGTTAATGTCACTTACGATGATACAGATAATGGAGAAATATCTAGTAGTGAGGATCTTGTTAATCTAACAGAGTCTAGTGATGAGAACTTAGAAAGTGCTAATGTTGATTAATCAGATGTTAATGATGATTAAATATTAGCATTATTGTTAATTAAGTAAGTTATGCTTCCATATTAGTTTGTATTTATATTATCATGTTAGTAAACATTATTATAATATATTCTAATGTTATTTTATAGACATTATGGCAGAGCAGCATCAGATAATAACACTCCGTGGCTATAAGGTGCTACGAGTTGTTGGGGACTTGTAAATATTTTTTGTTATTAATAATTTAAATTCATATATAACTGTATTTATAATATATTGCCCATACCTTAATATTTTTTCATATAAGTTTATTCCAGATGGTCACCAGGTTGCCACACCTATATACCGAAAAATTCAAATAAAATGTATGCACTTTTGGTACTATATGAAGAAGACATGTAGACCAGGAGGCGAAGAGATTTTATTATAATGAATTTGTAGTAAGTAAATTTAATATATTTTGTATTCTATAATATATTTATCCTTTAATATACTAAATTTTTTATTCAATTTATAATTGTAGAAACAATATACATGGGCGGTCACGAGGAATAATTTAAAAATACTTGGAATAGTTATTGTTCCAAACTTTATAGAGATCTTCTTTATTATATGAGAAAGAAGGGCACCATGCAAGAGTATGTGTTAGCTAAGATATGGAGTGCATGGACGATCACTTGGACTGTAGAAAGGTGACAAGCAAATGTTGAAAATACACAAGCAAATAGGAATATAGAGCCAGGTGGTCCGAGCACCAAAATCGCTCGGCATACGTCCATATCTAGATCTATTATTGAATATGCTATGGATCTGGTGAGTTTAATTTAAAGTTATATAAGAAAATTTTGTATTTATTATCAAACTTTAATAATTTTATCCCAAATTATTTGTGTATGCAAGAACATGAACTATCTCGCCAATCCACTTGTATGGAGGTCTTTCTCAAGACTCACAAGAAGAAGGATAACACATTTATCGATCCTCGATCCTAGGTCATACGAGTAAAATTATTAACTTTATTGTATTTAATTAATTTTATCTTGATTAATTTTAGTAATTGTGATCAAATTGAATATTAATCATATTATATTTTTTCACACAAGATCAAATGATAAATAGAGTGGCTCAGATATCTCAACCTCTAGCAGGAGGGAGTCACAACCTCTATGCACCAAGGTGCTTAATGAGCTTTATAATGATATTGTCGGTAGATGGACAAAAAACTCCACCCTCTATGGCCTTGGCTCCCATGCAAAAGTTGCATTTGACCATCTGAGGACTCCTAGGGGCCATGATAGTTTCTCTTCCTCTTCTTCTATTGAGGTGCAGTCTTTAAGAAAGGAATTAGTGGATGGCTATAGAGGAACAAAAGAGGAGGGTTGCTGATGAGTAGAGGAGAGTCGAGGATGATCGGAGGAGAGTCGAGAACGATCGGAGGAGAGCCAATCATGAGGCTCTCATGGTCTATATCCGAGCGATTGTGGTTAATTTCACCAGATCTAAACACCACATGGTTTTGAGTTATAGAAAATTCAAGACCCATCAGATCATATCTGAAGTTTGTTTAACTATAACTTAGTTTTTTATTTATTCTAGTAAAATATATTTATTCTATTTTGATATTTTAATCTGCTCATTTCTAACTACTGTATTACTATATGTTTAAGGAATCTTGATCTATTGACATATTAATGATCATCATCATCTGCTCATTTCTATCCCGTTATTAAAATTATTTATATATATATATATGCAAAAATTGTAATTATACATATATTTGATATAAATCTTCGTATTTGACTTTTTATAGGTTTTCTATTAATATCTTATATATGGATGTATTATATTTGGATAGTTTAGTTTTTTCTATTATTTTGATTTGTTTGTTTTAGATGCTTATGATTATTGGATATTTAAATACTTTCTATAGTGTTTTCATAATTTAGTATGTTTGTTTGTATAAATGTTAATTTAATTTGTGTTTGTGAAACTATGGCTTCTAAAAAATGTATGTATGAATTGTTAAGATATATGAAATGTGTTTTTATATGTGGATTGTGTGAAATGTGATCGTATGGATGTAAATGTATAAAATATTATGATTTCTTGTGTATATGGAAATTACAAATAGGGTAGACACTAAATATAAATAGTTCCTAGATTTTTTTTATAATACCGACTAAATCAGTATTCCGTCGATAAATATTGAAAATTTTTTACCAATGAATTTCCATCGGTAATATCAAATGGAATTATCGACGAAAACAGTAAACGTTACCATTGAAATTTATTTTTCGTAGTAAATTTTACCGACGGAATACTATTTCCATCGATAATCACCGACGAACCCTATATTGTGTCAGTAAAATTATTTCTGACAAATAAACTCTCGATAAATTATTTTCCATCGTATTCGATCCCTAAATCTCTTCATCGACGGAATTACAATATTCCATTAGTAAGCCCAATGTTTTTTAGTGCTTGTAGCATAGTTTCATGCTGAGAAATTTTCTTCGATACTGATGCGATGATGATGAGGGGCCCCACCCCCGCTGTCATGGTTGAGGTCAAAGTCCAGAGAGGGTCAACGGGTGGACGGTGTTGGCCAGTCGAGCGAGTCATACGCCGGTTGGGGACTAAGCACCAACCCACCGTCTTCGACACAGAGATTAATCAAACCGATGCTTAAGGGACGCGTAGAAGCTGGACCAATCGGCTCCTCCGCTCGGTCTAGCATCAGACTCGACATCAGCTGAGTACGCTGACAGTGAACTACCTGCCGAGTGGCTATCCCGCTCGGCTCAACAATCGAGCATGCAGACAGTGGGCTTCCGGCCAAGCGGCTATCCCGCTTGACCCGACAACGGATGACACTTGGATAATGAACTTTCAGCCGAGCGGCTATCCCGCTCGACAGGACAGCAGATAGTGCAGGGATAACAGAATTTCGGTCGAGCAGCCATTCCACTCGGCTAAGCAACAGACACAGCAGGATATCTTTCGACATCCTTTTGGGAGTTAGTGCCGCTGACAGATGGCATGGTCAGACAGAAGATCGTACAGCGGAAGCTTCCATTGTCACTTCAAAGATATGCTTGCCCCATTAAGGTACTGTATCAGAGATACTTTACTGACACGTCTTTTTAAGAAAAGCTTTGATATGCATGTTCGCCTTGGGAAGCGTGCACGTGCGCTTCCAAGCCTATATAAAGGGGGTCCAAGCATCGGCGGAGGTATACTTTACACGGGATTTCTACTGTTGTGATACAGTTCTCGTTTCTTGTTTCTTCTTGTTTCGCCGAACACTGACTTGAGCGTCGGAGGGCCATCGTCGGGAACCCCTTTCCTGGCTCGGTACTGACGCTGCTTATGTTGCAGGCAGGAGCGAAGTCCACCGGAGATCAATAGAAATATCACGTCCCCAGCATCCATCTCTTCGACTCTTGGACAGGATCAGATACTATCCAAAATCATATTTCAAAACTTGTTATCTTTTTCACTCAGGAAAGATCCAAGCTACAAGAAGATGGTAATAGCATGTTTCACACTTACTCATCCAAAATTGATGGCATTCATTTGATTTATTGTCAACAGATCATATATATTTTTTTTATGCTTATTTGAAGTTTTTAGGATATGGACGTATCTCTGATATAATGATTATATTTATCTTCCTCTCTATCGTTGATCCTAACACTAAGTAAGTCGTTAAGATAACGGATACATATTTTTCCTATTTATTTGAAGTTCATCTATAACAAATTTAATTTAATTTTTATAAGGTCTGGTTTATTTGGGAGGATGGAAATAAAATTATGGAAAGATTTCGGAATTTTTTTTCCTTATTTAATTGAAAAAAGGATGAATTATTTTTCTTAGTTCTGGTTATCTCCATAGACGGATTGTTCTTTTTATTATTATTTACTTCCGTCCAAGTTGGAATTCCTTCCTTCAACGTTTTATCGTGAATGCGAGCGAAATCGGCCCCACGATATCTGCCCCGCGAGAGCTACCGACGTCGAAGGTAGCTAAAGGCTCCAATTATTGACTGTTTTAGATGCAACTGCCACTCCATTTGCGAAAGCAGAGTCGCATTCCCCCATACCGGTCCACAATTTTTCTTTCGATTTTCTACATCCTCAAGTTTGACTCTGCGAAAGTTTTCAACGCAAAGACTTGGGTGTGCCGTATTTAATGTTCTCTGTAGTTTTTCGTTTGGTCTGGTCGAAAGTCTATGTATATTCCTGTAGCGCTATTGAGAAAGTCAAAGTCCATGTTCAAGTCACACTGCTCGCTTCGTAGCCTCCCAGCAGTAGATGGGGGAATTGGCTGCCGTCTGATTACGATCGGACGTCCAGAAGAGACTTCCATCTTTCTTGGCGCCGTATAAGCTGCCAAGCCTACTGGCTACGGTCGGACAGCGGGTGGACCAGTCAATGCCTGTGCCCCTTCCACATGCGACACTACATAGATTGAAAGAGCAGCGAGTAGTGAATTGTTTTTTTTTATTCAACTCTCTGAAATCGTTTTAGCAACTATTATTTTATAAAATTATCTTCTATCAAAATTTCTCATAGATGAATTCTGACACATAATCTAACGTCATAAGTCATTTAAACTCCCGTCTATCATCATCACACTGTAGCAAGCACAAAACTATCTAAATATTATAGTATAAATTAATAAGTGTGTTAATCAAGAACCCTAAAATTAAAGCCTCTTCCCCTCTCCCTCTTTCCTTCACCACCAAGCTAAGTATCTACTCGCACCATATCTCTCTCGCGTTCAGTTTCCATGTCGGGATCCGGAAGAGAACTCTTCTTCTCCGATGCCGGTGCCTACGACTATTCCTCACTTCACGATGATAGAGATCCTCTTTCACTCTTCATGAGCTTCGACGACGACTACTTCTATGAAGCTCTTGGCTCACAGAGCAGCAGCTTCACTGAGTCAGGTCATGAAAAGCTTAATTTAGCAGCTGATCACGTTGCCGCTCCATCCTCTCCGGCACCGTCTAGGAATTTGCCGGCTTCCTCCTCCTTCTCCCTTGATCCAGTGAAAGAATCAGGTGAGAAACCAGTGCAAGAGGGTAAAGCAGCTGCTGGTGAAGCAGCAGCAAATATTCTTGACGACGACAAGGACAAACCTAATAAAGTACTGTAAGTAGTTAACCTAAATCTAATCCATGCGCAAGATCTTCTTTTAACTTTAAGTTCTTTTAGCTACTTTTGGAAGTGCATGCGTGCTACTTTGCCACTTCCATTGATTCTGAAAGTCTGAACATGTGTGAAAACTTGCTGCTAGGGTTCCTCACCTTTTGCCTAACAAAACAAACAGCTACTGGTTGATTAGGGTTTCCACAAGATTCCCATCGATCTATTGGTCATATATAAGCACTACTTCAGGATTGATTGATTGATTGATCAGGAGAAATCAATCGATGATGATGACTGCAATTAATTTACAACAATTTATACAAATATATAGTTATAATTACAGGAAGAAAGGAGAGAAGAGACCAAGGGCAGCTAGGTTTGCCTTCATCACCAGAAGTGATGTGGATCATCTGGAAGATGGCTACAGATGGAGAAAGTATGGCCAGAAAGCAGTCAAAAACAGTCCTTTTCCAAGGTCAGAGATTATATTTTTTGCACCCATTTATTATTTATATAATTTACATTCTAATTTTCCATACTTAAATTATTATAAGCTCTTCTATTCAACCAACCTGTTCAGTATATTTGGTTCGACTTTAATTTGTTTGGTTCGATCCATCTATTTAGCCTATATTTTTAGTTAATTGGTTAGGATCAATGAATTTGACTTGTTTTATCCATTTGGTCTTGTTGGATATCCATCTAACTTACTCGAACTTGTTAATTTGTTTCGAGATGTTGACTTTGATAGGCTTATCAGACTGGTTCAACTAGTCCAAAATTCTACTGGTTCAAAGTGACAGACATGTATAGATTTTTCTTACAAAATTAATAAAAATATATAAAATTAAAAAATCATTTCCCATTTCAGAAGCTACTATAGGTGTACCTCTCAGAAGTGCATGGTGAAGAAAATGGTGGAGAGGTCACACCAAGACCCGACCATTGTGATCACAACCTACGAAGGCAGACACACTCACCTGAGCCCTACTCCTACTTCCCAAGTGGGAACCGGTGCAGTGAGAATGCCACCGGGGATGACACTATTTCCGGCCCCGGCCTCGATAACCGGAGAATGCCTCCAGTGGCATGCACCAAACAACCTCCGTGAGTATTAGACAGTGATCTAACTTGTTGTGTTTGTAAACTTCATGGCTTTCCTCTCATCACTATATTTATATGAGATTGATGTTGTTGATGAGGTTAATTATCGGTTAAGTTGGGGCGATGAAAAAGATTTTGTTGCTGAAAAGTTAATAATTTGTCGAAAAAGGTTTCGTTATAAATCAAAAGTACTTTCGGTTAAATTTGAAGGCTTTGATTATATATTTTGTAAAATTTATGATGTCGATAAAATAATGTCCGAAGCGGACATGAGAAGTTATTAAGGATGCAACAAATAGCGATTTACGGCTTAGTTGTGACTCTCGATCAGCCTAAAACTCGCGACTATAATCCCCCAAGTTGCGGGAGCAACTCGTTGGCGTGAATTTGCTTCTTGTTGGTTTGGAGTTTGCATTTGCTAGAGGTTTTGCCAGAGATGGTTTAGAGTGATCGACATATTTCCATAATGGATGAGAAAAGGACCCAAAAATGTTCCACAAATAGATTTAAAATTCATCCATTACAATTATTCATCCTTTCTCTCATCTATCCTTCGGAAATAATAGTGAAAAAGAGAAGGTTAATATTTGTGAGTAAGTTTAGTGTTTGAATTGATAAGAACTTAGCTTTTTATGTTCGGTTAATACGCATAAAATTAATTAAATAAATAAACTTAAATCATTCATCAAATTAAATGAATAATTAAGTTTGTTCATGAATAAGAATTATAAATTATTCTTGAATCATATTCATCAATAAATTTTTTAATAATATGATAAATAAATAAAAAAATCTTTCAAAATGAATAAATAATCTTATATTTATCATGTTTAATAACAAGTCAAATAAACTTAAAGCTATACAAATTTTAAGAATTAAACCATCTTAAATTGAGAGATAGATAATGTCTAAATGAATCAAGCTTAAATTAAACTTAAAACATGCTTAAATTTGTCAAAAAGAATCTAAAAATTAAGTTTGAATAACTATATCAATGGTTTGATTTATTTTAAAAAATGATAATCTCAATTAATCTCATTGACTATCCCGGTGGTGATCAACCTAACCCCTATGAAAATTTTCCACCGACCACAAAGATAAATTGAAAAATACACGCGATGACTAGTCTAGAAGTCCAACAACGGTACTATAACCATGGGGATATGATTTAATTTATTTTAAACTTGACTTAACGGGGTTAGATTACCTTATTAATTTTACTAATTATTGGACTACAGAGCACGAGCCCAAACGAGTACTCGGTCAAGCCGGGCTAGACCCGAACCAGGCAAGTCTGTGAGCCATCTCACAAGAAGAGAAGATCACGCTCTTGTTGTCGCTCAAATAACAAAATGCTGGCCCTTACTGTTGGGACTCTGCTTCTTTTTTGGGGTTTTCCCCCGGCGAATCAAAAACACACCGCGCGCATTCCTCGATTCCGTTGCCAAATTCCTCTTCTATTCGACCTGTGCGATCACTCCGATCATCGAAACGATCAAATCCATTTGCAGCGATCAACACAGAGGCGGAAACAAATCGTCCATGGAGGAGAAGCAAGCGTCGAGCTTTAAGCCGTACGCCAATCTGGCCTACTGCTACTTCATCGTCTCCATGCTCCTCTCCTTAGCCTCCGTGGCGATGACGCCGGCGAAGCTCGAGTGGCTCCTTGAGCTCTGCTTTCGATGGGGCAACAGAGTTCACCGCGGCCAACTCCTTTTGCTGTTGCTCCTAGTCCCGTTCTCCATGATGCTGATGTATCTCGCAATGCGGCGGCCGCTCGCGGTCTACCTGGTGGACTTCGCCTGCCACCTGCCTCCGCCGGAGTTCAAAATCTCCTTCAATGAGCTGGAGGAGCTGTCGATCCCATGCGGGAAGTACGACGAGGAGACGATCGCGTTCCAGCTCAAGGTTCTCGCGCGCTCAGGCCTCGGCGACGAGGCATACATCCCGCCGACTCTGCACCAGGTGCCTCCCTGTCCGTCCATGGCAGCCGCCCGCGAGCGCGAAGAGAAGCAGCAGGTCGTCTTCAGCGCCCTCGACTCCCTCTTCGCCCGCACCGCCCTCGACCCCTGCGACGTCAACGTGCACGTCGTCAATTGCAGCCGCTTCAACCCCACCCCCTCCATCTCGTCCATGATCGTCAACCACTACAGCCTCCGTTCTAACATACGCACCTTCAACCTCAGCGGCGTGGGCTGCAGAGCCGGCCTCATCGCCGTCCACCTCGCGCGCGACCTTCTCAAGGTGAGCTAAAAATTGATCGGTAAAAGATTGGGAAAGGCACAAATTTAGATATGAAAATTCAGGTATACCGTGAGGCGTATGCGGTGGTGGTCAGCACCGAGAACATCACGCATAACTGGTACATCGGTCGCCGCCGCCCGATGCCGGTCCCTAACTGCCTCTTCCGGGTGGGCGGCGCCGCCGTGCTGCTGTCGAACTGACGAGCGGAGAGAGGCCGCGCCACGTATAAGCTGACCCACGTGGTGCGCACGCACCACGGCGGCGACGACAGGGCCTGCCGCTGCGTGTTCCAGGAGGAGGACGAGGAGGGGAACATGGGCGTGGCTCTGTCGAAGGAGTTGATGCCCGTGTCGGCCACAGCGCTCCGCGACAACATCGCGGCGCTGGGCCGGCGGGTGCTGCCGATGAGCGAGCAGCTGAGGCTCTTGGCGAGCAAGTCGGCAGGGGCAGGGGCAGGGGCAGGGGCAGGGGCGAAGGCGGCAGCGAAAGTGCCAGACTTTAAGAGGGCGTTCGAGCACTTCTGCATCCACGCCGGCGGACGGGCGGTGATCCACCAGCAGGAGGTCAGCTTGGGGCTGAGGCCCATGGACGTGGAGGCTTCTCGTATGACACTGCAGTAAGAAGAATAGGGAGAAAGTAATAAATAATATGAAAGTAATAAAAATTATTGTTGATTGGTATTTGTTTAAGGATAATATAATATATAATGTTTAATCAATTAATAAATAATATAATTATTTTGAGAATTATTTTAATAATTATAATATAATTATTAGAATAATCTAAATACTAATTTGATTTGATTTGATGATTTGATCCGGTTAATTCTGATAATTCTTTCTTATCTCTTTTATCCCCGATAAGCTTAATGGGAGATATTTGACGTTGAGTTTGCTTGCTAACTTGTTGAAACGTTGTCTGAATAATGGTTTAGTAAAGATATCAGCGATTTGATCTTCAGCAGAAATATAAAAGATGAATAACTGCTGAGTTGTCACATGTTCACGAACAAAATGGAAATCAATTTTCACATGTTTTGTACGAGTATGAAAGATTGAATTTGCTATCAGATATGTTGCTCCAATATTACTGCACTAAATTTTTGGTGCAATATTTGATGCAAGATGAAGTTTAGAGAGAAGTGATTGAAGTCAAATAATTTCTGACGTTGTATTTGCTATGACTTTATATTCTGCCTCAGTGCTTGAACGAAATACTGTAGGTTGCTTTTTCAAATTCCATGAGATAAGATTTCGTCCTAGAAATATTACATATCTACTAGTAGAGCGTCTATCTTCATGAGAACTTGTCCAATTCGTATCATGATATGTGTGTTAGGATGTATACTAAAAGCCTAGCTTTTGGTATAAATATTTATCTAGAAATAAGAATCACATTGGTCAAATGTCTACATTTATAATAAATGTAGTTGCTCAATTAATTTATATTGAAGATAACATGGTGTGTGGTGTCATACACAGAAGATCATGTTATCGGTTCCTTATAACTTATAAACAGTAGCTCACGACCAAGATGGAAAGGAACAAACCATTGGAAGGTCGTAGTGTAATTAGGTATTAGTTTATCTTAATTATATAATTACACTAGTACACTTAGAGTGTATTGAGTAGGACCATTTGAGTTCATTCCTTTTATACTGACTTTATAAAGGAACAAATACCTCAGTTATTATGGAAGTGTGTGCTCTTAATTCTAATATAATAACAAGCACATATATTTTATATTTATTTCTTTAATTTATCAACGGGTGAGATTTAGTTCGATGAATCAATAAGCCCGATAAGTTGGGAAATGATATCACTTATAGTGTGTGTTGTTGATTATAGAAGGAAACTATGTCCTAGAGATACTAGGTTGAGAATGTCCCCAAGAGGAGCTCAAAAGGATTGTCATGTTAAACCCTGCAGGTGGACTTAGTCCGACATGATGATGAAGTTGAGTGGTACTACTCTTGGAGCTAGATATTAATTAAGTGAGTTGTCAGTAACTTACTTAATTAGTGGACATTTGTTATCTTAAACACAGGGAGACTAACACACTCATAATAAGAAGGAGCCCAAAAATGTAATTTGGGATTGGTGCGGTAGTTCAATAATAATTCTCTAGTGGAATGAATTATTATTGATAAAATTAAGTTGTGTGTTCGGGGCGAACACGGGATGCTTAATTTTATCGGGAGACCAAAACCAATTCCTCCTCTCAGTCCCTATCGTAGCATCTTAATTATAGAGTACTATACCCACCTATACCCACCTTCTTACCCATCCTATAGGGGGCCGGCCAAGCTAGCTTGGAGACCAAGCTAGGGCCGGCCATGTTTTGGTTCATGGGTGAATTCATGTGGCCGGCCCTAGCTTGAACTCAAGCTTAGGTGGCCGGTCCTATTAAAATAAAAAGGAATTTTATTTTTAAAATTTTTATTATGTGGATAACATGATTTAAAAGAGAGTTTAAAAATTTAAATCTTTCCTTTTATAAGATTCTACGAAATATTAAGAGAAGAGTTAAAATCTCTTTCCTTATTTGTAGATTAAAAGGTTGATTTTAATTTTGGTAAAAACTTTCCTTTTAATCATGTTCATGATTTAAAAGAGTGTTTAAAAATTAAATATCTCTTTTATAAAGCTTCTACAAAGATTAGATATCTTTCCTTATTTGTAGATTGGAAGAGATTTTAATTTTAACTTTTTTTTATCCATATGTTTAAAAGAAATATTTTAATTTATAAAATTTCCTTTTTATTGACCATCATGAAGGGAAAAATTATTAGAGAAATTTTTTATAAAATTTCCGGAAACAAATTAGGAAAGTTTTAATTCTTGATTGAATTAAATTTCCTTTGCTTGGTTTAAAGTGGCCGGCCACATTGTTGATGAGAAAAAATTATTTTTAATTAAATAAATTTTCCTTATCAATGGCAAAAGAATTAAGGAAATTTTTATTTAAATTTCCTTATTTGCCAATGCCAAGGATTATAAAAGAGAGGGTAGAGGTGCCTTCATGGCTAACAACTCTATTATTTTTCCTCTCTCTTTTTCTTCCTTGGTGTGGCCGGCCATCCTCTCCTCCTTTCTTCTCTTTGATGGCCGAACCTCATCCTTCTTGTGGAGACTCATATGATGGCCGGATCAAGTTTAGAGAAGAAGAAGAAGAAGAAGAGAAAGAAAGCTTTGTTTCTAGCATCCCTTGGAGCTTAGTGGTGGTGGCCGAACCTCTTCATCCTAGAAGAAGTTTTGATGGCCGAAACTTGCAAGGAAGAAGAAGGTGCTTGGTGGTTCTCATCTCGGAAGATCGTTGCCCACACAACGTTCGAGGTTAGAAGAGGAATACGATAGAAGATCAAGAGGTCTTTCTAAAAGGTATAACTAGTATTTTTCCTTTCCGCATCATACTAGTTATTTTTGGAAATAATACCAAATACAAGAGGCATACGATTTTAGTGTTTCGAATTTGTTTTCGATATAGTGTTCTTTTATTTTTCTTTTCCTTGTGATTTGATTGTTCTTTTTGGTTTACCTAAAGTTATTTTAGGAAATTAAATATTAGCTTTCCATAAAAGGTTTTGTCTAGTCGGTGGTGGTTGCTCCCATATCCAAGAAGGTCATGTGCCTCGCCACGTCAGTACTGGGAACCAATTATGGAAATTAATATTTAATGGAATTAATAACTTAAGGTGATTTGGATCAAACGTGTTAAGTTCCGCAGGAGATCCAAGTCAAAACCTAAAAGAACAAATAGATTAAGTTTTGGATCAAACGTGTTAAGTTCCGCAGGCGATCCAAAATTTAATTTAAAAGAACACATGGTAGCTAGGAAAAGGTTTAGACCTTTGTACAAATTTTTTGTACAGTGGAACCTCTAGGCTTTCCGAGTAGCAACCAACAATGTGATCCCGTCCGGAGGCTGAGTCGGACGGAGGCTGGTCGCGGCGGCTTGGTTGTTCACGGAAAGTCGTAGGTGATTCGGCTCCCACGGGTGGTTGACGCTGCTACAGGACCCTGCGCACACTCAGACAATCCCCCCGCTCACGTTAGAGACCAAAACCCAGGGAAAAAGTCCCCGGATCAGACCCTCCGACGCTCAAGTCAGGTCCTTTTTCCCCAGAAAAAGCAGAAAGAAGAAGAAGAAAATGTTGATATAGTCTGACCTGGCTGTTGTTTTGATGTTGACACTGATTTAAGTTTGTATCAGATAGTGTTTAAACTCAGAATGACTACTGATCGAGGTTGATCAGTTGGGAGGGAAAGTCCTGGTGAGTGAAGCCAGGCAAGGGAAATCCAGATGGGTCAAGACATCTGGTGAAAAGTCCAAGCAGGGAGCTTGGCACGGGAAAAGTCCAAGTATGGCGACTTGGCACGGAATGGTCAGAGAGGGCTCGGTAGCTCGTTCTCTGGACCGGACGAAGTCGGAGAGGGCTCGGTAGCTCGTTCTCCGGACTAGGTCAGAGAGGGCTCGGTAGCTCGTTCTCTGGACCGGACTAGGTCAGAGAGGGCTCGGTAGCTCGTTCTCCGGATTAGGTCAGAGAGGGACCTAAGTGGACATTACATGGCACATTGGATCGGTCGGTAGATCGATCCAGTGACACAAGAATCAGTGGATCCAGTGAAACTAAGTTCCACGGATCGGTCTGATGACCGATCAGATGACACTCAGTAGCACACTGAGTGAAATCTGATCGGTCTGCAGACCGATCAGAAAACACTCAGTAGCACACTGAGTGCAATCTGATCGGTCAGAGAGACCGATCAGGAGAAGAGCCTGCAGAAGAAAGAAAAGAGGTGGATCGGTCTTTGGACCGATCCACACTCAATCTGATCGGTCACTACGACCGATCAGAATGGCCTCAGATAGCCTGATCGGTCCAAGGCACTGTGATCGGTCTGGTGACCGATCCACACACTCTGATTTGTTCGCTGTATCAACGATTCCTTCACTGCTTTTGATATATCTCATTCATTTATGTGATGTAATCCTCTGTGCTGTTAGCTTTTGAGTTTGCAGGTTAACAGGTATCATTCCAAGCCTAATTTCAAATTAAGTTCGTAAGAGGAATGCGACAAATGGTCTTTCTGTTGGTTTCAGCGGCGCATGGTGCATTTCAGGCATCAACGGATACTGCTGTGATCTGGCTGCGATCTGCTTGACTCCTGGGGATTGGTTCGAGCTCAGAAGACGCCAGTGTTGACTGTGATATCATTGGTGTGAGTTCAGAGAATCAGAGAAGGAGGAAAAGGGATTGGCTGCAGCGCTGATTTGCGCAGTTTGGACCAGATCTGTGACAGCAGAGATCAGGTTTTGAGAAGCAGTAAAAACAGCGAGAGGGGAACAAGAACAGAACAAGAAAGCTTGAAAGAAAAGTCTGTGCTGTTGTGCGAAGTTCTTGAGCTCTCGGGTGAACTGCGATCTCTGTTTTCTGCTACTGATCCTCGCGTGGTTGTAAGCATTTCTATTCTCCTTTGCCACCGAGTTTCTGTAAGTCTCGTGCCTTAACTTAGATATTTCTTGAGACTTTGTGGGAAGGTTACTCCACCTAGAAGGAGGATCTTTAGCCGGAATTCTTCCGGGGTGCGATCTACCGAAGATCAAGGAGTCGTCCACCTTACGGACACGCCGAGGAGTAGGGGCAAGTTATCCCCGAACCTCGTAAATCTGTGTATCAGTGTTTGTGTGTTGGTTTTCGTTTTGTTTTAGTTTGCTTATTCCGCTGCGCTAACTAGTTTCTGTGTAGAACTCTCTGCTTAAGTTTTTAAAGAGGCTATTCACCCCCCCTCTAGCCATCTAAGATCCCAACAAGTGGTATCAGAGCCTGGTGCTCTTCATTTCGGCTTAACAACCCAAAGAGCTAAACAATGGCCATGAAGGAGGGATTCAGCACCAACCGTCCACCCTATTTCGAGGGAGCAGATTTCCAATACTGGAAAAGCCGCATGGAGTATTACCTCAAGACCGATATCTCCATGTGGTTTTCCGTCAAGGAGGGTTTTACACCACCAAAAGATGAAGAAGGTAAGGAACTTGATTCGTCTAGGTGGTCTACCGAACAACTACGCAAAGCACAAGCCGATGCCAAGGCCATGGTCACCTTGCAATGTGGAATCGCCAAGGACCAACTCGTCAAGGTAGGTCCGTTCTCGAGTGCAAGAGACCTATGGAACAAACTCATCGAGCTCCAAGAGGGAACTCGAGATTCTCGGATTGCCAAGAGGGACCTATTCTTGAATCAACTCCAAAATCTAACTATGAAGGACAATGAAACGGTAAGTGAGCTTCATGGGAGATTCAAGGAGATCATCAACGGTCTACACTCTGTGGACGAACGAGTGGAGAATCGCGATCTCGTAAGGTATGCTCTAAAAGCTTTTCCTAGGAATGCCTTGTGGTCATCTATGGTAGATGCCTACAAGGTATCCAAGGATCTTTCCATTGTTAAATTAGATGAATTTTTCTGTGAGATGGAACTTCATGAGCTTGCTAACAAAGGTCAAAAAGAGAAGGGTATTGCTTTGTTTGCAGGACCAAAGAGCAAGAATGGAAGAAGGAAGAAGGAAAAGAAGAAAGAAAAGGAGATTTCCTCATCCACCTCTTCCTCAGAATCCGATGATGAAAGTGGATCATCATCAAGTGAGATGGCGAATTTCGTAAGAAGAATCATGAGAAGGAGCAGGAGATACAAAGGAAAAGGTAAACCTAGTGAACAAAATATTGACAAAACTAATGTTACGTGTTATGAGTGCAGCAAAAAGGGACACTATCGAAGTGAGTGTCCAAAACTTAAGAAGAAGGAGGAACGAGCCAAAAAGAAGGAGGAAAGAGCCAAGAAGAAGAAGGCTCTCAAGGCCACTTGGGATGAGTCCTCATCAAGCTCATCGGAGGAAGAAGAGAAGATGGAAAAGAGCACACGACAATTAGCACTTATGGCAAGGGAAGTTTCGGACTCCGGAAGTGAGGGAGATTCGAGCGACGCTTCAACCGCGGCTTCATCATCGTCGGATGATGAAGAGGTAACCTCTTCTCATATAGAAAAGTGTTATAAGACTATCACTCATTTATCTACATTGCTTAAAAAGTCAAAAACAGAAAATAAATTGTTAAAAGAAGAAGTAAAAACCTTAAGGACCCTTAGGGAAGATGAGGTCGATGACCTACATCTAGAAGTCCTTGAGGATGAGAACAAGGCGTTAAAGGGTGAGGTTGAGAAACTCAAGAAAATGCTTGAGAAATTCTCAACTAGCTCTAAGACTCTAGACATGATTCTAAATGCCCAAAGGGCAGTCTACAACAAGGCCGGGCTAGGGTATCAACCCAAGGAGTCGAGTTTCATTTCTCTAATGTCTAGAACTCAACATAGTAGATCACATGTTTCTAGGGCTCATGGAACTAGGAAAGGTATGACCAAGGCATGGGTTCCTAGGTCTTTCGTTGTAGAAGCATTAGGTCCCAAGATTTGGGTACCTAAAACCTCTATCTTCCGTGTCTTGTAGGCATTGGTCGAGGGGAGCATCTATCAACTTGGTTTGTTGATAGTGGATGCTCCAAGCACATGACCGGGGACAGATCACTGTTTTCTACCATTCAAAATAAAAATAGAGGTAATGTGTCATTTGGTAACAATGGTAGCCTTAAGGTTGTAGGAGTTGGAGACATTCATATATCCGAATGTCTCCATATCAAGAATGTCCTTCTAGTCAAGGGGATGACTTTTAATCTCCTAAGTGTCAGTCAATTGTGTGATACGGGTTACACAATTGAATTTCATTCAAGTCAATGTTTGGTTAAACACATTGACACACTTGACACGGTACTAGTAGGCACAAGGGTTGATAATATTTATCAAGTATCGTTTAAAAGTGCTACTAATGCTTTGATTAAGTGTTTCATGTCGAAAGAAGAAGAGTCTTGGCTATGGCATAGAAGGTTGGCACATGTAAACATGAAGAACATCCGAAAGTTGGCCAACCAAGGATTAGTGCGAGACTTACCCAGCATCAAGTACCACAAGACCAAACTATGTGATGCATGTCAAAAGGGTAAGCAAACAAAAGGTGTTCATAAAGGTAAAAGCACTGTAAGTACATCTACTGCTTTAGATTTATTGCACATGGACCTATTTGATTGCAGTAGTGTAATATCATTGAATGGAAGTAGATATTGCTTGGTAATCGTTGATGATTTTACTAGATACACATGGACTTTCTTTTTGAAACATAAGGACCAAACTATAGATATTTTTATTTCCTTTTGTAGAAGAACTGAAAATGAAAAATCTACAACAATTAAAACCATTAGAAGTGATCATGGTGGGGAATTTTAAAATCATAGGTTTCTAGAGTTTTGTCAAGAAAAGGGATATAGGCATGAGTTCTCTACTCTAAGGACCCCACAGCAAAATGGGGTTGTGGAGAGAAAGAACCGAGTCCTACAAGAGGCTGCACGAAGCATGCTCAATGAGTACTCACTACCGAGTTACTTATGGGCTGAAGCTGTGAATACAGCTTGCTATGTGCAAAATCGAGTTTTAATACATAGGTTCTTAGGAAAGACTCCCCATGAACTTTGGTTTGGGAAACCGCCTACAATTAAACATCTTAGGGTGTTTGGTTGTAAGGTGTTTATCTTGAACACCAAGGATCATCTTGGGAAGTTCACGGCTAAGGCTGATCAAGGGATACTGGTCGGGTACTCTCTTACCAGCAAAGCCTATCGAGTCTACAACAATAGGACTAAATTGATTGAAGAGTCCTCTGATGTAGCTTTTGAAGAAATCCCTAACTTAAATGATCAACCAAGGGATATAGGAGAAATTCAATTTGAACTTAGAAATCTAAGTTTGAATGATCAAAATGAAGAACGAGTCGAAGTTGACTCTGATGTTGATGAGCAAAGGCAACAAAGAACTCAATCTGATCCTTTGCCTGATATTGAGTCCTTGCCTGTGCCGAGTGAGACCACTCATGAGGCACCGCCAACACCAAGGCAGTCTAGGTTAGCCACTAGTCATCCCCAAGATCAAATTGTGGGAGACATCCAACAAGGGGTTAGGACTAGGTCATTCTTTAGAAATGAATCTAATGAAGTCGCATTGATTTCAGAGATTGAACCAAAAATAGTTGATGAGGCATTACACGATCCTGATTGGATCTTAGCTATGCAAGATGAGTTAGGTCAATTTGAAAGGAGCCAAGTGTGGGACTTAGTTCCTAGACCTAAGAAGACCACCATTATTGGAACTAAATGGGTCTTCAAAAATAAGTTAAATCAAAAGGGAGAAGTTGTAAGAAACAAGGCAAGACTTGTAGCCAAGGGCTATAGTCAAGTCGAAGGTCTCGATTATGATGAGACTTATGCTCCCGTGGCCCGATTAGAGTTCATTCGTTTGATGCTAGCTTTTGCTGCACATAGAGGTTTCAAGCTCTAACAAATGGACGTTAAATCGGCTTTCTTAAACGGTCTCATCAAAGAAGAGGTCTATGTTGAGCAACCACCGGGGTTTGTGAGTACCGAAGCTCCAAACCACGTGTACAAGCTCAAGAAAGCTCTTTATGGGCTTAAACAAGCACCTCGAGCTTGGTACGAAAGGCTGTCAACCTATTTACTAGAGAAGGGTTTTGTAAGAGGCCAAATAGACCCAACACTATTTCTACGAAGAGATGGTGAAAACATTTTTGTAGCCCAAGTATATGTCGATGACATAATTTGTGGCTCAAATAACAAGGGCTATTTGAATGAATTCATTTCTCACATGGAAAGTGAGTTTGAGATGAGTCTAGTAGGAGAGTTGACATTTTTCCTCGGACTTGAAATCAAACAAACTCGAGATGGAATTTATGTCCATCAGACAAAATACACTCAAGAGATGCTTAGAAAATTCAATATGAGTGACTCTAAGGAAGTGTCCACTCCAATGGCGACAAACACTCGCCTTGACAATGATGAGAGTGGAAAACCAATTGATCTAACGCAATATAGAAGCATGATTGGTAGTCTTCTATATCTCACAGCTAGTCGACCGGACATACTCTTTGCTGTGGGCATGTGTGCTAGGTATCAAGTCTGTGCCAAGGAATCTCACTTAATTGCAGTTAAGAGAATTCTGAGATATCTCAAAGGCACAATGAGAGTAGGACTGTGATACCCTCGTACGGAGTCCTTTGATTTGATAGGCTATACCGATTCCGATTATGCTGGATGCAAATTGGATCGGAAAAGTACTAGTGGGGGCTGCCAATTTTTAGGTTCATCTCTAGTTAGTTGGTCGAGTCGGAAGCAACATTGTGTTGCTCTCTCCACGACCGAGGCCGAATATATTGCCATGGGAGAGAGTGTATCACAGTTGTTGTGGATGATACATACCCTAGAGGATTATGGACTTTATTATAAGGGTGTACAAGTGCTATGTGACAACATTAGCACGATCAACCTAACTAAAAATCCAGTCCATCATTCGAGGACCAAACACATTGAAGTGCGTCATCACTTCATAAGAGATCACGTAGCTAGGGGAGACATTGCACTCACATATGTTGAGTCAAAGTCAAATATAGCTGATATTTTCACCAAACCCCTTCCGGAGAATGAATTTAGTCATTTAAGGAGGGAGTTGGGAATGTGTTTGGCTCCTTAGGTCCTTAGGACTTCATCATGATCAATAAGGACTATTAAAATGACAAGAGTAATTGGGACAATAATTTGGACAACTTGGGAACATCTCACACAAACTATAAGGTTTAACAAAATATTTTTGTTTGCTAGAAATGGGGTGAGATGCTAGGATCAATCAAATTATTCAAAATGTATCATGCATCCCTTGAATAATTAGGTTGAAGAGACATAAATTGAGTATGGGGAAGGCCATTACATAATTCATGTGTATTTGGCTCCTAGATCTTACTCATATATTCCAATCAAGGAATCTTGGTTGGACTTTTGCCTAGAAATTATCTATTTATGGTTGTTGGTTGATGTGTTGATTGATATGGTTGTATGATTCATTTCATGACTTTGATTGTCAATACGATAGGTTGTTAAAGGAAATAATATTAACTTGGATATATTTTGGCAAACTTGAAACTGATCATAGCAATTCTAAGTCTTAATTAATACCTTGGCTCACTATATAGTTTTATAAGGGTTTCTGAGATTGAAATTCTAAGATTCCAAATGTCTGAGTTTTTGGATTTAAAGTTTGAAACTTTCGGGCTCTAAACAAGCTCAGACCATAAGAGCTCATTTTTTTAAAAATATATTTGTGGGTGTTGATTCGTAGATTCTAGGTTATGAATTTGGGAGATTTTGAATTCTTGAGTTCTGAACTTTTCAGAATTCTCGATAGATAACGGCTCATAATTTGACCTCTGAAATTATATCAGACACTGATCGGTCCAGGGACCGATCAGGATGATGCCTGATCGGTCTCCACGACCGATCAGGAGATTATACGATCCTGATCGGTCTCCGCGACCGATCAGGACATTCCTAACCACAGAAGGTTCACTGGATCGATCCAGGGATCGATCAGGAAGACACCGGCACGCATCGACCCTTCTGATCCACATCTGATCGGTCCAGGGACCGATCAGGAAGCTCCCTGATCGGTCCCCACGACCGATCAGGACAATCCCTGACCGATCAGGACGTTCCCTGATCGGTCAGGATTTCACTGATCGGACAACCGTCCGATCATTTCATCAACTGTATACCCATCAGTAACCATTAAAACCTCCTGATTTCTTCTTTTCCTCTTTCACGCGGAACCCTAGCTGACTCCTTCCCTAACCTCAATCTCTTCTCGTTGCACGCCGAACCCTAGACGAAGCTCTAGCCCTCGGAAGCCCTAGCCTAAAGTTAAATGGCACCAAGGTAACTCTCTACCTCTCTAGACCTTTGGCGTTTCGGTTTCATTTCTCACCATATATGTTTTTTTTGTGCTGGTGGCTCCGGTGCTCACTCATTGCCCCATTTTACCACATTGTTGACCCTTAGAAAGAAAGTAGTGGGTGAAGGGAGCTCTAAATCTAAGTCACCTGAGAAATCCAAGTCCCAGGCACCCACCCGACTTCAACCTTCCTCCTCTTCAAGGTTCCCGAACCGCCATTTTGAGCAAGCATTTCAACAAAGGACATTCAAGCTGCTTCCATGTCGATCTGTGGATCGAAAGTATATGGATGAATTTTGTCCTTCTGTGTCTGAAACCCTAGCCTATTTTAAACTTGACTCGGTAGTCTACTTAGAAAGGGACATCAACCTTGCCCTAGTTTCTGAGTTCTATAACAATCTTCATCAGAACAGTGATGGTGTTTATAAAACCCGAGTCGCTAAAATACCTATCGATTTCTCCATCAGAGAATTTTTTGGGTATCTAGGCTGCCGAATGTGTTCGGGGGATCTTTTTTCCATTTATCCTGATTTACCAGAATCATTACGTCCTCCACTTGATGTCTCACCTGACTCCATCTGTGAGTACTTCTTCGGTCATCCTAGACCAGATGACCTGGATGAGTTGGATGTTGACTTTCCCACCTTTGCTGCCCTACGACTATCTGCCCCTAACTATATTCTTTTTAAGATAGTCACAAACTGTATTCTTCCAATCACATCCAAACCTCTTGCTGAGATCCGACCCTATCATTGTTTGATGCTTTATGGGTTACGTCGGCGTCTCGACTTTGACATTATGTCCAGCATCTACTCTTCGATCATCTCATATTCTCGGCCCAGCGGCTCCACTATTTATATGCCTTATGGGCATATAATTACAGATTGGCTCGAGACCCTTCAGATAGATGTGTCTAAGGGTAGGGTAGTCAAAATGGTCAGGCAGGATTGCCGACTTGGGAAACGGGCATTTTCCAAGTCCGCATCATTGGACAAAATGGGGGTGTTCAGTGGAAGGATGGGAGAGCTTTGGGTGAGTTACCACGGGACCTCCACGACAGGTTGCTGCTGCGCTCCTCCTGCTGCCGACGATGGAGAGGCCGATCCTCGATCGCTACCGCATCGCCGAAATGAGAGCCGCTTTGATCAAGATGATGAGATGATATCTGCCGAAATGGATGGCTCGCGATTCGGATAGACCAGCATGATGACTGCGTGGGCATATTGAGCTGATGATATGCGCGTCATCGTGTGGTGACCAGCTTGCTACCTGGATGGATGGCACGCTACCCGCCTCCGCAGCCTTACCTGTGCTATCCATCCTCCAAGCACCTCGTGATTTCACCCTCCCGCCGATGATGGTGATGTTCCTCGGTGAGGATGTTGATTGACTGATTTGTTTGTTGACTGTCTGTATTTTGGATGTTATTTGTTAGTCTTTATGACTGACCTGGATGTTTGCACTTCTGATGTTACTCCTGTATTTATGCTACTCAGTTTTATATTTACTTGCTCGTTATTATGCTTCATTTTCTATCGGTCATTAATATGCTGTTCACTTGCATGTCTTGTTTTGTCTTTTATTTCCTTATTACTGTCTTAGAATACACTTAGAGGGAATTCTAAGCGCTTTAAGAACCAGACGGTAAGGGTTAAGGGGGAGTTCTTTAAGTTATCTTACCTTATTCGTACTTTTTCGGTGTTTGACAAAGGGGGAGAAGATAACTAAGTTTAGATGAATGCAAATGTGAAGACCCTCACATAGTGTTGTATCCGTCTTAGGGGGAGGATCTTGATTCCCCTAAAATTATGAAAATTTGAACAATTCTGATCTAAACTTAAATCGTGTTGTCAAACAACAAAAAGGGGGAGATTGTTGATACAGTCTGACCTGGCTGTTGTTTTGATGTTGACACTGATTTAAGTTTGTATCAGATAGTGTTTAAACTCAGAATGACTACTGATCGAGGTTGATCAGTTGGGAGGGAAAGTCCTGGTGAGTGAAGCCAGGCAAGGGAAATCCAGATGGGTCAAGACATCTGGTGAAAAGTCCAAGCAGGGAGCTTGGCACGGGAAAAGTCCAAGTATGGCGACTTGGCACGGAATGGTCAGAGAGGGCTCGGTAGCTCGTTCTCTGGACCGGACGAAGTCGGAGAGGGCTGTAGCTCGCTCTCCGGACTAGGTCGAGAGGGCTCAGAGCTCGCTCTCGGACCGACTAGGCCGAGAGGGCCTCGTAGCTCGTTCTCCGGATTAGGTCGAGAGGGACCTAAGTGGACATTACATGGCACATTGGATCGGTCTGCCGACCGAGTTTCACAAAGAATCGATGGATCGGTCGGCAGACCGATCCGGAAACAGTTCCACGGATCGGTCGATGACCGATCGATGACACTCATGAGCACATTGAGTGAAATCTGATCGGCCCGCATCGATCGAAAACACCGCAGTACATCGAGGTAATCTGATCGGCCGTGAGACCGATCGAGAAAAGCCCGCAGAAGAGAGAAAGAGGTGGATCGGTCTGTGGACCGATCCACACTCAATCTGATCGGTCACTACGACCGATCAGAATGGCCTTAGACCGATCGGTCCAAGGCACTGTGATCGGTCTGGTGACCGATCCACACACTCTGATTTGTTCGCTGTATCAACGATTCCTTCACTGCTTTTGATATATCTCATTCATTTATGTGATGTAATCCTATGTGCTGTTAGCTTTTGAGTTTGCAGGTTAACATGTATCATTCCAAGCCTAATTTCAAATTAAGTTTGTAAGAGGAATGCGACAAATGGTCTTTCTGTTGGTTTCAGCGGCGCATAGTGCATTTCAGGCATCAACGGATACTGCTGTGATCTGGCTGCGATCTGCTTGACTCCTGGGGATTGGTTCGAGCTCAGAAGACGCCAGTGTTGACTGTGATATCATTGGTGTGAGTTCAGAGAATCAGAGAAGGAGGAAAAGGGATTGGCTGCAGCGCTGATTTGCGCAGTTTGGACCAGATCTGTGACAGCAGAGATCAGGTTTTGAGAAGCAGTAAAAACAGCGAGAGGGGAACAAGAACAACAACAAGAAAGCTTGAAAGAAAAGTGTGCGGTTGTGCGAAGTTCTTGAGCTCTCGGGTGAACTGCGATCTCTGTTTTCTGCTACTGATCCTCGCGTGGTTGTAAGCATTTCTATTCTCCTTTGCCACCGAGTTTCTGTAAGTCTCGTGCTTTAACTTAGATATTTCTTGAGACTTTGTGGGAAGGTTACTCCACCTAGAAGGAGGATCTTTAGCCGGAATTCTTCCGGGGTGCGATCTACCGAAGATCAAGGAGTCGTCCACCTTACGGACACGCCGAGGAGTAGGGGCAAGTTATCCCCGAACCTCGTAAATATGTGTATCAGTGTTTGTGTGTTGGTTTTCGTTTTGTTTTAGTTTGCTTATTCCGCTGCGCTAACTAGTTTCTGTGTAGAACTCTCTGCTTAAGTTTTTAAAGAGGCTATTCACCCCCCCCTTTAGCCATCTAAGATCCCAACAGAAAAAACAGTTGTGGAAAAAAGTGACGAGGGAGTGTGTCCGCGTACCTGCGTACGAGGGATCTCTCCCCTTTTATGCGTCCTCCTCTTAGAACCTGCCATCCTGTCAGAAAATGTTAGACGCTGGGCTTTGTCGCCTAGTTCCGGACACCTGTCGTGCTGCTATTTGTCGTGAAAGCATCTTTCTGTTTAGGAACCTCCGCCTTCACACATGGGTTTTGTCTTGTAGTGAGGGACAGCTGGCAGGCTACTACTGGTTATGAGGGCATCTTTTCGTTTTAGGAACCTCCGTCTTCGCCCGCATTGTTGATATGTAATGATTATCCTTGACGGACCGTTGAGATTCTCCGCACCCGCCCTACTTAGCTCCTCCGATCCACTGTGACCTGCACCGGCTTGCACCCGTGGTTTGCATTTCCGGGCCTCCAAATTGCAGACCTACAGCCCGAGCTGTCTATACACAGCTACGCCGATCTCGACCTGCATCCTGCGCTTTGTCTTTCCTGGCCCTCCACCGCAGGCCTGTAGCTCGAGCTGCCTCTACTTAGCTCTGCCGATCCCGACCTGCCTCTGCGCTTTGTATTTCCTGGCCCTCCACCGCAGGCCTGTAGCTCGAGATGCCTCTGCTTAGCTCTGCCGATCTCGACCTGCCTCTGCACTTTGTATTTCCTGGCCCTCCACCACAGGCCTGTAGCTCGAGCTACCTCTGCTTAGCTCTGTCGATCCCGACCTGCCTCTGCGCTTTGTATTTCCTGGCCCTCCACCGTAGGCCTGTCGTCTCTCTTCGTTCTCCTACTGCTTCGCCCCTTCGATCAACAAGCCTGTCAGGCCTCTGGCTATCCCCTATGCTCAACTCTGACTGCCTCGTCAGCTTGACTATTTGACCGCCAAGTCGCTTTGACTATTGACTGCCACATCCTCCTGACTTTTGACCGCTATATGACCTTGACTTTTCTAACCCTTTCCTCATGGGCCCCTCCATTACCAGCCGTATCACAAGCCTCCCCCACAAGTCTAGTCGAAGGAGGACGACAGTCTGACTGACTAGACCTCCGCACATCTCTATGACCTCAGTATATCTCTGGGACCTCAGCATATCTCTGTGCTTCTACCTCAGCACATCTCTGTGCTTCTACCTCAGCACATCTCTGTGACCTCAGCACATCTCTGCGCCCTCTGCTTCCTGCGTCACGCGTCAACTTTTGTGTCGCGTCGCCTGGGATACCATGCCTCCTTAATTGCATCGCCAGTCGCTTGGGGCGCCGTCCCCAAGCAATTGCTTTGACTCGGGCACCCACCTTCTTTATAAAGAGCCTCATGGTCACTCCTTTACTCTATCCTTCTCCATTCCTGCTCTCCTACTTGCTTTCTTTCTCCCCCCAAGATGCATTCTCCTTCCTCTAACGAAGTTGATCAACCGCCCTCCCAAATGCAGATAAATCAGCTCACCTCGCTACTTGTCGTGAGAGAACGCGAACTGGAGCGCGTGTCCCAGGATCGGGATCGCCAGAAGGCTGCCCTGCGTTCCATGGAAGATCAGTACCGTCTAGCGAAGCACTGTGTACATGCGGAGAAGGCGAAGAAAGAGGAATGCCAGGCTAGCCTGCAGCGCCAACTTAGCCTCCAGGAACGTTTGCAGCGAGAGCATGAGGCGGAGTTATCCCTTCTCCGCACGTGCCTTGACGTTAAGCAAGACACGATCGCCCAGCAACAGGCGGTCATCGACTCCTTACGTGCGGAGCTGGCTCGGGCTCAGAACGCCCCTGAGTCTCCCGACAGGTCTTCACGTGGAAGTGCTCATTCTCCATGGTCAATCCCTTCCACGAGTTAAAGCTGGTCTGGGGGATGGTTGTCTCAGTGGCTCCTTTGTCATACGGCATTCCTGCATGTGGCCTTGGCTGTATCACCTTCTTATTGGACTGTGCTGCGGTGCTTGTACATCTGTCTCCTTTCGACATGGTCTTTTCTGCTCAATTTTCATCTAGAAAGTATTTTTTAGAAACTGGCCCGTATGTAAGAGTCAAGAATCGCTTCATGATTCCTTTTCATGTATGAATTTTGGATAATAAAACCGACATAGTGCTTAAGACTTAAAACTGTAATGAACGCACAAAACCTGATTTCGTAGTTAATATTGACGCTCTAGGAGTAGGGTAGATGGCCTTCCGCATCCTTTGCCCTGCGTATTTGCTGCATATTTGCAATTTGCGTAAAGTAAAGCCAGATGTAGCTGACCTGATTATTGAAAATGCTCCGCTCAATGTGAGGCACATCCCTCAGAAAGGTAGTCAGGTGTGGGCACCGAGCTTGCTTATGATTTTCGCAGGGGAGTTGATTTTTGATCCCCGCGTGAGGGCCGACCTGAAAGGTCGTTGGGCGTGAGGACAGAGCTCACTTTCGATTCTCGCATGGGAGCCGACCTGAAAGGTCGTTGGGCGTGAGAGCAGAGCTCACTTATAACTCGCACTGAGGCGAGAGTCTGGGGCTACCGACCTAAAAGGTCGTTGGGCGTGAGCACAGGGCTCACTTATAATTCTCGCATGGGAGCCGACCTAAAAGGTCGTTGGGCGTGAGAGCAGAGCTCACTTATAACTCGCACTGAGGCGAGAGTCTGGGACTACCGACCTAAAAGGTCATTGGGCGTGAGCAGAGGCCAGATTCTCAGGACACCGACCCGAAGGTCGTTGGGCGTGAGAGCAGAGCTCACTTATAACTCGTGACCGAGAGAGTCTGGCACCGACCTAAAAGGTCGTTGGGCGTGAGAACAGGCTCACTTATAATTCTCGCATGGGAGCCGATCGTTGGTCGTGAGAGCAGAGCTCACTTATAACTCGCATTGAGGCGAGAGTTCTGGGACCACCGACCTAAAGGTCGTTGGGCGTGAGCACGTGGCTCACTTTGATTCTCAGATGGGAGCCGACCCAAAGGTCTGGGCGTGAGAGCAGAGCTCACTTATAACTCGTGACCGAGGCGAGAGTCTGGGACTATCGACCTGTGGTTGGGCGTGAGCACGTGGCTCACTTTTGATTCTCGAGGAGCTCGGTCGTTGGGCGTGAGAGCAGAGCTCACTTATAACTCGCACTGAGGCGAGAGTCTGGGACTACCGACCTAAAAGGTCGTTGGGCTTGAGCACAGGGCTCACTTTTGATTCTCGCATGGGAGCCGACCTAAAAGGTTGTTGGGTGTGAGAGCAGAGCTCACTTATAACTCGCACTGAGGCGAGAGTCTGGGCTACTCCGGTCCGAGACCGGTGGCGATGGCGCTGGTCCGAGACCAGTAATAATACTCCGGTCTGAGACCGGTGGCGATGGCGCTGGTCCGAGACCATTAATGATACTCCGGTCCGAGACCGGTGGCGATGGCGCTGGTCCGAGACCAGTAAGAACTCCAAACGGCAAAGGCCTAGATGCACTGCCTTCATCCGTCCCGCCTACGCCGACCTCATTGCTTTAGTTAATCTGGTCGCTATTGCTAGCTTTGGGCTTAATCATTTGCGTCGCGTTTCTTCCTGCAATTGCATCACGTATGGTATAGAATTAAGAATAAGAGAGGGAGCGTAAAAACCTTACTCCACCCTTGGGCCACAACGCCCTTGCATCTTATGATGACCCCGCAGTTCTCGCGACGCGCTCGGTTAGCTGCTCAGATCGGGGGCTACCTACGCAGAGCTGCTTGCTCGGCTGCTCCGAACGGATAACACCCCCGCAGACCTGCTTGCTACTTTCTGATCTGGCAATCGCTCCCGCTGCCCTGTCCTATTTGCGACTCTTTTGAATTGCCTGGCTTCTGTAGCTTCATGAAACTTCCCGCCTAGCCTTGAGCCTTTTACGAAGAATGCTTCTTTTTTGAGGCCACGCCCCTTCATGATTACCTTGCCTTGTCGATCTTTAATGTGTTTCTTCTCGTTATGACACCTGTCTGGCGCCTTTACTGCGCACGCCCCCTAACGCCAGCATCTGACCCCTTTTTGCACCCTTCGGCGCTTATTTCCCATCCGGCGGCGTTGAGGCGCGTTACCCAAAAAGATACTCGGCTCGACTCTCGATGTTTCCTAGGAATGAATTGGCTTTATAAACCCTAAAGGTAGTCCGCTTTCCTTACTTCAACGCTTCGCTATCCTCCTCCTCTCATTCGCGGGCGTTTCTGGCAGTGCAACTCCTCGTTCCCCGGTTTGCGCCCGACCTGTGACCCCTCTTGTCTTCCTTCCCCTCGCCTGCTTACTCCTCGCAATCATGGATGGTAAGGAACTTTTCTGGTATTCGCGTTACATCTCCGACTTAGACCACCACGACCTGTCTTCACTGCAATCCAATCTGGGGCTAGGCGCCGCGTATGAGTTCCGCCTTCCCTCGTCAGATGAACATCCTTCTTCTCCTCCCGAAGGGTTTATCACTGTCTTTAAGGATCAAGTCTTAGGCGGTTTTCGCTTTCCTTTACATCCTTTTCTCTCTGAGTTGAGTCAGTATTGCGGTATTGATATCTCTCAGTTTACCCCCAATGTATTTTGAGCGGTCTGCGGAACCATCATCTTGTGTCGCATTTATCAAATTCCCTTGACCGCTAGACTGTTCCATCACTTCTATTCTTTCCGACGAGCTGAGGCAGGGATATTCAACGTTCAGACCAAGCTGGGCCATAAGCTTTTTGGTGACCTACCTTCTTCCAATAAAGGCTGGAGGTCTCGCTTTTTCTTCCTTAAGCCCCCTGCCCCCTTGGCTAGGCCTTCCCAATGGCGTCCTATCCTTGCTTCTGACTTTCCTTCACATGCTCACGATTCTGCCTGCTCCACAGCCTCAGGCAAGCTGAATGGTGTTGTCGTTCGCTTGTCCGTGCTGATGCTAGAAGGCATTCTGCACGCTTTTGGTCTTAACCCTGTCCCGACAGAAATCGGAGCTCCTTTTGGTAAGTTGATGTTTTTCATATGCCGCTCTTCGCTAACTGAGGTGCTTTTTCCTCTTCTTTTTGTAGTGGCGGCCATCCTCCGTTCCTTCGTCAGTCAGGAGAAACCCTCGGTAGCTGTTCTGCAAGCTCTGAACGAAGAGCTGACTCAAGGTCCACCTTCTGATCCCGTCGTCGCCGCCGGTCCACAGCTTTCAGAACCCCGGACTTTTGATGCGGAGGAGGCTCCGATGCTTATTGAGCCACCTGCTCTCAGCCCTGCAGACTCAGCCCTACCCCGCATCTCTGATCAACCTGCGGTTGAGCCATCGCCCGCAGGCCCAGTGTCTCCTCTCCCGCCAACTATGAAGCTGCGCCTTACGCGCAAGGGCAAGAGAACAGCCCCAGAACCCGCAACTTCTCCTCCACCTCCTTGCCGTCAACGTGTAGTGAGCATCTCTTCCCCCACCAGGCCCTCGGACACGAGCTCGACCGAGGAGACAAACTTGGCCCGGGAGAAGGCCTCTGATCTGGAGGTGGCAGACCCGCCATTGGACCTGACCGTTCCGGTGACAATCCAGAATATACTACCTGCCTCGCCTTCGTCCTCCGGCGATCAGCCCCCGGACTTACTGATGCCCTCTGCGTCTCCTCTCCTCGCGCCTCCGAGCTCGGCCATGCCGCTCCTGAACCTGCCCTCTACAGACCCAGCCTTTCAAGCGTTATGGAGGCTCACTTTGGAGACCGATCCAACCCACGCGCCCGCTGCCGATTCATCGCCTCTCTTCGGTAGGGTCAACTTCTATGGGGACCTGGCCATCTCCTGGCAATCAGCCAGTCAGCAGTTCTGGGGGAGCAGTTCCCCTTTGGGGGAATTTGATCAAATCGCTCGTTCCCTGGTGGCGGTAAGCTCTTTCTCTTCTTTCCCTGGTATCTGTGTATTTCTGTAACCCCCTTTCTATTCTTCTGGCCACTGGAAGACCTGCTCCGCGAGTCTGAGCGTCGTGCAACGAGCAACCGAGCTTCAGCGAGAGAACGCGGCGCTCAAGGCACGCCTTCAGGAACTAGAGCACCTTGCGGCTTCCTCAGCTCCTCCTGAGCCTTCTCTTGAGAGCTTGGACGCTTATCTGCGTGCAGCTGGGGAGTCGGCGGCCTCTGCTCGGGCCATTTCCCACGCTTCCTTCACTAAACTTCAACAGCTGGAGGCGGCTTTGAAGACAAGTGAGTCTTCCTTGGCTTCTGAAGCGGACCATCATCAGGCGACAGTTTCTGAGCTAAAAGCCAAAGAGGCAGAGCTACTCACCCAATCGGCGGAGTTGACGCTTCTACGGAAAGGTCAAGAGCTCTTGCAAATGAGGTTGGCCGATGCCCAGGCCCTGGCTAGTGCTGCCGCTGCCCGAGAAACAACCATGCGAACTCAATGGGAAGCGTGTCAAGCCACTCTCCAATCCTTGCAAGCGGATCTCTTAAAGGCCCAGGAAACGGCTACTCAGGGCCAGAGTGACTTGTCCGCGGCGCGCGCTGAGGCTGCGGAGAACCAGAACAGTTTGGAGGTGTACCGGGCTGGCGAATCAGAGCGGCTGAAGGCGTACAGACTGGCCTACGTCCGCTCTTCCTTCTTCCTCCATAAGCTGGGACGCTGGATGGTCTTGTTGCTCTGTCATGGGGCCGCTGGTGGGGTCAGACAGGCCTTTGAGCAAGGTTTCCTACGCTCGGCAACTCCTGCCACCTTCTTGGACACAGCTCGCCTAACCAGGGAATTGCCTCAGGAAACCTTCCCTTCCTTCGAAGCGGATGAGGGACTTTTCCTCTTGGAGGCTCCTCCCCCTACGGGCGATCCAGCTCCCGGGGATATTTCCGCCCAGGCCCCTCCTGTTGCTGCATATTTCCGCCCGCCCCGATCCTGCGTCTTCCGACACAGTGCCAGCCGACCCCGGGCTCCTCCCGCTGGCCTCCGTTGATTCTGCGCCTTCTCCCCCGGATGTCGTATGACGAGCGATGTGTTGTAATGTTCACCTTTTATGTGTTGATGCTGAACCTTCCGTGATTGTACTTATTTGTGTGGTCGTATTGAACTCCGGATAATTGTCTCGCTTCCCCTTCGTGCATCCTTAGCTTGTTTCTTTCCTTAGTAGGTCGCTCGTGGCTTTGGTAGATCTCTGCTAATCTGCTCGCCCTTGCTTATTTTGCTCGCTTTATTCGGCCACGTAGCTCTTCCTCCGATAGCTGCCTTTGTACCTAGCCCGGCCCGGGCCAACTCTTGCCTCGCATGTCCCTGAAGCCTGCTGACCTGCACTACCCGTCTTCCTGCTGCCTCTTCCGTACACTTTTGTCTTGGTTGGAGCGACCCCCTTAGGAGACGCTTCGTATCTCGAGCCCTCGCCTTTCCCATAATGCCCTCTGGTTATATTTTCGAGGCTCATCACAGAGCGCTCCCTGCCTATTTCCGCCCCTGCATCAACCATCCGTTGTTAACTTACGAAAATATCCTTCCTCCACCATACCTATAAGTATCTTCTTCCTCTCTCCCTTCTGTTATGATTCGCCATCACCACGGAGTACTCAAGCGTCGCCGCCGCCGACTGATCTTTTCCGAGACTGCGCCGCACTTCTTCCTTTTCTCCAAGCCTCCTCTTTTCGTCTGTTCTTTCTGCCTCCTGAGATAATCTCCCCTGCAATGGCCTCTCCTTCTTGGGTTTCCTTGTTGGCGGAACATTTCCCAAGCGCTTTAACTTTCGCTGAGTTGGATTGGGATGACCTACGGTACACTTACGAAATCCCTACTAGCTTTCGCCCCATCATTCCTACTGGTGTGAACTTGTACTTCGACCTTTCACCTGGTTCGTGTACTTTCTTTACTGAACAATTTGTATCTGGCCTTCGTCTGCCCCCTCATCCTTTTTTGTCTGGAGTGTGTCGCTACTTTAGGATTCCCCTAGGTCAGCTAACTCCCAATTCCATAAAGATTCTATGTGGCTTCGTGATACTCTGTGAAGTTTGTGAGGTTTCCTGGTCAGCCCCCCTTTTTCATTGCTTCTTCGCTCTCGCTCGGCGCGCCGATGGTCTTTTTGATTTCCAAGCCCGCAGCCAAACTGCTTTCTTTTCTCCTCTTCCTCCTCCCAGTGCTAACTGGAAGAAAAAGTTCTTTTTTCTCCGGTTTCCGGAGGAAACAGACTGGCCCATGTATTGGCAACCTGCGCTGCCTCTGACTCCGGCGCTGGATGAATTCCACATGGATCTTCACTATGCTACGGCTGCTACTCGAATGGAGGAGTGGCGCTTGAATCTGACAAGGCTGCTATCTGAAGACCTACTTTCTTTCTTTAGGTTGAGCCATTCTACCTCTGACACACCGCGCTCCTTGGGTAAGTTCGTGTTGAGTGCCTCCTTTCCCATCACTTTCCCTGTGAGAATGACTTTTCATATTGGCGCCTTCAGTTGAGGTTTTGCATCGTGCGTCAGAGGTTCTGCCTCTGCCTCTCGATGACCTGGAAATACTGCGGCGCGGTCGGGCAATCTTGGATAGGAGGCTACTCCCCCATCATGGATCCGCTTCATTCGAGGCAGCGGCTCAGCCTGCTCCCAGCCCTGCCTCATACGCCGCTTCTCCTTCATCTGCCACCCCGAGCCGAGATTGGGGTCGTGATCCAGACGGCCGTCTGGCCAGACGCGTCTTCCGGGGAGCCCCCCGGGCCTCCAGACGTGGTCGTGCAGCTCTTCATCGTGCAGGTCTAAGTTCCTCCGGCCGGGGCGCCACAGACAGGGCTGCGGCAGCCTCTTCACAAAGTCGGCCTCGCTCTGATGACTCTGACTCTGATAACCAACCCCTGCTTCACAGGCGGCGCCGAAGACCAGGTCTGACTTCACTAAAGCTTGATTCTGTTCCTTATACTACCACATTGCCCCTTGCTGCCGTCGTGACTAGCTATGACATCACTTCCCTCTTCATTTTTATTTACTTTATCTGGCAGCCTCTCCCAACCCTTACAGGGGAAGACCAGCTGCGTTCCGCTCTGTCCCTACTCCTGCAGAGGAAGACAACCCAGGCGATCATCCGAACCCCGTGCCAACTGAGCCCGTTCCCGAACAACCTCCTGTTCATCCTGGTGCTGACACCGGCCCTTCTCAACCTTCCTCCTCCGCCCGCCATCGTTACAGGACCACCATCCCCTCTGAAGTTGCTCTAGCTCGGCGGCCTGACGCCCCCGCGAGCCTTCTGATGATGAAAGGCTGCCTCGGCAGTTTGTGGGCAGAGAGCATGGATCAAATGGGTGGTGCGCCTCCATTAGTCCAGATGGACAGGTTTTCGAAGTCCTGGGCCAAAGTAAGTATTCTTCGCCTAACACTGGATATTGGTTTGCCTTAACTGAGGGTTATATCTTCCATCCAGACTCATGCAGAATCTTTAGTGCTGAACCAATCTTTCCACACCCTCTATCATGAAAGCAAAGAACTCCAGGAGAGAGTCTCCGAATTAGAGCTGCAACTGAATGACCCTGCCCAAGCTAGTTATGCTTTGCGAGCGGAGATTCAGGCCCTAACCAATCAGACCGACCGTCAGAAACGGTCCCTGATACAGGTGAAAGATGAACTCCGAGCTATGAGGGAGGAGAGAGCCGCATCCGAGGCAGGGTATCAGCAGCAACTAGCTCACCAAGCTCAGGTGATACAGTCCAAAGATACTCTTCTGCAGGAGAGGAGCGAGAAATTGGAAGTTCAGGCAGCTCAACTGGAAACTCAAGCAGCAAAGTTGAGGGCGCTGAAAGCAGAACTATCCCAGTCTCGAGCGGCATTGACGGGCGTATCCACCGCCTTAGCCGTCTATCAGGAAGGAGAGGAAGATCGTTGCCTGCGAAGTCGAATGTCGTATCTGACCTCTCCCGAATTTCTATCCCAGGCTGGGGAACGCTTTGCTGCAACCGTGCCATATACTGCGGCTGGAGTTATTAGGCAACTGCATGCACAGGACTTCTTGAGGTCCGTCCCCTCCGCATACTTTTTGGATCACGACCAAATCATTCAGGGCTTTCCGGATGGGATTTTTGCTCCTTTTAAATGATCTGTACTAGCCAATTAAATTGAGAAATTTTTACACGTACACGTGCCTCTTTGAATTTTTTTGCTTGACTATCCTACCATTTCCGGAACTCTGGGCCGACCTGGCTTATACCCGTAGAGTTGGCACCCTTCAAACTCGATAGGGCCGTAGGTAGTTAGCACTCCAAGGTCGGTCTAGGTTCCTTCCTTGAGCATCCTGCAAATAATAGGCCCCTGATGCCAGCTTCTTGATGACTTTGTATGGTCCTTCCCATTGTGGCGTCAACTTCGTTACTTCCCCTAAGGGTTTCATCTGCTTCCAGACGAGATCTCCTTCTCCGAAGAATCGGGGGATCACCCTTCTATTATAGTTTTACCTCATTCTCTGTCTATAGGCCTCCAACCTGGCCGCTGTTTGTTCATGAATTTCGCTGATGAAATCTAGCTCAGCCAGCAGTCGCTCTGCGTTCCCTTCATCATACATCATTCTTCTCACGGACGGTATCCCGACCTCCAGAGGCACCACTGCTTCATTGCCATATACTAAATAGAACGGTGTCAGACCTGTACTTTCCCAGGGTGTTGTGCGATAGGCCCACAAAATGCTCGGCAGCTCGTCCACCCAACTGCCTCCCGTGTGATCCAGCTTGACTTTGAGCCCCCGCACTATTTCTCGATTGACTACCTCTGTCTGACCATTGCTTTGCGGATGAGCCACCGAAGTGAAGGCCTGAGTTATGCCGAACCCCTTGCACCACTTTTGTATTTGCGTCCTTGAAATTGTCTGCCATTGTCCGACACCAATTTGTGAGGCAAGCCGAATCTGCAAAAGATATTTTTCCATAAGAACTGGATCACCGCATCTTCAGTGATTCTGGCCAGAGCTTCCTCTTCCACCCACTTGGAGAAGTAATATACTGCCACCAGCAAGAAACGTCTTTGCCCCGTAGCCATCGGGAACGGTCCTACGATGTCCATACCCCACTGGTCAAACGGGCAAGACACTGTAGAAGTTCTCAGCAGCTCTGTAGGTCGGTGTGTCAGGTTCTGGTACCTTTGGCACGATAAACAAGTATTCACCAGCTTCTGTGAGTCCCTCTGCAAGGTAGGCCAGAAATACCCGGCCAATAGTACTTTCCGAGCCAGCGTTCTTCCACCTGCATGATTGCCACAGCACCCCAAGTGTATCTCCCGCAAGGCCTAGTCTGCTTCTTCCATATTCAGGCACTTGAGCAGAGGTATGGAGAAAGACCTTTTGTACAGTTGATCTCCGATCATAACATAAGAATGGGCCTGTCTCCTGAGCATATGTGCCTCTTCTAGGTCGGCGGGTACAATTCCCTGCTGGAGGAAACTCATTATGGGCGCCCTCCAATCAATTACTCCTCCCAGATTATTTTGCAGATCGATCTGAGCTATAAGGAAGGTCTGCGCTATAGATCTGTCAAGTACCCAAGTAGTCAGGGAGCTGGCCATTTTAGCTAACTCATCCGCTCTTTCATTTTCAGCCCTGGGAATCTTGGTGACTGTGACCTCTTTAAAATCTTTCCTCATCTTCTCATAGGATTCCTTGTAAACTTGCATCTTTTCGTTGTTTGCTTCAAAATGTCCGGTCACCTGCTGAGTTACTAGCTGTGAATCCGAGTATATTACGACTTTGCTTGCCCCCACATGCCGAGCTGCTTGCAAACCTGCTAATAGGGCTTCATACTCTGCCTCATTGTTAGTAGCTCTAAAATTTAGCCGTACAGCCAGCTGCATAATGCCCCCCTGCGGAGATATTAGGAGTGCACCTACACCACTTCCCCGATGGGTAGCTGATCCGTCTACGTAAATCTTCCAGACCTCCTCCGAGTCTGCTTGATAAACTTCTGTCAAGAAATCCGCCAGAGCCTGTGCTTTGATAGCGGTTCGGGGCTGATACTGTATATCATATTCCCCTAGCTCGGTTGCCCATTTGATAAGCCGACCCGCTACCTCCACCTTGGTAAGAGCTCGACCCATTGTATTGTTTGTCAGGACGGTGATAGGATGTGCCAAGAAATAGGGTCGGAGGCGCCGAGCCATGAGAACAAGTCCGTAAACCAACTTTTCCAGGGTCGTATACCGAGAGTGAGCCCCCTTCAATAGATGACTGAAAAAATACACTGGCCGTTGTACATTGTCCTTCTCTTTAACCAGCACGGCCCCCACGGCCTCGGGGGTAGCTGACAAGTAGACCCAAAGGGGTTCTCCCACAACAGGCTTAAACAGTGATGGCAAGGACTCCAGGTATTGCTTTAGCTCCTCCAAGGCCTGTGTGCACTCCTCCGTCCACTGAAACTTGGCTGCCTTCCTGAGCACTTTGAAGAAGGGCGCCGCTCAATCTGCAGATCTGGAGATAAATCGGGATAGTGCTGTTGCTTCTGTGTTTCCTTCAGATTCTGAGGGATCTGCATGTTCCGAAGTGCTTGAACCTTCTCAGGATTGACTTCTATCCCTCGTTCAGTCACCAGGTAGCCCAGAAACTTCCCTCCTTTGGCCCCGAACAGACATTTCAGGGGATTCAGCTTTACCCCATATTGCCTCAGAGTCCCACATGTTTCTTCTACATCTTTTATTAGACTGGACGCCAGGGGGGACTTGATCAGGATGTCATCAACATAGACCTCTACGTTCCGCCCGATCTGACTCCGAAAGACTTTGTCCATCATCCTTTGGTAGGTAGCCCCAGCATTTCTGAGTCCAAATGGCATGACCGTATAGCAAAAAGTACCGTCGGCCGTTATGAAGCTGACTTTCTCTTGATCCTCCCTAGCCAAGGGTATCTGATGATATCCTTGATAAGCGTCCATCATGCATACCCTCTCACAGCCCGAAGTTGAATCCACCACCTGATCGATCCGCGGGAGTGGGTAGCAATCTTTGGGAGTGGCTCTGTTGAGGTCGCGAAAGTCTATGCACACCCTCCACTTGTTGTTAGGCTTCTTCACCAATACGACGTTGGAAAGCCAGGACGGGAATTGCACCTCTCGAACATGTCCTGCCCTCCTGAGCTGATCCACTTCAGCTCGGATAATCTTATTCTGGTCGGCAGAAAAGTTTCTCTTCTTCTGCTTAACCGGCTTGGCCTCGGGTATAATATGCAACTTGTGCTCAGCTACCCCTGGTTTGACCGTGGGCAACTCTTCTGGTGACCAAGCAAAAACGTCCCTATTGCGGATCAGGCACTGTATCAGCTCCGCCTTAAGCTGCGGCGGTAAGTCACTGGCAATGCGAGTGATGCTCTCTGCTCGGTCCGCATGCAGCCGAATTTCTTCCCAAGGGATAGGCTCCTCTGCAACAGGCAGAGGCTCCTCTTGGATAGCGTGTACTCCCCCATCCTGCGTCCTCCGGCTTTTGCGCGCCTCTACCCGGACCATATCTATGTAGCAGCTGCGAGACACCTTCTGCTCTCCCTTGACCTCCCCGACCTGCTCGCCGACCGGGAACTTGATCTTCTGGTGAAAAGTGGAGACGGTAGCCCGGAACTCGTGTAGAGTCGGTCTTCCCAGGATGACGTTATAGGAGGAAAGCGAATCCACCACAATGAAGGTGCTCCTCCGGGTGCGCACCAATGGCTCAGTGCCCATGGAGATGGCCAGCTTGATCTGACCCATGGGTTTGACTTCGTTACCTGTGAACCCATACAAGGAAGTGGTTACAGGTTGGAGCTCAGCGGCGTCGATCTGCATCTCCTCGAACGCAGCTTTGAATAAAATGTTGACCGAGCTCCCGGTATCCACAAAGACCCGAGCCACTCGGCTGTTAGCAATAACGACCTTGATTATGAGGGCATCGTCGTGGGGCAGTTCCAGACCCTCCAGGTCTTGAGGCCCAAAGCTAATAACAGGGCCGGAGGCCTGCTCGTGGCTGCATCCCACGGCTCCCACATACAACCGCCGAACGTGTGACTTACGGGCTCGGCCTGAGTCCCCGTCAGTGGGTCCTCCTGAGATCATACCGATCTCTCGCACAGCAGCGTTGCCCCGGTTCTCCAGTTCTCCAGCATCTCTTCGGTCTTCCCCGAGGCCAGCTTGGTTAGATGGGCCGGCTAGGTCGGGCCGGGTCTGCCGAGCACGCCCAGCTGCAGCCCGTTCTTCGTCCATCCTCTGTATTTGGGGTGCCAACGCCGGGGGAGGCAAGCCCTACTCTGCAGCTCGCCTAGAGTCACGGGCGAATTGGAAGCAGTTACTGAGATCGTGCGTCCTGGACCGATGATATGTGCAATATGGCGCTCCCCTTGGTCCAGGCCTGGGCGCGTGTACGGCGGCGACTCGCGGAGCTGGTCTGACTCCCTGAGCGGGCTGAGGGGCAGGCCTGGGTTGACCGCGCTGGAAGGGCTGAGCTGGTTGCGGTGCTCTCCTTTCAGGTCAGTTGCCTGGAGCCACCGTCTTTTCGGCTTTCCGCCTAGCGGCCTGCGCTTCTTCCACCTTGATGTAGCACGAAGCTTTCTCCACCATATCGTCAAAGCTTCGGGCGGGGTTTTTGATGAGGTCCCTGAAGAATTCCCCTTCTCGCAATCCGTGGGAGAAGGTGCTCATTAATATTTCTGAGGTGGCGGAGGGGACGTCATTGGCCACCTGACTGAACCGGTTGATGTAGCTCCGCAAGGGCTCGGTCGAATCCTGCTTGAGAGCAAAAAGACAGTGGTCGGTTTTTTGATACTTACGACTACTGGCGAAACGGCGTAGGAAGGCCGTTTTGAAATCCATGAAGCGATTGATGGACTCTGGGGGCAATCCATCGAACCACTTCTGCGCCGACCCGGACAGGGTGTGTAGGAATACTCGGCATTTGACAGCATCGCTGTATTGGTACAAGATAGCCGCGTTTTTGAACTTCCTCAGGTGCTCTTCCGGGTCCTCGCTCCCATCGTACTCTCCAATGTTCGGGGCTCGATACCCCTTGGGCAGGCTTTCCCTCAGGATTTGAGCCGAGAAGGGTACCTTGTCATCCAGATCTTCAGGCAGATCTCTGGCAGGGATTATAGCTTTTCCCATTCCTGAATCCCGAGGTGGATGTAGAGAGCTTTCCGCCACCGACGCCGATGGCTCCTCTTTCTTTGGACTGTGCTCACGGGGTTCGGCTCGATGATAGTTGCGGCGAGGCTCCCGAAATGAAGTACGAGGGAGTTCTTCCTGCTGCTTCCTCTTTGAGCCCCTGTCGGAGGCAGGAGCTGGCTCTTTAGATGCTTCGGGCGCCAAGCGAGGTCCTGAAACCGTTCCTTGTTTTTCAGAGGCGGCCTGCTTCCTGACCTCCTTGAAGAGCTCGTACTCCCCCGCAGTCATGGTCACGTTGATCCTCCGGCTAGAGCTTCGACCCGAATCCTCCATCTTCACGCTCTGGATCAGGCTGTTGTGTTCCCACAGACGACGCCAAATTTGATCCCGTCAGGAGGCTGAGTCGGACGGAGGCTGGTCGCGGCAGCCTGGTTGTTCACGGAAAGTCGTAGGTGATTCGGCTCCCACGGGTGGCTGACGCTGCTGCAGGACCCTGCGCACACTCAGACAATCCCCCCGCTCATGTTAGAGACCAAAACCCAGGGAAAAAGTCCCCGGATCAGGCCCTCCGACGCTCAAGTCAGGTCCTTTTTCCCCAGAAAAAGCAGAGAGAAGAAGAAAAAAAAACAGTTGTGGAAAAAAGTGACGAGGGAGTGTGTCCGCGTACCTGCGTACGAGGGATCTCTCCCCTTTTATGCGTCCTCCTCTTAGAACCTGCCATCCTGTCAGAAAACGTTAGACGCTGGGCTGCTATTTGTCGTGAAAGCATCTTTCTCTTTAGGACCTCCGCCTTCGCACATGGGTTTTGTCTTGTAGTGAGGGACAACTGGCAGTTGGTTATGAGGGCATCTTTTCGTTTTAGGAACCTCCGCCTTCGCCCGCATTGTTGATATGTAATGATTATCCTTGACGGACCGTTGAGATTCTCCGCACCCGTCCTACTTAGCTCCTCCGATCCACTGTGACCTGCACCGGCTTGCACCCGTGGTTTGCATTTCCGGGCCTCCAAATTGCAGACCTGCAGCCCGAGCTGTCTATACACAGCTACGCCGATCCCGACCTGCATCCTGCGCTTTGTATTTCCTGGCCCTCCACCGCAGGCCTGTAGCTCGAGCTGCCTCTGCTTAGCTCTGTCGATCCCGACCTGCCTCTGCGCTTTGTATTTCCTGGCCCTCCACCGTAGGCCTGTAGCTCGAGCTGCCTCTGCTTAGCTCTGCCGATCCCGACCTGCCTCTGCACTTTGTATTTCCTGGCCCTCCACCGCAGGCCTATAGCTCGAGCTGCCTCTGCTTAGCTCTGCCGATCCCGACCTGCCTCTGCGCTTTGTATTTCCTGGCCTTCCACCGCAGGCCTGTCGTCTCTCTTCGTTCTCCTACTGCTTCGTCCCTTCGATCAACAAGCCTGTCAGGCCTCTGGCTATCCCCTATGCTCAACTCTGACTGTCTCGTCAGCTTGACTATTTGACCGCCAAGTCGCTTTGACTATTGACTGCCACATCCTTCTGACTTTTGACCGCCATATGGCCTTGACTTTTCTAACCCTTTCCTCATGGGTCCCTCCATTACCAACCGTATCAATATGCATGTAAATTTCAAGACCATGTAGAATAGTACCTTTGAGATATCGAAGTATTCTTTTTACATTATCTCAATTTTGTTCAGTTGAAGCATGCATAAATTGACAAGCAAGATTTACCGAAAAAGTAATATCAGGGCGTGTGATAGTGACATATTGTAAGGTTCCAATAATACTTTGATAAATCTGTGGATCAGATAGAGCAGGAGAGGATAAAGTTGGAGGGTTGTTTATAGCAATTGGTGTAGAGACCGGGCGTGCTCCATCCATTTTGACTCTTTAAAGAAGTCCAGTTAGGTATTTTCTCTGAGAGAGAAGATAGTTATCCTCATGTGGAATAAGCTCAATACTAAGAAAAAAACGAGCAATACCCAAATCTCGAGTAAGAAATTTTTGATTGAGAAGACTTAATAAAGTTGTGATATCCTTGTGATCATTGCCGATTATTAGAATGTCGTCCACATAAATAAGAAAAATATCATAGATCCATCATTATATTTGTGAAATAGATACGAGTCAGTCTTTGATCCAGAAAATCCTTGATCTTGTAACCAATTAGATAGTCTATGAAACAATGCATGAGGAGCGTGTCGAAGACCATATAAGGATTTCTTAAGTTGGCAAACATGAGATGGAAATTGTAGATGAATGAACTCAGGTGGTTGCTCCATAAATATAGTTTCCTTAAGATGACCATGGAGAAACGCATTTGAAATGTCCAATTGTTGTACAAGCCAATTAGAACTAACAACTATTGATAATAATAATCTGACAGATGTAATTTTGATGATTAGGCTAAAAGTGTCATTAAAGTCAATACCTGGTGTTATGATGTATACTAAAAGCCTAGCTTTTGTATAAACATTTATAAGAATCACATTGGTTAAATATTTATATTTTTGCTAAGTATAGTTGTTCGTTTAATTTATATTGAAGATAACATGGTGTGAGGAGACACACAGAAGATTATATTATCAGTTCCTTATAAATTATAAATAGTACCTCACAACCAAGATGGAATGAGACAAACTATTGGAGTGGTTGTAGTGTAATTTGGTATTAGTTTATCTTGATTATAAAATTACACTAGTAACACTATGAGTGTATTGAGCAGGACCATTTAAGGTAGTTTCTTTTATACTGACTACATAAAAAAATAAAAACCTCTGTTATTATGGAAGTGTGTACTCTTAATCATGATATAATAACAAGCACGTATACTTAATATTTATTTCTTTAATTTATCAAAGGGTGTGATTTAACTCATTAAATAAATAGGCCCGATAAGTTGGGAAATGATATTGTTTATATGGTGTGTTGTTGATTATAGAATGAAACTGTGTCCTAGTAATCGAGGTTGATGATTTCCCCTTAACGAGCTCATAAGGATTGTCATGTAAACCCTGCAGGTGGACATAGTCCGGCATGACAATGAAGTTTAGTGGTACTACTCTTGGAGCTAGATATTAATTAAGTAAGTTGTCAGTGACTCATTTAATTAGTGGGCATTCAATATCTTAAACACAGGGAGATTAATGAACTCATAATAAGAAGGAGCTCATAATGTAATTTGGGATTGGTGCGGTAGTTCAATAATAACTCTTTAGTGGTATGAGTTATTGTTGATGAACTTGAGTTCGGTGTTCGGGGCGAATACAGGAAGCTCAAGCTCATCAGGAGACCAAAACCAATTTCTCCTCTCAATCCCTGTTGTAGCCTCTATAAAACCTTGTATCCACTAAGTCCACTTCTTATCCAAGTAATGGGTCGGACACAACCTTGCTTGGAGCAAGGGGGTCGACCAAGTATAGGCTCGGAGCCCAAGAAGTGGCCGGCCAAATCATGCTTGGTGTCCAAGCATGGGGCCAGCCACATAGTATTAAATGAGATTTTAATTTTTGTTAAATTTTTTCTTTTATAACCATTCATGAAAGAGATTTAAAAGAAAAATTTTATTTTTAAAATTTCCTTTTATAGTCATCCTCATGGTTTTAAAAAAGAGAGTTTTAGTTTTTAAAATCTTTCCTTCTATAGCTATCTACAAAAGATTAAAGAGATATTTTAATTTTGTTAAAATATTTCCTTATTTGTAGTTGTCTATAATGTTTAAAAGAAAGATTTTAATTTTTGATAAAACTTTCCTTTTATGTAACCATGATTTAAAAAAGAGAAGTTTTAATTAATCTTTCCTTTTTTATAGTTGTCTACATCTACATGTTTTAAAAGAGAGAGAATAATTTTTAAAACTTTCCTTTATTACCATGTACAATAGGAAATTTAAAAAGAGAGATTTTAATTGTTATTAAAATTTCCTATTTTAGAGGGAGGCCACAAATAAGGAAGTTTTAATTAAATTTAAAACTTTCCCTTTTATAAACATCATGGTTTAAAAGGAAGCTTTAATTTTTTTTTGTACAAATTTTTCCTTTTTAGTATACCATGATGTGGCCTGCCATAAGAAGATTAAAAGGGAGTTTTAATTAAACTTTCCTTTTTTACCAAGACCAATGATTATAAAAGAGGGGGAGAGGGTGCCTCATGAAAAAGACAACTTATTCTTATTCCCTCTCTATTTCCTTGGTGGTCGGTCATGCTCCCTTCCTTTCTTCTTTCTTGTAGCCGGCGGCACCACCTTCATCTTGTCACCTCTTTTGCTTCCTTAGGGCCGACAACATCGAGGGTTGCTATATCCTTGTGGCCGGTTGCTTGGAGAGGAAGAAGAAGAATAGGAGAAGCACTTGGTCGCCGGTTGCTTGAAGGAGAAGAAGAAGAAGAAAATTTCCTATTTTGGCATCCCTTGATGGCTCAAGAGTCTTGGAGAAGAAGAAGTGGTCCCGGTGGAATTCATCTTGGTAGATCGTTGCCCACACGACGTCTAAGAGGAGGTGAGGAATACAACAGAAGATCAAAAAGTCTTTAGCTACAAAGAAAGATATAACTAGTTGTCTTATTCCGCATCATACTAGTTTTCTTTGTATGGATTTTGAAATACCAAACACAAGAGGCTATCGGTTTTAGGCAATCGATTTTATGTTTCGATTTTGTGTTTCTTTTGTTTTTTGATCTTGTGATTCGATTGTTCTTAGTGGTTAAACCTAGGGTTACTATAAGGAGATTAAATATTGAATTTCGTTGAAAGGCTTTGTCTAGGAAGTGATGGATGATCCCATACCCAAGAAGACCTAGTGTCTCGTCATGTTTAACCTGGAAGTCGATCTTTGAAATAAATATTTAATCAACTTTGTAACATGGGTGGATTTGGATTAATAATGTTAAGCATCGTTTGTGATCCAAGTCTAAACCTCTAAGAACAGATAAGTTGAACTTGGAATCAATAATGTTAAGTTCTGTTTGCGATTCCAAATTTAATTTCTAAAGAACACAATAGGTTGTTAGGAAAGGTTCGACACTTGTATAAAATTTTTGTACAGTGGAACCAGTATGATATTCCGAGTAGCAATCAACAATTGGTATCAGAGCCTTGTTTTAGCCTCTGTGTGTTTGGTTTTCAGTTTAATTATGCACATGTCATACATAATTTAGGCATGATAATGGTAGGATATGCAAATAGATTGACTCTGTGGTTGCAGGTATCCTAGATCTAACTATTATGGCCCTAATGTGTTTATGTGTGATTGGACCCTTGGGCATGTCAAGGGCATTTTATGTGTGTGTGCATGATTGTAATATTAAATACAACAGGAGTTGTATTAGTTATTAGGATTTTACATTTTTGTTCGATCTAGATTACATGTACATTCCCTTGTGGAATATAGGATCGATAAATGTAAAATTTTATTTTTTTGTCGCGGATCGTATCCTTGCTAGGCGTGGTGCTATTGAAGGACCAGAGACATAGCAGAAAAGGAAGCTCGATGGACACGACGACATGAGCCTTAGGACTAGCGGTTAGGGTTGACGACTGCTAGGGTTGTTGGCACACGAAGGGCAATGATGGAAGGGGCCATAATAGTTGGAAATTTATTTTTCCATATTTATTGTTTTTATTTGTTGTATGTGTGCTTGCATGATAAAATTTCTCATTTTAAATAACTAAGTGGGAGAGGGATTTTAAATAAATTCCACGGTCTCCATTACTGGTTTGTAAGTGATGCAAACAAACTTGCGCGTTGGCTCTGAGTGCCTTCCTCCACATTGGATGAGTTTGTTTGAGGATCACTAGATCAAACTTCCTTAATGGATGATTATAGGAAATTATTTAGGATGTGTGTGATCTTATTCAACTGAACGGGCACAATCCTATATAGTGGACTTAGTATCAAGTAATGGTATACACTTAGGCGCATTTAATAGTATCCTCCCCATCGGAGTCACTGCTATTATTTGTGTAACCAAAGAAAAACCAACTATTAATTTATCATAAAGCTAGGTGAAACCCCCTCTTACAAATATTTGAATTTGTATACGTCCACACTATCGTGGCATACAAAATTCACGGTGTTTGAGGTAATAAAGTTATGTTGACAAGATAATTAATGGGTAAGATCCTCCTCTTACAAATATTTGAATTTGTATACGTCCACACTATCATGGCATACAAAATTCACGGTGTTTGAGGTGTTGGTGAATTTAAATGATATTGTTTTGAGGAATTAATATTATTTTAAATTCTAAAGTTTTGACCAAATATTTGATCAAAGACAGACCAACTATTAATTTTATTTGTCATAAAGATAGGTTGGCAAGATAATAAAATTAATCGATAAAATCTCCTCTTACAAATATTTGAATTTATATACGTTCACACTAACGTGACATACAAAATTCACGGAGATTTTGAGGTGTTGGTCTTGACCAAATATTATTGTGATTCTTAGGATTTCAAATAGTTTTCAATCCTCTTATAGGACAAACTGACTAGTCCCAAATTACATTGATTAGAAACAAAACTTGGACATTGGATACTATAAGGATTGTCCTCTCAAAAATAAGAATAAAATAGGTGTATCTTATTCATTAGTTGTTAAAACATGTTTAGTGGTGTTATCTACCGGTACCTGGTGTGTAGAAATGGGAGCTACTGATCATGTCTGCAATTCATTGCAAGAGTTTCAGGAAACCCGACAACTATATAAAGTAGAAATCATCTTATACATGGGCAATGCTACAAAAGTGGTGATTGTTGCAGTGGGAGAATTTTATTTTAGCAATAAAAATATTGTTTTTAAGAAATTTCCTTTATGTAAAAAGTTTTTAGAAAGAATTTGATTTCAGTTTCTAAAACTTTTATGAATGGATATTCTATTTCTTTTGATGACAAAGTAGTTGTCAAGAAAAATAGGGAAGTTATCTGTTCTGGTACATTGATCGGCAATTTGTTCAATAGCTCCCACGATGCAATAAATAGTAATTAATAACACATCTTCTAATTCTAATAAGAGAAAGTAGTCTTCAGAAATGAACCAAACATATCTTTGACATCTAAGGCTAGGTCATATTAGCTTGAGTATGATTCAAAGGTTAATAACTGATGGACTTTTGGGTTCATTGGTGGTGGAAAATTTTCCAACCAACGAATCTTGCTTGGAAGGAAAAATGACCAAGAGATCGTACAAAGGGGTAAAGAGCCAAAGATGTGTTAGAATTGGTTCATTCTGATTTGTGCATGTGGTCCTATGACTATCCAGGCGAGAGGTGATTTCGAATATTTTGTCTCTTTTAGACGACTATTCGAAATATGGGTGCATTTATTTAAGGCGCCGCAAGTCTGAGTGCTTTGATTAGTTTAAACAGTACAAGGCTGATGTGGAGAAACATCATGGTAAAAGTATCAAGACACTACGGTCTGATCATAGTGGCAAGTATCTCTCAGGATAGTTTAGGAATTACTTATCAGAAGTTTGGATTCAATCCCAACTGTTTGCACTTGGTACCTCCAACAGAATGGTGTAACGGAATGAAGGAATATGACTCTTATGGAAATGGATAGATCGATGATGAGTTATTCAAAATTACCAAATTCGTTTTGGGGATATGCTCTGGAAACAACAGTGTACATTCTGAATATGGTACATTCTAAGTCAGTACCCTCTACTCCCATAGAATTGTGGAATAGGCGTAAGCTTAGTCTGAAGCATATTCGGATTTGGGGTAGTCCAACACATGTGCTGAAGGGAGACACTGATAAGTTTGAATCACGTACAGAAGTTCGCTTGTTTGTGGGTTATCCTAAAGGAACAAAAGGTGGTTTATTTTATAGTCCTAAATATCAGAAGATCATTGTTGACACCAATGCCCAATTTTAGAAGGGGACCATATAATGAACCACAATCCTGTGAGTAAAGTTGTTCTTGAGGAAATAAAAGAGGACACGTCTAATCTAGTACCAACAGTACAAGATGAGATACCACAAAAAACTACAACACGTGTCACAAATGATGCACAATTACAGGCAGTACCTCGTCATAGTGGGAGGGTTGTTAGGCAACCTGAAAGATTCATGTTTTGGGAGAGTCTTCGGACTTGATCCCTAGTGAACATGAATTTGATCCCCGGACATGTGACAAAGCACTCCAAGATAAAGATGCAGTATCTTGGCAAAGAGCAATAAATACAGAAATAGAATCTATGTATTCTAACAAAGTCTGGGAGTTTGTAGAACCACCAAATGGTGTAAAAGCCATTGGATGCAAATGGATCTACAAAAGAAAAAGAGGGACAGACGGGAAGGTGGAAACCTTCAAAGTAAGACTTGTTGCGAAGGGGTATACTCATAAAGAGGGAATCGATTATGAGGAAACCTTTTCGCCAATAGCTATGCATAAGTCGATCCGGATACTCTTATCTATTGCTGCTCATATGAATTATGAGTTTTGACAAATGGATGTCAAGACAGCTTTCCTTAACGGAAGTCTTGAAGAAAACATCCATATGAAGCAACCAGAGGGGTTTATTGCAAAGGGCAAAGAGCATCTAGTATATAAGCTCAATCAGTCTATTTATGGACTGAAGCAAACTCCAAGGTCTTGGAACATTCAGTTTAATGAAGTTATCCAATCTTATGGATTCATTCAGTATCCGGATGAGTCTTGCGTATACAAGAAGAGTGACGGAAACGTGATGATATTTCTTGTACTATACGTAGATGACATTTTGTTAGTGTAACGCCCCGCCCCTCCTGCTAAGGGGACGAGGGTTACTTAGACATACATACCTACTTACTACAGCGGAAGTCTTACTTAGAGAATTTAAAAGCTTTTCCTTACTTTAAAATCACCATGGACATAAAAAAAACCACATAGCATACTTAACATGATTTTTTGAGTCATAATACCCAAACACATACTTAATGTCATGGAGTCATAAAGTAATAACATAAACATGGCATATTTCTTATTAAACAAAAGCATGTCTTTCCCTTTAGCCAAGCCACTACCGCACACATCCTTCTAGCCCATCCTGCTGCTCCCCTAGTTCATCCATTCCTTGCCTTTATCTGTGGTACAAGAAAGTAAACTGTGAGCACTCATGGCTCAGTAAGTTCCTTTCCTACTCACAAAAACCGTATAGCATATCAAAATCATAAGTCAAAATGCATGGAGACAAATTTATCATATCAAGCAGCATATCATGGCATATCGTAACATAATCATCATAAAGTATCATGGCATATTCTAACATGAACATCAAATGTATCCTGACATAGCATAACATCATCATAAATATCATGGCATAATCATCAAGTATAGGCAAGGTGAATTCCTAAACATGTATCATGAAACATATGCAACATGTCTTTTGAAAACTTATAATATACATACTTAAACATAATCTCAACATGATTAGGGTCCCGGCTTGTACCACATACATAAATACGCGCGTCCTATGTAGGTCCAAGGTAGCAAGTCTTGAACCCTACAAGGCATACATACTAGGCCCGTTTCTTAGTCCATCGACCTAGGGGCACTTAGGAGCCCATCCCTAACGAGGCCCGTTTCTTAGTCCATAAACCCCGGGGCGCTTATGGAGCCCACCCTTGGTACAAGCCATACATAAAGTAAAGTAGCATGTCATACATATCATAGTTCTTATCATTTCATGCATATCATATTTCTTAACATATCATAAAACATGCATATTTGGGCACACAGCACATGCATGGATCATAAGCATACATAATGAACATGTCATGTATCATATCATAAAGCATGCATATTTGGGCACACAGCACATGCATGGATCATAAGCATACATAATGAACATGTCATTTATCATATCATAAAGCATGCATAATTGGGCACATAGCACATGCATGGATAATAAGCATACATAATGAACATATCACCTATCATAGAAAGTCATAATCATACATGAAATCATTAAATAACATCTCTTAATTCATAACATAGCATGTGAGGCACATCTAGGTCACTAAACCTATTATGGCCGAAAGTTCAAGAGTAGAGACATGAACCCTAGACAACATACAAACATAATAATCTCATGATAACTTTGCATCCTATCATAAGAAATATCATAAGCATGTTAACCTAAATTTTTAAGCCCTCCTAGGTTTCTAATTCTTTCATGGCCGAAACCTTCATGAAGAGCAAACAAGTTCTAAGCAACATGCAAACATGTAAACCCTAAACTCATATCATATCATATTTCATAAGGAACAACTTGAGCATGTTTAGTTTGGGTTCTAAGTTCCCTAAGCTTCTAACTTTATCATGGCCGAACCCTAGCAAGCCTCATTCTAGGTTACAAGTAGCATGAAAGTGTTGAACCTTAAGCCAATATCCTACACATTTCTTGAGGAACATCATAAGCACATTTGGTTCAAGTTCCAAACTTCCTAAGCCCATTAATTTAAGGTGGCCGAGACATGTTAAGCATGGAAACTAGGTTTCTAGTGGCATAAGAGCATGGAAACTACAAACACATTTCATAGCATTTATTACAAGAAACATCATGAGCATATCTAAGTTGAGTTCTAAGTTTCCCTAGGCCTTTAGACCAATAGTGGTCGAAACATGTGAGGCATAGATTTGTTTTTCATGTGGCCTCAAAGCATGGAAACCCTACACAATTTTCATGCCATCATTACAAGAAACAACATGAGTAAACTTAGTTTAAAATCTAATTTCTTTGTAAATGGTGTTGAGACGAACGAGTGTGTCACCCCAGTATCAAATAATACTAAAGCATGCTGATTGAAAATAGGCAGCTGACCTGTAACGACAATAGAGGCGTTCGCCATATCTTCACTAGTAAGCGTGAAAACCCTGGCATTCGTCGTCGCTGGCGGGGCTTCCAATCTCCCTTGGCTGATCGAAGTCCCTTCTATAGCAGTTTGCATCTGGTGTAGCTGTGAAGGGCCACTCCTGCTCTGATTGTTCTGCTGGAATGGTATCTGAAACTGAGTAGGACAGTCTCTGGCCAAATGTCCTTCTTGTCCGCAATTATAGCATTTTCTTGTACCTTTGTGACACAATCCGGAATGCAGCTTCCCACAAATAGAACACTGGGGGTATCTCGGTTGCTTATTCACTGACCCACTTTTTGCATTGTCCCACTGCTTTCTTTTTCTGGTAGAAGTTCCTTTCCAGCCTGGTTTGGTACTCTGGGGTCTCTGTCCTTCGGCTCGTGTCTGACTTTTATTCTCATTCATTGCTTTCTGATAATGTTCCGTAATCAGTGCACTGCTGACTAATTCCTCTGTAGTCTGTGGTCTATTAACTCCGCCGGCCACGTTCATTGCTATCTCGAGTCGAAGCATCTTCAGCATCAGTTTGACCATTTCTCTTTCTGTATGAACTAATTCGGGACAAAGGCGTGCTAGACGGTTGAAGCGCTTTACTGCTTCGTTCACTGATAAGTCACCTTGCCGGAACTCGGTGAACTCGTCGTAATGCCGGTTCGTCACTTGCATATGGAAGAACTCTTCAAAGAACTCTGTCTCAAAGTCCGTCCAATTCATCAGATTAATTTGTCTCTTAGCTTTAACTCTTTCCCACCACATTCTCTCATCTCCGGAGAAGCAGAAAGATACGCATTTGATCTTCTCTGATTCGGGCCAGTCCAGTAGTTCCACTGTGCTTTCTACTGTCTTGAACCAGGCCTGGGCATCCCACGGCTCGCAAGTACCCGAGAAGTTCTCCGGCTTCAGCCTCAGCCACTGTATCAAGTAGGTCTCCTGTCGAACCCCTGGGGCAGGGGCTACCGGTGGTACTGGTGCAACCATTGGCACGACGGGCACTGCATTATGATTTACTGGCGGGGTGGTAGGAGTTCCTTGTTGACCCATCAAAGTCGTGATCAACTGTTGTTGTTCCGTGATCTGACGTTGGAGGTCGGTAACTACCTGAGTCAGATCTGGTGGAGTTACTGTCTCGTCTGCTCGGGTAGTACGTCTCATAGCCATGCTTATCTTCATTAAATAGCAACAAATTATCGTTATTCCTATTCGACTGTCATAAGGTCATTACTATTCCTATCCTACCATCATGCATACCTAAACTAAATCAAAGAATAAGTAAACATGCATAATATTAAAGCATCAAAACAAAAATTAAATTAAGCATATAAAATCTTACTTGGAGCGGCAGGATGGAGGCTTGACATGTGTGTAGTGAAAAGGCTAACTTGGCTCTGATACCAAACTGTAACGTCCCGCCCCTCCTGCTAAGGGGACGGAGGTTACTTAGACATACATACCTACTTACTACAGCGGAAGTCTTACTTAGAGAATTTAAAAACTTTTCCTTACTTTAAAATCACCATGAACATAAAAAAAACCACATAGCATACTTAACATGATTTTTTGAGTCATAATACCCAAACACATACTTAATGTCATGGAGTCATAAAGTAATAACATAAACATGGCATATTTCTTATTAAACAAAAGCAGGTCTTTCCCTTTAGCCAAGCCACTACCACACACTTCCTTCTAGCCCATCCTGCTGCTCCCCTAGTTCATCCATTCCTTGCCTTTATCTGTGGTACAAGAAAGTAAGCTGTGAGCACTCATGGCTCAGTAAGTTCCTTTCCTACTCACAAAAACTGTATAGCATATCAAAATCACAAGTCAAAATGCATGGAGACAAATTTATCATATCAAGCAGCATATCATGGCATATCGTAACATAATCATCATAAAGTATCATGGCATATTCTAAAATGAACATCAAATGTATCCTGACATAGCATAACATCATCATAAATATCATGGCATAATCATCAAGTATAGGCAAGGCGAATTCCTAAACATGTATCATGAAACATATGCAACATGTCTTTTGAAAACTTATAATATACATAAACATAATCTCAACATGATTAGGGCCCCGGCTTGTACCACATACATAAATGCGCGCGTCCTATGTAGGTCCAAGGTAGCAAGTCTTGAACCCTACAAGGCATACATACTAGGCCCGTTTCTTAGTCCATCGATCTAGGGGCACTTAGGAGCCCATCCCTAACGAGGCCCGTTTCTTAGTCCATCGACCCCGGGGCGCTTATGGAGCCCACCCTTGGTACAAGCCATACATAAAGTAAAGTAGCATGTCATACATATCATAGTTCTTATCATTTCATGCATATCATATTTCTTAACATATCATAAAACATGCATATTTGGGCACACAGCACATGCATGGATCATAAGCATACATAATGAACATGTCATTTATCATATCATAAAGCATGCATATTTGGGCACACAGCACATGCATGGATCATAAGCATACATAATGAACATGTCATTTATCATATCATAAAGCATGCATAATTGGGCACATAGCACATGCATGGATCATAAGCATACATAATGAACATATCACTTATCATAGAAAGTCATAATCATACATGAAATCATTAAATAACATCTCTTAATTCATAACATAGCATGTGAGGCACATCTAGGTCACTAAACCTATTATGGCCGAAAGTTCAAGAGTAGAGACATGAACCCTAGACAACATACAAACATAATAATCTCATGATAACTTCGCATCCTATCATAAGAAAGATCATAAGCATGTTAACCTAAATTTTTAAGCCCTCCTAGGTTTCTAATTCTTTCATGACCGAAACCTTCATGAAGAGCAAACAAGTTCTAAGCAACATGCAAACATGTAAACCCTAAACTCATATCATATCATATTTCATAAGGAACAACTTGAGCATGTTTAGTTTGGGTTCTAAGTTCCCTAAGCTTCTAACTTTATCATGGCCGAACCCTAGCAAGCCTCATTCTAGGTTACAAGTAGCATGAAAGTGTTGAACCTTAAGTCAATATCCTACATATTTCTTGAGGAACATCATAAGCACATTTGGTTCAAGTTCCAAACTTCCTAAGCCCATTAATTTAAGGTGGCCGAGACATGTTAAGCATGGAAACTAGGTTTCTAGTGGCATAAGAGCATGGAAACTACAAACACATTTCATAGCATTTATTACAAGAAACATCATGAGCATATCTAAGTTGGGTTCTAAGTCTCCCTAGGCCTTTAGACAAATAGTGACCGAAACATGTGAGGCATAGATTTGTTTTTCATGTGGCCTCAAAGCATGGAAACCCTACACAATTTTCATGGCATCATTACAAGAAACAACATGAGTAAACTTAGTTTAAAATCTAAGCATCCTAGCCTTAAAACTGTGTGGCCGAAAGTCATATGTAACCAAATTTCTATGTAACAAGCAAACATAAGAACATCAAACTAGTTTCATATCATTTCATCAAGAAGGTCATGAGCATCTTAGACTTGTTTTAAACTTTCCTAGGCCTCAAATCTCAACATGGCCGAATCTTCATAAGCATGGAATAGAGTTCAAACCAACATACAATCATGGGCATAACATTTTAGCTTCATATCTTGTCTTAGAAAAAAAATCATAGCATGCTTAGTTTTAGGTTTAAAGCTCTCCTAGGCCTTTAGTTCTTCCATGGACGAATATTCATGAGCATGAAAATGGAGTTTCAATCAATATACACGTAAGAGAAAAGTTAACAATGTTGGTGCAACCTTGGGTCAAGGTTGACCTGGTTGACCCGACTCGAGTTGACCTGACTCGAGTTGTATTTTGATGTTTGACGAGAATAGAAAAGTTGTATCTTGATGTTTGACAAGAATACAAACTTGGGAGATTGTGGGTGCAACCTTCGGTCAAGGTTGACCTGGTTGACCCGACTTGAGTTGACTTGATTCGGTAAAGTCCAAGTATGGAGACTTGGCACAGGGACAAGTCCAAGTATGGAAGCTTGGCATGGGAAGTCGCAGAGGGCTCGGCAGCTCGTTCTCCGGACTAGGTCAGAGAGGGCTAGGGAGCTCGTTCTCTTGACCAGACGAAGTCGGAGAGGGCTCGGTAGCTCGTTCTCCGGACTAGGTCAGAGAGGGCTCGGTAGCTCGTTCTCTGGACCGGATGAAGTCGGAGAGGGCTCGGTAGCTCGTTCACCAGACTAGGTCAGAGAGGGCTCGGTAGCTCGTTCTCTGGACCGGACGTGGAAGTCGGAGAGGGCTCGGTAGCTCGTTCTCCGGACTAGGTCAGAGAGGGCTCGGTAGCTCGTTCTCCGGACTAGGTCAGAGAGGGCTCGGTAGCTCGTTCTCTGGACCGGACGAAGTCGGAGAGGGCTCGGTAGCTCGTTCTCCAGACTAGGTCAGAGAGGGCTCGGTAGCTCGTTCTCTGGACTGGATGAAGTTGGATAGGGCTCGGTAGCTCGTTCTCTGGACTAGGTCAGAGAGGGCTCGGTAGCTCGTTCTTTGGACCGGACGTGGAAGTCGGAGAGGGCTCGGTAGCTCGTTCTCCAAACTAGGTCAGAGAGGGCTCGGTAGCTCGTTCTCTAGATCAGAAAGGCTTTAGGGTTTAAGGCTGGATCGGTCTGCAGACCGATCCAGTGATACACTGGGTCATCTGATCGATCTGGTGACCGATCAGTAACCAAACAGATTGGGAGAAGGAATGGCCTGATCAATCCACAGACCGATCAGGGCTCTGGCAACCAACTCTCTGTGAGAGTTGGAATCGGTCTGGGGACCGATCAGACTAGGGCCTGACCGGTCCACAGACCGATCAGAGATCGCGGCAACAACTCTCTGTGAGAGTAGGGATCGGTCTGGGGACCGATCAGCCTAGGGCCTGATCTGTCCCTTGACCGATCAGAGCCATCCTGGACCGATCAGGGTGGAGCCTGATCGGTCCAGGTCTAGCCGTTGAGACACAACGACTAGATTTCTTCTTTCTTCTTCTTCGCAGGTTCATATAAATCAAGGGCCTCTACAGTAGAGAAGACTTCTAATTCTTTCTCTTCCTCCTTACTGCGATTTGAGCTTTGCTGAGCTCCTCTTTGCTGAAGCTTCGTGTGAGCTTCCCTCGACTGATTGATCAGCTGTTGTTGGCATCATCCGTGAAGTTGCTGCTTCATCAATGGACTCCAGTCGACGAGAAGAAGGCAAGCAAACTTGGTAGAGTGTATTTACATTCATATTATCCATTGTTTCTTGCTTTATTTCTTGTACTCCTTTATTGCTGTTGCAAAAGAGATTGTGGCGAGGTTTCTCCACCCAGAAGGAGTATTTATTAGCCGGTTTTCCGGGGTCTCATCCACCGACGGATTGATAGGATTCGTCCACCTTACGGACACACCAAGGAGTAGGAGTATCATCTCCGAACCTCGTTATATCATCGCGTTTGAGGTTTGATCTTCTCCACTTTCGTTTCTACATTATATTTCCGCTGCGCTAACCTAAATTATAGGAAGAAACGATAATTTGAGGTCGGCTATTCACACCCCCCCTCTCTAGCCGCTATCCGAAGGTTCTAACAAGTGGTATCAGAGCGAGGTCGCTCTTCGTCGGATTAACACCCGAGGGAGCACGAGCTAGAGAATGGATCAACTTGGAGAAGACATCACGATTCCACCCTTCTACGATCGAGACGACTTCGCGTATTGAAAGGTAAGAATGAAGTATTTTCTTATGACTAACCTAGAAAATTGGAATTGTGTACAAGTAGGTTTTATTCCTCCGATGGATAAAGGAGGAGAACCTCTCGAGAAGAAGAAGTGGACGAAGGAACAAATCCACCAATCCACAATCAACGACGAGGTAACGAAAATCCTTGAATTTTCATTACCTAATGATATCTTGTGTAAGATAGGTGGATACAACGATGCCAAGGAGTTGTGGAACAACTTGGCTAAGTTCCATGAGGAGAGCTCCAATTCAAGTCATGAAGAGGAGTCAAGTGAGCCAAGTAGCTCACATCATGGAGGTATGGAATTAGAAGTTGAGGGCTACTCAACATCTAAGGAAGAAGAGGAGGAGAGTTCTTCATCAAGATTGGTGCAAGAAGAAGCCTCTACCTCCGGAAGGGATGAAGAAGAGAGTTTATGTTCATCCTCAACCCTAGGTAACTCAAGCAACTTAATTTCAAGTAAATTACATATAATGTGCTTTGAGTGTAGGGAATATGGGCATTACAAGAGTAAATGTCCAAAGATGATTAGGAAGACTCCACCGGCACCAAAAGTCAAGGAAGCCGGAGTCCCGATACGCAAGGGCAAGGAGCACGTGGTGTGCTTCCAATGCAAGAAAAGGGGACATTATAGGAGCCAATGTCCGAGGGGGAGGCAACTTCACAAGGACAAGAGACCAAGCACATCTATAGGGGGAGCTAAGGCAAACCCTAAGGTACCCTTTAAGGCACATTATTGTAATTCTAGTAAGAAACATGCTAGTAGCTTTATTGCAATTGCCAATGATGATAAGCATGATAACCATAGAAACCGATACATATGCTTAGGTGCCAAACATGTTAGTCTAGGTAAGGATAATACTAGAAATGCCAACCCTAGAATTAACTCATCTAAGGTTAAGGAAAACCTAGATAGGAATCCCAAAACAACTAGACATATGCCTAGGAATACCTCAAAGAAAAATGACAAATTAAAACTTGAGGTATTAGAGAAGGAAAATCAAGTCTTGAGGTCAAGACTTGACACCTTAGAAAAGACTCTTAAGAATTTGGAGAAGCCAACTCTAGGGTCTAAGGGTCAAAAATCAAAGCCTAAGGACATGAGAGGTTTGGGTCACAAACCTAAGTCTCAAGTGGTCAAGCCCACTTATCATAATGTTCCATTCGATTATGGAACAAGATCTAGGGCTAGGAAGACCATCATCAAGGTCACAAGGGGAGTCACCCCTAGAGTTGATCTTGATGAGTCCCAAATGACCAAGGCTTTAAAACCTAGGAGGGTCATTAGGAGGGTTTCTAGGGAAGTCATCCCTAGTGAATATTTAGTGAACCCAATGAGCTCAAATAGGTTTTGGGTTCCTAGGAGCGTGATTCCTTCATGCTAGATGGTTTAGGGTGTGCCAACCTTAATTGGATAGGTAGTTAACCTACTCATGGCAAAAGGTGACATTTTAGGAATATTCAGGGTGTAATCAAGCCTTGAAAATGAAATTAAGAACTATTCCTAAGGTGATTAGGATGTGCCAACCACATTTGAGGAGTTTTCTAGGATCAATCTAATTGGCACATAGTGATCTAAAAATCTTTAGTATATGATTTTAGGTCTATTACACTTAGGAATATAGAATTTGTGGCAAAATGATCAAAATTATCAAAAATGGCAACTAAGGCTAGAATTAGGTATTTTCTATACCTTTATATATTTTTTGCCATATATTGTTTGTCATATGTCATGTCATGACATCATATTTATTTTATTATCATTTGAAATGTCATGATAATGCTTAGGTTAGTTATATGTCATGCCTTATTTAAGTTTCATACTTATGACATGACATCATGACATTGGCACATGTTTTCACTTATGATATTATTTTATGCCATGTGATCATCTCTTGCATTTATGATCAATTAAATTGATTTAAGGATAAAAACTCAATTTGATATGGAAATCAAATTATTGTTTAGAAAATGCATGAGAACTTAGCTTAAGATGACTTAAACCCATATCCCACATCAAAATTGACTTGGATGTGTTTGATACACCTTAGATGTGTGTGAGATATTAGGATTATGAGTTATGATCAAGGTGCATAGTTCTTGTACCTAGATGAGCCTAATTCGTAATTGAGGATCATAGGGAAAGGTTGTGTACAAGTCATGTACATTTAGCCCTAAGATTGTGGTCCTAAATTGAATGGTTTAAAATCATTTCAAAATTGATTTGAAAAACCTTGATGAAGCTTTTCTAGTGATAGCATTCATCATTGGGCAAGTTGATACAAAGATGGATTAACCTTGAGCTATTTCAAAGTTTTTCGAACTTTGTATCAAGATTTGAAAATGGAAGTTATTTTTATAGAAAACTATTTTTCCATGATAATATATGGTATGAGGAATGTATCCTCAAAATTTTTCAATTTTTGGAATTTTCTGTAATTTTTTAGGGGTTTCTGAATTTCGGGAGGAAAAAATTCAGAACTCTTATCAGAGAGTTGTGGACCGATCAGAGAAGAGCCTGATCGGTCCAGAGTAGTGTGGATCGGTCACTGGACCGATCCAGGGAAGTCTGATCGGTCTGGTGACCGATCCAGAGGAGTTCTGATCGGTCTGGTGACCGATCAGAGCGTGCCAAAATGCTGATTTTCGACTGATTGTCTGAAATTTCAGCTGTGGAAGTTGTGTTTTAGATTTCTAAAGGGTTGAAACTCTCCAAGACATTGTTGGTGCAATGGTCAAGGAGGAGTTGACCTTTAGGGGGAGTTTTACCTAATGGTCAAGGGGTAATTGACTTTTAGGGGGAGTTGTTACTCGATTTCTGAGGATGAGTGATATGAGATTATCACTAAGTTGATTATTGTCTTTAGTATCAAGGGGGAAATTAAGAGTTTCAATGAAAGGTATGGGGCTTTCATTAGGAAGAAACTCTTAACCTTGATTCACTCTTTTTGATGTGTGTCAAAAAGGGGGAGAAATGTCTAGAGAATGTTCAAGGAAGAACATTGGAGTTTGGGGAGAATGTTCAAGGAAGAACATTGATTGAAAAACTATTGGAAAACCTAAGTTAGGTTATCGGGTTAACCTAACTTGATTATGGTTTTTGTCAAACATCAAAAAGGGGGAGATTGTTGGTGGAACCTTGGGTCAAGGTTGACCTGGTTGACCCGACTCGAGTTGACCTGACTCGAGTTGTATTTTGATGTTTGACGAGAATAGAAAAAGTTGTATCTTGATGTTTGACAAGAATACAAACTTGGGAGATTGTGGGTGCAACCTTCGGTCAAGGTTGACCTGGTTGACCCGACTTGAGTTGACTTGATTCGGTAAAGTCCAAGTATGGAGACTTGGCACGGGGAAAAGTCCAAGTATGGAAGCTTGGCATGGGAAGTCGGAGAGGGCTCGGGAGCTCGTTCTCTGGACCAGACGAAGTCGAAGAGGGCTCGGTAGCTCGTTCTCCGGACTAGGTCAGAGAGGGCTCGGTATCTCGTACTCTGGACCGGATGAAGTCGGAGAGGGCTCGGTAGCTCGTTCTCTAGACTAGGTCAGAGAGGGCTCGGTAGCTCGTTCTCTGGACCAGACGTGGAAGTCGGAGAGGGCTCGGTAGCTCGTTCTCCGGACTAGGTCAGAGAGGGCTCGGTAGCTCGTTCTCTGAACCGGACGAAGTCGGAGAGGGCTCGGTAGCTCGTTCTCCAGACTAGGTCAGAGAGGGCTCGGTAGCTCATTCTCTGGACTGGATGAAGTTGGAGAGGGCTCGGTAGCTCGTTCTCTGGACTAGGTCAGAGAGGGCTCGGTAGCTCGTTCTTTGGACCAGACGTGGAAGTCGGAGAGGGCTCGGTAGCTCGTTCTCCGGACTAGGTCAGAGAGGGCTCGGTAGCTCGTTCTCTAGATCAGAAAGGCTTTAGGGTTTAAGGCTGGGAAATTGGATCGGTCTGCAGACCGATCCAGTGATACACTGGGTCATCTGATCGATCTGGTGACCGATCAGTAACCAAACAGATTGGGAGAAAGAATGGCCTGATCGGTCCACAGACCGATCAGGGCTCTGGCAACCAACTCTCTGTGAGAGTTGGAATCAGTCTGGGGACCGATCAGACTAGGGCATGACCGGTCCATAGACCGATCAGAGATCGCGGCAACAACTCTCTGTGAGAGTAGGGATTGGTCTGGGGACCGATCAGCCTAGGGCCTGATCGGTCCCCTGACCGATCAGAGCCATCCTGGACCGATCAGGGTGAAGCCTGATCGGTCCAGGTCTAGCCGTTGAGACACAACGGCTAGATTTCTTCTTTCTTCTTCTTCGCAGGTTCATATAAATCAAGGGCCTCTACAGTAGAGAAGACTTCTAGTTCTTGCTCTTCCTCCTTACTGCGATTTGAGCTTTGCTGAGCTCCTCTTTGCTGAAGCTTCGTGTTAGCTTCCCTCGACTGGTTAATCAGCTGCTGTTGGCATCATCCGTGATGTTGCTGCTTCATCAACGGACTCCAGTCGACGAGAAGAAGGCAAGCAAACTTGGTAGAGTGTATTTACATTCATATTATCCATTGTTTCTTGCTTTATTTCTTGTACTCCTTTATTGCTGTTGCAAAAGAGATTGTGGCGAGGTTTCTCCACCCAGAAGGAGTATTTATTAGCCGATTTTCCAGGGTCTCATCCACCGACGGATTGATAGGATTCGTCCACCTTACGGACACGCCGAGGAGTAGGAGTATCATCTCCGAACCTCGTTATATCGTCGCGTTTGAGGTTTGATCTTCTCTACTTTCATTTCTACATTATATTTTCGCTGCGCTAACCTAAATTGTAGGAAGAAACGATAATTTGAGGTCGTCTATTCACACCCCCCCCTCTCTAGCCGCTATCTGAAGGTCCTAACAAACAACACCATTTTCATAGGGTACATAACACAAGAACAAGGGAGCATGTTTAGTTTGAGTCTTAAGCTTACCTAGTCCTCTTATTCATGCTTGGCCGAGAGTCTAAGGTTCATGGATCTAAGTTCTCATTAATCATTCTAGCATGGAAACATTAGATTAACCTCCTACATAAGATACATGTCACAAGAAATATAATAAGCATATCTAGTTTAAAATTTCTTAGACTCTTCCTTTTGTCTTGGCCGAAATTTCCATGAAGCAACCCTAGGTTTTTAAGCAATCTATCTTCATGAAAACCATATGAGCTATTGTACCGCAGGTGAGGGGAAACTTACCTAGTGTTCACTTGTTGATCCTTAAGGACATGGTACCCTTGGTGAAGAGGAAGAAGAGAGCTTCTTCTTCTAGCACTCCTTTTGATTTCTCTTGCTTGGAAGGGTACACCTTGAAGGCTCCTTCTTGAAATTTAGTTTTCTCTTAGAGAGAAAACCTAAACTTGGCTTTTGGAGATGAGGGAGGAGAGCTCTAGTTTCGGCAATGGTGAGGAAGAAGGAAGAAAATGAAATCCTTTCCTCTCTTTCCTTTTTATGCTAAGTAGGTGAAAGAAACAAAGATGAACTTTGCTTCCCTTTCTCTTTAATTCATTTATATCCTTTCCTAATGAGAATATGTCCCCATTCATCTCCCTTAATTCTTCTCATCCTCACTCTCTTAATTCCCACGAAAAATAGAGAGAAAAGGAAAAAAAAAAAAGACAACTTGTCTTTTGCTTATTCCTTTTCTTAACCAAGAGGTAAACAAGAGGAAGAAAGCTACTTGATTTTCTCTTATTCCCTTACTTAATTATATCCTCACTTTTAACTACAATTCCCATCATTTTCCATTCATATGTTATTCATTATCCTGGTGGTTATCATACAATTTTATTTCTATCCTTTGTGAGAGGTCCAAGGTTCAAACCTTCACCTCTCTTTTTATTTCTCTTATTTCTTTTTCTTTTGATTCTTCTTACTTTTATGCTCTAAAGCAAATAACACCCATATACTTATCTTATATTTTCGTGGGTGTTACAGTTAGTTGGCAACAATATCAAAGTGTTGTCAGAAGTAAGGGTATGGTTGTCCAAGCAATTTGATATGAAAGACTTGGGAGAATGCGGGCATATTCTTGGGATCAAAGTAATAAGAGATCGTAAGAAAAGAATATTATGCTTATCCCAAGCTTCATATATTGATACTATCCTAGCTCATTTTAGCATGCAAAACTCCAAGAAAGGTTTTCTACTTTTTAAGCATGGAGTATCTTTATCTAAAGAGATGTCTCCTAAGACATCAAAAGAGATAGAGGAAATGAAGGCAGCTCCTTATACTGTAGGAAGCCTAATGTATGCGAGACTATATACAAGACCAGATATCTGTTTTGTCGTGGGCATGGTTAGTAGATATCAAAGTAACCCAAGACAAGGACGTTGGACTACCGTAAAGCATATAAAAGTACCTGAGAATGACTAAAGATTATATGCTGGTTTACCAAGTAGATAACTTACTCCCTATGGGTTAAACGGATTCGGATTTCCAATCAGATAGGGAAAATAGTAAGTCAACCTCGGGGTTTTATGTTTACTTTAGGAAGTAGAGCCATAACAATGGAGGTATGCATTTCAGACCCCACCATGGAAGCTGAATATGTGACAGCCTCTGAGGCAGCCATAGAAGCTATATGGCTCAGAAACTTCATGATGGACTTAGATGTGATTCCTGGTTTGTCCAAAATTATTACAGTGTATTGTGATAATAAGTGGTGCAGTAGCAAATTCGAAGGAAGCACGAGCCCATAAGGCAAGTAAGCACATAGAGCGCAAGTACCACTCAATACGAGACATCGTATAACGAGGAGAAGTTGTTGTCGCCTAGATTGCATCAGCAGATAACCTGGATCTTTTCACAAGACCCTTAAGGCAAGAGCTTTTAATGGGCATGTTGAGGGGATGTGAATCAGATGTATGACAGCATATATGGCAGCATAGTCTTTTAGTATAAGTGGGAGATTGTTAGGATGTATACTAAAAGCCTAACTTTTGTATAATCATTTATAAGAATCACATTGGTCAAATGTCTACATTTTTGCTAAGTGTAGTTGTTCGTTTAATTTATATTAAAGATAACATGGTGTGAGGAGACACACAGAAGATCATGTTATCAGTTCCTTATAAATTATAAATAGTAGCTCACAACCAAGATGGAATAAGGTAAACCATTTGAGTGGTTGTAGTGTAATTTGGTATTAGTTTATCTTGACTATAAAATTACACTAGTACACTATGAGTGTATTGAGCAGGACCATTTGAGGTAGTTTCTTTTATACTGACTACATAAAAGAACAAAAATTTCTGTTATTATGGAAGTGCGTACTCTTAATCATGATATAATGACAAACACGTATACTTAATATTTATTTCTTTAATTTATCAAAGGGTGTGATTTAGCTCGTTAAATCAATAGGCTCAATAAGTTGGGAAATGATATTATTTATATTGTGTGTTGTTGATTATAGAATGAAACTGTGCCCTAATAATCTAGGTTGATGATGCTCCCTTGAGGAGCTCATAAGGACTGTCATGTAAATCCTGCAGGTGGGCATAGTCCGGCATGACAATAAAGTTGAGTGGTACTACTCTTGGAGTTAGATATTAATTAAGTGAGTTGTCAGTGACTCATTTAATTAGTGGACATTCAATATATTAAACACAGGGAGATTAATGCACTTATAATAAGAATGAGCTCATAATGTAATTTGGGATTGGTGCGGTAGTTCAATAATAACTCTTTAGTGGTACAAGTTATTGTTGATGAACTTGAGTTGGGTGTTCGGGGCGAACACAGGAAGCTCAAGCTCATCGGGAGACCAAAACCAATTTCTCCTCTCGGTCCCTATTGTAGCCTCTATAAAACCTTATATCCACATAGTCTACTTCTTATCCAAGTAATGGATCGGACACAACCTTGCTTGGAGCAAGGGGGCCGACCAAGTATAGGCTTGGAGCCCAAGAAGTGGCCGGCCAAATCATGCTTGGTGTCCAAGCATGGGGCCGACCACATAGGATTAAAGGAGATTTTAATTTTTGTTAAAAATTTTCCTTTTATAGCCATTCATGAAAGGGATTTAAAAGAGAAATTTTATTTTTAAAATTTCCTTTTATAGTCATCCTCATGGTTTTAAAAAAAAGAGTTTTAGTTTTTAAAATCTTTCCTTTTATAGCTATCTAAAAAGGATTAAAGAGATATTTTAATTTTATTAAAATCTTTCCTTATTTGTAGTTGTCTATAATGTTTAAAAGAAAGATTTTAATTTTTTATAAAACTTTCCTTTTATGTAACCATGATTTAAAAAAGAGAAGTTTTAATTAATCTTTCATTTTTTTGTAGTTGTCTACATATTTTAAAAGAGAGAGATTAATTTTTAAAACTTTCCTTTATTGCCATGTACAATAGGAAATTTAAAAAGAGAGATTTTTATTAAAATTTCCTCTTTTAGAGGGAGGCCACAAATAAGGAAGTTTTAATTAAATTTAAAACTTTCCCTTTTGTAAACATCATGGTTTAAAAGGAAGCTTTAATTTTTTTTGTACAAATTTTTCCTTTTTAGTATACCATGATATGATGTGGCCGGCCATAAGAAGATTAAAAGGGAGTTTTAATTAAACTTTCCTTTTTTACCAAGACCAAGGATTACTAAAGAGGGGGAGAGGGTGCCTCATGAAAAAGACAGCCTATTCTTATTCCCTCTCTATTTCCTTGGTAGCCGGCCATGCTCCCTTCCTTTCTTCTTTCTTGTAGCCGGCGGCACCACCTTCATCTTGTCACCTCTTTTGCTTCCTTAGGGCCGACGACATCGAGGGTTGCTATATCCTTGTGGCCGGTTGCTTGGAGAGGAAGAAGAAGAATAGGAGAAGCACTTGGTGGTCGGTTGCTTGAAGGAGAAGAAGAAGAAGGAAATTTCCTATTTTGGCATCCCTTGATGGCTCAAGAGTCTTGGAGAAGAAGAAGTGGTCCCGGTGGAATTCATCTTGGTAGATCGTCGCCCACACGACATCCAAGAGAAGGTAAGGAATACAACAGAAGATCAAGAGGTCTTTAGCTACAAAGAAAGATATAACTAGTTGTCTTATTCCGCATTATACTAGTTTTCTTTGTATGGATTTTGAAATACCAAACACAAGAGGCTATCGATTTTATGCAATCGATTTTATGTTTCGATTTTGTGTTTCTTTTATTTTTCGATCTTGTGATTTGATTGTTCTTAGTGGTTAAACCTAGGGTTACTATAAGGAGATTAAATATTGAATTTCATTGAAAGGCTTTGTTTAGGAAGTGGTGGATGATCTCATACCCAAGAAAGTCTAGTGTCTCGTCATGTTTAACCTGGAAGTCGATCTTTGAAATAAATATTTAATCAACTTTGTAACATGAGAGGATTTGGATTAATAATGTTAAGCATCGTTTGCGATCCAAGTCTAAACCTCTAAGAACAGATAAGTTGAAATTGGAATCAATAATGTTAAGTTTTGTTTGCGATTCCAAGTTTAATTTCTAAAGAACACAATATGCTGTTAGGAAAGGGTTGTCACTTGTACAAAATTTTTGTACAGTGGAACCAGTATGATATTCCGAGTAGCAACCAACACCTGGTTGTTGACTAAATCCTTTAGCTATAAGTCGAGCTTTGTGCCGTTCAAGAGAATCATCAGCTCGATGCTTAAGATGGAATACCCATTTAGAGCCCACAACATTCATTGAGGGAGTGCGTGGAACTAGACTCCATGTTCCATTTCGAAGAAATGCATCAAATTCTGTAGTCATTGCACTACGCCAGTTTGGATCCTTGCTTTCTTGTGTAAAATAAGTTGGTTCAATAGATTTTGAAGAGACCATTAGAGTTGTATTTGGTGGACAACGCTTATAAATGTCACTAATGGGAAGCATGCGATGAGAAGCATTATCATCTGAATCACTTATTAATGGCGACCAGGAAGTATGCTGACATGGTGATGTAGATGATGGACTGGCATTATCTGAGGATCCAGAACTAGAGAGCATATTATCTTCGACTGGCGAGGCTTCCAAGATTGGAGCAGTAACCTGAGGTGATTCTGATGGTATAGGAGAGTTATTAGAGAGTTTCGGAGTAGGACTTAGGATGCCATCACTTCTGACAATATTAGGTGGCATCAAGAAGGTGCTTCTTGTATCTGGAGGAGAGATTAAAGAAGCTATCAAAAAAGGGAATAGAGACTCATCAAAAGTAAGGGGACGTTTGGTTTAGGGGAATATGAGTGGGGAATGGGAATGAGAATCATTGATTGTCATTGTTAATGTTTGGATCATAGGAATAGGAATACAAATAAGGGAATGAATCCTTAACTCATTCCCATGTGCCTCCCCTTTAATGAGTCATTACCCTATTTTCATCAATCAAAATATTTCCTTATTTCAAAAATACCCTTGACCTAAAATTAAAATTTTCTCCCTTAATATCGAATATTAAAATATATTTATTTATTTTTTATTTCATATCACTTCTCTTTCCTTGTTCTCTCTCATCATTTTATCACACACTTTCTCTCTCCTTAATCTCTCTTATCACACTCTCTTTCCTCTTTTTTCTCATTACACTTTCTCTCTCATTATACTTTTTCTCTCCTCAATCTCTTCCATCGCACTCTCTTCTTTCTTTTTTTCATCATACTTTCTCTCTCCTCAATCTCTCCCATCACACTCTCTTTTCTCTTTTTTTTTCTCATCACACTTTCACTTTCATCACACTTTCTCTCTCCGCAATCTCTCTTGTCACACTCTCTCCTTTTTTTCCTCAACACACTTTCTCTCTCATCATAGTTTCTCTCTCCTCAATCTCTCCCATCACACTCATTGTTCTCTTTTTTTCTCATCATACTTTCTCTCTCCTCAATCTCTCTCATCACACTCTTTTCCCTCATTTTTTCTCATTATATTTTCTCTCTCTTCATCCTCTCCCATCATACTTTCTCTCACATCATATTTTCTCTCTTATCTTCTCTCATCATGCTCTCTCCTATCACACTTTCTTTTCTCATTTTCTCTCATCACACTTTCTCTCTCTTCATTCTTTATCATCACATTTCTCTCTCATCATACTTTCTGTCTCATCATTCTCTTTCATCATATTTTTCTCTCACATTCATCTTTCTCTCACATCTAATTTTTTCTCTTATTTTCCTTTAAGGGTAAAAAAGGAAATTTTGATTTATTCCGATAGAAAATATGCAACTAACCAAACATTGCTTTTAAGAGTGATATCCATGCTCATACCCATTCTCATTCCACAATACAATAATTCCCATTCCGATTCCTATTCCTAGGAAAGAACCAAACACCCCCTAACATGTCGTGAAATATAAATTCGTCCTATTGGTATATGCAAGCAACGATAACCATAGTGCAAATTGCTATAACCAAGTAAAAACGCATTCTAGTGAACGAGAGTCAAGTTTGTGTTTAGAATAGGGGTGTAACTATGGATAACACGCATAACCAAAAATTCAAAGGAAAGTGTAATCAGGGGTTTGATTATAAAGTTTTTCAAAAGGACGCATATGATTGAGCAATGGAGTAGGAAGTCAATTTATGAGATATACTATAGTGCTAACAACTTCATCCCAAAATTTACACAGAACCGATGCATGATGAAGAAGAGCTAAGGTAGTTTCAACTATATGTTTATGTTTTCTCTCAACAGAGCCATTTTATTTTGGAGTGTGAGGACAAGAAACTCAATGAACAATTACACTAGAGACAAGATGATGATGGAGAGTTTGATATTCGCCTCCCCAATCAGAATGAAAAGAAAGTATTGTTGGGGTTGCAAGGTTGCAAACATAGTCCCACATTGAAAACACATGGGAAAGATCATGGGTTTATAAGAGAAAGATATCTCCATTGGTATGAGGCCTTTTGAAGAGAGCTCAAGAGTAAAACCATGAGGGCTTAGGCTCAAAGTCTCCAATATCATACCATTATGGAGATATCTAAATTCTTTTCGATCCAACAAGTATTTTACGATTAAAATATTGTTCAACTTGAATTTGAAAATTACAGAATATATCAAATAAATCAGATTTCTTTCTCATAGGATAGAGCCAAGTATATTTACTAAAATGATAAATGAAGGTACATAATATTGGAAACCTTGATTAGACAAAATAGGTGCATGCCCCCAAACATCAGAATGGATTATTTCAAGTGGAAAATTAGAAACATGATCAGATGAAGAGAAAGGTAGTTTAGGACTTTTAGATTCCATGCAGGCCCTACATGAATAAGATGGAGAGGAGGTAATGGAAGTAGGTAAACCATACCTATTGATGATTGACTGAACAATACGAAGGGAAGGATGACCAAGTCGAGCATACCAAGCTGGTTTATTTGTGTGTTCACTAACAAAAACTTTGATTGAAGAACTCTGAAGATAATAGAGGCCATTTTTGATTCTCCCATAAAACATAATAACATTTGTTCCTCTATCCTTTATAAGATAATCATTATGATGAAACTAAAAACTGACATTGTTATCAAGACAAAACTGACATATAGAAAGTAAATTTTTAGTGATAGATGGAACATGAAAGACATTGCACATATGAAAAGTTCGATTAGATAAATGAACATATGTGTTTCTAAGATTAGCAATTTACAAACCTGAACCATCTCCTACTTGAACCGTATCTGAGTCATAATATGACATTAAGTCTGTAAGGATATTATAATCTGATGTGATATGATGAGTTGCTCCAGTGTCACTATACTAATCAGTAGATGAAAACTCTGGAATTTTACCACAAGTATGCACAGATGAGAGGACTTTAAGATATACTTGTGAAATAGATGGTTGTCTTGAGGTTGTAGGACCACCAATGAAATTTGAGTCAAATGTACTAGGACATTGAATATCAAAATGTTCATTTCCGAGAAAAAATTTATATTTTACCCGAGACCAATAAAGTCTTTTAGGGCATATATATCCAGTATGACTAACAATGTGACAAATCTGATATCGGTCTTATTTAGTGCAGCTTTAAGCATGGCTTCTATACACTTCTTAATCAACCAAACAAAAGACTCTATTTTCTCATCACTTAGAAATCTGCAATCAAAAATAATTATGTAATGATAATGATTAATTCCTACAAATGGTGTAAAAATCAACTCATATTTATTGGTATTATATGTCGTATCAAATACAACTACATCACAAAATACACTATATACCCTCCTTGATACATGATTCACTCAAAAATACCTATCAAATTTGTTATTTGAATCAATATTGTAATAAAAAAAACCTGAATTCTTCTCTTTATTAGAGGCAAATAATTCAATCTGTGTTTTGACATTGACACCCTTTTATTTATCTCTTAGCTCTTTCTCAAAGTGGTGCTGGTCTTTCAAAACCATCACGTTGGTGCTGGTCTTGAAAGAAAAGTAGCTCAGCGTTTGTGCTAGTCTTTCAAAACTACCATATTGGTGCTAGTTTTGAATGAAAATTAGCTCAATGTTTGTACTGAAATCTTAAAATCAACAATTGGAGTTCATAAAAAAAAGGTAGATCCGCTACCTTAGCGGCCCCCCTAGTGTCGGCCCCACGGATATGGAGGGAGGTTCATGCAGGTACACAGGCCATAGGCGCATAGCGGGGTAAACCCCAGGTCGTCAGTTCCTGAGAATCGACCCCTGGCCATTACGACAGAGATATCATGCGCCCACCGTCTGCGCTACGCCTTGGGGGCAACAATTGGAGTTCATAAAGTCGATATGGAACATGGATTCTAAAACACGAGTAGAAAAAAGAGAGCAGAGAGATGATAAGCAGTAAATTAATTACGAGCGAAAATCCTAACTCATTTAATGCAAGCTGAGCACTCGTCCTATGCGCATATATATATATATATATATATATATATATATATATATATATATATATATGATCTTTTTATGCTACTTGTGTATATAAATTTTCAAAATATCACCTATGTTATGATTTTTTTTTAATTTACCTAATTTATCCGGGAAATAGACAATATTTATCTTGATTTGTCCATCTAATAAATTTGAAATACGATTTAGGCATATTTAGAATCTGATCTCTATGATATTAGATTCGAATTCTATGTAACTTATGGAGTTATTCTACTCTCATTTTTTTTCTCTAGATAAACTTAAAATTTTCAAATTCTTAAGATAAAATCTCTATAGTCTTTCTTTCAGTCCATAGAATCATTCTATGCTCTTTGTTCGTGCTTCTTGAATGTCAAAATCTCATCTAACAATTTCGACCAAAAATAATATTAACTTTAAATTGTCAAAATTTCTCTATGAAAAATTCATGCATAATTTAAAAAATAGGAGTACATAATTTAAATATTTAAAAAATGTAAGCGTGTTGATTATAAATTGTCGGTCAAACTGTCCATCTAGACGCGTCATAGGCATCAGAACCAAAAGGCGGGAAAACCAACGAGTCATCGTTTAAAAGTCAAAGTCTAAGCGCGTGGCAGGTCGCGTCGATCGGCAGCACCGATACCCTTCACTCGGGCCCCACCTGACCACGCGGCTGCTTCCAGTAGAAACACCGGTACAAAAATGAGTCGACCACGTGTCGGCACCGTGTAGGATCCTCTAAAACCGATAGAGCAAGAAAACAGGAGATCTGGCGAAGAACACAGTTTGATTTCTTCATATTTTGCATAAAAATGCTCAAATAATTGCGAAGAACACAGAAACAGAGATACGTGGTTTCAAATCATGGCGATCTAGAAATAAGTCAACACCACACTGCACCATCACCATGCACGCATCGACTGCGAGATCCCACCTCCAGCTGTGTGCCTGGCTGTAGGAAATCTTCAGAAAAAGAAAAGAACTGCAGATTCGATTGATACTTAAACTCTCCCTGCAACTGCTACTGAATCACGCCTGAATTTAATAACCACCACTATCGCTTCTTAAATCGCTGTTAGGTCGCTACAGATCATCAGCAAAGCAAAAGCAAAAAGGGCAAAGAAAATAAAAAAGAAAAGAAGCAAACAGTCAATAGTTGGATTGTGAAGCAAGGAAGGAAGTATTCTTCTCGATATTTGCGTTAGTAAAAGGCACATTTGACTGGGCAAAGGATAGGGAGATATATATATATATATATATAGGTGAGGATCCTTCTTCCTTGCTTCCTTCCTTATCTCGTTGGTCCTTCTTCCTTGCTGTTTCTTGCTTAGATTTTAAGGCTGTCAGGCATGGAGCGATTGTCAGATGAGCAGATTTCTGAGTTCCAAGAGGCCTTCTGCCTCTTTGACAAAGATGGAGATGGTTTGTTTAGTCATTGGTGCTCTTGCAATTCTTTTTTTTTTTTTTGTGTATATATATTTTGATTTTCTCTGTTTGATGTTGTGATAGGTTGTATTACTCTGGAAGAACTGGCGACTGTAATTCGGTCGTTGGGCCAAGACCCTTCTGAAGAAGATCTAAGAGATATGATCAAGGAGGTCGACATCAATGGAAATGGCACCATAGAATTCGTTGAGTTCTTGAACTTAATGGCAAGGAAGATGAAGGTATATATATTACACGCAAAATTTGAGTTCCAAAAGTGTTTATTTTGTTTGGCTATAAATCATGTTTGTTTTGTTTTGTTTTGTTTTGTTTTGTTTTTGCTCCTACGATTAAAAAAGGAGACAGATGCTGAGGAAGAACTCCGAGAAGCCTTTAAGGTCTTTGACAAAGATCAAAATGGATACATCTCAGCCACTGAGGTAAGTTTTTCTTCATCAAAATGGATACTTGTTCATAATTCATGTTATGAAATGTTGTCATATTACAGCTGAGGAATGTGATGATCAATCTGGGAGAGAAGATGACAGACGAAGAGGTGCTTCAGATGATCAAGGAGGCCGACACTGACGGCGATGGGCAAGTGAATTTCGAGGAGTTTTCAAGAATGATGATGGCTGTCTGAAGAAGAACATCCAGATGCAAGTACCAAGCTTCATGTTGTTTTCTTGCTTATCTCTTCTATTGGAATATTGGTTAGTTTTTTGATACTTGTAACACATCAGTTGCCAATTATTTATCAGATACTACTGTATCATCTACTCAGAAAATATCAATCGGTTCTTGTAAGATTTTGGACTTGTGGTGTTAGATTAAAAAGGTGTAAAGGTGCTTTAATTTTCACAGAGAAGCCTAAAGAAGCATCATCATATACAGAGAAAAAAAACTATTGTCAGTTTCATGGAAGGTGAACAATTGAGACAGAAACTCATAAACACTGGAATTGCACATATCAGGATTGTTCTTCTCTGCGAGTTTATGTTACAACACAAATAGTGATTAATGACAGAAAAACATTATAATTATGATCATTATAGTTACACAGCAGGAGAAGGATACATATCTTGGTATTTTGAGGGTGCAGTAGATCCATCCTCGGGATCCTATATTGGTAAAAGCTTCGTGCTGGTATTTATTTCTCCATTTGGTAGGTAACACTCAGTGTTGCCATTAAGATTTAAGTCCAATAAAAGATATGGCTTTTGTATGTGGGCCTAAGGTCCTATATAAAGGGCCAGGTCTTTGAAGGGTTAAGGTAACCAAACTTCTTCTCACTCCATCTGAAAGAAAATTTTGACAACAGTCGCCCTCTCTCCTTCAGAATCTCATCCTACCGTAAAAGTGTTTGCTTTTGATCTTCAGATTGTTCCAGCGAAACAATGACAATGACTCTAATTCAAGTTCGATTTACACTTATTCGTTGTTTCTTTCTTTGTTTTTTTTGGTTAAATTGCTATATATATCAACCATAAGTTCCTATTTAGAATTGTTCCTAGTCGGATTCATGTACGAAGAATGATTCTATTTTTAGGAAATATTTCACACCGGACTATTCTTTTTTTTAAATGCCAATTCCATAGGCTACAAGAAAGAAGAGGGGAAGAATAAATGCAAAAGGGCAAAGGAAGGCACTAGCATTTTAGTGTTGAATTGTTAGTTGGTTTTCGAGGCACCAGTCTTCTCGACGGGGTGTTTGTACACCACTTTAGACTGAACAACGATTCATATATTTTAGTGTTTCTTATAACTAAGCTATTACTAAATTGCTTCTTGTTACTCAATCTTCTCTACTCTTTCTTTCAAACTAATTTGTTAGTAAAAAAAAAAATGAAGTATTAAGTAGATTTAAAGGGTTTGGATTCCCTTAAGGAGTAAGGATACTCTCTCGTAGCTTGCTCGGTAATGTTTAACTCTACAAAATATATATATGGATCTTAGAAGGGATCATAGATGATTGACTTGGTCGATGCTAAGTTACTAGATGAATTTCACAAGATTGAACTTACTCGTGGCATATATTTCAAGATTAGTCGGTAAAGAACTCCAATAACTAACTAGAGTTGCAACTATAATTAACACTAAGTGGCGATGCTTTTGTGATGTTTTAATTTGCCTAATTAAATAGGCTGCAGTGGATTATCTGTCTATCCATGTACAAGGTCTCAATATACCCCAATCGTTCGATGAAATCATAAGAAAATAGTAATTAAGATAAGAATACCTCGTGATAGATCTAGTAATCAACTTTTTATCAAGTAAAAGAATCTTCAAAACAGTTTTAGACACACTCGAATGAAGAACATGTTTTAGACCAATGCCGCAAGTTCTTGTCATAGCAAAGTTTCCATGAACATTAGAACATTCTCGCATTCGACATGTCTCAGAACAAGACGACTGAAATGATTCGGTTGGCTAAGTAATGAAGGGAAGGAGACACACATTCAAACCGCAAGGAAGACGAATACTAGGCAGCAGCTACTTTCTTTGAGCAAGCTAAGTATAGCACTTGATACACTACAAGACAAGTAGATTATGATGCATGCTTACATTGCTTTAAGGAAGATTGTGAAATGTCTGTAAGCGTGCTAATAGGTATCCTACGGTTTAACAAACAAACAAGTATGATGATGTGAACTCATGCCACAAAGTGAAGTGTGTTTGCAAAGCTACACCTCCCCTTGTAGTTGTACTCACTCACTCTCACTGTTTCACAGTCACTCTACCAAAGTTCATGTCAGTAAGAGGAAAGACAGCATACAACCTATTTAGTTTTGTTCTTGTCTGTGAATTTGAGGCTAAGTCTGTGGATGGCTTGCACACAAACAATAGAGAAACTGAGAAGAGAATGGCAACTGGAGTAAGAAGATCAACAATTGGAGGAGGGCTCTAATTAACTACACCAAGACTGTGCCTGAAGAGGAGGAAATGAAGAAGAAAAAAGAAAAACTGCTGATGTGTCCAAATGTAAAGGAGGGAAATTGCTCATTTGTTAATGATGGTTAACAGATGGACAATCTCAGATTGTATTGTGTTTCTGAATTTAGATAAAGTTTTTGATGTTGGTGGGTTCAGATAGTATAATGCACTTTTCCTAAAGAAGAGAACAAACAAAGAATGAATAGTTTGGATATTTTATATATGTATATATATATATACACACAAGTATACCTAACTTTTAAAATTTTCAAATGGAACACTTGTTTTTATTTATCCCTTCCATCAGCTATTGTCGTGTTACATTCAAAAAACAACACTATAATAATACTGAATTTAAAAAAAAACAGGACCACTTTGGTGCTATATTTCAAAAATCAATATCACTGCGATGCTATTTTCAAAATACAACACCATAGTGATGCTGATTTTTATGCAACATTATGATGATGATATTTTTAGAAATCTTACATCACATGATTTTGTTCTTTGAATACAACACTATAGTAGTTGACGGAATGGGTAAAATAGAAAGTGAATGTGTAAAATCTCAAAATTAAGTATACCTTTTAAGAAGTATATAATTTTATTAGCACCCTTTAGTCAATTACCGAAGTTTCTATATAAATAATTTGTTTGGTTTGACCAACCAGCTATGTTGACAGGCTCAGTAGGTTTGTCCAATCTTACTAGCGTAATTGTCCTGACTAGCTCAATTAGTTTGCAAAGTTAGTCTAGCTCAAGTAGTTCACCTAGTCTGCTTGGCCTGACCCACAACTCGATGGTCTATTTAGCTTAACCCACCCAATTGACTCTCCCAGTTCCCTCAACTTGCTCGATAGCTCAATTAGTCTGTTCAATCGGTCTAACCCAACTAGCTCATGTGACTTGTCTTTTTTATGTTTGACAACTTAATTGATTTGTTTAGTTGGTCTAACCCAATCAGCACATCTGATTAGCCTAGCCAGCAACCTTGATCGTCCAATCCTCTTACCTTGGTTCATCTAGCTTGCTCGTCTTGGCTAGCTCAACCATCCTATCCAATACGATCAAACTGGCTGGCTCGATTGATGACTGACTTAACGAGCCCATTAAATTTGACCAAATGCAATGATTTGCACATCTAATCCGCCTTACTAACTCAACTAGTCCCCTAGCCCGATTGCTCAATTGGTTTGATTGGAGCACCCGCCGCCTATCTAGCGCACCCAACCTGGCTAGCTTATACCTAATCGACTCAATTACAATCCACTCAAACACAATTAGTCTATCTAATCTGATCGGCTGACTCAACCTCTAAGCTTCACCAAAGATTAGAACAACAACACGCCTGAAATACCTGACATGAGAATCCAATTCAATTCGACAGAGGCATTCAACTCGAAGATTCGAGCTGTTCAATGACTCCTACAGGCCTGCTACGTAGTCAATGAACATCTACAAGAGGTATATAAACAAGTAGATAGTGATCATGCACACCAACCTATCTCAATTTTTATGGTGGATAAACAACTATGCTTAGCATCTGTACGCTACCACTCTAGTGGCAGTCATGAGAGTCACCACACGCAACGAGTTCATACACATACAATTTTGCCTTTTTAATACCCTAAACAAGATTTTTTGCATAGATGGTGGATTTGCACGGGTGTAAATGAAAACAACTACATTAAAGATTAATGATGGCCCAGATTGGTCCAGTTGGTCATGTGTGCTTATTATAATAGGTCTTAGGTCAATTTTTATTTTTAATGGATGCAAAATATTTTATTAGGTGTCTGATCTCTCTCGTACAAAAGGTTATTGTACTAGGACAAAAAATTCCTATGATTTATTTGTCTGTATTTAGCCATAGGGCCGATGATACTGATCTACTTGAAGTGAGCGATATCATCTTTTACTTCAATGATGAACCTAGGCTTGGTACGGTGGTAAGAGACAAGATGTATTTTCTAACTAACCAAGGTTCAATTCTCACGTAGAATACATCTACAGCGATTGAACTATCGTGAAGCTGGGGTGTCACATTATTAATTGTTGTGTTTTTCTGAATTTATTTGATGGATGAAATATAGATCAAATTGTCTATTTATGATATTAGATTTTTTGTCAAAATCTATATGTGCTTCTCAATTTAATTTAGTAATCAAGATTTTCATAACATCGAATCAATTAATCGTATTGCAATTACATGAAGCATTCCTTCAAGCTTTACTTACCTAATTAAGACAATCAAACCTAGGAAGAGAGGGAAGTATGGGTGTGAAATGGGAGAGAAAGACATCATGCATGTCACAGGCCATTCTGTCTTTTTGAAAGCTTGCGACTGAAGCAGTCTCAGAGAGCACAGAGGAATGATAAGACTTTGCATGGCCTTAATTCGCCAAGTATAAAATCCCCAAATCTCAGTGTCCCAGTCGTCCACTCCAAGAAGAGGAGCTGCCATGGCCGCCACCACCACTGCTCGCCTGCTCTGGGGCCTTCTCCTCATCCATGGCCTTCACTTTGCTCACTCACAGGTTCACATAGTTTATCTGGGCCACAGCCATGGCCGAGACGATCCTCTTCTCACCACGAGACGCCATGTCAGACTCCTCTGCAATGTTTTCTCCGGGCGAGAAGAAGCAGAGGAGGCCATGGTGTACAGCTACACGCATGGCTTCTCTGGGTTCGCAGCCGTGCTCAATTCGACGCAGGTACTTGCACTTGCAGGCTTCGAGGAGGTGATCTCTGTGTTCCGGAGCAAGACGCTGAAGCTGCACACGACTCGGAGCTGGGATTTCATGGGACTCGGCTGGTTAGGGAGCCAAGGAAGCAGCAGCTCCTTGCAGTTGGACCATGGACACGACATAATTGTCGGCGTCTTGGATTCTGGTTGGATTCTCAACTCAGTGTCGTGTTATTGGATTCATGCATGATTACTATAAATAGAATAAATAAATAATTGATCGTATATATGCCTGTCCTTGGATGATGATTGAGCTTATTATTGCTGAAATTTTGTTGTTTGTTTGTTGGTTTTGAGGCATTTGGCCGGAATCCGACAGCTTCAAGGAGCCTCCGCTTATGCCGCCGGTGCCGGCGTCGTGGCGCGGGGGTTGTGTGAGAGGGGAGAGCTTTGACCCCAAGAAGGCCTGCAACCGCAAGCTCGTCGGCGCCAAGTACTACGTCGCCGGGTTCGAGCGGGAGTACGGTGCGCTGAACACCACCGGCGAGGCAGAGTACCGGTCGCCGCGCGACCGCATCGGGCACGGCAGCCACACGGCGTCGACCGCCGCGGGCTCCGCGGCCGCCGGCGCGAGCTACTTCGGGTTCGGCTCGGGCGCTGCTCGCGGCGGCGCGCCGCGTGCGCGAGTCGCGGCGTACAAGGTGTGCTGGTTCCGGGAGATGGACGGGGCGTGCTCGGAGGCGGACGTGCTGGCGGCGTTCGACGAGGCCCTCCGGGACGGGGTGGGGGTGATCTCGGTCTCGCTGGGCTCGCCGCCGCCGCTGATAGAGCTGTTCAGGACGAGCACGGACATCGGGGCGTTCCACGCGGCGCAGCTGGGCACGCCGGTGGTGTTCTCGGCGGGGAACAACGACGACCGGCTCCCGTCGCTGGTGCAGAACGTGTCGCCGTGGAGCATCTGCGTGGCGGCGGCCACCATCGATCGAACCTTTCCAACGCAGATCGTGCTCGGCAACAATCTCTCATTCACGGTAACAAATTGCTCCTTAAATCATTTCCATTTTTGGAAGAAAATCTACATTCTAATCATTGTTATAGAAGTAATTGCACTAATTAATAAGCACAAAATTCGACATGAAAAAGGCTTTCACTATCCTACAAAACTAATCCAAAATACTTGAATTTTGATAGGGAGAAGGATTTATTAGAAAGGAGATGAAGGCAAAACTAGTAGAAAGCATCCAATTATTCACTGATGGGTGATTTCTCTTTCCCTAGTCCTTTCTTTAATCTCTTAAAATTAATTTATGCATTCGTGATAATTGCGCTTTTGATGGTTGTTATTCTTCCGGTTCACGAAGGTCCTGCAACATCGAGCGGTGGAACCGGACCAGGCGGGCCCCCGGGGCCATCATCCTCTGCTTCGCCGCCATCGGCGATACCTCCAGCGCCTTCGCCGCCCTGTCAGTTCTTATCGCCGTCAACGCCTCCGCCATCATCTTCGCCGAGTCCACAGGCACCCCCACCGCCACCGACGACCTCCTACCGTCCGTCCATGTCGACCTCCGCCGGGGCACTCAGATCCTCCACTACATCCGATCCTCACGGTGACGCATTCATGAAGCTCCTCTCCATCCCAATTCAATCGACTGATTAGTTTTTTTTTGTTCTTTTCCTTTTATCGAATCAACTGCAGGAATCCGACGGCGCGAATCATGCCAAGCAGGACCGCCATCGGAAGCTCACCGGCTCCTTCCGTTGCGTACTTCTCGTCGAGAGGGCCCAGCTCTGTGTCTCCGGACATTCTCAAGGTTTGTTTAATCATCAGCTCATCGCCGGCGACTTCTGCGAAATATTTTGATAAACTCCGGTTGAATCTTTTCTTTGCTTTGATTTCTGAAACGTAGCCCGATGTGGCTGCTCCCGGAGTGAACATACTGGCAGCGTGGTCTCCTAAATCCACCCCAACGTACTTGTTTCCATACGACAGACGGTCTGTGAACTGGAACTTCAACTCCGGCACCTCCATGGCGTGCCCCCACGTCTCCGGCGTTGTGGCCCTCATCAGATCGGTCCACCCGGACTGGTCTCCGGCCATGATCAAGTCTGCTCTAATGACCACAGGTATCGTCTGGGAAGGAATAGCAGCCATTTTTTTTTGCATGGAAGGCTGCTTCTCCATCTCCATTTCTCATGCATGAATAATAATCTTTGTTCTGCAGCGTACACGAGCGATACGAGCGCCGACAGGATATTGTCCGGCGGGGCGGCGAAGCCGGCCGACGCCTTTGACGTCGGCGCCGGCCACATGGATCCGCTGAGGGCAATAGACCCGGGTCTCGTCTACGACATGCAGACCAGAGACTACGTCGTCTACCTCTGCAGCTTGGGCTACTCGGAAGCCCAGATCAAGAGCATGCTTCTCCCGTCGCCCAGCGTCGACGTGAGCTGCGCCGCCGGAGGGAAGCACTCCGACCTGGAGCTGAACTACCCGGCGATCGTCGTGTCGGAGCTGAGGGCGACGGTGACGGTGAAGCGGACGCTGCGCAACGTAGGGCAGAACAGGCACGCGGTCTACTTCGCGGCCGTCGTCAGCCCCCACGGGGTCAGCACGGTGGTGTGGCCGCCGCTGCTAGTCTTCTCGGGGCAGGAGGAGGCGTCGTACTACGTGACGATGTCGCCGGCGAAGAGATCGCAAGGCAGGTACGACTTCGGGGAGATCGTGTGGTCGGACGGGTACCATCGCGTGAGGACTCCGCTCGCTGTTCAGGTCACGAACATCAAGGACGGAGGCCCTCATTCCATGTGATTTCTAGTTAAATTTGCTTCAAACTCCACTGCAAGTCACTGCCATTATCTATATCATTGTTCTTAATGAAAGATATCCAAAGCTTCACTAGAGGACAAATCAAATATTAGTTCGAAATCAAAATGTTGCAAGTCATTGTTGTCATCAAAACGACATCATTACTAACGTTCGAAGTGCAAGTTGCCTTTGTCTTTGTACAAACAGTTAAATGTAGTTGCGTGCCAAAAGCCTGCGACAATACACGGCTGAAGAAATCAATTCTCAAGCACTGGTCACACTGCATTTTGTACAAATCTTTTCACCTGCTTGACATTTATTTTGCAAGTGTCATAGGCGAGGCCTTACTCTCCGACCATTGGAGTCGCCGTCGCCGCCGTCAGAGAGTTGCGCCCAAACACTCCGGCTCTTTCCACCGCTGCTGCATTCTTCTTCACAGCCTGCGATTATCTTTAGGAGCTCCGACTGCAATGACGGGCAATTTTCTTTGAGATGCTCAAATCCATTTGAGCACATCACAGCTGCACATATGTAACTACATTAAGAGCTAAAAAATGATAGCCAATGCTTTTTCAGTAACAGAAATATCCATGTAACTAGTGTTTGAACAAGTTTCAACACGCAAGATAACCCTATGTTTATTCAGTAACAAGGTTGTAAGAATCAACTTTGAAATGCAAGAAACAGATATGCAATCGCATTCAATCGTCCAAATTGGCAAGGGCGGATAATATGGTCCACTGATCAAAGTAGATGATCCATGCAAGATAAGCAGAAAAGTGTAGACTGTAAAATACACTACATTTTCTAGGCAGAAAAGTGTGTTTCTCAATTTGGAAAACATTCTAAGACACTATCTCAATGGAAGCCTCCATCTTGTTTAGTTTGATAAGCAAACAAACAGTATGATTTGTACAGGAAACAAATCAACCTCTTGCTATGTTTTTCAAAAACTATAGCCATACAGAAAAAAAAATGATTATATCCTTTTCAATTATCTAATTAACAAAAATTGCACTTTAATCACAATGATCAGAACAAGTAACGATCAACCTCCGCCTTATTTGCATACAAAACAATTAATGTGAATTTTAAAAGAGTTATTCATCTGTTTTAGCAAAGAAACCTGCAAATTGGATATTCGAGCAAAATGACCTGGAAAAAATAATAAAAGCTAAGTTTCTTGATCAGAAAATACAGAATTCAAAAATCGTAAGTCAGGTATGAATCAGATTCTAAATTATAAAAAATGAAAATTTTGTTTGGCAAAGTTCAAATTATTCACATGTGGTATCATTAGGTCATTCAAGCTAAGAATTTAAGAGCCATAATGCTTCTTTTTTTTTATTTGTATTTTTCAACAGTGATTAGAGAATTCAACAGAAGAATAATTAGTTTGGCTAATGATCAAGTCAAAAATACGCACAAATGTCAATGCGTGCAAGTCATGTGAAGATTTGATAGGCATAGCAATAAAATGATACGTACTACAAAAAGTAATTAACTCAACATCTTTCTAAGGAATTGTTGCCCAATTTTAATGGTAGAATCAAGTACCTCCAAGATTTTCTGCAGCAAATTTAAGACAAGCTGATTTAAGTTCCTTGGCATGATAACTATCAGCCAATGACAGTATGCTGGCAACTGAGTCTACAGATATATCCTTGCATAAATGAGCTTCACACAATAGTCGAAGTCTCTCCAAGCCATACTTATCTGCTGCAGCTATCAACTTCGAACAGAGTGTGTTCGATGCAGAATATTCAGGTGAACTTGACGTAGTCATTGCATCATCCTGTATTAAAATATCTCTGTAGATAAAATGTAGCATTGCCTGGCAATGAATGGCGAAGGATATTAGAAGAGTACTGGAGTTGAATTTTGGGCATCAGCTACAGTGAAAAAATTGTTTGACAAACCTTACCTCGAAAACCCTAGGTTCCATGCCTGCAATAACAACATCACCGCTCTGACCAGCTGGGTCATCAAAAAATTGAGCATGAAATACTGGAGACCGAGCAGCTAATACCAGTTTATGTGCATGAAATTTTTCCCCACAAACATCAAAGACAACGTCAGAACCTTGTTGATTATCAAGAAGTGCGCCAAAATGAATTCCTATATCAGAATCTGGTACATGTATGTAGTGTAATCGAGGTGCATCCACTATAGACACCACAACACCAACAGTGCAATTGATTTTCAAACAATCGTCCTTTAAGTAGTCCGATGTTTCAAGAGCAACCCGCCGGAAAAACCGCTTATAGCCCCTAAGGAATGTGCATACAACCAAGGATTACAAAATGATATCAAGATAAACCAAGCTACTATTCTTCAAAGTACACAACATGTGATAATCATCTACACATTCATGTATGGAACTTGAAGCTCATTTTGATCAATGCACATAAAACCAGAGACCATTCCAAACTTTAGCTGCTTTTTCTTTATTTTGACAATCTATATGAGTCCAGTGGACAAGAGGGTGACTCAAGGGGGGCCAATTCACAGGACTGATAAACACAAAATAAGTCGGATGTGATCAGTCCTTATATACTTTAAGATTTTTATTCTTTGTTATCTTATTCTTGGTCTTCTATCATATGGATGATCATCATCCGGATTACCATTGTGGGCAAATCTAAAGAATGGATCGATGCATTAGGAGGATTTAAAATTAGGACACCAAGGACTTCTGTGGGTGGATGCCAACTATGGCAAATATCCCCATAAGCATCAGGTCTGGGAACCTGGCAATTGAGACTGAGCTCTAGGTCTGAGATCTGGTGCAATTGGTTGGGAATTTGTGTAAGCGTTCATCTGGGACAGTATCAACTAGATTCAGCAATGAAATTAGCATTCAGTAAAGTTTATTTGACGTAAACATCAAGGATACACAGAGCCTACTTGATGGTCAAAAGTTCAACCGAAGTGATCCACGTAGGAAAGCAGAGCGCAGAAGGTGGCAGAGGCAAGGGTGGCTGAGACAATGACTGGGGGAAGCAGCAGTGCAAATGAATCTAGAGTCTGAGGCTAAAGTCGCTTGCCACTGTAAACTTGGGAAGATAAGGGCATTTAGAAGTTAAATGGATAGCATCGACATTCAAAGAGGTTGGTAGGTAGTGGAAGGGTTGCAGGAGGATCTAGTTAATAGTCGCCGTGTGGTGGTGTCAAGGAGTAGGGGAGGCTATGATACCATGAAAAATAAGAGATTAAAATTAGACGATTTTCATAGGCAAAAAAAACATATAAACACAAGATCACATACAAAATAAGAAGAAGAAAAATGTCAAGACACCAACATAGCAACATGAGAAACGTAGAGAGAGAAAAATTCGAAACAAGGAAATTAAATATTCTCCATAGTTGGAAGATTCACTATAGTTGTCAACAGCATAAAATCCTTTACATTTGTAGTCTTGGCCAATGAATGAGTCGGGTTACCCTGGAATATATTTTAAGTAAAGCACATAATTGTGAAGCTCTCGCTATTGTAAACAAAAATTAATTAAGGAAAACAAGAAGACCTAGTCTTGTTATATAATGGACCTCAAAATAGAACTAAGACAACATGGGATGATGATATTATTGCAAAAAAGGACAATACACATCGTATTGTTGCAAATAGTTCCATGTGCACACAGAATCCAGCACAGGATTGCCATTGAAAAACATTATCAAACCATGAGAAATAGGAAGATAGCAGCACTGTAGAAGATTATGATAACAATATTTCTCATCAAATGACAATTATTCAGCCAAAAAAACTAGATTAGGCTGTAAAAACATCTTCAAAAAGAATAGAATAATCATAATGAAAAGTAGATAACGTATTGCAAATCAAAGGAAGGAAATTCAATGATAAATTGATGCGAGTACCACATGCTTCCACGGTATTTGAGCGTATATGGGCCACTCTCCAGCGAGCGGTCGAAGTGGCTATGGACCTTGTGCTTCCCCTTGCCGCTCTGATCGAGGAGGGTAAGCTCGAAGAGAGCCCTCACGTCGGTTCCCTCGCTGGCCAAGGCAATGAACACGGACACATAGAGGGAGTTGTCTTCCGGGTTCTTCCCGTCAGGGTAGAAATAGATGGCCCACTGGAACCCCCCGATGGTGAAGGTCTCGCTGGCGATGTGCTTGCCGACACCCATGCCCTTGGCGAGGGAGTAGCCCTGGATCACGAATTTGTGTGACCCATTCACAGTCTCTGTCACCGACCGGGAGCTCGTCGGCGACAAAGCAAGGTCCTTCTCCTGCTTCACGGCGACGGCGTCCGGCATCCGTCGAGGCGGTTTCTTGTCGGAGCAATCGGAAATCCGGATGGTTCGCCGGTCGTCAAATTAGGGATCTAGGGTTTCCCTGTCCGGCAATTTCGCATCGATTGGGGAAGAACGAAAAGTCGACTCCGCCTAACGTTGATTACTAGGAAACGGAAGCTTGACGACTGTTTGTTCAATGACTTGGTGAGCCCAACCGACTCTCTTCCTCTATCATTTATCGTGTGACGTGGCATCCACCTAGCCCGGGCCCATCTCGAGGCGGCCCCAACCATAAGGAAACCCCGCGTGGAGATCAAATTTAATAAGAATTTATAAATAATAATAATAATTTAAAATGTGAGAATATAATGCATTAAATGCTTTTAGAAATAACACTAATTTAATATTTTTAAGAATATATAAACAAAGGTGATAATTGGTGCAAATCTACACCTTCCAAAAACTTAACGACGTGTAACCCCCGACAAAACCGCTCATGTCGCTCGTCGCATCGCGATGACGTGTCTAGTGTACAGCGCAGCTCGTCATTCGGGACCCAGAAGCCTCTCCGCTCGAAATGCTGCCAGCTCCCTCACCCAATAGAACCTACGTACCCATTATTTTCTGACTTTGTTTTTTCGGTCCGCTATCTGGCACAAACTGCACTAGTTGCCGAAATTAGATTTGATTCACGAAATTAATGTCCACGTGTAGTGAGTGGAACCGATATTATTGTGGTCTTAATTTGCTCCTGAGGAACATCTTATTTTCTCCGTCGACAAAACTTCCTCCTCCGCTGCTCTTTTCTTCGCCGCCAGACGGAGAAGCTCAAAGTACCTTTGTCATGGCCTACGGTGGGAGGAAGAGGACGAGCGCGATTCCGGAATCAGATTCTGCCCCGACGACCTCGGCGGAGCCGGTCAGGAGGGTCGGGAAGGAGGAGAGACGGGCGCGGCGGCTGGGGGAGGCGGCTGGGGAGACGGCGGCGGAGTGCGCGGCGATCTGTTGCTGCTGCCCCTGCTGCGTGGTGAAGCTTCTCGTGATCGTGGCGGTGAAACTCCCCCAGGGGCTCGTCCGGTGCGCCCTGCGGCACTGCAAGGCGCGGTGCTCGCGGAACAGAGAAGCGACCGAACGGAAGGAACTCAGGGCGTCGAAAGACAAGCCGGCTGAGGCGTGCCCAGCGAGGTCTCCGGAAGAGGCGATGCACGACTTGGAGAATGTGATGCGGGACAACTTCTACGGCGGCGGGTTCTGGCGGAGCCTCTCCCGGAGGGAGTAGATCGATCCTCTCCCAAGTGGCCAAGTCACCGTCTGCTTGGCGATTTAGCTAGCAGGGTGCAACTGAACGCAGTCCTGAATACTTCAAGCTTTTGGTAAGTTCATGGAGAATTCTTGTCATCCACTTGAGATTTCTGTTCAGTGTACATCGATCTTCCATTCAGTTTCAGCGATTTGATCTTTAGTTAGTGAGCTGGGAGATCAGATTATGTGGAGACGGAATTCTGATGGAAAATTTTACAGTGAACTAGAGTTCATTTAGTGTTTCTAGAGGTAAAATAACTTCTCGATCGACTCATCACTCATTGTTAGAGATGTTTTCAGAAAAACAAAACGATCGTTCAAAAGGGGGATGTTTGGCAGTACTGTTAAATTCTTGATCATTTAACTATACTGATCAGTTTCCCTCAGAAACTAAAAAAAAGAAAAAATCAGTGTTCATCAGCAATGTCTTGTGCTGAAGTGAGTGTTGCAGTGCAGTCGTGTGCTAGGGCTCCGCATGCAGGGCGCGATGCGTCGAGGTCGGTCAGGAGATTCTTGAGGCAATCATATTGAAGCTCTGGTTGTTTGTTTATCGTTTTATCACACGCGCAACCGATGCTCGCTGCAGCTCCTGTTTGATTGTACTTTTCACTGTTGAAGGGTTGTGGATCCAGCGGCCGTTGATTTGATCGTCTCGAGCTGGACTTGCTTTTTTAGATTCTTTACGTGTTTGGCAGCGTCAGACAGTGGCCGTGTTGGCAGTAAGCAACGGGAGGAGGTCCACTGCAGTGTTCATGCAGAGGGAGGGCTAGCTGAAGCTCGGCAGGGCAGTCCTTTTATCGTGCTTCATGGAAAATGTTTGCCCTTTTGGTTGATTTACCATGACCGCTAGGGTTGTTTAATTCTGTGTGACGCAGGAGGACATAATAGCAATTATTCGGAGATTCAAATATTGAAGAACATAATAAAAGATCTAACCCAAATAAATTAATTCAAAATAAAAGTTAATACCCTAACATCAATTAAATAATTTTTTAAATATACCTATCATCTTAAAAGGTCAAAAACAAGAAGATGAAAATATCCCTAACGATAAATACTCTAATTAGATATTGTGAGACTCAGATAAATATACAAAGAAAATTTAATTAATAATGATAAAATATAATAATAACATGAAGACAAATTTAGAAGGTTTTTTTTTTTATCAATATGCTAAAAATATTAAATTTATATAACATTTTAGGAAAGGGTTTAACTTTGTCTTCCATTTGTTATTGCTAGTAGTTAAACACAGGTTTCCATTTGAGGATGAAAATCTCTCAATCTCAAGAAGATATGGAACAAATCTATAAAATCGTCTCCCTCACTTCTATATATAGATAGAGATCTACCCTTAAGTGAGAAAAATGCCATTTGTATCCTTAAAGTAAGATAAAAATACTACTAAGATGAAAAAAAAAATGATATTCGGAAAGGAAAAGATTTTACAGACATCAGAAATGGCAACATCTGGCCTGGATTTTTTCAACTCTCATGTATGTCAACAAGTATCACGAGGAAGAAGACCAATCACAACAAGCATCTTTTATACTTGTATTCAAAAGTAAAGGTGCGCAACAACTTCTGGATGCTGCAGTTTATGAAGGTCGAAGCCTAAAGGACGACGATAACTACTGGCAAGCTACTGATCACAGATTCAAGTCCAACAATTGCATCATTATATGCCACATGGGTTGATTTCCATGTTGTCAATCAATCTAACTTTGCCGAACCAAGCTGCAACGCAAATCACAACAGGAGTGCGGATGTCTTCCACGGCTACCAGACTTTCTTGTTCGACTACCTGCATTTGAAGATCAACAAAGAGCTAGTTTGTTAATATATTTGATACGGTTCAAATATTGTAATAATTTACCAAGTAGTGGAACTTGTACATATAATGGCATAGCCAGGATGAATAATTATCCTGGGCTAAAAATGTTGAGCCCAGTAAAACTCAGCCAGGTTGAATAATTATCCTGGGCTAAAAATACTAAGCCCAGTAAAACCCAGCCCAACATAGTAAGATTGAGACCTAAAATTATTGAGCTGCTTATTGGATGAGACCTAAAATTACTGGGTATTGCTAGGCTGCACTGGGCTGGAGCCCAGCAAAGCCCAGCCTTGGCTACGCCCTTGTGTACATACAAACTTGGAATTGAGATAACAGTCATGTAGCTGACTGAATGTATATGCACTCCATCGACTACATTAATACTATCACTCCATTGAGCTCTATGATGATAAATTATTTGTTCTAGGTCATTTTCGTTCCCATAAGAGTTATCTATGCTAATTTGTGGGAGTTTTCTTGCACTCTTCATATGTTGTCTTGTCTTAAACTCATATAACCATATTGTACCAACCTAAAGCCAAAAGATCCAAGGTAATCAAGTATGCAGTACTTGGACAATCTTGTTCCAATAAGAATTATTAATGCTATTCTCATCCCTCCGTGCTCCTTGATCTTACATAGTCACCTACGACAAGACGCTACCATCCCAACACGCTTAGCATCTTGATAAAAACTCAAAACCTTTAATTTGCACTAATACGCTAATCTCTCATAGTCATATGAGCGTGTTAGTGCTGAGCAAAGAAGAAAGAAGGGTTTGGGTTTGAAGAAAAGAATGCTATGAAAAGAAAGAAAACAAAGACACAGGAAAGAAGAAGAAAACAATAAGAAAGGAGAAGAGAAAGGGAAAAGAATGGAGAGAGAGAAAATATAAGAAAAGAATACAAAGAGGAGAAGGGAGAGAAGTGAAGGTTGTGGAAATTTGTGAAAAGAATTAGGTTTGCAGGAGATAAAGGAAGAAGGAAATATTGGGATATGTGATAATCTAGTAAAAGAATAAGAAAGACGGGTAGATTAGGAAATATAACCAACTAGCTTATGAAAAAATTAAATGGGAAAAGGGAGTGATTGTTCATCCATAAAATAGGCACTTCTCAAGGCTTCAACTAGAAGCAGCTTGACAAGCTTGCACTGCTGCTGCAGATGAAGAACTGGAATCTCTCAAGAATCACTCTAATTTTTGCAATGAACAGCTTGTTATTCCTGCACAAACTGCAATTTCATAGTGATCAGAGAAAAATCAAATAGGGAAACTGATGCTGGAAGGGGCAGATGCTGAAGAATCAGTAGACCCGTAGTGGGCTTGAACAAAACCAAGAACTGAAAAAGAGGTGCCAGGATCTGTTCTTTGCAGAAGCAGAATTGTACTGAAGAACTGGAAAAAATTGATGCTGGAGGTGCAGCAAATCTGATCTGGAAAACTGACACTGCTCACCAGGAACAATTCAAGATAAAATATACCAGAATCTGCACACATCCAGAAGAGGGGATACAGAATTGCAGAAAATTAAACATCAAGAAATAAGTGAGCACAACAATATGGAAAGCAGGAGGTTCTGGCCTAGGCACAGTAGGTGTCATCTTCATCTGATCAATTCTGCATCATACAATGGTGATGCAATCTCGCACGGAACAATTGATAAGCGACAAAAGTGTTAGAAACTTTTAATAGACATGTTAGCAAGGGAAGGCAATCCAACTCAAGCTGGTATTTTTACAACGGAGCCTATTCTGTACAAAATGGTGCACAACAGGCTCCATACTAACCTCAACTTCTATAAAAAAAAAGAGGTGTAGCTTATTTTTGATCCACATTGATACTTTTCCTAGTTTGTAAGTTGAAGTCAGCAACTTTACATGTCCTCATATATATTCAAGGATATCCTAGAAAAGAACTACCATCTGAAGATCAAGTTCACTCATAAGGTTATCAGATATGAAGCAAAAAACAGAAACAATAGAAGAGCAAAAAGAAAATATATTGTTGGAGAATATTGGTTCCTCCATTGTGATTGAGTCTCATTGCATGGTTTTCATAGTTTGACAATAAAGTTAAGTCAGTTGGTTTGGACTAATGTCATTCTTTTGGACTTGTAGTTCTAAGATTTAGCATTTAGTGTAGATCATTAAACGAAGTAAGTGACTAATGCCTATCTGGGTTGTCATATGACATTAGGGATAAAAAAAATATGAAAGGCATGTAGCAATTGAGCCTTCTAATGCTTAATTAGGGGATCACATTACCTTAGTGGTATCCTTATGCTAGAGAAACCCCCTTGGGACGATATGGGTGTTTCAACCTTCTCTAATGATGATGAATCACTTGCATTGAACATGGATAGATGATGTATGGGTTGGACCTTGCATGCTTATAGTAATGAAATAGACTTGGTATATTCTTGTGCATCTGCATTTCCCTTTCTTATTTTTCTTTTTCATACCCTTTTGTTCTGATATCTTGTGAGGTGTTTTTGCCAATTTTATTACCATCTTTGTTTACTTATCCCCCATTAAATTGCCATGCTGTCAGAGTAAATGTTCCCAGACATGGGAAAGGCTCATTTAGGGTGTGACAAAAGTATCTAAAGAGATTGCAATGGCTACTTGAAACTTAAAAATTAGCATTACATATGAATTAATAAAAATCAACCAAGCTAAGACTACAATTATACAGCAAAGACCTGGGTGGTCATATTCCCACATATTGTGTACCACTAGCAGCCCACAATCATATAGATAACAACATTTTGTTGGAGAAAAATTCCATGTAGGACAGAGTTACTAACTTGGTTATCAGTTCCAGTAATCAAATAGTTCATCTCCTTTTAAAGTGTAATTTCCTTCTAACAAGCTTAGACAACATATATAGGGCTTGTTGAGTACGCACTAAAGTAGAAAGTTGCTTTCTTAAAAATGAATAGAAAAGTTTCTGCTCTGTTAATGACAAATCACATATGAATTCAGAAGGAATGAAATCATTGTGTTTTGTCAGTTACCTCGACACAATCAATTCTTCCACCAGCCTTGTCAACCATCTGAATGACAATATCTTTAATTTCTTGGCAGGTGGTTTGCTCATGCAATGCAGTGTACTTAGCTTTTGACATGGAGTTGTAGATGGACAAGGCCTATTAAAGCGCAAGAGTGTAAGAAGATTTTTCAATTGTTTTAATATAAATTATATTATTGACACAAAAAATTGGCACAAATATACACAACTATATCACATGAAAACTAGGCACTTCACCTGCCATCCAAGCAATACTACTGTTGAATGAAAATTAATCTAAAGCTAAAAGTTTACCCTAATCATTGATGGCCAAGCTTCCAGTAAATCTACAGAATAAAGCTCTAGAGGGATCCACATTATCACATAAATAGAATAAAAATCTAACCACCCCTAGATAGACTTCCAAAGGTCATTAGCGATCTTTTTAGCACTTCAGTAATATAAAAGAGTAAAAGTGATGTTTTCATGCAAGCATTAGTGCAAAAAATTCGACCAAAACCACTCAATTGAGATGTTTTCCAGAGATGTTTATACTTTCAACAAAGCTTAAATATTTCCAAATAATTAGAGGGAAAAAAAAGAAGGAATCAAATATGTACTTCATTCATAGTATGATACTGAAACACTTCAAAAGCAGTACAGGGGAGTAATTAATAATAATAATAATAATAATAATAAAGAAGTAGATCATAGTTGTCAAAATGACCTTCACTCGCTCTTCAGGAGAGAGCCGCACATTGCGAGAGCTCATAGCAAGACCATCAGATTCACGTACAATCTCTGATCCAACTATTTTAATTGCATAATCAAGATCGCGTACCTAAAATGATCATCAAACAAAAAACACCCAAAAAGTCACTAACACAGTTTGTGTTGCCAAATGATGATGATAACTAACCAAAGGGGAAAATATAGCATCAAAATTAGGGTGCAAACAACATAACTAACACATGAGTACTATATATTGCACAAATCCATCCTCATTTAACCTTTCAAATGCAATGGTGCAAACAACATAGATAAAAAGGGTAGTCCGGTGCACGAAGCTCCCACCAATGCGGGTCCCGGGGAAGGGTTTATTGTATGCAGCCTTTACCCTGCTTTGCAAAAGACTATTTTCGAAACTCAAACCATGAAGTTCAAGTCACACGGTAGCAACTTTATTGTTGTGCCAAAGCTCCCCTTCTGCAAACAACATAGATAAGATAAAAAAATCCTAATAATAATAAAAAAGAATCCTCCTTGGATCATTTCTTGTAGCTACATGAGGAGTTGCATTCACATATATTTGAAAAACAAACTCTGTTCTTCACAAAACTATGAATCTAAAATAAAGAATCAAAGTGCTCTAGTCTGACCAAATTATGGCAAGCTAAATGCTAAACTAAGCCCACTATCATTATCATTCCACTCAATGCACTATATCATCTGTCCATACAATTTTGCTTTTTATGACCAGGGTAAGACGATGGCATATTCAGTTAGACACAGGAGAGTAAACGATAAACTAAGAGAAACAAAGACTGCATTTCTATGGTCACGATATTATCCTAAAACAAAACTAATAGCAGTAATCATATATGACAGTTGACAACTATGAAAAAGATTTGTTCAACCATCTAATCTTTTACACAGTCCCACATTGAAAATCTAGAAGATGATTAATCCAATGTCCTTTATTTTGACTAACCCAGTTCCTAACATTTCAGGTCTTTTGCCATGTAGAAAACCATATGTTACGTAAACATTCAAAAGATTGTTTTGAGTTTGTCTTTAATTATTCACCTCAAAAATGTATTCCTCCAAAAGCAAAGTAATTCCTCTCAACTGTGATTCTCAGATGTCATACTGAAGTATCAATTTCACATATAATCCTGAGGGAAAATGTCAGTATATCTAATCAGTGATCCACAGAGGGTTACCGAATTTGATATGTTAACGTTTTTCGGTCTCTGATAATCCGTTGTTTTGAAAAGAAGAAGAAGAAATAATAAAGGAAGCATTTTGAGCAGGAGATTAACATCTTAGGCATACCATTCGACAAATGACGCGCCATTGCTGATAATCCTTCTTGCCAAAGATCGCGACGTCAGGCTCCACTATGTTGAACAACTTCGCCACTACGGTCGCCACTCCTCGAAAGAAGACCGGCCTGCTCTTCCCGCACAATCCCCGCTCTAGCTTCTCCACCCTGATCCAGGTCTCGTGTCCTGACCCATCATCTTCCGCTTCGATGCACGAAACGGCAGAGCTGACACGATCGGCGGTGGACATCTCCGAAAATCCGCCCTCGTAATCGTAGAGGTTGGAGGGACAGAAGACGGCGTGGACGATTCCAAGGTCGGCGAGTTTTTTCAGGTCCCCGGTGAGGTCGGATGGGTAGGTGGAAAAGTCCTCGGAGGGGGCGAACTGGCCAGGGTTGACGTAGATGGACACGACGGTGAGGTCGGCGAGGGGGTGGGCGGTGCGGATGAGAGCGAGGTGCCCGTCATGAAGGAAGCCCATGGTAGGCACGAGAGCCACCGTCTTTCCCTGCGATCGACGCGACCGCGACCACAACCGCATCGCCGCCTTATCCCTCATCACCTCCGGTTCGCTGCCCATCTCTCTCCGCTCTCCTCTTTCGTCTATCCATCCATCTATTTGACGCCGCCTTTTTTTGAGTTCATTCTGCTCCAAAGTTTGGAAAATTTTCTTTTTGGGGAGTGGATTTTAAGTCTTAAGCCCCTTCTTTTTTTTTTTTCATAATTTCGTTCCTCCTTCAACAAATGGCCATTTAAAATCCCTAATTACTTAAAATATTTTTTGGAAATAATTTAATATTTTTTAATAAGGCCCATCATCTAGCGGCCATTGCATCATCGGCGGTGCTTTGGGCGGTGGCAGTGGCGGCCGACCAATCGGAGCATCGCCGGTGCCGGCTGACCGATCCAAATACAGCTGTATTTATTTTTTTTTAAAATACAAAGATTAATTAACTATCAAACCAAAAGTTTAACTATTAATAAAATAAAACTCAAAAATATAAATAATTTATTTTTTTTAAAAAAAATCTTAAAATATTATTTAAGAAAAAGGTTTTGGATCTTATATTTATTGGGGTAAAAATATATATGACAAAATTAATTGGGATATAATGTGGGATAAAATGATGAGAAGATATAAATGACATCATTTAACTATTTTTAATGGAATTTTATCAGTGTAATGAATTTATTATATTTTTATAGATGGTGTGGTAAAACACTTTTGAAAAATAAAAATAGACTAGAGTTTGAATTTTAATAAGGACAAATATTTTAGAGGGCCTAGTGTATATAATTTGCACTTCAAATTTATTGGATAAACGAATTAAAAGGCAAAAGTAGCAAACCTCCAAAATTAATTGGACAAAACTAATTAAGAAATAAGTTATGTCATGGGAGGCCTGGGCCTAGTATGTAGGTAAGTTGTAATTAAAACACACAAGCATATATTGCAATAGATATTAATTGATTTATTCAAAAATAAATAATGAATTTTAAAAGTTAATAATTTCCTCGTATTAGTCATGCTATATGGGAAAATAATACTAATATGCCAAATAATAATTTTGTAATAATTCTTTATATAATATTTTAATGTCTCCAACGTTTGTGTATAAAAGAAAACCTAGAGTTATTTATAAAAAAAAATACATTTAAAGCCTTCGTTTATTACCCCAATATATAAATTTTGTGCTTACCATAATAAATACTCAACACTCAGCTTTTAATATGGTATACCTAATCCGGATATTAACTTATAGAAGTTTTTGATTGGTCATTAGATAAAATTAAAAAGTACTCAGGTAGGCTATTTAAACGGTCACTATTTTTAAATTGTCATCTTACTAGAAAAAAAATTCTTACAGTAAATTACAGTTGGGATTCAATGTCTAATTAACTATTTAGAAGACATAACTGCTATATTGTAACCTCGAACTCCAATATGATCTACATGACTCTATAGATGCAACTAAAAGCCATCAAATGATTGCAATAAGAGCTTCTAAATGCAAATACATTGACATAATATAATCTTTAACATTGTCCTACAATAACTTAGTTAAAGAAATGCAAGTAACAAAATCATTATCGTACTGTCTCAAACCCTAAAATCATAGTATTGAAGCTCGCCTCTCCTTTCCTCATCCTTAGGCGATAAACCAATTAAATCGAATAAGTGAATCATCGAGTCAAGTTTTATATTGTTGTTGAGCTGAATCTAAAATAAAGTAAATCATTGAAATAGTTATTCATGTTATTGAACTCTAAATTCAAGATTATTTAAACGTTTAAATTTTTTATATTTTTAAACTTATTTGATTTGTTAGTGATGCGATTGAATTTGAATGGTTCACTGAGCGGACTAATATTTGTTGTCAAGCACTTCTCATAGCCTTCCTTTTCTAGGGTAATTTTCCGTTCCAAAATTAACACATTCATGGTCCCTTAGATGCTTAAGTAAACTTCAAAATAGAGATGCTATATGGAATGAAAAAGAGTATTAATCGAGAAGAGAAAAAGTATTATCTCTTTCCTTTGATTATTCATTTTCTTTCTTAGTCTTCATTGAGTAACGACATCCATTATGACATTAAGACCCTCCTACAACGGTCGTCAACCGCCATTATTGCTCATCCATTTAGTAATAGCCCCCACTATCATCTCCTTTTATAATGATTAACGTTCATCATCATTGATCACCTTTATTGCCCGCCGCTTGTTAAAATAATGTATCGTTCGATTAAATATTCGCCCTCCTTATTCTTAACCTTCTCGAGCCCAAATATCCTATATTGAGCATCATCTGATTTCAAGCCTGATTCTTAGGCACAAAGTGTTATTTGTTTTCGATCCCAAGTGCTTTATGATCTCAAATCGTACTATGCTAGAGAACTAAGTACCAAGTCCATTTGATGTGGTAGAATCTTGCAGACCCATGTCGCTCGTACGGTCAATAGGTCGTTCTAAGTTGTCAGTGAAGGTCAAGATGGATAAAATGTAACCTAAAGGAAATTGAACCTAGAACATATGAGATAAAGGGTTTGATCAAACCTACTCAACACATTAATCCCAAGAATTTGCCTAGAGACAGGCAACCACTAAGAGACTTGGCTTCGGTCACCAACATCACTCCCTCACTCGTCCTTAGTCATTCACATCCTCCTTATCTCAACATTGGATCCCAACATCTCCCCTGACTCACCCTCAATCATCAACATCCTCCTTCCCTCAGCATCAAATCCCAATATCACCCCTGACTCAATTTCAAATCATGGCATTTCTACCTCGGCCTCAGTCATCAGCATCCTCTCTGCCTTAGCATTAGATATTCTAGCATCATCCCTGTCTGAACCTCAGTCGATGACATCCTCTCACCCTCAGCCTCATATCCTAGTATCATTCATGTATCGATCTCAGTCCTTGACATCCTCTTTACCTCAGCCTCAGATCCCGACATCATCCATGTTTCGGTCGTATTGGTCGACACCCTCCATGCTAGGCCTCAGCTCTTGACATCACACCTCTCTCAGCTTCAGTCATCGACATCCTCAGTGTCTCAGTCTCAGATCCTAACATCATCCATGTCTCGGCCTCAGTTGCAAACATCCTCTCTCAGCTTTAGTCGCTGACAGCCTCTGCATCTCAATCTTAGATCCTACCATCATTCATGTTGTGGCCTCAGCTGTCAACATCCTCTCTTAGCCTTAATCACCGACATCATTCCGATCTTGGCCTCAAATCTCGGCATCCTCCATATCTCGTTCAGTCACCACCTTCATCTATCCTCAAGATCACTCAATATCGACCTCATTTCCTCATCCTTGGACACGAGCCACACCTTATGTTGGTCCATTGAATGCGTAGGGCACACGTGGAATCAATATAACTACCTCAATGATAAGGCTGGCTTTTCCAGAAGATGTGGACAACGATGGTCAATATTCAAAACTTATAGCATCAAGTGACTGGAGAAGCGGTTATGTGGTTGTCAGATCTGATCTCTTGAATGCCCTTCTTCAAACACATGACGCTTAGTGTGTAACGCCCGCCCTCCCTGCTAACCCTAAGGGACGGGACTACGATACTCTACGTACGTATTACAGCGGAAGACTTAAAATTATTTTTCTTAACTTAATTAAAACCGAACTACACTAACATGGTTTCATAACATGATAACAAAATAAATAAAAACTCAACATCAAGTCACCCATATTATATTACATTTCACAAAACCAAAGCATAGTTCTTAAAGGTTTTAAAGCAGGTTCTTAATTAGTTGCCTAGCCACCGCCACACACATCTTCGTTGCCCCTCCTGCTGCTCCTTTAACTCATCCAACTTTTTCCTTTATCTGTGGCACAAGGAAAGTAAGCTATGAGCACTCATGGCTCAGTAAGTTCCTTTCCTACTCACTAAAACCAACAATCAACACATAATCAAATAATGTCTCAACTTAACATGATCTCAACTAGTCATGGCATAACATATCATACTCTTTAAGCTTATCATGCAACATAACTAACATTGTAACTAGTCATGGCATATCATCTCTTAAAGCATAGCATGAAACATAACATAATCATATCATGACATATTATCTCTTAAAACATAGCATGAAACATAACATAATCATATCATGGCATATCATCTCTTAAAACATAGCATGAAACATAACATAATCATATCATGGCATATCTTAAGTCATAGCCTCAACACAACATAATCATAGATCATATGCAACATGATTTTAAAAACATATATCCGAAAAACATGTGTATGTCTCATGCTCTTTTAAAACCATTTTCTTCTTACATATATATACTTGAACATAATATCAACATAATTAGGGCCCCGGCTTGTACCATACATACATAACATAGATGCGCGCGTCCTAAGTATATCCAAGGTAGCAAATCTTGAATCATACTAAGAACTAGGTCAAGATCACAAAGCATGGCCTAGGGGCGTACTTGAAGAGTCCATCCCTTATTAGCCTAGATCACAAAGCAAGGCTTAGCCTAGATCACAAAGCAAGGCCTAGGGGTGTACTAAGGAGCCCATCCCTTATTAGCCTAGATCACAAAGCAAGGCTTAGCCTAGATCACAAAGCAAGGCTTATAGACTGATTAGGAGTCCACCCTTGGTACAAGCCTTACAAAGTAAAGTAGCATGTATAAAAATGCATCATTTAGTCACATAGCATAGCATAAAAGTATGCATCACTTAGGCATACATTATGTCATAAAAGTATGCATCACTTAGGCATACATCATATCATAAAAAGTATGCATCACTTAGGCATACATCATGTCTTAAGAAAGTATGCATCACTTAGGCATACATCATATCATAGAAAGTATGCATCACTTAAACATGTAGTATATCATTAAAGCATGCATATTTCTATCCACATAGCATATCATAAAAACATTCATATTCTAAGCACATAGCATATCATTAAAGCATGCATATTTCTACTCACATAGCATATCATAAAAGTATGCATATTCTAAGCACATAGCATATCATTAAAGCATGCATATTTCTAAGCACATAACATATCATTAAAACATGCATATTTCTAAGCACATAACATATCATTAAAATATGCATATCTCTATCCACATACCATATCATAAAAAGGTATAAATCACAAGCATACATGGTTAAGCATAAGGGTGTATCATGTGATTATACTAGCATAAGAAACATGGTAACATAGTTAACGTGGGTTCTAAGCTTCCTAAACCCTTGGGTTCCTATCATATCCGAACCCCCTTAGGTCTCAATTTAGGTAAAAACAACCTCCAAGCATGTGAAACCTAAATCATCATCACATAAATTTCATAGGAAGCATTATAAGCATGATTAACTTGGTTTCTAAGTTCTCCAAGTCCTTAAACTCATGTGGCCGAACCCTATCAGTATATAAACAAGGTCCCAAATGTCATGAAAGCATGGAAACCTTAAACCATATTTATAGAATTTTTTTTCAAATAGCATAGTAAGCATATTGAGCTAGTTCTTAAGTCCTTCAAGCCCTTAACGTATATCTTGGTCAAACTTTTAACAAGTATTCATTAGGGCTAAAAACAAACATACAAGCATGTGAACTTGAACTAACATCATGTATAAATTCATAACAAGACATCATACAATAGGTATGGCCGAAACTTACCCTAGCCTCATTTAGGTCACTAAACAACATATAGTATGAGAACTTTGGTTTTCTACTTATCATATTTCATGTAGAGTGACATAAGCATATTTAATTCATGTTCTAGGGTTTCTAGGGAATCTATTCCTTCATGGCCGAAACACACAATGATCCATTTAGGTCATGGAAAAATTATACAAATATGTGACACAATCAACACCTTATCATATTTTCATAAGAAGCACTTTTAACACATTTGGTTTCATTTCTAAGGCCTCTAGGTCTTTTAAACCCTACTTGGCCGAAACTCACAGAATATAAACTTGCTTCAAATAGCCTAAAAGCATGAGAAATTATACAAGTTTCATAGCATGTGTAAGGACAAGCATAATAAACATACATGTGAATTGTGTTTTAGGCTTCCTAGGTTTCTTTCCCTTTTTCTTTTATTTCTCCTTATGTCCGAAACCTACCAATCTCTAAACTAAGTTTTAAGTGGCCTAAAGCATGGAAAACCTAAGTAAGTTTCATGGCAAAAATTACTAAGAACATCATATAAAAAGTTGGTTCATAAACAAGCTAGGACCCTTGTGATCTTACATGTCATATATCATGTAACTAATTTTCTATACTCAATTTAAACATAAGAGCATTAAACAACTTTCATATCATAATATCACAGAGGTCTTGAGCATATTAGAATTTTGTTTAAGCTTTTCTAAACTATCCATCTTATCATGGCCGAAAATCTAAAATAAGAGTTCATGAATTTCTAGCAATGTACAACATGCAATTTTTTAAGAGAACTCTATATTCTATCATACAAACATGGTTATTTAAATTTAAAGGTCTTCCTAACCCTAAGCCCTTTTCTTGGCCGAAACATATAAATGGATTTCTTTGGTTTCAAGTAACTTTCAAGCAAGAAAACCAATAAAAACCCTTAGTAGTTCATGGGAGAAATTTTGTACTAGTTTAGTTAAACAATATTTTTCCCTAACCTCCTTAACATATTTTTGGCCGAAATTCTTGGGTTAGGTACTCCTCTGATCAAGCATCATTTAAGTATAAAAACATGAAGAAAATCCTTCCTACATAGCATAGAAAGAATATCATGAAATAAGGATTTGTTTAAATCATCCTAGATTTGAAAACCCTTTCTTTAGCCGAATTTTCTTAAATTCTTTCCTAGGTTTTCTAATCCTTATAGAATCCGAAAATCACATAAAAGCCTTGTACCACAGGTGAGGGGAAGCTTACATTCTTTTCGCTTGTGGATCTAAGGTATGGTGGAGAAGAAGTAGCTTCTTCTTCTAGTTCCTTTTCCCTTGATTCCCTTGCTTAGTCCTCCTTGTATCTTAAGCTTTCTTAGGGAAAAACTTGGCTTTGGGGCTGAAGATGGAGGAGAGGGGACTGTGGTGTTCTCGGTGAGGGAGAGGAGAGAATGAAAAAAATGAGGGAAAATAGAATTTTCCTTTCACATATTCTCTTTTATGTTAAGGGGAAAGAGGTAGCAAACTTGGTTTTTGCTTTCCTTCTCCCTTAGCCTTTTTTTCTATTTTCTTACATTTATTTTATTTTCTATTTATTCTCACCATTCATGATAAAATAAGGGGGAATGAATCCCCTTAATTCCTCTTTAAGTTTTCGGCAAAATCAAAGAGGAAGAGGGAGAGAAAGGGAGGAAGGCAAGTTGCCTTTCTCTTGCTCTTTTCTTGTTTTCTTTTGGCTAGCTTTTACTCTTACCTTTATCATGAGTTTCCCTCCTTTGCTATCAATATCTTTTCTCTATCCCAATTGGTTCCTACTAATTAATTCTATGAATTATAATATAAGAGGTTCAAGGTTCAATCCTTGACCTTCACTTCTTTTTATTTCATTTTATTTCTTTTTGCTTCAACACACTTCTTATTATTTTTCTAAGGCAAGATTCCACATTCATATATTTATCTTACAAGTTTAGTGGGTATTACATAGTGGATGGAGAGATAACTAACGACTATCAAATCCGGTCCCCTCGCTGGTTCATAAGAAAACAATGAAGCAGAATGCAACATCTAATTTGGAGATACTCTTATGATAGTTATATAAACCTCAGATAAGGTAAGTGCAAGGAGTCTCTTTGACACACACTCTGTTCGATTACATCAAACTCTCACACTTTCTTCTTCTTGCTCCTCTACGAGCTTCATACCGCAAGCAAACCTTAACTTAAGCATCAGAGTGGCTTGCCAAAATCTCTCCCCGACACCACTCTAACCCTTTGTTGAAGTGTGTTTCAAGTCCTCTACATCCTCTTCATCAATAATCTCCAGAGAGCTGCACGTTTGTCTGTTTGTTGACTGGTGGATTGACTATTTATGGTATTTACCCAAAATAAATTGACATTGTCTGTGGAAACCCTAAGCCAAGATGCTATGATGGTTGATAGTAGAAGAACTACTAACAACCACGACTCCATCAGAGAGAGAAGCCATGATGAAGTAGTGGTCATGACATAAGATGACATCAATCAACTGGTCTTCAAGATAGTACAAGAAACACTGCAACACCACCCACTCATGCAACCACTACTAGTGGGAGCCCCTCCTCCCTTAGTAAGCGTGCCCCTTCCTCCCTTAGTAGGTGCACCCTCTCTTCTGGGTAAGATGTTACCACCCTTTATGGGAGTATCAGCGACCATGATCTCAATCAATAGGGGAGCAACTCTCCCAGTTGAAGGTTCACATAAATCACGAGTAGGGGAGACATCTCCTCGTGATCGTAAAGGAAAGGCGCTAACCTTCAACGAGGGAAGTATCCAAGGAAACCCTTCTCTAGAGAAGTCCTTGAACAAGAATTATCTCACCATTTTTGATAGCCATAATTGGGCGAATACACAGGATCGTTGGACCCAGAGGATCATCTATATCACTTTGAGAGTGCTTCCCTGATGCATCAATATATGTATTGCATTAAGTGTCAAGTCTTCCTGACTACTTTGTCAAGCTCAGTTCAACAGTGATTCAGTTGACTCTAACCTCTCCCATTAATTCTTTTGATGAATTCACAGTTGCTTTCCTGCACCAAATCATCAGTAGTAAGAGGTATCAAAAGACATCTCTTAACCTATTTACTATAAAGCATAAGCATCAAGAATTCCTCCTAGAGTACCTTCAACGATTCAATTAAGCCATTTGAAATGTTGTTATGTACAATCCATAAGTATACAGTTCTCATCAAAAATAAAATAAAATATTAATTCCATGAAAACTGTTGATTATAACCCAAAATATAAGATATCTTAGAAAATAGCCCTATGTGTTCTTTATAGTTTCCAAATTAGGTTGACCCTATCTAAATCAATGGGCTCCGTCAAAATAAGGTTTTTATCCCTTAGACTAGGTTTTCATAGTTCCACCCTGAACCAAACTTATAGATTTTGAAAATATATTCAATTTGATAGGTCGTGGACCCCATGATTCAACTCAAACTAAAAGTTATGTCCATTCAAAATTTGCTTTGTTGCTTGGGCCATCGTGGGAGAAATTTACACCGTCATGCACGGGAAGCACGGCCGGGGTGTGTCCGGTTCTATGAGAGAAGGATGGTCTTCCTGGGAAGCATGATCGTGCTTGGGAAGTATGCCCGAGGTGTGTCAAGCTCTGGATGCAATTGGACAGGGCACGACCATACTTGAGAGGCACAACCAACCCATGTTGCTTTCAGGAGAGAAGCACGACTATGCCAGAGAGGCATAGTCAGACTATGTTGAGCTTGGGATAACTTTGTGGTTTCTAGATAGATCAGGGTCATGCCTGGGAGTCACAGCTAGCCCGTGTTGAGTGTTTTTTTTGTCTAGTTTTCGCTCTATTCTTCATTTAACTTTGGTCATATGAACATGCTTGTTTCATGGGACACGACCAACACATGCTCCTTTCTCTAGCTCCATGTTCCAAGGATTTTATGAATTCATTTTTGTTCCAAAAATGTGTTGTATCAATGAAAACACTCAAAGAGCAGTTCTCCAAACTAAAAAAAAATAAAAGTAATAAAAACAATAGAAAGAAGTTGTATGTATACAAAATATGCTACTGAAATGACATAGAATATATGCAAAATAATGCTATAAAATACATAAGAAACACACACATATAACATCCCATCAACTCTCTCAGAGATCTTAACTAGCACCTTCTTCTAGCGTTTGGTTGATGGAGATTTCTTTAGGTCCTTGGTGAAGAAGCCTCCAATGAACTATGAAAGGCTGTTGTAATGAAAGAAGAAGTAAATACACCTAGAAGAAGTCCAACTTGCATGCAAGGGTGATGCTATCGTGGCCCCTCGGCTAGATAAGAATCCTCTTCCACCTCCACCCAAGAATAATATCCTCCATCAATTCCTCAACTATGTCCCAACTTGTAAAGAGGAGCGATCAATGCCCCAACTTGTATAGAAGGGTTGATCCCACTTCCCTAAGGGAAGTTGATCAGTTTTTGTACTTATCGTCAGTCATATACTCATGACACCTAAGAGTGTTTCGAAATAGCTTGTTGAAGAAGTCAACCAGGTTATAAAGGAGGTGTGCCAAGGTGGGAGAACTTCACCCATTACTATTAGGCATACACTTGGTCGATACACTAGACGTGATGATTTGGGAGATTGACATAATTTGTACAGAGCCGATTTAGTCCAAAGACGAGAGCCAAAAATGCCTCGGCTCCACTCCCTGGATAGTTGAGATCATCACTGAGATTGTCAGGATAACTTTGCCCATCGATACGACATTAACACGATCTCAAGTGGTTCTACTAATGTAGACTTCAACCAAGTCAAGAAGATTCACATACAAAGATTGGAGAATTAAAGCATCGGTATCAGAAGAGGTCGGGAGAACAACCCTCTTATAAACTATGGGCCCCAAGATGTAGAAGGAGTTGTCACCCCGCATGATGACGCCTTAGTGATATGCTCTACTATAGCTAACTACAACGTGGTGAGAGTGTTCATGAACATGGGAAGCTCAGTGAATGTGGTGTATAGAGATGTTTTTGATCAAATGCAAATCGACTGAAAGGAGACACAACCAATGCCAACTGCTTTGTTTGGATTTACAAGTCATTAGTTATAACTGTTGGGGTAGATTAACTTCCATCTCTTGCTAAGTGAGAAACATTTGAGATGAATCTGGAGCATCATCTTCACATTAGTCAACACTCCATCCTCTTACAATGTCACCCTTGGAATATTGGCTCTCAACTTATTCTACACGGTGGTCTGTACCTTTCATCAGAAGCTGTAGTTCCTAATCTCAGATCTAGTCAGTGGACATTAGAGTGTTGATTGAAAATATTACGTAGAGATGGTTAAAACTGACCTTAGGAAAGCATAAAGAAATAGAATGACTTAGATATTAGAAGTACACCCCTTACTAGAAGTGTCCATCCCTCAACCGATCCATGAGAAGGAAAAGAACTCAAGTGGCCTTGAAATGCAACACATTTAAGGCCTTTTCATATCTTTTTTTTTCCTTTCTTGTCATTCTTCTTTGTAAATATTCACATTCTATCAAGTAAAATCATAGTCTTATGTTTGTCCGTCTCTTCTTGCACAACAGCCTTACGACAGATCCAAGACTCATTGCCCTCTTATCTCTATACTAATGGCTCTTCCTTACGACAAATCTGGAACTCCTAACCTGCGCTAGTGACTCAATTTTACGATATGCCCGAGACTCATTGCCCTTTTAACTCAATGCTAATGGCTCTGCCTTATGATAGACCCATAACTCCTATCTCCGTGCTAGCGACTCAGCTTTACGATAGGCCCGAGACTCATTGCCCTCTTAGCCCTACACTAATGGCTCCACCTTACAACATGCCAAGAAATCCTAGCTCCACGCTAGTGTAACGCCCAAAAATTCTCAAACTTGCATTAGAATTATTCTGTGATTTTCTGGAATTTTTAGATATTTTTCCGGAATTTTCCGAGTAGCGGAAGTAGCAAAAATAATTAGAAAACGAAAACGGCCTTAGCGGGAATTGAACCCGAGACCTATGGCTTAGGGATAATGCTAGTAACCAGTTGAACCCAGCAGGGCCGTGCTGAAAGGAAAGGGAAACAATTTTATTTAAGTTGGATTTGGGCGGAACTTTACCACTTAATATAAATAGAAAATTTAAGTGGGGTTTGGTTTATTTTCTATTTGGGTTCGTGACCTTTCCTCCTCCCCAACCTAGTTCCGCCGACCACCTCTTTTTCCCTCCTCCTCCTCTCGACACACCAAGCCAAGGGTCAAGGGAACATCTTCCGGCGACGACTCCAACACGAGAAAGGTTCTTCTCCGCGAGAGGAACGCAAAGACGTGAGCGGATCGTCGAGAAGGTCATCTCCACCGGAACTCTAGCGATTAGAATCGTAAGAAATTACGAATAGGAGGTAAGAAACCCCTCACCTGCAGTATAATAGCTACCGTTTGATTTTCTGTGCATCGGTTTAGTTATATGCGTATGTTTTCGACACATAGGGTGTATTTAACCCTCCTCGCAGGTTTAGGGATTTAGTGAGTACCTTTAGATGGGCCGGACACGTCTTTTCTCCTTCAGTTGGAGGTTTAGATGTTGTTGGGTGCCTAAAGGTAGTCTCCCTAATAGAGAGGGGAGTTAAAGCACACTAGGTGTTCGATTAAATAACTAGCTTAGAAAAGAATGCAACTTAGGCATTTTTATTAGCACAGTTGAATGCATTAGAAGCATCTAAATTAGTAAATCAGTTTATTCTAGCTTATATGGGACTACGGTCCAATGGGTGGGCTCCCACAGTCGCCTCTAGGTTCAGACAACCTAGCTCTAGGTTCAGATAACCTAGAAACAGCTATTTAGAACAGTTTAGCTATACTCAGTATTTTACTTTTCAGTTGGCACTGTACTGGATTAGATATCCATTGGGCTGAGCTCCCATAGTCGGTCCCTAGGTTTAGATAACCTAGTAGCTCTACTAAATTCGGGATTTGTAACCCCGGGTCTAGTTAGAGATGTGCGCATAGCACGTACAGTTGCCGGGCCCTCAGCAGCATGTTTAGTATTTTCACTTACTATATGTATATGGTTTTCAACCTTTCACAAATTAGTTCGTGAATTCAGTACAGTTTTAGCAGTAGCTCAGTATTAGCGTAGCTCAGTTCTTAGTATCAGCTTAGTTTTCCCTGTGAATATGCATGATGACTTTATGTTCAGCTTTAGATATGCCATGATTGTATGCTTATATGTCATGTCATGCTTAGTTTATTCAGTATATCCAGCATATGTTTTAAACAGCATGATTTAAAATCATATTTGCATCGTTGCATGTTTTTGTGAGGTAGATGGTTTCTTACTAAGCTTTTTAGCTTATAGATACTACTTTTCTTATACTGCAGATAAAGGTAAAGGAAAAGTGGATCAGTAGCGGTTGGAGGGCAATGCTATCAAGATGTGTGTGGGCAGGAGTTGGAATAAAGATCTTTGGGATCTAAACAGTTTTACTTCAGTATTAGCACTTTGCGTTTTTAGTTTTCATTATTCAGTTTTGATTGTTAAGTGTTATGAAATAGTAAACCATGCACTATGTAGTATGCCAGGTTTAGAATGTTAATAGTTTTATATTAGTGTGATTTGCATTGGTTTAGAGTTGTTGTGTGAGGTTTTGGCACGCCAAAGTGCTGAAATCAGAGTTCCCGGGCGAAATCAGAACTCTGATCGGTCTCCAGACCGATCAGGGCCTGAGCAGTGCCACTGGATCGGTCAGCCGACCGATCCAGACAGATACAGTATGCTACTGTATCCTCCTGGATCGGTCAGCCGACCGATCCAGCACGATACAGTAGCGTTCCAGGAGAGTTTCAGGTGCCTGGATCGGTCAGCCGACCGATCCAGACATACCTGGATCGGTCTGCCGACCGATCCAGCCACACCTGGATCGGTCAGCCGACCGATCCAGTTGGGAACAGAACGACCGCAGCTCTGATCGATCTGTGGATCGATCGGCAGGTCTGTGAGTAGTTGGGAAGTTAGTTTCTAGCCCCTAGCTCAGTTGGGATGTTCAGTTTCTCCTCCTTAGCATATGTACACCAGCAAAGAAGGTCTTTAGACCTTTCTTATCAGTTGTATCCGTCATTAGTAGAGTAAAATTTTAATTAGCCCAGCTTTCCGCACAGTATAGTTTAGCATTATTGTGACGATCGGCCTTACAGCCAGTACCCAGAAGGTGGGTCGTTACAGAGTGGTATCAGAGCAGTGTTCCATACTTCCTACACACACATCAGCATTGTACCTGCAGCTTCCAAGTAAGAATACCTCTACTTAATTTATGCTCCTTGTTTTTGTTATTACAGTTCATGTTCATATGCCTACTGCTTGCTAGTATGTATTAGTTTTTAAACATGATATCAGTAGTTATATAACTGCGATTACATTAGTTATGTTATGTTCTCTATGTCTTTAGAAATGGCACGAGGACGCCCAGCTAGAAGGGCACTAGCTACTGAGCCCCAGCAAGAGGCAGGCAGTTCAGTGCCTCCTCCAGACCTTACAGCAGCAGCTAGCTGAACAGCAACAGGAAATAGCCACCTTAAAGGCTAATCAGCAGAATACCCCCACAGTCACCCCGGAACCGAATTTGACGACTCCGGTAGTCTTAGAGGTTCCACCAGCTCAGCCTACAGCACCAGCACCAGTACCAGCAGCCCCAGCAGCTGAGCCAAGAAAGGAAGCCTATCTGATCCAGTGGCAGCGAGTCAAGCCAGAGAACTTCTCAGGCACTAGTGAACCATGGGATGCACAAGCCTGGTTCAAAACACTGGAGAGCACGATGGAGCTTCTGGACTGGCCAGAACACGAGAAGGTGAAGTGTGCCTCCTTCTGCCTGACAGGAGACACACGCATGTGGTGGGAAAGGATCAGAACGAAGCGCCCAGTGAACCAGATGTTATGGGCTGACTTCGAGAAGGAGTTCTTCGAGGAGTTCTTTCATATACGGGTCACAAACCGCCACTACGACGAGTTCACTGAGTTTCGTCAGGGCAACCTTTCAGTGGAGGAAGCCGTGAAGAAATTCAACAGGTTGGCTCGTCTATGCCCAGAGCTAGTCAGCACAGAGAAGGAACGAATCCGGTTGATGATCAAGATGCTGAGGCCAGAGATAGCAGTGAACGTGGCTGGTGGCATACATAGGCCACAAACCACAGAGGAGTTAGTGAGCAGTGCCTTGACCACAGAGCATTACCAGAACAGCATAAAGCAGCAGAAGCAAGTCTCCCCAGAGTCCAAAGGCCAAGGAAACTCTCACACTCAAAAACAGCAAGACCACAACTCTAACTCGAAAGGGAACTCCAACAGCAAGCGCAAATCAGGGAGTGACCCAAAAGGAGGACCATCTAGCAAATGACCCAGTTATCCAAAGTGTGCTACTTGTGGAAAATTTCACCCAGGGGTTTGTCGCAAGGGCACACGAGGATGCTTTGAATGTGGACAAGAAGGGCACATGGCCAAGCAGTGCCCGAACAAGACCGGTCTTCCTCAGCCACAGCAGATTCAGTATGCAGGCCAACCAGCTCAGTTATATCAGATGCAGGCCGCTCTAGAAGGTCCACTTATCAGCCAGGGCAGGTTAGAAGCCCCTCCAGCTACGGCGAATGCGAGGATCTACTCACTCACCAGAGAGGACGTAGCCAATGCCTCGACAGTTGTCACAGGTCAGATTAGCATTTTTCAGTATAGTGCTACTGTTCTATTTGATACTGGGGCAACCCATTCATATATAGCCAGGGTGTTCTCCGAAAAATTAGAAATACCCTCAGAGGTACTCAGTGGTTAGTTTTTGACGGCACTACCTTCGGGAGAGATCATGGCATCCACGCACTGGCTCAGAGCAGTGCCGGTCATTATAGCAGACAGGGAACTCTTTTGTGATCTGATCCTGCTGGAAATGACTGACTACGACATCATCCTTGGAATGGACTTCCTGATCAGATACGGTGCTTCCATAGAGTGCCGTAAACAGAAGGTCGTATTCCAATCCGAAGCAGAAACACAGTTCGAGTACATCGGGGAACCAAAGAGAAAAGCCAGAAAATTTCTCTCAGCTATGAAGGCACAGAAGTTGATGGATTCGGGTTGTACGGGGTACCTAGCACATGTAGTCAATACCAGCCAGGACAAGGACCAACAGCTAGCAGGAGTCCGAGTTGTATGTGACTACCCAGCAGTCTTCCCTGAGGAGTTACCAGGCCTAGCACCAGTCAGGGAGATTGAATTTGAGATAGAGCTCTTCCCCGGCACCAATCCTATTTCCAAAGCGCCATATCGCATGGCTCCAGCAGAGCTGAAGGAACTTCAGGAGCAACTACAGGAGCTGCTTGACAAGGGTTTCATACGCCCTAGTCACTCACCATGGGGAGCGCCTGTGTTGTTCGTGAAGAAGAAGGATGGAAGCATGCGACTGTGCGTAGACTACAGATCACTGAACCAAGTCACCATCAAGAACAGGTATCCCCTTCCCAGAATCGATGACCTGTTCGACCAGCTGAAGGGAGCAACAGTGTTCTCCAAGATAGATCTCAGATCAGGTTATCATCAGGTCAAGGTTAAAGAAGGGGATATACCCAAGACAGCATTCAGAACCAGATACGGACACTACGAGTTCGTAGTCATGCCCTTTGGCGTGACCAATGCTCCAGCTACATTCATGGATCTCATGAACAGAGTATTCAGGGAGTATTTAGATAAGTTTGTTATTGTGTTTATCGATGACATTCTTATCTACTCAGGAACTCAGGAAGAACATGCAGAGCACCTGAAGACAGTACTACAGACACTTCAGCAGAACCAGCTATACGCCAAGTTCACGAAATGTGAATTTTGGTTAGATCAGGTGTCCTTCCTGGGTCACATCATCTCCAAGGATGGTATTATGGTAGATCCCAGCAAGATTGAAGCAGTAAGTAACTGGAAGAGACCTAAGAACGCCAGCGAAATCAAGAGCTTTCTGGGATTAGCAGGATACTACAGAAAGTTTGTAGAGGACTTCTCCAGGATAGCCTCCCCACTGACAGCTCTTACCAGAAAGAACAGGAAATTTCAGTGGACAAAGGACTGTGAGAACAGCTTCAGCGAGCTAAAAAGGAGATTGACCAGTGCTCCCATTTTAGCTTTACCAGACAACACCAGCAGCTTTGACATCTATAGTGATGCCTCTAAGTTGGGACTAGGAGCAGTACTGATGCAAAACGGCAAGGTGATCGCTTATGCCTCCAGACAACTCAAGGATTATGAGAAGAATTACCCTACTCATGACCTCGAGCTTGCAGCAGTAGTGTTCGCTCTCAAAATTTGAAGACATTACTTATATGGAGTTCAGTGCAGAGTGTATACAGATCATCAGAATTTGAAGTACTTCTTCACTCAGAAGGATCTGAATATGCGACAGCGCAGATGGCTTGAGCTGGTCAAAGACTACGATATAGACATCCTCTACCATCCAGGGAAAGCCAATAAGGTAGCCGATGCACTTAGCAGAAAATCCAGTGCTACCTTGTTATCTCTTACGGCCATGTCACCACCCCTACAGAAGGAGATCGTAGATTTCGGTCTCGAACTCATCGTTGGACAGCTCTCTACTATGACCTTAGAGTCTACCTTGCTTGGTGATATTCAGTCAGCTCAGGAGCAGGACCCTGGAAAATCAAGCAAGGGCTAGCAGAATCAGAAAGTAGAGAATTCAGAGTGTCCGATAGCGGGGTGTTGTATTTTGGTGACAGACTCTGTGATCCAGATCAGGAGGAGCTACGGAGACAAATTTTAGATGAGGCTCACAAGACTCCCTATGCGATGCATCCAGGTTCCACCAAAATGTACCAAGACCTGAAGAACCATTTTTGGTGGCCCGGGATGAAGCGAGACATCGCCAGATATGTTAACATCTGCCTCACCTGTCAGAGGGTCAAGGCAGAACATCAGCGACCAGGAGGAGTTCTGCAGCCTATACAGATTCCAGAGTGGAAGTGGGAGGATATCTCTATGGATTTCATAGTGGGACTGCCCAGAACCACGAATGGTTTTGACGCCATTTGGGTAATAGTAGACAGGTTGACTAAATCAGCCCACTTCTTAGCTATCAAGATATCTTACTCTATGGAGAAGCTAGCTCAGTTGTATCTCCAGGAGATCGTCAGACTACATGGAGTCCCACGAACCATCATTTCAGACAGAGACAGCATATTCACATCACACTTCTGGGAGTGTGTACAGTCAGCGTTGGGCACTAAGTTCATCCTCAGACAGATGGTCAGACGGAGAGAGTAAACCAGGTACTCGAAGATATGCTCCGAGCGTGTGCCCTAGACTTCAAGGGAAGTTGGTGCAAATATCTGAGCTTAGCAGAATTTGCATACAACAACAGCTATCAGGCCACTATCGGCATGACACCTTACGAGGCTCTCTATGGGCGGAGGTGTAGATCTCCAATCTGCTGGTATGAGAGTGGTGAACAGAAGGAACTAGAGCTTCAGACAGATCTAGTAGAAGATACCACAGTAGCCATACAACAGATCCGCCAGAGGATAAAGACAGCTCAGAGCCGCCAGAAGAGCTATGCGGATACGCGGCGCAGACCCTTAGAGTTTTCAGTCGGGGATTCAGTGTTCCTCAGAGTGGATCCCATGAAGGGAGTAATGCGTTTTGGGAAAAAGGGCAAGCTAAGTCCCAGATATGTGGGACCATACCTTATCAGCAGAAGAGTGGGCGAGGTAGCATATGAACTAGAGCTACCCCAGGAAATGTCAGCTGTCCACAACGTATTTCATGTCTCTATACTGAAGAAGCATACCCCAGATGCCACCAAGGTGATTGAGCCCTAGTCGGTACAGATCCGCGAAGACCTCAGCTATGATAGTCGGCCTATTCAGATAATAGACCGAGCAGTTAAGAAATTGCGGAACAAGGAAGTACCATTAGTCAAAGTCATTTGGCACAGTCACATAGCAGAAGAGGCAACTTGGGAGACAGAAGCCAGCATGAGACAGAAGTACCCGGAATTGTTATAAGTTCGAGGACGAACTTTTTATAAGGTATGAGGGATTGTAACACCCGAAAATTCTCAAACTTGCATTAGAATTATTCTGTGATTTTCTGAAATTTTTAGATATTTTTCCGGAATTTTTCGAGTAGCGGAAGTAGCAAAAATAATTAGAAAACGAAAACGGCCTTAGCGGGAATTGAACCCGAGACCTATGGCTTAGGGATAATGCTAGTTACCAGTTGAACCCAGCAGGGCCGTGCTGAAAGGAAAGGGAAACAATTTTATTTAAGTTGGATTTGGGCGGAACTTTACCACTTAATATAAATAGAAAATTTAAGTGGGGTTTGGTTTATTTTCTATTTGGGTTCGTGACCTTTCCTCCTCCCCAACCTAGTTCCGCCGACCACCTCTTTTTCCCTCCTCCTCCTCTCGGCACACCAAGCTAAGGGTCAAGGGAACATCTTCCGGCGACGACTCCAACACGAAAAAGGTTCTTCTCCGCGAGAGGAACGCAAAGACGTGAGCGGATCGTCGAGAAGGTCATCTCCACCGGAACTCTAGCGATTAGAATCGTAAGAAATTACGAATAGGAGGTAAGAAACCCCTCACCTGCAGTATAATAGCTACCGTTTAATTTTCTGTGCATCGGTTTAGTTATATGCGTATGTTTTCGACACATAGGGTGTATTTAACCCTCCTCGCAGGTTTAGGGATTTAGTGAGTACCTTTAGATGGGCCGGACACGTCTTTTCTCCTTCAGTTGGAGGTTTAGATGTTGTTGGGTGCCTAAAGGTAGTCTCCCTAATAGAGAGGGGAGTTAAAGCACACTAGGTGTTCGATTAAATAACTAGCTTAGAAAAGAATGCAACTTAGGCATTTTTATTAGCACAGTTGAATGCATTAGAAGCATCTAAATTAGTAAATCAGTTTATTCTAGCTTATATGGGACTACGGTCCAATAGGTGGGCTCCCACAGTCGCCTCTAGGTTCAGACAACCTAGCTCTAGGTTCAGATAACCTAGAAACAACTATTTAGAATAGTTTAGCTATACTCAGTATTTTACTTTTCAGTTGGCACTGTACTGGATTAGATATCCATTGGGCTGGGCTCCCATAGTCGGTCCCTAGGTTTAGATAACCTAGTAGCTCTACTAAATTCGGGATTTGCAACCCCGGGTCTAGTTAGAGATGCGCGCATAGCACGTACAGTTGCCGGGCCCTCAGCAGCATGTTTAGTATTTTCACTTACTATATGTATATGGTTTTCAACCTTTCATAAATTAGTTCATGAATTCAGTACAGTTTTAGCAGTAGCTCAGTATTAGCGTAGCTCAGTTCTTAGTATCAGCTTAATTTTCCCTGTGAATATGCATGATGACTTTATGTTCAGCTTTAGATATGCCATGATTGTATGCTTATATGCCATGCCATGCTTAGTTTATTCAGTATATCCAGCATATGTTTTAAACAGCATGATTTAAAATCATATTTGCATCGTTGCATGTTTTTGTGAGGTAGATGGTTTCTTACTAAGCTTTTTAGCTTATAGATACTACTTTTCTTATACTGCAGATAAAGGTAAAGGAAAAGTGGATCAGTAGCGGAGGATGGAGGGCAATGCTATCAAGATGTGTGTGAGCAGGAGTTGGAATAAAGATCTTTGGGATCTAAACAGTTTTACTTCAGTATTAGCACTTTGCGTTTTTAGTTTTCATTATTCAGTTTTGATTGTTAAGTGTTATGAAATAGTAAACCATGCACTATGTAGTATGCCAGGTTTAGGATGTTAGTAGTTTTATATTAGTGTGATTTGCATTGGTTTAGAGTTGTTGTGTGAGGTTTTGGCACGCCAAAGTGCTGAAATCAGAACTCTGATCGGTCTCCAGACCGATCAGGGCCTGAGTAGTGCCACTGGATCGGTCAGCCGACCGATCCAGACAGATACAGTATGCTACTGTATCCTCCTGGATCGGTCAGCCGACCGATCCAGCACGATACAGTAGCGTTCCAGGAGAGTTTCAGGTGCCTGGATCGGTCAGCCGACCGATCCAGTTGGGAACAGAACGACCGCAGCTCTGATCGATCTGTGGATCGATCGGCAAGTCTGTGAGTAGTTGGGAAGTTAGTTTCTAGCCCCTAGCTCAGTTGGGATGTTCAGTTTCTCCTCCTTAGCATATGTACACCAGCAAAGAAGGTCTTTAGACCTTTCTTATCAGTTGTATCCGTCATTAGTAGAGTAAAATTTTAATTAGCCCAGCTTTCCGCACAGTATAGTTTAGCATTATTGTGACGACCGGCCTTACAGCCAGTACCCAGAAGGTGGGTCGTTACAGCTAGTAACTCAACCTTACGACAGACCCGAGACTCATTGCCCTCTTATTCCCATGCTAATGGCTCCATCTTAAGACAAAGACTCACCCTTATGATAAGTCAGAGACTCATTGCCTTCTTATCCCCATGCTAATGGCTCCACTTTATGACAAGTCTGGAACTCTTATCTCCATGATAGTGACTCATCTTAAGATAGGCCCGAGACTCATTGCCCTCTTAAAGCCACACTAACGGTTCCACCTTGCGACATGTATGAAACTCCTAGTTTCACACTAGTGACTCACCCTTATGATAAGCCCGAGACTCATTGGTTCACACTAATGGCTCTGTCTTATGAGAGGTTTGGACCTTCTAGCTCCGCCTTAGTGACTTAGCCTTACGACAAGCCCGAGACTCATTGCCCTCTTAGCACTTAGCTAACGGTTCTATCTTACGACAAGTCCACAACTCCTATAGCTTCGTGCTAGCAACTAAGACTTATGACAGGCTCGATCTCGGGAAACTCAAGCCTCGACTTAGAGCATCTCAACTCAGCCATACAATGCAACCCAATCTTCTAGGAAACACATTTATCCCAAGTGCCTCATCCTTCCTTGCTTGGAAATCTTAGATTATCAATTTAAGTAATCTCAAAAGATAAATCTGCAATTGATTTTGTGTCATTTCAATTTAGTAATTTTTTTCTATCTCCAGTAATAATTGTCACACAAATGGGAGCCTTATGATGAGCCTAGAATTTCTATCCTGATGCTAGTGACTCAGCCTTACGACAAACTCAAAACTCCTAGTCTCGCACTAGCGATTCAGCCTTACAATAGGTATGGATTCTTAGGCTTGAGCTAGCAACTTACCCCTACCATAGGTAGAAACTCTTAATCCTAAGTCAGGGACCTCACCCATGGTGGGCTAGGCATTTCTATATTAGGGACCCTCAGTCGAGTCACTCACTGCTCAACACTCTTCCATGAAAACATGTTAAAAAGAGAAGAATCATACCACTCAGCCAAGCTCTCAACCAGGCTCTCAGCCACTTCCTACTTAAACTCTTTTGGAAGGATCACACCAATTAGCCAAGCTCTTAGCCACTTCCTACATAACTCTTTTGGAAGGACCAAGCTCTTGACCACTTCTTACTTAAACTATTTTGGGAAGATCACACTACTTAGATAAGCTTCGGTCTTGCTCTCAACCACTTCTTACTTCATCTCTCTCAAAAGGGTTGTTTCCTTAGTCGCTACTGTTAGTATTATCCCTAGCACTAATTATGAGATGATTGTAAATGACTCATTTTGTATCGTATTTCATTATTAATAAAAGGCAAAGTTGGTTATTATATTTATTTCAGTTCAGTGCCGATTAAATAAGTATAATAATGTTCTTGGGTAATAGGTTCTTATTTACAGCATATCAATTGGTTGAATTGATAGTGAGACATTATAGATATACATGGAACACTACTCTTAACTATTCCTAGTCAAGAATTAATATACAAGGACAATATTAATGCGTTGAGATTAGCATATAGGTCAACAGATGACTTGATCTCATAAGTCATGGATATAAGATATCAGGTTGACACATGGGTATATATTAGAGAATATATACTAAATCACCCGACATGAGAATGTTTCATGAATCGTTATATGAGTGTCATAAACATTCTCATGTGACTATTGGTATGAATAGGCCTTGTTGGATCACAGCGGCCGGCTAGAAGGGGGGTTGAATAACCTGTAAACACAAAAACCAAACCTTTCTCGAACTTTCTTAAACTTACACTTGTATATAAAAAGTAACTAAATAAAACAGAAAGGACGAGGCACCAGATTTGACTTGGTTACAATCGGGGAGGTTGTTAATCCAAGGAAGATGATCATACTAAAAACTCTTTCAGGCGGAGAAGCCTCTTACAACGATGAAGTGTAGAAAGTAGAAGCTTAACTATAGAGAAAGCGTACAAGTGTAAAAAGAATGAATTGCTTGAGTTGTTTAAAAGCTTTAGGACTAAGACTGTATTTATAGCCTTGGTCGGGGCGCCTCGAAGGGGTTCCGGACGCCCTTGGCGGATAAAAATTTATCCCCCAACGTTCAGATCGCGACTTACGCATTCTGGTCAAAAAGTCAACTCCGGGCGCCCCGGAGGGAAAAGTCAACCCCGTTGACTTTTTCCAGCCCGGGTCTTTTGCTCCGCTCCGTTCGCCTCAGAAAGAGTCTTCCGCTCGCTTGGGTGATCTCTGCCATCCGGAATAGGGCTCACCCGAACCCAACTTTCGGTCTTCTCGAGCAGACTTTCGCTCCAACTTCTCGCCCCTCAGAATCGCCGCATGCTTCCTTCTCGTCCGCCAGCGTACTCATCCGCAGTCTTTGTCCCTCGGTCGCACCCCGTGCCAACCTTCTAGCTAGTTGCGTCTCTTGCTCCTCGAGCAGTCTTCCGCTCCGGCTTCTCGTCCCTCGGAACCACCGCACGCTTCATTCTCGTCCGCCAGTGTACTCTTCCGCAGTGCCTCGTCCCTCGGACGCACCGCGTGTCGTCCTTCTCGCTAGCTGCGTCTTCCGCTCGACTACCTGTGCTCCTAAGCTCCTGCACACTTAGACACAAGGTTAAAAACACATATAACCTAACTTAACTTGTTGATCATACCAAAACAACCTTGGGGTTCCAACAATCTCCCATTTTTTGATGTAAGCAACCCAAGTTAAGCTAGGGTAAAAATAGACAAAAAAATAAACTAACTAAATTTGCAATTAAGTGCAAAAAGATAGAAAATTGTCTACCTCCCCTAGACTTATACTTTCCCTTCTCCTCCTTTAATCACATAAAAAAATAGGGTTCCGAAGAAAATCTAAGGGTTAAAAGAAAATTCTAACTTTCTTTAGAAAATTCTAAGTTAGAGAATTAATAATTTTCAGCAAAAATTATTCTAAGTTAAACAATTTATAAGAAAAAAATTTTTGGTAAGAAAATTTTCTAAGGAAAAATTTAAAAAAAAATTCTAAGTAAAGCTTTAAATAAGAGAAAATAAATTCTGACTTAAGGAATTTTGCAAATTTTTTTTTTGAAAGTTTTCTACGTAAAGATTTTAAGCATAAATTTCAGAACACTTTTTGACTTTTATGTAAAAGTTTTACGCAAAAAAAATTCTAAGATTTTTAAATTTTTTTTAAAAAAATATTTTAAAATTTTTTTAAAAGCATTATTAAGTTTCCCCCTTAATTCTTTTATCAAAAAGTTAATTAAATATTTTTATTTCAATATTTTGGCTTCCAGGTCGTGGCGAGGCACTAGACCTTCTTGGTTATTGGAGCAACAACCACTTCCTTAGACAAAGCCTCATAAAGAAATTTTAATGTTTAATTTTCTCGCTGAAAGCTCTAAATTCGATTAAAGATTTAAGTTAAACAAGACTTAGGAACCCAATATAGGTTCCGACCTACTGGATTAACTAGAAATTTCTTAGGGACATTTTTCTTTGAAATAATTCTAATATGTCCCTTATGATATCGAAAATACCAATTTAAATTGTTGTATTTTCTAATATATGTTTTATTTGAACATGCATGATTTTTTAGACTATCTATTTGCATTTTCAAATTATTATTTTTTGATTTCAATTTTTCATTTTCTAATTTTGATTTGTCTAAATCTTCCAGAGGGCAAGATTTAGCTAATATTACTTTTAAATTTGTATTTTCTTTTTCTAATTTGCAGTAATCTTTTGTTAATAGTTTAATGAATTTAAACAATTTATCAGGAGGAAGAGATCGTACCTGACTTACCTTGTTGATCTCGTTGTCCGTGTCTTCCGTGAACTATTGCTATCTTCCGACGTAGCTCCCCCTTCATCGATGCTCATTTCGGAAGAGCTTGAATCACAGTCGTCGTCTTGATAAGTCGCCATTAGTGCAAGCATGGAGAACACCTCGACTTTCGATTCGGACGACGTATCGTCCCACGTCGCCTTTAAGGCTTTGCGCTTTTGGACAGACTTCTTACCTTTATCCTTGTTCTTGTTCTTTAGCTTGGGGTAGTTGTCCTTGACGTGCCCTTCTTCATCGCAGTGGTAGCAGCGGATGGTCCTTTTCTTTTTCCCCTGCGGATGGTTAGATTTCCTAGATTTACAAAATTCTTAAATCGTCTTACCATCATTACCATTTCCTCATCGTCGAGAGAAGACTCTGACTCAGGTTTGTCTCTCGATGCTTTGAGGGCGACGTTGTGCTTAGGCTCTTTCGTACCTGCACATCTTGACTCATGCACTTCAAATGTCGAAAAGAATTCTTCTAATGTAATTTTCTCTAAATCTTTTGAAATGTAAAAGGCATCTACTAGTGACGCCCATTTTGAATTTCTCGGAAAAGAATTTAACGTGTACCTTAGCGAATCTCGGTTACTTACCGTCTCTCTGAGATTCGAAAGTCCGGTGATGATTTCCTTTGTCCTTGAGTGCAGATGTGCAACTGTTTCATCTTTCCCAAGTCGCAAGCTGGTGAGCTGGTTGCGGAGTAGATCTCGTTTTGCGAGCTTTGCTTCGGACGTTCCTTCGTGTAGCTCAAGGAACTTCTCCCAAAGTTCCTTCGCGGAGTTGTAGTTGCCGATCTGGTTGACTTCTTGTGGCGGAAGAACGGTTAGTAGATGATACTCAGCTTTGCAGTTTGCCACGTAGTCGGCCTGCTCCTTTTTTGTCCAGTGGTGTTTCTCCTTACCTTCTAGTGCTGTAAAACTGAATTCCATAATTAACATTAAATCGAAATCAATTTTAAAGAATACCTATATTCGCTTTTTCCAGCTAGCGAATTCCTCTTCGAACTTCGGCGGGCAGATACTTGGTCCGACCATAATCTTTGCTTCGATTGGCGATTAGTCCTCCTGAAGCACCTTGACTCTAATACCACTTGTTGGATCGCGGCGACCGACTAGAAGGGGGGTTGAGTAGCCTGTAAACACAAAACCAAACCTTTCTCGAACTTTCTTAAACTAACACTTGTATATAAAAGTAACTAAATAAAACAGAAAGGACTGTTAGTTAGAGCCCTAGAGCCAATCATATGATGATTGTTGGATGGACTCATTGTATCATATTCCTATGTATATAAAGGCATTTGTTTTGGTTATTATACTTACTTGTATTGGTGCCAAATAATTAAGTATAATAGCGTCCTTGAGTAGAAGGTTCTTATCTATATCAATCGATTGGTTGAATCGATAGTGAGATGATATAGAGAATACTACTCTTAATCATTCCTAGTCAAGTATTAACATTCAAGGACAATGTTAATGCGACGAGACTAGCATGTAGGTCAACTCGATGACTTGATCTCACAAGTCATGGATATAGAGATATCAAGTTGACACATGGGTATGCATTGGAGAATGTATACTGAATGACCCGCCATGAGAAAGTATCATGGATCGTTATATGAGTGTCATATACTTTCTCATGCCACTATTAATATGACTATTAGTCCTTGGACCTGAAGTCACCATGGTTCCCTACATAAGGAGTTGCATACTTTGGCTTCGTCAAACGTCACCCGTAACTGGGTGGACTATAAAGGCGATTACTGGGTATGTAACAAATTATGCGGAGGGATGTGAGTGATGTAGATGTGATCTATCCCTCCTATATAACGGGAGTGACATCGTTATTCTTGATAGAGTGAGACCACTAAGTGCATGGCCATGCCCAAATGAGTCAATATGAGATATTGAGCTCATTTGATTATAGTGAGTCTACTTGGAGTTCAAGATTTAGATTGATCAGAGGATGACACCGTCTATACCTCAAATTGATCAACCTAGATGTCAAGGATAGAAGGATATTGTCATATATTGTGAAGAGTCACAATTAGTAGTCACAAGGTGATGTTGGATCTCAACATTCTTGTAACTTGGGTTGTAATGATGTGTTGCTAGATACCGCTCATTACTTATACTTCTAAATGAGTTTTGGAGCATTACCAACGTTACAAGAACCTATAGGGTCACACACAAAGGTAATTAGATGGACAATAGGTTCATATGATGAACCAAGAGGATTAGGTTCATGTGATGAACCAAATTAGATTGAGAGTAATCCAAATTAAACTAATTGAGTTGGACTCAATTTGATTCATGTGTTCAATGAGTCTAATTTGGACTTGGATTCATTGAGTCAATTTAATTCAATGAATAGAGATTCATTAAATTAAAAATTGACTTGAATCAAATGGTTAGATTTGATCAACCATGGGAGAGAAGTGGTCAAGTTTGACTTGACTTGAGAGGGAAGATGAAAGGTCAAGTTTGACTTGACCATTGCCACCTCATTTGTGAGTTGGCATTAGGTGGGCCGATAATGATGTTCCACATCATCAAGGTTGGTTTATGTGTGTGCCACCTCATGAGGGAAATCAAGAGTTGTGACTCTTGGAATTCCATGGAGTTTAAAACTCCTCATGAAGTGGCCGACCACTATTCAATGGTTGTGAGTTTCATTTTTTGTTTTGTAACTCCATCTTCTTCCTCCTTGTTTCTTCTTCTCTCCCTCTCCTCCACCTTGGCCAAAACCTTCAAGGGTGCTAGCACACTCTAAGGTTTCTTCTCCACCTTTTGTTCGTGTGGATAAACATAGAGGGGTGTTCACTTGACACCCTTGAGATCCAGCAAACCTTGGACGAGCGGAATAAGCGAAGGGCTTCACATCAAAGGTATAAACTCCTAAACATGTAGATCTAAAGTAGATCTAAGATTAGAAAACTTGTACATGTAAAATTTTAATATTCGCACGGATCCGGTGGCATGGGATTTCGGGGTTTCCGTAACGCAAAAGCGATTTTTGTGGCTCGAAAATCCGAACAGTGGAATCAGAGCCACGTGTGAACATGTACTTGTTTTTATTTTAATTTTTATGAAAAATTAAAGTTCTGTAAGTTTCTGTGATTTTGTTAATTTTATGGTTTTTAAGAATATTTTTCTCGTAGAAGCGAAGCAATAAGTGTTTGAACACTTGTAGGCTTCGACTACTGAGAAACACCTTCCGTAACGGTAAGGTCTCGCCCAAAATATTTTGGGACAGCGGCTAAAGGCACTGTAAGATCATCGTGGGACACTCGTGAGACTCATTTCGTGAGAATGGGTGCTGCCCCTAACCCCGCAAGGGGCATTGTCCTGCGATCGCGCCCGAAAATTGCTAAACGGGACCGTTGGGAAGTTGCGACTCATAAAATCGCAAAAACAGTAATAAAATTACAGAAATTTATATAAATACATAATTTAGAATTATGTATGATTTGTGATGGTCATGACCCAAAAAACCCCAATTGGATTGGTTACATGTGTTGTAATTCATAATATGACCTGCGCGCCATTTTTGTGTGATTGTGCGTGCTGTATATGTGATACGCGACCTGCGCGTCATGCCTTTCTATTTTATTTCCTGTTGTAAAAATAGTTTAGACTCGAATGTAACTCGAGTTTCAAATTTGTAATGTACAAAATTGGAGCGGTGGAAGGTCCACTCGAGGAGGAGTTACGAGGAGGGTGCGAGCAACACATGGCGGTCAAAGGGGGGAGCTTGGAGAAGCTGTTGACCCTAGATTGACCATCCGATCTTCTCATTGGCTTGAGAAGATCGTAGTAGGGCCATGACTAATCACAATTTAATTAATTGCTTGTGTGTGTGTATGTGATGCATGCTAGAGTAGAGTAATTAATTAGTGTTTTAACGATTAGATTAGATCTAAATCACGTATATGATGCACCACGATTAGATTAGATCTAAATTGAGTATATGATACACATCAATGATTAGATTAGATCTAAATCACGTCAACTCAAAATGGCTACCATGCCGTGATACCCATCACTACCTCGATCACATGTTGTTGTTGAATCTACCAAAGCAAAGCAACGCATATTATCTTGGTAGGGTACAGAGGGACAATCTTGGTCCCGCCTATCAACGCATGGGTGAGTACAAACTCAATTAGATTGAATAAAACTAATTAAACTCAATTGGATCGGGTTTAACTATAGACATTTTTCAATGGTTGGTAGATAGGTCAAAATCACATTTATATTAACTCTTGGGCGATTTAGCCAAAGCTAACTCAAGTTTTAATATACATGCAGATATTGATCCTATAAACAAGAGTTACATAGAGATGTAATTGGTAATTAGTTACCTACCGATCATACTAAGTCTTGGGCGATTTAGCCAAAGCTAACTCAAGGTGTAGTATGATATGGATCTTGTCCCGCAAGAATTATAGCTAGTTGGTTAGAATCTAGTAAGTGTGGTTTGACCACATCCATGACTTGATTCTATAAAAGTTCTGTAATTCAGTGGGAGCATCATTTAGTTAAAGGCCTAATTAAATGATTAGTGGAATATGATTATTTATTTTCTTCATTTTCTGTTGTAGATTGCCATGTCATCAAACATGAACACCTTCTCCCTGCGTTCTGTCCTTGATAAGGACAAGCTCAATGGAGCTAACTTCCTGGACTGGTACAGGAACCTGAGAATTGTTCTCACACAGGAACGAAAACTGTACGTCCTGGAGCAGCCCATTCCTGAGGCACCTCCTGCCACTGCCATGCGAGCTGACCGTGATGCTTATAAGAAGCATCAAGATGACGCATTAGATGTGTCCTGTCTCATGCTCGCGACCATGAACTCTGAGCTTCAGAAGCAGCATGAGTTGATGGGTGCTTATGATATGGTTGAACATCTTCGTCAACTATATCAAGGACAAGCTAGGCACGAGAGATTCGAGATCTCTAAGGCACTGTTTCAGTGCAAGATGCAAGACAGGACACCCGTAGGTCCATATGTACTCAAGATGATTGGGTATATAGAAAACCTACAGAGGTTGGGATTCCCCCTTGGCCAAGAACTGGCCACTGATTTGGTCTTGCAATCCTTGCCAGAGAGCTACAGTCAATTCGTCATGAACTACAACATGAATGAAATTGAGAAGCCACTGCCTGAGCTTCTGAGTATGTTGAGAACTGCTGAGATCAACCTTAAGAAGGTTAAGCCCAACTCCATTTTGATGGTGCAAAAGGGCAAAGGCAAGGGCAAGCCTAAAGGTAAGGGAAAGTCCCAAGCCAAGGGTAAAGGCAAGACACTGAAACCCAAAGGAGGGATCGCCAAGGATGCTACCTGCTTCCACTATGGTCAGACCGGGCATTGGAAGAGGAACTGTAAAGTCTACCTGGAAGATCTTAAGAAGAAGAGAAGTGAGACTTCTACTTCAGGTATATATGTTATAGAAGTTAATCTCTCTATTTCTTCATCATGAGTATTAGATACCGGATGTGCTTCTCACATTTATACTAATGTGCAGACGTTGAGAAATAGCAGGGCATTGACGAAGGGTGAGGTGGACCTACGAGTAGGCAATGGAGCACGGGTTGCTGCTGTTGATGTAGGGACTTACTATCTATCTCTGCCCTCTAGGCTTGTACTAGAACTAGATGAATGTTGTTATGTGCCTGCTCTTACTAAGAACATAATTTCAGTTTCTTGTTTGGACAAGAAAAGTTTTTAATTTATAATAAAGGATAAATGTTGTTCAGTTTATTTAAATGATATGTTCTATTGTAGTGCACCTCTGATTAACGGACTCTATATTCTAGACTTAGAGAACCCCATCTATAACATAAATATCAAAAGATTCAAATCAAATGAAATGAACCAAACCTATCTCTGGCACTGTCGCTTAGGTCATATAAATGACAAACGCTTATCCCAGATCCATAAAGATGGTTTGCTGGACTCATTTGATTTTGAATCATATGAGACATGTGAGTCATGCCTACTGGGCAAGATGACCAAGACTCCCTTTAGCGGACACAGCGAGAGAGCGACTGACTTGTTAGGACTTATACATAGTGATGTATGTGGACCTTTCAATGTCGCTGCTAGAGGTGGTTATCAGTACTTCATTACATTTACTGATGACTTCAATAGATATGGTTATGTGTATTTGATGATACATAAGTCATAATCCTTTGAAAAGTTCAAAGAATTCAAGAATGAAGTACAAAATCAGCTTGGCAAGAGTATTAAGATACTTCGATCAGATCGAGGTGGAGAATACCTTAGCCATGAGTTTCGTGACTATCTAGCTGAGTGTGGGATTCTATCCCAACTCACTCCTCCTCGAACACCACAGTGGAATGATGTATCTGAAAGGAGGAATCGTACCCTATTAGATATGGTACGATCTATGATGAGTCACACAGATCTTCCTATATCTCTTTGGGGCTATGCTCTGGACACATCAGCCTTCATACTTAACCGTGTTCCATCCAAGGCTGTGATAAAGACACCATATAGGATATGGACTGGGAGAGATGTCCATGTGTCTTTTATGAGGATTTAGGGTTGTGAGGCTTATGTTCGACGTCAAGTCTCGGACAAACTGGGACCCAAATCTGATAAGTGCTATTTTATAGGATATCCCAAGGAAACGAAGGGATATTACTTCTACATTCCCAGTCAGCATAAAGTAGTTGTGGCTAAGACTGGGGTTTTCTAGAAAGGGACTTTGTTTCTAGAAAAACTAGTGGGAGTATGTTCAATCTTGAAGAAGTTCAAGATATGGACCATAGCACTGAAGCCTTGATGGAAGTTGAACTGGAACCACAAAGTGTTGTGGATGATGAGTTTGTTCCACAAGGAGTTGAGGAACAACAACTAGTTTATGTAGACATACCTCTTCGTAGGTCTGATAGGGTACGTCGTGAGCCTGAGAGATACTCATTTCTCTTGTCTGACCATGATGACGCTATGCCCATTGAGAATGAGCCTACCTCTTATCAGGAAGCTGTGATGAGACCAGATTCTGAGAAATGGCTAGAGGCCATGAGATCCAAAATGGAATCCATATACACCAACCAAGTATGGACTTTGGTTGATCCACCTGAAGGGATAAAACCCATTGGGTGTAAGTGGGTCTTTAAGAGAAAGACTGACATGGATGGACTGATATATAAGGGTCGTCTGGTAGCTAAAGGTTTCAAACAAATTCATGGTATTGACTATGATGAAACCTTTTCTCCAATAGCGATGTTTAAGTCCATTCGGATCATGCTTGTTATTGTAACATACCATGATTATGAGATTTGGCAGATGGACGTCAAAACCGTGTTTCTAAATGGAAACCTGCTCGAGGATGTGTACATGACACAACCTGAGGGTTTTGTAGATCCACAGCATACTGCAGAGTATGCAAGCTGCATAAGTCCATTTATGGACTAAAGCAAGCTTCTCGGAGCTGGAATCTTCGATTCGATGATGCGATCAAATAGTTTGGTTTCATCAAGAATGAAGATGAACCCTGTGTCTACAAGAAGGTTGTAGGGAACACAGTTATTTTCCTTGTATTGTATGTGGATGACATACTACTCATTGGAAACGACATCCCTTTGCTGCAGTCTGTAAAGACTTGGCTAGGGAATTGTTTCTCAATGAAGGACTTAGGTGAAGCAACCCGTATTATAGGAATACAGATCTATAGAGATAGATCTAAGAGATTGCTTGGCCTAAGTTAGAGTACATATATTGACAAGGTATTACTACGGTTTGCCATGCAGAACTCTAAGAAGGAATTTCTGCCGATGTCACATGGTGTGAATCTTTCGAAGACTTGAAGTCCCTCTTCTAGAGAGGAGATTGACCGCATGGATACGATCCCTTATGCCTCAGCTATAGGATCTATCATGTACGCCATGTTATGTACTCATCCTGATGTTTCGTATGCTTTGAGCATGACGAGCAGATACCAGTCAGATCCAGGTGAAAGTCACTCGATAGCAGTCAACAATATTCTTAAGTACTTGAGAAGGACTAAAGAATATTTCTTAATATATGGAGGTGATAATGAGCTAGCTATAAAGAGTTACAGTGATGTCAGCTTCCAAACTGACCAGGATGATTATAGATCACAGTCTGGGTTCATGTTTTGCTTGAATGGTGGTGCTGTGAGCTGGAAGAGTTCGAAGCAGGACACAGTTGCTAATTCTACAACAGAGGCCGAGTATATTGCTGCATCAGAAGTAGCAAAGGAGGCAATTTGGATCCACAAGTTCATTACTGAGATTGGGGTGGTTCCTAGCATAGCTGATCCGATAGAGCTCTATTGTGACAACAATGGAGCAATTGCGCAGGCTAAGGAACCTCGCTCACACCAGCGGACCAAACACATACTACGACGCTTCCATCTCATTCAAGAGATCATCGATAGAGGAGATGTGAAAGATTTGCAGAGTACCCACAGAGGCTAACATCGCAGATCCCTTGACCAAGGCTTTGGCACAGAGAAAGCATGATGGTCACATTAGGTCATTGGGCCTTAGAGCCTACACTGATTGACACTAGTGCTAGTGGGAGATTGTTAGTTATAGCCCTAGAGCCAATCATATGATGATTGTTGTATGGACTCATTGTATCATATTCCTATGTATATAAAGATATTTGTTTTGGTTATTATACTTACTTGTATTGGTGCCAAATAATTAAGTATAATAACGTCCTTGAGTAGAAGGTTCTTATCTATATCAATCGATTGGTTGAATCGATAGTGAGATGATATAGAGAACACTACTCTTAATTATTCCTAGTCAAGTATTAACATTCAGGGATAATGTTAATGTGATGAGACTAGCATGTAGGTCAACTCGATGACTTGATCTCACAAGTCATGGATATAGAGATATCAAGTTGACACATGGGTATGCATTGGAGAATGTATACTGAATGACCCGCCATGAGAAAGTATCATGGATCGTTATATGAGTGTCATATACTTTCTCATGTGACTATTAGTATGACTATTAGTCCTTGGACCTGAAGTCGCCATGGTTCCCTACACAAGGAGTTGCATACTTTGGCTTAGTCAAATGTCACCCGTAACTGGGTGGACTACAAAGCCGATTACTGGGTATATAATGAATTATACAGAGGGATGTGAGTGATTTAGATGGGATCTATCCCTCCTATATAACGGGAGCGACATCGATATTCTTGATAGAGTGAGACCACGAAGTGCATGGCCATGCCCAAATGAGTCAATATGAGATATTGAGCTCATTTGATTATAGTGAGTCTACTTGGAGTTCAAGATTTAGATTGATCAGAGGATGACACTGTCTATACCTCAAATTGATCAACCTAGATGTCAAGGATAGAAGGACATTGTCATATATTGTGAAGAGTCACAATTAGTAGTCACAAGGTGATGTTGGATCTCAACATTCTTGTAACTTGGGCTGTAATAATGTGTTGCTAGATACCGCTCTTTACTTATGCTTCTAAATGAGTTTTGGAGCATTACCAATGTTACAAGAACCTATAGGGTCACACACAAAGGGTAATTAGATGGACAATAGGTTCATATGATGAACCAAGAGGATTAGGTTCATGTGATGAACCAAATTGGATTAAGAGTAATCCAAACTAGACTAATTGAGTTGGACTCAATTTGATTCATGTGTCCAATGAGTCTAATTTAGATTATGACTCATTGAATTAATTTAATTTAATGGATAGAGATTCAATAAATTAAATTGACTTAAATTAAAGGTTGGATTTGATCAACCATGGGAGAATTTAAGTCAAGTTTGACTTGACTTGAGAGGGAAGATGAAGAGTCAAATTTGACTTGACCATTGCCACCTCATTTGTGAGTTGGCATTAGGTGGGCCAATAATGATGTTCCACATCATCAAGGTTGATTTATGTGTGTGCCACCTCATGAGGGAAATCAAGAGTTGTGACTCTTGGAATTCCATGGAGTTTAAAACTCCTCATGAAGTGGCCGACCACTATTCAATGGTTGTGAGTTTCATTTTTGTTTTGTAACTCCATCTTCTTCCTCCTTGTTTCTTCTTCTCTCCCTCTCCTCCACCTTGGCCGAAACCTTCAAGGGTGCTAGCACACTCTAAGGTTTCTTCTCCACCTTTTGTTCGTGTGGATACACATAGAGGGGTGTTCACTTGACACCCTTGAGATCCTGAGAACCTTGGACGAGCGGGATAAGCGAAGGGCTTCGCATCAAAGGTATAAACTCCTAAACATGTAGATCTAGGATTAGAAAACTTATACATGTAAAATTTTAATATTCACACGGATCCGGTGGCATGGGATTTCGAGGTTTCCGCAACGCAAAAGCGGTTTTTGCGGCTCGAAAATCCCAACAAGGACAAGGCACCGGATTTGACTTGGTTACAACCGGGGTGGTTGTTAATCCAAGGAAGATGATCATACTAAAAACTCCTTCAGGAGGAGAAGCTTCTTACAATGATGAAGCGCAAAAAATAGAAGCTTAACTACAGAGAAAGCATACAAGTGTAAAAAGAATGAATTGCTTGAGTTGTTTAAAAACTTCTGGACCAAGGCTGTATTTATAGCCTTGGTCGGGGCGCCCCGAAGGGGTTCTGGGTGCCCTTGCGGGGAGGGGGGGAGGATAAAACTTTATCCCCCAACGTTCAGATTGTGACTGACGCGTTCTGGTCAAAAGTCAACTCTGGGCGCCCGGAAGGGTTCCGGGCACCCCGGAGGGAAAAGTCAACCCCGTTGACTTTTTCCAGCCCGGGTCTTCTCCTCCGGCTCTGTTCGCCTCAGACTGAGTCTTCTGCTCGCTTGGGTGATCTCTGCCATCCGGAATAGGGCTCACCCGAACCCAACTTTCGGTCTTCTCGAGCAGGCTTCCGCTCTGGCTTCTCATCCCTCGGAATCACCGCGTACTTCCTTCTCGTCCGCTAGCATACTCATTCGCAGTCTTCGTCCCTTGGTCGCACCCCGTGCCGCCTTTTCTCTAGCTACGTCTCTTGCTCCTCGAGCAGTCTTCCGCTCCGGCTTAACGTCCCTCTGAACCATCGTACACTTCCTTCTCGTCCTCCGGTGTACTCTTCCGCAGCGCCTCATCCCTCGGACGCACCGCGTGTCTTTCTTCTCGCTAGATGCCTCTTTCGCTCGACTACCTGTGCTCCTAAGCTCCTGCACACTTAGACACAAGGTTAAAAACACACAAGAGCTAACTTAACTTGTTGATCATACCAAAACAACCTTGGGGTTCCAACAATCCTTAGACCTGAAGTCACTACGGTTCCCTACATAACGAGTTGTGTACTTTGGTATCGACAAACGCCACATGTAACAAGGTGAACAATAGAATCAATCATTGAGTATGTAATGAATTATGTGGAAGAATGTGAGAGATGTAGATGGAATCTATCCCTTCCATTTGACGAAAGCGATATCTATGGGCCCCTTGATTAATAGAACACAAGAAAGCATGGCCATGCGTAAATAAGTCAATATGAGATATTGAGTTTATTTGATTGAGTGTGTCTACTTAGAGATCAAGAAATACAAAGGTTGATAAAAGGATGACACAGTCTATGCCTCATTGATCAATCTAGATATCAAGGATCGAGGGACTAAGTCATACAAGATAATAGCCATGGACAGGTTAGGTTGGAACTCGACTTTCTCATCACTTGGGTAGCAATGATGCCTTGCTAGATGCCACTCATTGATTATGTATCTAAATGTTGATTTGGGTACATTACCAACGTTACGAGAACCTATTGGGTCACACATAAAGAACAAGTAGATATGAAGATGAGTTCATATAATGAATCATTGAATTAAGTCTAATCTGAATTGGACTTATTGAGTAAGACTCAATTGGATTTAATTATTGGATTAAGTCCAATTCAAATTAGACTCATTGAATCAATTCGAATGATTGGAATGATGATTCATTGAATTCGAAATTGCATGAGAATCAATGAGTTAGACTCATTGGGTGAACTTGAGTTCACCAAGGAAGTTGAATGGTCAAAATTGAACCATTGGATTGAATGGTCAATTTTGAGCCATTGGATTGGAAGATGAAAGGGTAAAACCCTTTGGTATTCATGAGATGGATATATATATCATTTTGGATGATATTTTCATAAGGTGAAAAACCTTTAGTCTTCTTTTTCTTCCTCCTTCCCTCTCTTGGCCGAAACTCCTTGCGGTTTCTAACACAACCTTAGGTGGTTTCCATCTCTATCTTATGAGTTTGTGAGATAAACGAAGGCAAGGCTTGTTTGTGTGGATACTGTAGAGGCACAAATGTGTGATCGTGCTGAGATCCAAGCTGTCTGGAGTCCGTGAGCATGCATCAAAGGTATAACCACTATCATGTAACTTAGTATAAGTTATTTTCTTTCCATTTCGCATGGATCTCCTTGAGGAACTAGAAGTTTTCCACTGCGCTTTCATGTGTTTAGCGCCCTAATTCCTTACAGTGGTATCAGAGCCACTTGCGAAGGGATATACTAAGTTTTAGAATTTTATATGTGATATAGAAATTGTATGATAGGTTTACTGTGATTTACAAAATTATGAGTCTCGGTCAGACTATAAGTCTTGGCTAGATTGTGAGTCTCGGCTAGACTATGAGTCTCAGCCAGATTGTGAGTCTCGGCCAAATTCTGAGTTTTGATCGAAATTAGTGTTTTGTTGAGAACGAAACATAGTTAATATATAACCAACTAGGTCTCAGCCGTTGCGTTGCGGCTCATAATTTATTGTTGAAATCATAGTAAATTTATGTTATAAGGATATTGTGAATATATATGACATGGTGCATGGTTATGACCCTTGAACCCCTATGTGATTGTGTGTGATGTTATAATTCATAATACGACATGCATGTCGTGCCTTCATCCTTTTATTCTTATTGTAATTTTAGACTACACTTGAATGTAACTCGAGTTTCTTTAGATTTTGTAATGTACAAAATAGAAAGGACTTAGTCTACTGGATGACAGGTGAAAAGGAAGGAAGGACAACAACACATGATGACCAAGAAAGCGCTTGGAGAAGTTGCTTTTGTTGGTGCGGTTAGCACTAACGGTCTAACTCAGGTTTTGATGAATGACAAATCAGGTTAAGTTAGGTTTGTTGCTGTCTGACACTTTTATCAAGTGTGCAGGAAAAGTCCAGCTAGGTCGACGGGCTGACCGGATAGCTGGCGAGAAGTCCAAGCGGGTCGACGGGCTGACCGGACGCTTGGCAAGAAGTCCAGTTAGGTCGACGGGCTGACCGGATAGCTGGCGAGAAGTCCAAGCGGGTCGACGGGCTGACCGGACGCTTGGCGAGAAGTCCAGACGGGTCGACGGGCTGACCGGACGTCTGGCAGGTAAGTGAGGTAAGTCACTGGAAGGGAGTGACTGTGAGGACGCGTTCCCGGGAAGGGGACATTAGGCGTCGATCCGGCTTAGATCCATTTCGGATGTCTAAGTCGAGATCGTGACTAGATTCCGGTCTCGGAAAGACGGAATCTAAGTCATACTCTTTCTTATCCATCTATTGAACTTTAACTGTGCTAACAATCTGTTTTACAGGATACATATTTGCCTCGGACTAACCCTGTTTTGCAGGAAAAAGGAGCTTTCTGAAACAAGGTGGTCCGGGCGCCCGGAGGGGATCCGGCCCGGAAGGCAAATTTCATCCAGCCGAGTCGTCGCCACGTGGAGCATCATGGTTCGTGCAGCTACGTCACGTTCCAGGCGCCCGGAAGGGATCCAGGCGCCCGGGACAGCATATAAAAGAAGCCCCAGGTAGGAGCTTCAAATATATCAAGTCTTCACTGAGAACTTACTGCTTGCTCTGCTGCTCTACGCTCCTGCGACGCCACGAGGCTATTCCGACAAAGCGCTTTCTTAAAGTCTAACTCTTCTTCTCTTGTCGGTATTTTATTTCTGTCAATTCTTGTACTTATTTGTAATCTTCATTCGAATTGATAGTGATTGCCCAACGAAAGTACTCACGGAGTACGGGCCTTCGAGTAGGAGTCGTCACAGGCTCCGAACGAAGTAAAAAACACCTGTGTCTATTTTAGTTTTCCGCTGCGTTTATACTCATCTTTATCGAATCGATATTCACCCCCCCTCTATCGAATCCAACGGTCTTACAAGTGGTATCAGAGCAGGTACCGCTCTGATTTGGTGCAACCACCAATCAGACAGGGGGTGAAATATTTTTCAATTCCAAACTGATATTATTATCTTTTTGGAAGATTTTTTTCGTTACACTTAGAGTTTCTATTTTTTCCGCACTGCTAATCCAAGACGAAGTCTTGGGATTTTTTTTTCCAGTTAATTTAGTGTATGCAGGATAAGATGTCTCAACAAGAAGGCTTCAGCACAGTACGTCCTCCCCTATTCAACGGGGATGATTTTTCGTACTGGAAGAGGAGAATGGAGGTCTACATGAAGACAGACTACGACCAATGGATGAGCGTCACAAAGGCTTACAAAATTCCAGTAGACAACTCCGGGAAAATAGTAGACCCTGAAGAATGGACAAATGATTTAAAGAAAAAGGCATCAATTGAAAACAAAGCCATCAATACTCTACACTGCGGACTAACACGAGAAGAACTGAACCGGGTCGGACCGCATGAAAACGCTAAGGAGCTTTGGGATAAACTGATTGAGCTGCACGAAGGAACAAGCGACGCGAAGGTAACAAAAAGAGATTTGCTGTTAAACAAAATTTTTAATATAAAAATGCAGGAAGGAGAAACGACAAGTCAGCTCCACGCGAGGGTCAAAGATTTTCTCAACGGTCTCCACGCGATAGGCCACCAAATGGAGAACCGAGACTTAATAAGGTACGCGTTAAATGCTTTTCCGCGAAATAATTTGTGGGCATCAATTGTAGATGCCTACAAAATTTCAAAAAATTTATCTAAATTAAAATTGGATGAACTCTTCTGTGAATTAGAACTTCATGAGCAAACTAACGCCGGGGTCGAGAAAGGTGTAGCTTTATTCGCAGGTTCCTCTAAAGAAAAGAAGAACAAACCCGAATCTGAAGAAGATTCCGATCAAGACTCTGAAGACGAAGAACACCTGGTGAACCTGGTAAGGAAAATGTTCACCAGGAAAAAGAGAAGCTTCAGCAAACAGGATCTTCAAAAGATCAGTTCGCCAGCCGACTCAAGAAATGTCACATGTTTCGGATGTAACAAAAAGGGGCACTACAAGAACGAATGCCCAAGATTGAAACTTGACAAACCAAAGTCAACAAAGAAGAAAGCCCTCAAAGCAACATGGGACGATTTCTCCTCAGACGAATCGGAGGGAGAAAGGCAAAAGCACCAAAGTCACCTCGCGCTGATGGCTCGCGAAGAGGAATCGGAAGACGGGTCCGAACCCGAATCGAGCCACGAGTCCGCACTCATTTCCGAAGGTTCCGAAGAGGTATACCTAAACTTAAATCGTAAATTCTTTAGAATTATCTCGTGTTTAAATAAAAAATTAGTTAAATTGGAAAATGAAAATAAATCACTTCTTGAGGAAAATCAAAACCTCAAGGAACAATTAAAAAATTCGAATCCAACTCAAGATCGAACACTTGAGGAGGAGAATTTATCATTAAAAAATGAAATTAATAAGTTAAAAGAATTGTTGGAAAAATTCACAACAAGATCTAAAAATTTAGATTTAATTCTAAATAACCAAAAGGCATGCTATAATAAAACCGGACTTGGATATAAGTCAAACTCAAACAAAACCTTTAAATCATTATTAACCCAACACAAAGCAACTAAACAAGCTTGGGTCCCGAAAGCGTGCTTAACCACACAAGTAGGACTTAATCAATTCTATATACCTAAAGATAAAATACATTATATAAACTTGAATAAATCAGATCAAAAACTAAAATATAAATTTAACTTAAAATCAAAATTCAAAACTCAACAAAACTTAGACTATCACCAAGTTGATTATAATTATAAAAAGAATCGACACAAACCCAAAATCTAAATTAATGGCCAATAAATCAGGGGGAGGCTCCAGAATAGCTGGCACCTCCAAAACTAACCTACCCGACAGGGTAATCCAAAAACAAACTAACCCGGCAGGGAAATTAGGATTAGTTGAAGAGAGACCAAGTTTAACTTGAATCATGGTACCGGTGAAGTTTTTTGATGATAGTACGTTTGGGAAGCTTGGGCATCGCATGTCTAGAAAGATATGGCTTCGATCTGGTGCATTTGGCCAAGTGGAACTGACCGAAGCTACCCTTAAACGAATCCTAACCAGTTAGACCAAGATTTAGTACTAAGTTCCATGGATAGGACTATTCGGAAAATTTCGAAAGGTTGGTTACTTCTAATGATGTCCATGTGACTCACCAAGCTTAGAAATTTATCCGAAGAATGCCTATTTGTGGAAACCAAAACTAAATCTGAATCTAACACAAGTTAAATCAAACTCTATAATTAAAAATCTAATTTCATCTCACAAAATCATAGGATTCCCTGATTGATAATATAGATCGGATGAGATGAATAAGGCTTAATTTTTTTTAACTTAAAAAAAAAATTAATTTCAAACTTAAAAATTAAATTCAAAATTTTAATTTTAAACTTAAAAACTAATTTCAAAAATTTTAATTTTAAACTTTTCAAAATTTTAAACTTAAAAAATAATTTCAAAAATTTTAATTTTAAACTTTTCAAAATTTTAAACTTAAAAAATTAATTTCAAAACTTTAATTTTAAACTTAAAAATTAATTTCAAAACTTTAATTTTAAACTTAAAATTACTTTCAAAATTTTAAACTTAAAAACTAATTTCAAAAATTTTAATTTTAAACTTTTCAAAATTTTAATTTTAAACTTAAAAAAAAATTAATTTCAAACTTAAAAATTAAATTCAAAATTTTAATTTTAAACTTAAAAACTAATTTCAAAAATTTTAATTTTAAAATTTTTAAAATTTTAAACTTAAAAACTAATTTCAAAAATTTTAATTTTAAACTTTTCAAAATTTTAAACTTAAAAAATTAATTTCAAAACTTTAATTTTAAACTTAAAAACTAATTTCAAAAATTTTAATTTTAAACTTTTCAAAATTTTAATTTTAAACTTAAAAAAAAATTAATTTCAAACTTAAAAATTAAATTCAAAATTTTAATTTTAAACTTAAAAACTAATTTCAAAAATTTTAATTTTAAACTTTTCAAAATTATAAACTTAAAAACTAATTTCAAAAATTTTAATTTTAAACTTTTCAAAATTATAAACTTAAAAACTAATTTCAAAAATTTTAATTTTAAACTTTTCAAAATTTTAACTTAAAAAATTAATTTCAAAACTTTAATTTTAAACTTAAAAATTAATTTCAAAACTTTAATTTTAAACTTAAAATTACTTTCAAAATTTTAAACTTAAAAACTAATTTCAAAAATTTTAATTTTAAACTTTTCAAAATTTTAATTTTAAACTTAAAAAAAAATTAATTTCAAACTTAAAAATTAAATTAAAAATTTTAATTTTAAACTTAAAAACTAATTTCAAAATTTTAATTTTAAACTTTTCAAAATTTTAATTTTAAACTTTTCAAAATTTAATTTTAAACTTAAAAATTAATTTCAAAATTTTAATTTTAAACTTAAAAATTAATTTCAAAACTTTAACTTTAAACTTAAAAATTATTTTCAAAATTTTAATTTTAAACTTAAAAATTAATTTCAAAACTTTAACTTTAAACTTAAAAATTAATTTCAAAACTTTAATTTTAAACTTAAAAAATTAATTTCAAAACTTTAATTTTAAACTTAAAAAATTAATTTCAAAACTTTAATTTTAAACTTAAAAATTACTTTCAAAATTTTAAACTTAAAAATTAATTTCAAAATTTTAATTTTAAACTTAAAAATTAATTTCAAAATTTTAATCTTAAAATTCTAAATTAGTTTTAATCTCAATTAAAAAAAAAAATATTTACTTAAATAATGATTGATTAAAAATTGATAAACTAAGACTAACATAAAAATCCTACTTGTTGTAGGAAACCAAGTGGATTTTGGACAGTGGTTGCTCCAAACATATGACTGGAGATCACACCAAGTTTACTCAATTAACCTACAAAAGCCTAGGAACAGTTGCCTTTGGAAACAACGGTAAACTCAAGGTAATTGGTATAGGTAATATTGAATTAAAAATAGATTTCATAATTTCAAATGTTCTACTTGTTGAAAATTTTAAATATAATCTTCTGAGTATAAGTCAATTATGTGACACTAAGTATAAGGTAAAATTTCTATCCACAGAATGTTTGATCAAACATCTAGATAATCCAACTATAAGCCTAAAAGGCTTTAGAAAAGACAATATCTATGCCATCAACTTAACTACTTCTTCAGTCAAGTGTTATTTAACGCAAAAAGAAGAAACCTGGTTATGGTACAGAAGAATGTCGCACACCCATTTCAGAAACATAAGTAAATTAAATGGTCTAGTTAGAGGCTTACCAAAATTACCTAACTTAGATTCAACAATATGTAATGCTTGTCAACAAGGCAAACAAACAAAATCTACCCACAAACCAATTAATGAATCCCAAACCAACTCAGTCCTAGAACTTTTACACTTAGATTTGTTTGACTCCCACGGGGTCAAATCAATAAATGGAAGTCTGTACTGTTTAGTTATAATAGATGACTATTCTAGGTTCACTTGGGTCAAATTCTTAAAAAATAAAGATGAAACCTTTGAAGTTTTTACGAATTTCTGCAAACAAATTGAAAATGAAAAAGGCATAAAAATTAAAAGAATCAGAAGTGATAATGGAGGAGAATTTAAAAATCATAATTTTGATAAATTTTGCCTTGAAAATGGCTACCATCATGAATTTTCTTGCCCTAAAACTCCCCAACAAAATGGAATTGTAGAAAGGAAAAATAGAACCTTACTTGAAGCATCTAGAACTATGCTAAATGAATATAACTTACCTAAATATTTTTGGGCAGAAGCTGTTAGTACAGCCTGCTATGTACAAAACCGAACAACACTAAACAAAAACCACAATAAAACATTTTTTGAAATATTTTACAACAAACAACCTAATATAAAATACTTTAAGGTATTTGGCTGTCCAGCCTTTATCCTAAATACTAGAGAACACTTAGGCAAATTCACTTCCAAAATAGAAAATGGAATTTTTCTAGGTTACTCTCTGAATAGCAGAGGCTACAAAATTTATAATAAAATCACTTTGAGAATTGAGGAAACCACCAATGTAAAATTCAAAGAATCCAATCAAAACCTAGAACAAAACCAACCAGTTGACTCTGTTCACGAACATATCAATTCTGAGGGAACAAACCAAACCCAAAATCATGAAGAAGAAGAACAACTACAAGAAAGTCAACCTCCTAGAACCATAAGAGTTAACCCAAATCATCCTACTAATCAAATAATTGGTGACCCAGACCTGAGGGTCCAAACTAGGTCATCTTTCAGAAACCTAAGTCAAATCTCATTAATCTCAAATAGTGAACCCAAAACTGTAGCCGAATCTCTACTTGACCCAGACTGGGTCATAGCTATGCAAGAAGAATTAGCTCAATTTGAGCGCAATGAAGTTTGGGACCTAGTACCTCCACCTAACGATAAGAAAATAATAGAAACCAAATGGGTATTTCGAAACAAGTTAAGTGAAACTGGAGAAATTACTAGGAACAAAGCCAGGTTAGTTGCCAAAGGGTTCAGTCAAGTTGAAGGACTTGACTATGATGAAACTTATGCCCCGGTAGCTAGACTAGAGTCTATTAGAATGTTACTAAGCTATGCAGCCCATAAAGGATTCAAACTATACCAAATGGATGTCAAGTCTGCCTTTCTTAATGGATTGATAAAAGAAGAAGTTTATGTAGGTCAGCCACCAGGTTTTGAAAGCCTAGAACACCCTGATTATGTCTACAAATTAAAAAAGGCATTATATGGACTTAAACAGGCACCTAGGGCATGGTATGAAAGACTAACCTCTTACTTAACCTCTAAAGGGTTCAATCAAGGTCAAATTGACCCAACACTATTTGTGAAATCAATAAAAGAAGATATTTTTATAGCTCAAATTTATGTAGATGATATCATCTTTGGTTCAACCAACTCAGAATTTTTAAATGAATTTACAAACCTAATGGAACACGAATTCGAAATGAGTCTGGTAGGAAAATTAACTTATTTTCTAGGGTTACAAGTCAAACAAACAAATGAAGGAAATTATATTTATCAACAAAAATATACTAAGGAGTTACTTAGAAAATTTGGAATGGAAAATACTAAAGAAATAAAAACACCTATGGCCGTAAACACAATCCTGGATGATGATCCTAATGGAAAACCAGTAGACTTAAAACATTATCGGAGCGCAATAGGTAGTCTACTTTACTTAACTGCAAACCGACCTGACATTTTATTTGCAGTTAGTATGTGTGCTCGATACCAAACCTGTGCTAAAGAATCTCATTTGACTCAAGTCAAAAGAATCTTTAGATACCTCAAAGGAACCACGAATGTAGGTATTTGGTATCCTAGGACCAACAACTTTGAATTAATAGGATATTCTGATTCAGATTATGCCGGATGCAAATTAGACCGTAAAAGCACAAGTGGTGGATGCCAACTACTTGGTCCATCCCTTGTCAGCTGGTTTAGTAGAAAGCAACACTGTGTTGCACTATCTACAACTGAGTCAGAATACATAGCTATAGGCGAGTGTGTTGCACAAATATTATGGATGATGCATACTCTAAAAGATTTCAACTTAAATATCACAAATGTAAAAGTATTAATTGATAATATAAGTTCGATTAACTTAACTAAGAATCCTGTGCATCATTCAAGAACCAAACATATTGAAGTTAGGCATCACTTCATCAGGGATCATGTTACTAAAGGTGATATTGAACTCAAGTACATTGAGTCTAAATCAAATTTAGCTGACATTTTTACAAAACCACTCCCTGAAAGTGAATTTAGCAACTTACGACGACAATTAGGGATGTGCTCAATAGCCTAGGAAATTTCAAAAATCCTTTCAAAAATGATTTTATCAACTTATAGGCTAAACTTGTTTGTTTTCAAAATTTCCATTCTTAGACTTTCAAAAACAGTTTTGGCCTTAGACTAAGTTTACATCCTTAGAAAGCATGTACCCATAGGACTAGTTTTTGAGCATCTCACCAACACCCTAGGGTTACCTTGCTTGTGTTTGACAAACATAGAAAGGGGTGAGATGCATAGGCCAACTGTCTAGACTTAAGATGCTTATTTCAGTGCATCAGCATAAGTCTGGACGTTAAATACAAATCAGATATTAATCAGATTAAAGTTCATCAGTCAAGTCAAACACTGATTGATTATAATTAACTTAATCTGACTAACCTAGTGAACGCTACTATCTTCTGATAGTTAGTTAGTACCTAATTGGTTAGACAGCTGGTTAGAGATAGGTATCAAATTCAGGGGGAGAAATATAACTATTTAGTTTTCCAAATAGAATTTTAAACTTAATTTTGATAACAACTTGCTTTAAACAAGTTTTCAAACTTTATACTCCCCCAAGTCAATTTGATCTTTTCTTGGATTTAAAAACTCAGTTATTTTTCAAGGTCTTATTGTTTTCAGTAATTCTCACTATGTTTGTTTACCCTCATTTTTTGATGTATGCCAAAGGGGGAGGGTTAGGTTGGTTAAGTTAGAGCAACTTAATGCAAACTTGAAAAACTAACTTAAACCTTAAAAACCTCAATAATCATGATTGATTCTTGCATATTTTTATCACTAACTTAACCAGGTTGTCATTCCATCAAAAAGGGGGAGATTGTTGGTGCGGTTAGCACTAACGGTCTAACTCAGGTTTTGATGAATGACAAATCAGGTTAAGTTAGGTTTGTTGCTGTCTGACACTTTTATCAAGTGTGCAGGAAAAGTCCAGCTAGGTCGACGGGCTGACCGGATAGCTGGCGAGAAGTCCAAGCGGGTCGACGGGCTGACCGGACGCTTGGCAAGAAGTCCAGTTAGGTCGACGGGCTGACCGGATAGCTGGCGAGAAGTCCAAGCGGGTCGACGGGCTGACCGGACGCTTGGCGAGAAGTCCAGACGGGTCGACGGGCTGACCGGACGTCTGGCAGGTAAGTGAGGTAAGTCACTGGAAGGGAGTGACTGTGAGGACGCGTTCCCGGGAAGGGGACATTAGGCGTCGATCCGGCTTAGATCCATTTCGGATGTCTAAGTCGAGATCGTGACTAGATTCCGGTCTCGGAAAGACGGAATCTAAGTCATACTCTTTCTTATCCATCTATTGAACTTTAACTGTGCTAACAATCTGTTTTACAGGATACATATTTGCCTCGGACTAACCCTGTTTTGCAGGAAAAAGGAGCTTTCTGAAACAAGGTGGTCCGGGCGCCCGGAGGTCCGGGCGCCCGGAAGGCAAATTTCATCCAGCCGAGTCGTCGCCACGTGGAGCATCATGGTTCGTGCAGCTACGTCACGTTCCAGGCGCCCGGAAGGGATCCAGGCGCCCGGGACAGCATATAAAAGAAGCCCCAGGTAGGAGCTTCAAAGATATCAAGTCTTCACTGAGAACTTACTGCTTGCTCTGCTGCTCTACGCTCCTGCGATGCCACGAGGCTATTCCGACAAAGCGCTTTCTTAAAGTCTAACTCTTCTTCTCTTGTCGGTATTTTATTTCTGTCAATTCTTGTACTTATTTGTAATCTTCATTCGAATTGATAGTGATTTCCCAACGAAAGTACTCACGGAGTACGGGCCTTCGAGTAGGAGTCGTCACAGGCTCCGAACGAAGTAAAAAACACCTGTGTCTATTTTAGTTTTCCGCTGCGTTTATACTCATCTTTATCGAATCGATATTCACCCCCCCTCTATCGAATCCAACGGTCTTACAGCTTTGACCTAGGTTGATTTATCGCTCTTCTCATTGGCTTGAGATGATCGTAGTTTATGGGGGCCATAACCATGTCACGTTTTAATTTATGCATATATGTGATGTGTGCTTTGATTGTATTCAATAGATGTCTAGTTTAAATATAATCAGGTCCTTTTAATATATGCCTACCAAAGTTTAGTACTCATTTCTAGCTCGATCAATTACAGTCAGGTTTTGCCAAAGCAAAGTGACTCAATTTATCTTGCTAGAGTGTGACAGGACAATTGTGATGTCCGACTATTAAACTTGGGTGTGACTTAACTAAGTTATCTCATTTAGATTGAGAGCTTAGAGGCATATCCCATAAGATGGAATTCAAATTGTACTAATCTTGGGCGATTAGCTAAAGCTAACTCAATGTGAGCTATAATATGAATTTCATAAGATAGGCAAATAAACAAATAGCATTGTTCATCTAGCTATACAAGAGTTGTATTTGATGCAATTGGTATATGATGTCTACCTACATTATATGAGTCTTGGGTGATTAGCCAAAGCTAACTCAAGATGAGCTATAATATGGATCTTGTCCCACATGAATGTTATTTTGATTGGATTTAGAGCTAGTAGTGTGGGTAAAATCACAACCATGACTTGCTCCTACCCAGCTTTATAATTCTGTGGGAGAATCATTTAATTAAAAGCCTAATTAAATGATCGATATATGATACTAAGTTTTGCATTATGTTGTTATAGATTACCATATCGTCAAATATGTCGAACACTCTTTCTCTGCGATCTGTCCTTGATAAGGACAAGCTCAATGGAGCTAACTTCCTGTACTGGTACAAAAACTTTAGAATAGTTCTCAAGAAAGAACGGAAACTATACATCCTAGAGCAGCCTATTCCTGAAGCACCCCCACTACTATAAAATACCGAAAAAGGCGAATAACCATAACAGAACTTTTAGAAATTTTTCGGAGCTCGTATGACGAGTTTACGGGGGATAAAAACTGGACCCCGGGAAAACTTGTTTAGGCTACCCCATTGAATGAAGAAAAGTTTTATTATTCTTTTCCTATTTCCTTTTCTTTTTCTTTTTCTCCTGTTACTGTGCCGTGTCCTTCTCGTTTCTTCCCTTCCCCCGCGTGCCGAGCCTCACCTGATGCCACTCCTCGCACCTAATTGATGGCGGGTTCCTCCTCCCCGATTGTACAAAACCTAAGTCTAGACATCGTGCCCTACTTCTCCACTTTGTCTTCCCCCAACCTGACGCACGCAAACGCCTCGCATCACCCTTGCTCTGCCACTTCGCCGAGCGACGGCGCCGATCGACTCCATAACCGACGCCGATCGACACCACAGCCGACGCCGACCCCGATCCGCCGTTTCCCCTCTATTCCTCGGCCACCTTCGCACGAATGCATCCCGGCAGAGCACCCCCTCACTGATCTCTTCGACATCTTGATCGCGCTGGCACCCTGTGTCCGCCGCCCGTGCCCTAGATTGGGACCACCTGATCGCCAGCGCCGATCAAGCCAACAACCCCTGTGCCCTTGCGCAGTGTTCGATTCCTCCTCTTCTCTGGATTTTCTCCGTTGGTTCTGTGCCCTTGCACTGTCGCCGCAGGCCCACCGTAGCCACATCCGAGCCCTTCCTCTGTGCCCTAGCAGCGTGGTCACGCTGCGCCACTAATTGTCGGATCCCTGGTCGTCACAGAAAATAAGAGAATAAGATTAGGGTAAGGACGGTAGTGTTATGTTTTCCCCAATTCTTGTGCTAGCGGGTTAATTGATCACATTAGCATTTCTGGTTTCCAGCAGCGGCTCCGTTCTTGTTCCGGTAGCAAACGTCTTCGATTTTGGATCAATAGTGATACATCCGAATTGAGGTGAGGTAGGAGTTAGATATATTTTGGTAATTTGATTTCTAATCGAGTTAGCAATAATTGTTAACTTAGGTTCATGTGTAGATTTTTAATGTAATCAAATAGTGGGTTGACTAGGGTTAAGGAAACTAACCCTAGTTTACCAATTGATTTTATTTAATTAAGGGTTGGTGTCTATGTTGATCAGGGTGTTTCCTAATTAGGTTAGGGTATTTTATTTAGTTGCTTAATGCATATGAATTTAGCTAAATAAAATATATTTATATTGGTGACACAGGATTTTGATGCGAGACAAGTATCTCGACGTCGAATTTGGACCGGATTAGACCTTTTGATTGGAGGTGGGTACCTTGACTTATCTTTTAGATATGCCATTTGATATGCATAGTAATTTTTAATAAGTAGTAATGATTATGTTTCATATTTGCATCGGTTTGTCACTACTAGATACCTGTTACATGCTTATTTACCTGTTATTCATTTCATGTTATTACCACCTGATTATATATGCTTAAAGAGGTAGTGACATACCCATGCTTTATTATGTTCAGGACCTAGGTTTTGATACCTTATTTGACCTGTGTACCTAGACTATTGATTTGATTCATTTATCCTAAGGTACACATTATGTAGAGATGGATAGGATCAGGATATTTCCATGCTTAGTGTCATGCATCTCTTGCATGATTACATTCTGTGCGATTGTTGGCTCCATTATTGTTGAGCACATCGCTAGTTACATGGATCTACACATACAACCACTCATGGGTTAGTGGTTTTTATCATGCAGGGTGTGTTGCAGCAGGTTGCTCTGTCAAGGGCTCCGTTGGTCCACTCATGAGTAGTGTGACACAGTGTTGTAGCAGGACAGGGATCCCTCTCTGGACTTGCTCAGGGAGATGAGAGCATTGAGCTCCCCCACTTATGATTTGGGGTAAGGAGGATATGTGTACTCTGACAGCATCCCGTTCACTCGGTCACTCATCAGGAGCAGTGTTGGCAGAGTGCACGGTTGTCACAACCCTACCCACTCGGTCTCACCATCGTGTGTGAGATGGCTGACTGGCAATAGGGGTGACCAGGACATTTCATTGGCATCATATGCATTGATGCATTTATTGCTTGTGTTTGCTGCATTTATTTGCTGCATATTGGATGGATGCATATGTTTGACATACATACAGGATTTCGATACCTCTCGGTTTATTATCCATACACTAGGTCCTGATTAGTACAGTTATTTTCCTATTTATTTCAGTTGCATTTATCCTTCTTATATCAGGAGACTGTACGCATGATTAGTGCTATTTGTTATATTTCTTACTATGCATGTCAGTATTTACCCGCTGAGGAGTTGACTCACCCCGTGGTTATTACTATATTTTAGGTTGTGGCTATCCGGAGAGTTCCAGTCGCTAGTCCCTCTGTAGTTCGCGAGGATATTTGTTTGGTTTTCTTATTGTACTTTTTAGACTTGTTCTAGTTTTGACATTTGGATATTGTATTATCTTTATTTGTCAATGGGTTTTGTTAGATATGTCTACTACATGCCTGCCTGGACGATAGAAGAGGTGAGAAGATTTTATTGTGTCGTGATTTGTGTTTTATGGGTGTAGTTGAGTAGGATATCAGATTTGAGCTTTATGGGTGTAGTTGAGTAGGATATCGTGATTTGAGCTTTACGGGTGTAGTTGATGTAGGATTTTTGAGATGATTTTCTTTATCGTTGCATTAGTTTAGTTTTACTATTAAACTGCATGGTGATTGCTAATTTTTATTGTTATGTTCCAGCCGTGTTGGCCGAGGTATCTGGGTTGATGTAGAATGTTTTAGATTGTCACCCATACAGGGGAGATGTTGCCGAAATTTCTTTTGACAGGGACTCCCCTAGGGCGTGATAATTTATTTGGTATCAGAGCCAAGTTTTCTGATGCTTGGTTTTTGTATTGTTGGTTTTGCGAGTCAGGTTGTTACAGGTATAGAATGTCTGGTTTTAGTATTTAAGGATTTTCGATATTTATCTAATACCACTTTATTTGGTATCAGAGCGGGTTACGATACCTTCTTTTGGTATTCTGGATTTTAGGGTTAACCCAGGTTGCTAGTAAACTTGGGTATTTATTTTTGGATTTATATGGATTTTCGTTGATTTTCTTGTACGGAATTCCGAGGTTATAAAATGGGGATTGGATAGCGATGGAACATCTCCAGACGGCAAATAGGTATAAATGTAATTTTATAATTTTTATACTTGTAGTGATATTTGTGTTATAACTTAACAGATATGAGGAGATCTACATGAGTAGCTACGAGATGTGGTGTTGGACGACCACGTAAGAGGACTTTGGAATCTCTGGCAACAAACTCGCCAGAGATCCCTACTGAGTTTGAGCCTGTGGGTCAGGGAAAGACTTAGGATACTGCAGGCGTGTCGGGCTCTCAGACCCCGATGACTCCTTTAGAGGTACCTACCTCAGCTGCACCCACTGTACCCACCCCTACCGTATTTACGGTACCAATAGGGCTACCACTGGCATACCTGGCACTGGCTCCGGTCAAGCCTACGACGTACCAGGCACCACCGCCACCTGGACATATCGTGTACCCGTCACCAGTAGCACCTGCACCAGCGGTACCGTTGCTCCACATTTGATACCACCCACCGGACGTCCAGGCGCGACCACCTATGTTGACCCTGCAGTGCCACTGGCGGCATCTGCCTCAGCTTATGCAGCAGCACCGAGGATACCTCCCTCGACCTATCCAGCAGTACCACCTGTAGTACCAGCTCCGGTGGTTCCACCAGTTCCCGCAGCGGTCCCTACCCACCTCACTGATATTATCGCGGCACGAGCTCAGATCTCAGCATTGGCAGAGTCGATGAAGAGTCAATTCACACTCTTCTGAGGAGATCTTGATCCGAGCGTGGCCCAGTCCTAGATAGAGACCATGGAGTGGTCCTTCTTCTACATGGCTTGCTCCAAGTGGGAGAAATCAGAGCTGGCTGCTTTCCATTTACGAGATGAGGCTGACACCTGGTGGGTTACGCAGCGTTCCATCATAGGTGAACAGAACATCACCTGGGCAAGATTCAGAGAGGTTTTTAAGAGCCGCTACTTCCCATGAGCATATCAGATGACTCGTCGACATGATTTTCTGAGTCTGCGGAAGAACAACCGCTCGGTGATCGAGTATAATGCAGAGTTTAACCGATTGACCAGATTTTGTCCAGAACTAGTTGCTGAGGACAGTTCCCGTATGCATCAGTTTATTTAGGGACTGGATGAACATTTGCAAGTAAAGCTCACTGGTTTTCGGAACTCATCTTACATAGAGATACTTGACAGAGCCCTGATGATAGAGTCAGCTCACCAGAGAGCATATCCGGACAAGAAAAGGAAGCAGACGGGTCAGACATCTGGATAGATCCAGCAGCCACAGGCTACACAACAACAGAGTGGTAACCGTCGGGCAGGTCAGGGCACTTCTGGGGCTTCTGGTTAGCCTCAGAAGTCGAGGTGGTCTTCATCAGGACGTTTCCGGCCTCCTCAGCAGACCCGGAAACAACCCGCTGGTGACATCCACTGCCCGGTGTGGATCCAGAGAGCACACCACATCAGCCTGCACCCTGGGACGGTCAATTTGCTATTATTGCAAACTGCCTGGGCACATGAGCCGAGATTGTTCCCTGAAGGCTCAACATATTGCTTCCAAAGTTTCTGGTCATGGAGTTCAGCTCAGTCAGATAGGGACTCAACGAGGAGGGTACAGAGCCCAATCTTCACATCGTCAGCAGAGGACAGCTCCCCCTGCAGCTGCTTCTTTTGGCATGTATGGACAGGAGCACCTCAGTGCCCTCATGGTACCACAGAGTTCTATCATGGGACCGTATCAGCTGCAGCCTCAACCCCTAGTCCAGTATTTGCAGCCCCAACCACTGGTTCAGTACCAGACGCAGTCCTAGCTACCAGCACAGTATCAGTCGCATCCCTTACATCCACCTTTGACACAGTCTCCAGTACCGCCTTAGTGGCAGTCTCCTGCCCAAATGCAGCATCCGCTGGCGGTGTTATCACCTCTACCTCCGCCAGAGACTGGACGTATTCATGCGGTCACCAGAGAGGATGTGCAGCGGGCCGACGGATCCGTTTTCCGCGGTATGATTTCCATTTATGCTTTGCTGATATGCTGATAGATACAGGTAGCTCACATTCTTTTATATCCCGTACCTTTATGAGGGAGATTGGTAGATTACCCACCTTCAGACTGCAACGACTGACCGTGTCTCTACCATCCGGTGATGCTTTGGACGTCACCCAGGAGTTCAAAGGTTGCCCGTTAGACTTTGGCAACAAGATACTTACGGTAGATCTTTTAGTATTAGAAATGGTCGACTTTGATATTATTCTTTGCATGGATTGTTTGTCAGTATATCATGCCACTGTTGATTGCCAGACGAGGCTGGTCACATTCCGACCTCCGAACCGACCCTCATGGGATTTCATTGGCATCAGAGACGACGACATATCGACTATTTCGACGATTCAGGCTCAGAAGTTGCTATCACATGGCCGTCAGGATTTTCTATTATCTTTGATTCATATTGAAGATGACAGTAGTTCTCAACTCTCCGACGTTCCAGTAGTCTAAGAGTATCCGGATGTATTTCCAGAGGAGCTACTAGGTTTGCCTCCCAGAAGGCAAGTGGAGTTTGCTATTGAGTTGATTCCGGGAACCGCACCGACATCGAAAGCTCCTTATCATATGGCACCAAAAGAGTTTAACGAACTGAAGGTTCAACTCCAGGAACTTTTAGATAGGGGATTTATACGCCTTAGTGCTTCTCTGTGGGGTTCTCCGGTATTATTTGTCAAGAAAAAGGATGGTACTCTGAGGTTGTGCATAGATTATAGACACCTGAATGCAGTGATCGTCAGAAGTAAGTACCCCTTACCATGAATCGAGGATTTGTTTGATCAGTTCAGAGGTACCTAAGTGTATTCTAAGATTGATCTACGGTCCGGATATCATCAGCTGAGAGTCAAAGAATCTGATATTCAGAAGACATCATTCCGTACCAGATACGACCATTATGAGTTTTGGTAATGTCATTTGGGTTTACCAATGCTCCAGCGGTATTTATGGATTTGATGAACCGCGTCTTCCTGGAGTATCTTGATCATTTTGTTATCATTTTCATTGATGACATATTGGTCTACTCGCGTTCCGAGGAGGAGCATGCGCAACATCTTCGCACAGTCCTGGAGACTCTTCGACGACACCAGTTGTATGCAAAGTTCAGGAAGTGTGCCTTCTGTCTATCTTCAGTCGGTTTTCTGGGACACATGATTTCTAGCAGAGGTATTTCAGTAGACCCTCAGAAGATCAAGGCTGTCACTAGTTGGGAGCAGCAGAAATCAGTACAGGAGATCCGTAGTTTTCTGGGACTAGCTGGATATTATAGACGGTTCATCGAGGGTTTCTCCAGGATTGCTATGCCGCTAACACGCCTGACCAGGAAAGGCATGAAGTTCACTTGGACAGAAGGTTGCAAGACCAGCTTCCAGGAGCTGAAGCGGAGATTAGTGTCGACTCTGATTTTGGGTTTACCCTTCGGAGAGGACGGATTTGTGCTCTACACCGAAGCATATCTTCAGAGTTTGAGCGCTGTTCTGATGCAGCATGACAGGGTAGTCTCCTATGCTTCTTGTTAGTTGAAGGAGCATGAGAAGAACTACCCAGTACATGATTTGGAGCTAGCCACCATCATCTTTGCTTTGAAGATTTGGTGGCATCATCTATACGACATTACCTTTGAGATTCTTACGGATCATAAGAGTCTCAAATATATTTTCACCCAGAAGGAACTTGATCTCCGGCAGAGGAGATGGATGGAGTTCCTGAAGGATTATGACTATACCATTAGCTATCACTCAAGGAAAGCTAATGTGGTTGCCGATGCACTCAGGAGGAAGTCCAGAGGGACTTTGGCTTGCCACCGGGATTCAGTCACAAACTTGATTCAAGATTTTTCTGAGTTAGGCCTTGAGGAGCAGGGACAGACGGAGCAGGGTATTCTTGTTACCATGGTTGATTAGTCGTCGATCAGGACGAGGATCCGAGAGGCCCAGGCCGGTGATCAACATTTTCAGTTCATTGGCAGCTAGATAGCTTCCGGGCAGCAGACTGAGTTCACACAAGATGAGGAGGGTATTATATATTTCCGAGGTAGATTATGCGTACCTCAGTCTCACTCGGTCTTACAAGAGCTACTTCAGGAGGCTCATCGCTCTCGATTTATGATCCATCCAGGTGGGACCCGCATGTATCTAGATTTGAGGCATTCCTACTAGTGGAATGACATGAAGAAAGACATTGCGGAATTCGTAGCTAGATGTCTTGTCTGTCAGCAGGTAAAGGCGGAACACCAGAGACCTACCGGATTACTTCAACGGATTCCTATTCCTGAGTGGAAATGGGAACACATTACCATGGATTTTATGGTGGGTTTGTGATAATATGTATTTTTGTGCATTATTTTGGCTCTTATTACTTAGCATTTTTATCTTCTCACATGCTAATTTTGTGTTTATATTACATTTTGTGAGTTGAATATATTTTGGACTTAATTATAAATTTCCTACAAATATGGAATTTAATTTCATGTTTTTATGTGATTTTGTAGGAAATCTAAAGAGCCATGGATTATGATCAGATCAAATTTGACTTGATTTAGAGGTCAAATGAGTGAAATCTAGCAGAATCAGTATCAACCGTTGATCCAGATCTAGAACAATCTGAACCTTTGCTTCATCAAGTAAGAGATCCAACCGCCCATCATCTTTATCATCAAATCTGAACCTTACATCCACTCCTATTGAATGGACGACCCAGATTAGATGAGAGGAAATCCTCTCTTAAGTCTTCACGCGGCGCTATAGTGCGGGGATCCCCTTCTTCTATCGCGACTTCTTCTTCCAGCAGCTAGGGCACGTGAGCTCTCCACACCAACACCCTCTCTTCTTCCTTCCTTCTCTCTGGCCGGCGGCCCTGCTTCTTCCCTACCTTTACTGCCGTCGGCCGGCCAACCCAGTCCACTCCTCTTGTAGATTCCAGCGGCGACGGCAACAAGTAATCGACAGGGGTAGCAAGCTTCGGCGATGATTCCGGTCAAACTCAACTCACCGGAGGGGTTCTCTGGTGTTTATCTTCTTCCCTCGAACCCTAGAGGCCGGTCACAGCGGGTTGCAAAAGCTAGGTCTTCAAGGTTCGGTGGTGGCAGCGAGCTCCGACCAATTCCACCTCAGTGGAGAGGGTTTCTTCGGTGTGATCTCCATCTCTCGGCGTTCTTCCTTCAGTTCTTCCTTCAGTTCTTCCTTCTGTGGTTCAGGCGGCAGAGCAGAGGAGCAGCGTTGGTTTTGTTCCATTTCACAGCCGTCAGTCCATCCATTTCCAGTCAACTTCCAGCGGAGGGGTTCTTCGTTGAAAGATTGCATTCATCTACGTCGTCGTTGAAGTGTGCAACATTCCGACAGTGAGCTACTGCCACCGGCTTTCGGGGTTCGGAGTCGGGTCCTCGTGTGACGGCGGAGGTAGTCATTGGTATTCGAAGAAGAAGTGTGAACTGTGGTGTAGATTTTCTTGGTTTAATTCTATTTCTTTTATCATTGTTTATGTTTGTGTTGAATTGTGGTTGAATGCTTGTATTAACTTGATCTCCATGTTTAAATTGCACGTAATATGTTCAATTTGATTAATGCTCACAACATGTTCGATGAAATGCTTCAACCAGTAATTAGGTTTAATTTGATGCATTTTAACTTGTTTAATTCTAGTTTTGACTTGTTCTTTCAATTTTGTGAAGTTCTAGTCTTTATTCAAATGCAATTAGGATAGATTAGTTTAGGTTTTGTTACATGCTTTAGGTTTCATTATATGCTTAGTTTAGTTAATGCTCTACTTAATGTCTTTTACTTTCTGCAATTGTAGTTAGGTTAGGTTAGCTTTCTTTTACTTGCATTGTCTTTTATTTACTAGACTAGGTTTCATTTAATGCTTTGTCATTTCATTCCCTAGATTAATTGTGTTGATGGTTAATCCATAGCATAGTGTGATAATGCGTTATGGATTAATTATTCGCACTTAGTTAGATTTCATTCCAGCATTAGATTAGTTTCTACTTTCTTCGCTTTTCATTTATTAGATTGAGAATCAAAAATCCAAACCCCCATTTCCATATTGAAAACCCTAAAAATAGAAATAATATATGACCACTACAATAAAAACCCTCATAGACATCGGTTTTCCACCGGTGTCTATTTCATTTTCGACCGATGTCTATGAAGCCGATGTTAAAAGTCTGCCATTTTAGACATCGGGTTAAAACCGGTGTAGTATTACTTAACGACACTGGTCTTCGAATCGGTTATTAACCGGTGTAGTATCACTTAACGACATCGTTTCATCAACGGTGTAAAACCGATGTAATATTGTATGTTAATAACACCAGTTTTGGCAGCGGTAAATGACCGATATAATATTAGTTAATAACACCAGTTTTGCAGCGGTGGAAAACCGATGTAATATGTATATTTTTTAATAGCACAAATTTGATTTCTGAAACAATGAAAAACCGACAATAATAAAAAAAACACAAATATTCACAAATTATACAAATATTCTTCATTCAACAATATCCATAAAATACACAAATATTCACAAATTATATAAATAATCTTCTTACAACAGTATCCATAAAATACCAAAACATTCTTTTTACATCAAAAGCTAGCTAATAGATATCAAAATCAAGGTAGAACATTCTTTTAACACATCAAGGTAGAACCGCACTTCAAATGTAATCTAGCATGCATTCAGCCCACTCGAACCGCACTTCATCAATTTCAACTCTGGAGTACTTGAGATTTGTAAACTGTAAAAACACATAAATAATATATTAGTAAACTAAGACAAAAAATCATAGTTGAAAAAAGCAGTAAGAGCACTAGGTAACAAGATGACTAATTGGAATGCTTAAAAAGAGAAACATTCATCAATTATCTCAACCACATCATATAGTGATAGATCTATCATTCTTGGGGACCTAATATAATCCAAACCAAAAATTTTAATCTAACTACATAAACAACAATTTTAATCTTTCAAATTCAATTCATTAGTAGTTGACCCAAATGACATAACTGTTTATCACTAAGAGTATATGGAAAGTAAATAAATTCACTTTTAGTTTGCAAATAATAAATTCACTTTTATCACTAAGAGTACATGGAAAGTAAATAAATTCCTCAGCAGCAATAAAGATGAATAACATCAATTCATTTATATGATTTCCAATGATACAATAACATCAAAACAAGTTTTTATTTCAAGGAGAAAATAGCTAAAATGCTAACTAGTCAACATGAATTTCACTGGAATGTTAAATTGTTGAGTTACAATTCAAAAGGAAGATACAATCACTGGAATGTAAAGTATCACTAGGAGAGGATCGTTAGTACTTGAGCTAGCTCCTTAACGGTGATGGCTCGGTTCCCCTCCCGCTCGAAGTGCTCAAAAGTCGTACTTGTCATTTGTTCCCACCCATCCAAGGCCTCAAGGTGATGGGGACTGATTGCAGCAGCACAAAATTCTTCAAAGTCCATCTTTCTGTATGAGAGTGGCTTCAATTAGAGATGATATTATTTACAAGCATGAGTTTTAGAAAAGGTATACACCAGCAAATGAGAGATATTGTAGGTCCTTCAGAGGTTAAAAAAAAAAGTTTTTGATATGAGAAGGTGAAGAAGTGTTTTCTTGTCATAAAAAAAATTACTTTAAGCTTATATGAGTACTCAAATAGGTCAAAACTACAACATATAAATTCTGTAGTAATGGTAATGGTGGAGGCATACAAAAGAAACTTAGCAACTGCAAAAAAAATGACAGCAGGAATGGATGCCTCGCCACATTTAAGATATCAATAACCTTACTCTCCTTCATTGACTCAGTTGCATTTTGCAATAGGGCCTGCACAAGGATAGACATAGAAGTAAATGAGAGAGGAAAGTATGCAACTGAACAATCACATTTTGGATATTGGCAAACAAATTCGACTAGACTGACCATTCGAAAGTTGTCGAACGATATGTGACCTTCTCCGTTTGGTGCTAGCAGCTTAAACTGTGATCTTAGATAAAACAGTTGATCCTCTGTTAGGGCTTTGGATAGCGCCTGAAAAGTGCGATGCAATAAAAAAATATTAAACAAGTAAGATAGAGTATATAACCATTGTATAAGTTCTGCATGTTGCTGTAAAACAAACTTCAAGGTTTTGATGAATTGAATATAATGGGTGCAAAATTGTTTGCCCGGGAACCGCTGTTTGTATGTTTGTTGTACTACTGCCTTAAGATATGATAATAATAGGTTCAACAAATGAGCAATCAAATTTTAAATGATTTTTATTTTTTTTTTAAATTATTAGGTTGGAGAAAGCCTAAAGTAGTAAAGACCAACACAGCTTAATCATGATAATGATTTATCAAGAATACCAAGTCTACAAGATTTGAAATTTAAGCACACATTTACCGGGTTTGTAGGGTAGTAGCTCTAAGATATCCATATTGGGTTTGCCTTCTAAGTCATCTATTGCTATATCAATTTTTGAACCTTTAATTGTTAGTTTAAAGGCACCATACATTGTAGATCCCTTAACGTTCAAGACACATAGATCTAACACTTGCCTGCATTATTCATTGAGTTGAAATTTTGCCTTCTAATATTGTTAAATACTTCTATCTTGTTTTCATGTTAAACCTGGTATTTAATCCTTCCCCATTCTACATTAACATTGCTTAAGTTTGTTGTGGAAATTCCATCTTATGCACTAACCCATATCAACTGAAGCAATAGTTCAATTTACAGAAATATAATTGTTAGACAGAAATATAAAAGTTGTGTTTTGTCAAAAAAATTAACAGGAAATATTGAGATTCTAAATAATAGTTCAATTTATCTCCAAAAGAATAACTGAATCAAGGAAACCAGAATACTTCAATATCACTTACTTTTCGTGATAACATGTACTACATCTTCAAAATTAATGACACCTTCATCTCCCAATACTTTTGCAAGCTCTCTGTAGAAGTTAGAGAAAAGACACAGATAAGATTAAATAGGGTAACTCAAAGTGTTCTTCTAACAGCATCACTGAGTAGGATAATGCCACCCCATGAAGGCTATTACCTTTGCTTACATTGTGTTTAATTGAATAATTGGATTCATCATTTAATGCATCTTGATGCAAGCATAACCCATAACTATTAATATATTGGGCTATTAAATTATTGTATTTAAACATTCATCTCTGCATCATACCAAAAGCCACAATTGTAAAAAAAACGTACATAAAGAACAAATTCTTAAGTTAAACCATCAAATAGAGAAGTCAACATATTTTTTTCAATGTATGTATGGGTCAATGCCACATTGTATATTAAAGAAATGAGATTAGCGCAGCCACCATAGTATAAACTCCATGAATGCATCTTATGAGAAACATCATCTAAACACCCTACCATATTATCTGACAAGTTTGTCATAACTGTTTTTTTTCTTGTCTTCATCCGTTAGTTAAATATAGTTTCTTTTTCAGGTGAACTCCCACAGTATGCAAAATGCTCATTATCACTAATTCAGTAATTAAAAAAAAGGCAAATGCACAATGCTATGTGAAATAGGGAATTATCTAAGCCATGGCTAGGTTTTCGCAGGCAGCCATTCTGGCGGACATAATCTGCCTTGAAGAATTTCCAAATAATGTCCACCTCAAGTATTCAATATTACTCCTCAAATTCCATGGTATAAAGGAAACATTTTTCAGACTTGTAGAAGAACCTAAAAACCCATCAAAGTCATACATATCGGTCTGACAGGCACAAGGAATTAGAATCGTTTCAACTATGGGTGGCCGATGATGAAATACTTGTACATCGACAAGTCCCACGACATACAGTGAGTGATCTAGAGAGAGTATGAAATGATAGCACGGACGTTTCGATGGCAGATCCCTAGGTATGGATAGATGAGTTAGTTAGTAGGGAAAGAGATGGGCGAGATCTCACAGCAGGGTTGAATCTCTGACGGAGCCATTGAGGTGGGCATGGAGCTCGATCTTGGGCAGCAGTTTGCACCATTCCGGCAGCTCCATGTCTCCACCTGCGTCCAAGTAAAAGAACTTATGTTAGCCCAAGATCGAGCTAACATAACGTCGAGTGCTTTCGTCATGTAGTTATAACCTGGAAATCATTTGCTAAATAGGAAGGCCAATTGAAGATGCACCTCAAAGGAATTCGAGATCTCAAATATTGAACTACTAAGGCATTAGGTGAAAACACAGTAGTGAAGAATAAAATTTTAAATAGAATCAAGTTTAGGTACTCTGATAAATTGATCGCCAATGGCATACAAACTACTATGACTACAGAAATGTGATAACCTCTCGACTTCATTTGACTGTCGAGGGAAGGATCAAGATTCCAGATAACAAAAAACAATTAAAAAAACATTTTTTTATTTAATCATTGATAGAAGCTACTATTTCATATTTTATTAGAATTCTCCTTATTTATATGAATTGCCTAAAATTTACAAAAAGGGGCAAATCACACATTTGTTCAAAATTTAACCTTAGTTAAGAATTTGGAGAATAAAATAGTAATAAAGTTAGGTTAGGGTTACAGAGGGTTCTTATTTTTTTTCCCTTGTCAAAGTCTCCTCCTTGGATCATGAAATCCTTGATCACATGATGAAATGCAGATCCTTTGTAACCGAAGCCTTTCTCACCTGATCAAAATAGTTACATAATGTAAATACTTTCACCAATCAAACAAAACAGAAATCTGTTGGGCGGAGAAAAAAATCAAGAACAAAATCAAAAGAAACAAAAGAGAAGATGAAGTGACCTGTGCAAAGAGCACGAAAATTTTCTGCGGTTTGAGGGACATCATCCCCGTACAACCCTATCACAATCCTGCCCACATCCTTCCCCACCGGGTTGCCGATGCTGATGTCGAAGTAGACTTTGGTGGTCACCTTAGACTGCAGTGCAACTTCCTAAAACCCCAGCACAAAAACACATCGTAGCTACATTTTTCATTTCTAGAGAACAAAGACCAAATAGATACCAGATCTCGGAAAAGATAAAGTCAAAAAAGGATGCGGTGTTGTTGGAGGAGATACCAGGCCTCCTCTTCTCAACCAAATGGAGGAGTTGGAGGAGATGCTGTGTGGTTGGACGGAGAAGCAAGGGTGTCGTGTCTTGATCCTAATCGGGAGAGGAAGGGGTGTCGATCTAGGAAGGGGGAAGAGGGAGATGAGGTTGAGAGAGATGGTCGGAGGTTTAGATTTAGGCTGAGAGAGATGGTCAGATGGTCGGAGGTTTAGGTTTAGGTTTAGGTTTAGGCAAGAGAGATGGTCGCGCGGAGGAAGGGGTGCGATATAGATTTAGGTTTGGAGGGAACTTCATAGTGTTGCAAATTTTGGCTAGTGGGAAAATTAAAATATTTTATTTTGGTTCATTAACACCGGGTTTTATAAAATCGATATTAAAATCGGTGTCTATTAACGAAAAAAGGGCGCTCATAGACATCGCCTAAAAAACCGATGTCTATGAGCTAAAATCTGCCCTCATAGACACCGGTTTTTGGAAAAATCGGTGTAAAATACTCAAAGACATCGATTTTTGCTTAAAATCATTGTTGTTCCACTGATGTCTATGAGGATTTTTGTTGTAGTGGACCCTAAGTTTACCATCCTATCGTTGCTTTCATTGGCGGACGACCCGAGTCATTCCTATGCTACATAGCGTAGGAGGGGGTTGGTACTTCATTGTTTGATGCCCAATTCACGACAAATTGGGTGATAATCAGTTTGCCTAGGACACGACTAGGTCATGACGCGATTTGGGTAATCGTTGATCGATTAACCAAATCCGCACACTTCTTAGCAATCCGGAAGACTGATTCCCTGGATCGATTGGCAAATCTGTATTGCCGAGAGATCATCAGATTACATGGAGTTCCTTTAAGTATTATTTCAGATAGAGACCCACGGTTCACGTCTCGGTTCTAGCAGAGTCTACAGCAGGCCTTGGGTACTCAGCTTCATTTCAGTACAGCTTTCCATCCGTAGACAGATGGACAGTCAGAGCAGACCATTCAGACTCTAGAGGACTTGCTGAGATCTTGTGTATTGGATTTCGGAGGCAGTTGGTGTTAGAGTATATACTAAAAGCCTAGCTTTTGTAAACATTTATTTTGAAATAAAGAATCACATTGGTCAAAAATGTCTACATTTATGCTAAGTGTAGTTGTTCAATTAATTTATATTGTAGATAATATGGTGTGTGGTGTCATACACAGAAGATCATATTATCGGTTCTTTATAAATTATAAACAGTAGCTCGTGACTAAGATGGAAAGGAACAAACCATTAGAATAGTCGTAGTGTAATTAGGTGTTAGTTTATCTTGACTGATAAATTACACTAGTACACTTTGAGTGTACTGAGCAGGACCATTTAAGGTAAGTTCTTTTTATACTGACTTGATAAAAGAACAATACCTTAGTTATTATGGAAGTGTGTGCTCTTAATCCTAATATAATAACAAGCACATATATTTAGTATTCATTTCTTTGACTTATCAAAAGGTGAGATTTAGCTCGATAAATCAATAGGCCCGATAAGTTGGGAAACGATATTACTTATAGTGTGTGTTGTTGATTATAGAAGGAAACTGTGTCCTAGTAATCTAGGTTGATAATGCCCCCAAGAGGAGCTCATAAGGATTGTCATGTTAAACCCTGCAGGTGGACTTAGTTCGACATGATGATAAGGTTGAGTGGTACTACTCTTGGACTGAGATATTAATTAAAATGAGTTGTCAGTAACTCAATTAATTAGTGGATATCCGACATCTTAAACACAGGGAGACTAACAAACTCATAATAAGAAGGAGCCCAAAATGTAATTTGGGATTGGTGCGATAGTTCAATAATAATTCTTTAGTGGTAGGAATTATTATTGATGAAATTAAGTTGGGTGTTCGAGGCGAACACGGGAAGCTTAATTTCATCGGGAGACCAAAATCAATTTCTCCTCTCGGTCCCTATCGTGGCCTCTTGTATATAGAGAATTATACCCACCTATACCCACCTTTCTACCCACCTTAAGGTGGCCGGTCAAGCTAGCTTGGAGCCCAAGCTAGGGCCGACCAAAGCTAATGGTGGAACCAATTTTAGGTGGCCGACCAAAGCTTGGGCCCCAAGCTTAGGTGGCCGGCCACTAGAAAATAAAATGGGATTTTTATTTAAAATTATTTTTATGTGGATATCATGGTTTTAAAAGAGAGTTTGAAATTTAAATCTTTCCTTTTATAGCTTTCTACAAAAGATTAAGAAAAGATTTGAAATCTTTCCTTATTTGTAGATTAAAAGGTGGATTTTAATTTTAAGAAAACTTTCCTTTTTTGTAACCATGTTCATGATTTAAAAGAGAGTTTAAAAATTAAATATTTCCTTTTATAAGTTTCTACATAAGATTAAGAAAAGAATAGATATCTTTCCTTATTTGTAGATTGAAAGGAGATTTTAATTTTAGATATAACTTTCCTTTTTTGGAAATCATCCACATGTTTAAAAGAAAGATTTTAATTTATAAAATTTCCTTTTATAATCCACCATGAAGGGAAAAATTATTAGAGAAATTTTTATAAATTTCTGGAAATAAATTAGGAAGTTTTAATTCTTGTGTGAATTAAACTTTCCTTGTTTGGAGCTTATAGGTGGCCGGCCATGTTAATAATGAAAAGGAAATTACTTTTTTAATTAAATAAATTTTATTTTCATGGCAAAGGAATTAAGGAAGTTTTTATTTAAATTTCTTTATTTGCCAAGACCAAGGATTATAAAAGAGGGGGTAGAGGTGCCTTCATGGGTAATGACTCTATTCTATTTCTTCCTCTCTTTTCCTCCTTGGTGTGGCCGACCCTAGAAGTTCTCCCTCTCCTCTTCTCTTCTTCTTTAGTGGACGGTTTCATCCTTCTCTTGGAGCTTTTGATGGTGGCCGGTTCTAGCTAGGAGAAAAAGGAGAGAAAGGAGGTTTTGTTTCTTGCATCCCTTGGAGCTTGGTGGTGGTGGCCGAAATTCTACATCCTTGGAGGATTCTTGGTTTGGCCGAAACTTGCAAGGAGAAAGGAGAAGGGCTTGGGTGGTTCTCATCTCGGTAGATCGTTGCCCACACAACGTTCGGGATAAGAAGAGGAATACGGTAGAAGATCAAGAGGTCGTTGCATACAAAGGAATGTATAACTAGTAATTATTTTCCGCATCATACAAATTTTTCTTTTGTATGAATTCCAAATACAAGAGGCATTAGATTCTAGATTTTCGGATTAGATATTCGAAGTTGTGTTTCTTTTCTTTTATTTTTCGAATTTATGATTCAATTGTTCTTTTTGGTTAAACCTAGAGTTATATAAGGAAATTAAATATTAACTTTCCTTAAAAGGCTTTGTCTAGGCGGTGGTGGATGCTCCCATACCCAAGAAAGCCATGTGCCTCGCCATGCAGTTCTGGAAGCTAATTTTAGAAATTAATATTTAATTGAATTTATAACATAGGTTGATTTGGATCAATAATGTTAAGTTCCACTTGCGATCCAAGTCTAAACCATTAAGATCAGATAAGGTAAATTTGGAATCAATAATGTTAAGTTCCATTTGCGATTCCTAATTTAACTTCTAAAGAACACAATAGGTTGTTTAGGAAAAGGTTTGACACTTGTACAAAATTTTTGTATAGTGGAACCGATACGATCCTCCTAGGATCAACTAACAGTTGGGAGGACCATTTGCCATTAGTAGAGTTCGGCTACAACAACAGCTTTCATTCGGCTATCTAAATGGCACCGTTTGAGGTGTTGTATGGTAGGCCTTATCGTTCACCCACCCTTTGGGATGAGGTTGGGGAGGCCCAGTTGCTAGGGCTTCATAGAGCTCAGCATGAGGCAGAGTTGGCCCGTACTATCAGACAGAGGATGTCAGAGCCGCAGGACCGCCAGAAGAGTTATACTGATCGAAGACGGAGACCCCTGGAGTTCTCTACAGGTGACCATGTATTCCTGCGAGTCTCACCCATTAAAGGGGTGAAGAGATTTGGCCTCAAAGGCAAGCTAGCTCCGTGGTACATTGTCCCTTTCCAGATCCTGGAGAGGATTGGAGCAGTAGCTTATCGTCTGACACTACCACCGTCCCTGGCAGGCATCCACGACGTATTCCACATATCTATGCTGAGGAGATACATACCCAACCTGACACATGTGATGACAGATATCTCAGTTCCTATTTAGGCTGTCATTACCTACGAGGAGGTTCTAGTACGAATTCTGGACCGGAAAGAGCGTCAGCTGCGGAACAAGACTATCCGACTGGTTAAAGTCAGATGGAAGCATCATTCGGATGAGGAGGCTACCTGGGAGCTCGAGGATACGATTCAAGCTTGATATCCCCATCTTTTCATTTGAGGTATGTGGTTTAATTTACCGTTCAACATTTATACTCTTTATCTGTTGTTAGTACTTGCTGATGGTAATAACGGAAAATTTGGGGACCAAATTTTTATTAGTGGGGGAGAATGTAAAATACCCAAAAAGGACGAATCACCATAACAGAATTTTTCAAAAAATTTCGAGAATTTTTCGGAGCTCGTATGACGAGTTTATGGGGGATAAAAACTGGGCCCTGGGAAAGCTTGTTTAGGCTACCCCACTGAACGAGCAAAAGTTTTATTTTTCTTTTCCTATTTCCTTTTCTTTTTCTTTTTCTCCCGTTACTGTGTCGTGTCCCTCTCGTTTCTTCCCTTCTCTCGCGTGTCGAGCCTCACCCGACGCTACTCCTCGCGCCGATTTGCCCTAACCGACGGCGGTTTCCTCCTCCCCGAGTGTACAAAACCTAAGTCCAGATGTCTTGCCCTACCTCTCCACTTTGTCTTCCCCCAACTTGATTCACGCAAAAGCCTCGCGCCACCCTTGCTGTGCCACTTCGCCGAGCGACGGCGCCGATCGACACCACAATCGACGCCGACCCCGATCCGCTGTTTCCCCTCTCTTCCTCGGCCACCTCCGCACGAACGCATCCCAACAGAGCACCCCCTCACTGATCTCTCCGGCATCTTGATCGCGCTGGCACCGTGTGTCCGCCTCCCGTGCCCTAGATTGGGACCACCTGATCGCCAGTGCCGATCAAGCCGACAACCCCTGTGCCCTAGCGTAGTGTTCGATTCCTCCTCTTCTCTGGATTTTCTCCGTTGGTTTTGTGCCCTAGCACTGTCGCCACAGGCCCACCGTAGCCACATCCGAGCCCTTCCACTGTGCCCTAGTAGCGTGGTCTCGCTGCGCCACTAATTGCCGGATCCCTGGTCGTCACAGACAATAAGAGAAGAAGATTAGGGTAAGGTTGGTAGTGTTCTATTTTTCCCAATTCTTGTGCTAGCGGGTTAATTGATCACATTGGCGTTTCTGGTTTCCAGCAGCGGCTCCGTTCTTGTTCCGGCAGCCAACGTCTTCCATTTTGGATCAATAGTGATACATCCAAATTGAGGTGAGGTAGGAGTTAGATATATTTTGGTAATTTGATTTCTAATCGGGTTAGCAATAATTGTTAACTTAGGTTCAAGTGTAGATTTTTAATGTAATCAAATAGTGGGTTGACTAGGGTTAAGGAAACTAACCCTAGTTTACCACATGATTTTATTTAATTAAGGGTTGGTGTCTATGTTGATCAGGGTATTTCCTAATTAGGTTAGGGTATTTTATTTAGTTGCTTAATGCATATGAATTTAGCTAAATAAAATATATTTATATTGGTGACACAGGTCTTTGACACTAGACGAGTATCTCGACATCGGATTTGGACCGGATTGGACCTTTCGATTGGAGGCGGGTATCTTGACTTATCTTTTAGATATGTCATTTGATATGCATAGTAATTTTTAACAAGTAGTAATGATTATGTTTCATATCTTTATCGGTTTGTCACTACTAGATACCTGTTACATGCTTGTTTACCTGTTATGCATTTCATGTTATTACCACCTGATTATATATGCTTATAGAGGTAGTGACATAACCATGCTTTATTATGTTCAGGACCTAGGTTTTGATACCTTATATGACCTGTGTACCTAGACCATTGATTTGATTCATTTATCCTAAGGTACAGATTATGTAGAGATGGATAGGATCAATATATTTCCATGCTTAGTGTCATGCATCATCTCGCATGATTGCATGCTGTGCGATTGTTGACTCCATTATTGTTGAGCACATTGCCAGTTACATGGATCTACACACACAACCACTCATGGGTTAGTGGTATTTATTAGGCAGGGTGTGTTGCAGTAGGTTGCTCTGTCAAGGGCTCCGTTGGTCCACTCATGGGTAGTGTGACGCAGCGTTGTAGCAGGACATGGATCCCTCTCTGGACTTGCTCAGGGAGATGAGAGCATTGAGCTCCCCCACTTATGATTTGGGGTAAGGAGGATAGGTGTACTCCGACAGCATCCCGTCCACTCGGTCACTCATCAGGAGCAGTGATGGCAGAGTGTACGGTTGTCACTGTCCTACCCACTCGGTCTCAACATCTTGTGTGAGATGGCTGACTGGCAGTAGGGGTGACCAGGACATGCCATTGACATCATACGCATTGATGCATTTATTGCTTGTGTTTGCTGCATTTATTTGCTGCATATTGGATGAATGCATATGTTTGACATGCATACAAGATTTCGATACCTCTCGGTTTATTATCCTTACACCAGGTCCTGGTTAGTACAATTATTCTCCTATTTATTTCAGTTGTATTTGTTGGAATCCCAAGGTTGTTTCGGTGTGATCAAAAAGTTAAGTTAGGTCCTGTGTATTTCTAACCTTGTGTCTAAGTGTGTAGGAGCTTAGGAGCACAGATAGTCGAATGGAAGACACAGCTAGCGTGAAGGACGGCAGTCCGAGGGACGAGGTGCTGTGGAAGAGTACACCGGCGGACGAGAAGGAAGCGTGCGGTGGTTCCGAGGGACGAAAGCCGGAGCGGAAGATTGCTCGGGGAGCAAGATACGCAGCTAGCGAGAAGGACGACACGCGGTGCGTCCGAGGGACGAAGACTGCGGATGAGTACGCCGGTGGACGAGAAGGAAACACATAGCGATTCCGAGGGACGAGAAGCCGGAGGGAAGCCCGCTCGAGAAGACCAGAACTTGGGTTCGGATGAGCCCTATTCCGGATAGCAGAGATCACCCAATCAAGCAGAGGACCCGGACGAAATTCAACCAGAGTTGACTCAGCATCCAGGGCGCCCGGAACTGTCCGGGCCGCCCGGACTAGTACGGGGCGCCCGAGAGTCAGTTTTTGACCGGATCGAGCTTTGACTCGATCTGAATGTTGGGGGATAAAATTTATCCCCCCAGGGCGCCCGTAACCCTTCCAGGCGCCCCGACCAAGGCTATAAATATAGCCTTGGTCCAGAAGCTTTGAATCAACTCAGAAATTTACATTCCAAACACTTGTGCGCTTCTGTTCTAGTTTAGCTTCTGTCTTTTGTGCTTTCACTACTGTAAGAGGCTTCTCCACCTGAAGGATATATTTTAGTGCACATTCATTCCTTGGATTAACAACCTCCTTGGTTGTAACCAAGTCAAGTTGTGAGCCTCTTCTTTCTGCTTTTTATTTACTACTAATTTAATTATTTTACAAATGTTAGTTTGAAAAGTTGGGAAGGGTCTTTGTTTTTTTACAGGCTATCCAACCCACCTTCAAGCCGACTGCAACGGTCCCACAAGTGGTATCAGAGCCGAGGCGCTTCAGGAGGACTAACCACCGAATGAAGCAACGAGATGGCCGGACCAAGCATCCACCCGCCGAAATACGAAGGGGATTTCGCCTCCTGGAAGAATCCGATGCAGGTATTTTTTACTACAGACTTTGAATTAACCTTAACAATAGAATCTGGCTATGTAGCTCCAGAAGGTAAGGAAAAATGTCAATGGACAAAAAAGGAGCAGGCTGCATTCGTGGCGAACGGCAAAGCAGAATACCATCTGCTAAGCGTTCTTCCACCTCAAGAAGTTAACAGGATCGGGCGCTACGACTCGGCAAAGGAACTTTGGAAGAAGTTCCTCGAGCTACACGAAGGTACGTCCGAAGCCAAGCTCGCTAGACGAGATCTACTTAGCAATCAGCTCACTAGCCTCTGACTTGGGGAAGATGAGACAGTCGCACATCTGCACTCCAGAATAAAAGAAATAATCACCGGACTCATGAATCTCGGAGAAAAGGTAAGTAACCGAGATTCGCTCAGGTACGCGTTAAATTCGTTTCCAAGAAATTCGAAATGGGCATCACTAGTAGATGCCTTTTACATTTCAAAAGATTTAGAAAAAATTTCATTAGAAGATTTTTTCTCGACTTTTGAAGTGCACGAATCAAGATGTGCAGGTACGAAGGAGCCCAAGAACAACGTTGCCCTCAAAGCCTCGAGAGACGAACCCGAGTCAGAATCTTCTCTCGACGACGAGGAAATGGTAATGATGGTAAGAAGATTTAAGAAACTTTGTAAATCCAGATCTACTAACCATCTGCAGGGGAAGAAGAAAAGGACAATCCGCTGCTATCACTGCGACGAAGAAGGGAATGTCAAGGACAATTGCCCCAAGTTAAAGAACAAGGACAAGCAGAAGGGTAAGAAGCATATCCAAAAGCGAAAGGCCCTAAAGGCGACGTGGGACGATACGTCGTCCGAATCGGAAGTCGAGGCATTCTCCGGACTCACACTGATGGCGAGTCATCAAGACGACGACTGCGAGTCAAGCTCTTTCGAGATGAGCATCGAGAGCATCGATGAAGGGGGAGCTTTGTTAGAAGAAAGCAGCAGTTCAGGGGGAGACACGGACAACGAACTCGACAAGGTAAGTCAGGTACGTTCTCTTCCTCCCGATAAACTTTTTAAATTTGTTAAGTTATTAACTAAAGACTGCTATAAATTAGAAAAAGAAATAAAAAATTTAAAAGTAATTCTAGCTAAGTCTTGTCCCTTAGAAGAATTAGATAAATTAAAACTAGCAAATGAAAAATTGAAACTTGAAAATGATGATTTGAAAATTCTAGTAGATAACTTGAAAAACTATGCATGTTCATCTAAAACCAATTTTAGAAGATTTAATAATTTAAATTGGTACTTTAAATATCACCCGGGACAAATTAATTAAGAACATTTGAAGAAAATATGTCCCTAAAAGTTTTTTGGTTAATCTAGTAGGCTGGAACCTATATTGTGTTTCAAAGTCATGCGTAAATTAATTTTAAAATTAAAATTAGCGCTTTAAGTGAGAAAATTAAACAATAAATTTCTCTTTGAGACTTTGTCTAAGGAAGTGGTTGGTGCTCCAATAACCAAGAAGGCCTAGTGCCTCGCCACGACCTGGATGCCAAAATATTGAAATAAATGTTTAATTAACTTTCTGTCAAAGTGTTAAAATTAGAATTACTTAATGCTTTCAAAGTTTTTCAAACATTTTTTTCAAAATATTTTTATGCTAAGAAAAATACTTTTACCTTAAATTCTTACTCATAAAACCTTAAGTTAGGATTTTTTTAAAATATTTTTTGCAAAGACTTAAACTTTTTTCTCAAAAATATTTTTTTTTTGTTAAATTAGAAAATTTTTTCAAAAATCATTTTTTCCAGAAACTATAAATCTCAGCTTAAAGTACTTAGAAAAATTTTCTAATTAAAAAAAAAAATTAGAACTTTTTTAGAAATATTTTTCCTAAGTCTTCAACCCTTAGATTTTTTTTTTCTTGAAACCCCATTTTTTTATGATCAAAGGGGGAGAAGGATTAGTATAAGTCTAGGGGGAGGTAGACCAAAATATTAACTTATTTTATTTTTTGCACTTAAATTACAAATTAATTTAATTTACTTAATTTTATTTAATGTCTATTTTAACCCTAGCTTAACTTGGGTTGATCACACCAAAAAGGGGGAGATTGTTGGAATCCCAAGGTTGTTTTGGTGTGATCAACAAATTAAGTTAGGTCATGTGTGTTTCTAACCTTGTGTCTAAGTGTGCATGAGCTTAGGAGCACAGGTAGTCGAGTGGAAGACGCAGCTAGCGTGAAGGACGGCAGTCCGAGGGACGAGTTGCTGCGGAAGAGTACACCGGCGGACGAGAAGGAAGCGTGTGGTGGTTCCGAGGGACGAAAGCCAAAGAGGAAGATTGCTCGGGGAGAAAGAGACGCAGCTAGCGAGAAGGACGGCACGCGGTGCGTCCGAGGGACGAAGACTGAGGATAAGTACGCCGGCGGACGAGAAGGAAACATGCAGCGATTCCGAGGGACGAGAAGCCGGAGGGAAGCCCGCTCAAGAAGACCGGAACTTGGGTTCGGGTGAGCCCTATTCCAGATAGAAGAGATCACCCAATCAAGCAGAGGACCCGGACGAAAGTTAACCAGAGTTGACTTAGCATCCGGGGTGCCCGGAACTGTCCGGGGCGCTAGGACCAGTCCAGGGCACCGGACCAGTCCGGGGCGCCGGACCAGTTCGGGGCGCTCGGAACCCTTCCAAGCGCCCGGGAGTCAGTTTTTGACCGGATCGAGATTTGACTCGATCTGAACGTTGGGGGATAAAATTTATCCCCCCAAGGGCGCCCGGAACCCTTCCAGGTGCCCTGACCATGGCTATAAATATAGCCTTGGTCTAGAAGCTTTGAATCAACTCAGAAATTTGCATTCCAAACACTTGTGCGCTTCTGTTCTAGTTTAGCTTCTGTCTTTTGTGCTTTCACTACTGTAAGAGGATTCTCCACCTGAAGGAGATATTTTAGTGCACATTCATTCCTTGGATTAACAACCTCCTTGGTTGTAACCAAGTCAAGTTGTGAGCCTCTTCTTTCTGCTTTTTATTTACTGCTAATTTAATTATTTTACAAATGTTAGTTTGAAAAGTCAGGAAAGGTCTTTGTTTTTTTACAGGCTATCCAACCCCCCTTCTAACCGGCTGTAACGGTCCCACAAGTGGTATCAGAGCCGAGGCGCTTCAGGAGGACTAACCGCCGAACGAAGCAACAAGATGGCCGGACCAAGCATCCACCCGCCGAAATACGAAGGGGATTTCGCCTCCTGGAAGAATCTGATGCAGGTATTTTTTACTACAGACTTTGAATTAACCTTAACAATAGAATCTGGCTATGTAGCTCCAGAAGGTAAGGAAAAATATCAATGGACAAAAAAGGAGCAGGCTGAATTCATGGCGAACGGCAAAGCAGAATACCATCTGCTAAGCGTTCTTCCACCTCAAGAAGTCAACAGGATCGGGCGCTACGACTCAGCAAAGGAACTTTGGGAGAAGTTCCTCGAGCTGCATGAAGGTACGTCTGAAGCCAAGCTTGCTAGACGAGATCTGCTTCGTAATCAGCTCACCAGCCTGCGACTTGGGGAAGACGAGACAGTCGCACATCTACACTCCAGAATAAAAGAAATAATCACCGGACTCACGAATCTCGGAGAAAAGGTAAGTAACCGAGATTCGCTCAGGTACGCGTTAAATTCGTTTCTAAGAAATTCGAAATGGGCATCACTAGTAGATGCCTTTTACATATCAAAAGATTTAGAAAAAATTTCATTAGAAGAATTTTTCTTGACTTTTGAAGTGCACGAATCAAGATGTGCAGGTACGAAGGAGCCTAAGAACAACGTCGCCCTTAAAGCCTCGAGAGACAAACCCGAATCGAAATCTTCTCTCGAAGATGAGGAAATGGTAATGATGGTAAGAAGATTTAAGAAACTTTGTAAATCCAAATCTACTAACCATCCGCAGGAGAAGAAGAAAAGGACAATCCGCTGCTACCACTGCGACGAAGAAGGGCACGTCAAGGACAATTGCCCCAAGTTGAAGAACAAGGACAAGCAGAAGGGTAAGAAGCCTATCCAAAAGCGAAAGGCCCTAAAGGCAACGTGGGACGATACGTCGTCCGAATCGGAAGTCGAGGCATTCTCCGGACTCACACTGATGGCGAGTCATCAAGACTACGACTGCGAGTCAAGCTCTTCCGAGATGAGCATCGAGAGCATCGATGAAGGGGGAGCTTCGTTAGAAGAAAGCAGCGGTTCAGGGGGAGACATGGATAACGAACTCGACAAGGTAAGTCAGGTACGTTCTCTTCCTCCCGATAAACTTTTTAAATTTGTTAAGTTATTAACTAAAGACTGCTATAAATTAGAAAAATAAATAAAAAATTTAAAAGTAATTCTAGCTAAGTCTTGTCCCTTAGAAGAATTAGATAAATTAAAACTAGCAAATGAAAAATTGAAACTTGAAAAATGATGATTTGAAAATTCAAGTAGATAACTTGAAAAACTATGCATGTTCATCTAAAACCAATTTTAAAAGATTTAATAATTTAAATTGGTACTTTAAATATCACCCGGGACAAATTAAGAACATTTCAAGAAAATATGTCCCTAAAAGTTTTTTGGTTAATCCAGTAAGCTGGAACCTATATTGGGTTCCGAAGTCATGCGTAAATTAATTTTAAAATTAAAATTAGCACTTTAAGTGAGAAAATTAAACAATAAATTTCTCTATGAGGCTTTATCTAAGGAAGTGGTTGTTGCTCCAATAACCAAGAAGGCCTAGTTCCTCGCCACGACCTGGAAGCTAAAATATTGAAATAAATATTTAATTAACTTTATGTCAAAGTATTAAAATTAGAATTACTTAATTCTTTCAAAGTTTTTCAAACATTTTTTTCAAAATATTTTTATGCTTAGAAAAATACTTTTACCTGAAATTCTTACTCATAAAACCTTAAGTTAGGATTTTTTTAAAATAATTTTTGCAAAGACTTAAATCTTTTTTCTCAAAATTAATTTTTTTTTTGTTAACTTAGAAATTTTTTTCAAAAATCATTTTTTTTTGAAACTATAAATCTCAGCTTAAAGTACTTAGAAAAATTTTCTAATTTAAAAAAAAATTAGAACTTTTTTAGATATATTTTTTCTAAGTCTTCAACCCTTAGATTTTTTTTTTCTTGAAACCCCACTTTTTTGTGATCAAAGGGGGAGAAGGATTAATATAAGTCTAGGGGGAGGTAGACCAAAATATTAACTTATTTTATTTTTTGCACTTAAATTACAAATTAAGTTAATTTACTTAATTTTATTTAATGTCTATTTTAACCCTAGCTTAACTTGGGTTGATCACACCAAAAAGGGGGAGATTGTTGGAACCCCAAGGTTATTTTGGTGTGATCAACAAGTTAAGTTAGGTCCTGTGTGTTTCTAACCTTGTGTCTAAGTGTGCAGGAGCTTAGGAGCACAGGTAGTCGAGTGGAAGAAGCAGCTAGCATGAAGGACGACAGTCCGAGGGACGAGGTGCTGCGGAAGAGTACACCAGCGGACGAGAAGAAATTGTGTGGTGGTTCCGAGGGACGAAAGCCGGAGCGGAAGATTGCTCGAGGAGCAAGAGACGTAGCTAGCGAGAAGGATGGTACGCGGTGTGTCCGAGGGACGAAGACTACGGATGAGTACGCCGGCGGACGAGAAGGAAACACGCAGTGATTCCGAGGGACGAGAAGCCGGAGGGAAACCCGCTCAAGAAGACCGGAACTTGGGTTCGGGTGAGCCCTATTCCGGATAGCAGAGATCACCCAATCAAGCAGAGGACCCGAACGAAAGTCAACCAGAGTGGACTTAGCATCCGGGGTGCCCAGAACTGTCCGGGCGCCCGGACCAGCCCGGGGCGCCCGGACCAGTCCGGGGCGCCCGGACAAGCCCGGGGCGCCCGGAACCCTTCCTGGCGCCCGGGAGTCCGTTTTTGACCGGATCGAGCTTTGACTCGATCTGAACGTTAGGGGATAAAATTTATCCCCCAGGGCGTCCGGAACCCTTCCAGGCGCCTCGACCAAGGCTATAAATATAGCCTTGGTCCAGAAGCTTTGAATCAACTCAGAAATTTACATTCCTAACACTTTTGCACTTCTGTTCTAGTTTAGCTTCTGTCTTTTATGCTTTCACTGCTGTAAGAGGCTTCTCCGCTTGAAGGAGATATTTTAGTGCACGTTCATTCCTTGGATTAACAACCTCCTTGGTTGTAACAAATTCAAGTTGTGAGCCTCTTCTTTCTGCTTTTTATTTACTTCTAATTTAATTATTTTACAAGTGTTAGTTTGAAAAGTCATGAAGGGCCTTTGTTTTTTTACAGGCTATCCAACACCCCCCCTTTTAGCCCGCAATGGTCCCACAGCATTTATCCTTCTTATATCAGGAGACAGTATGCATGATTAGTGCTATTTGTTATATTTCTTACTATGCATGTCAGTATTTACCCGCTGAAGAGTTGACTCACCCCGTGGTTATTATTATATTTCAGGTTACGGTTGCCCAGAGAGTTCCAGTCGCTAGTCCCCCTTGTAGTTCGTGAGGATATTTGTTTGGTTTTCTTATTGAACTTTTTAGACTTGTTCTAGTTTTGACACTTGGATATTGTATTATCTTTATTTGTCGATGGGTTTTGTTGGATATGTCTATTACATGCCTGCCTGGATGACAGAAGAGGTGAGAAGATTTTATTACTTAGTGATTTGTGTTTTATGGGTGTAGTTGAGTAGGATATCAGATTTGAGCTTTATGAGTGTAGTTGAGTAGGATATCGTGATTTGAGCTTTATGAGTATAGTTGATATAGGATTTTTGAGATGGTTTTCTTTATCATTGCATTAGTTTAGTTTTACTATTAAACTGCATGGTGATTACTTGTTTTTATTATTATGTTCTAGTCGTGTTGGTCGAGGTATCTGGGTTGATGTAGAATGTTTCAGATTGTCACCTGTACAGGGGAGATGCTGCCGAAATTTCTTCTGGAAGGGACTCCCCTGGAGCGTGACAGCTACTGCCACTAGAGTTGATAGGGATTCTTACAAAAAGCATCAAGATGATGCATTAGATGTGTCATGCCTTATGTTCACCATCATAAACTCTGAGCTTCAGAAGCAACATGAGAACATGGATGCTTATGATATGGTTGAACATCTTAGATAACTATATCAAGGACAAGCAAGACATGAGAGATTTGAAATATCTAAAGCACTGTTTTAATGCAGAATGCAAGAAGGTAGTCCCGTAGGACCATATGTACTCAAAATGATTGGGTATGTAGAAAACCTACAGTGATTGGGATTTTCACTAGGCCAAGAATTGGCCACTGATCTTATTTTGCAGTCATTGGCCAATAGCTATAGTCAATTTGTCATGAACTACAACATAAATGAAATTGACAAACCGTTGCCTGAGATGTTGAGCATGTTGAGAACTGCTGAACTCAACCTTAAGAAGGTAAAGTTTAGTACCATTTTGATGGTGTCTAAGGGCAAAGGCAAGTGGAAGCCTAAAGGTAAGGGTAAGGCTCAAGCCAAAGGAAAGGGCAAGACTCATGCAATGAAACCCAAAGGTGGGGTTGCTAAAGAAGGAACCTGCTTTCACTGCTGTGAGATCGAACACTGGAAGAGGAACTACAAGGTATATTTAGAGGAACTGAAACGGGAGAGAAGTGAGACTTCTACCTCAGGCATATATGTTTTAGAAGTCAATCTATCTATTTCTTTTTCATGGGTATTAGATACCGGATGTCCATCTCACATTTGTACTAATATGCAGGAGCTGAGAAATAGTAGAGCATTAGCAAAGGGCAAACTAGACCTACGAGTAGACAATGGAGCAAGAGTTGCTGCTATCACTGTAGGAACGTATTCCTTATCTTTGCCCACTGGGCTTGTTTTAGAACTAGAAGAGTGTTGTTATGTGCCCGCTTTGACAAAGAACATTATCTCTATTTCTTATTTGGACAAGAAAGGTTTTTCATTTGTAATAAAGGATAAATGTTGTTCTATTTATTTCAATGATATGTTCTATTATAGTGCACCACTTATGAATGACATCTATGTTCTAGACTTAGAAAACCCAATGTATAACATAAATACCAAATGGTTCAAATCTAATGATTTGAACCAAACATATCTCTGGCATTGTCGCTTGGGTCACATAAATGAGAGTTGCATATCCCAACTCCATAAGGATGGACTTTTGGACTCATTTGATTTTGAATCATATGAGGCATATGAATCTTATCTTCAATGTAAGATGACAAAGACTCCATTTAGTGGACATGGCGAAAGGGCTAATGATATGTTAGGACTCATATATACTGATGTATGTGACCCTTTCAGAATAGCATCTAGAGGAGGCTATTATTACTTCATTACCTTCACTGATAATTTCAGTAGATACGACTATGTGTATCGATGAGACACAAGTCAGAATCCTTTGAAAAGTTCAAAAAAATTCAAGAATGAAGTACAAAACCAACTTGGTAAGAGTATTAAGATGCTTTGATCAGATCGAGGTGGGGAATACCTTAGCCAAGAGTTTCATGACCATATTGTTGAGTGTGGGATCATATCTCAACTCACTCCACCTGGAACACCACAATGGAATGGTGTATCAGAAAGGAGGAACTGCACTTTATTAGATATGATACGATCAATGTTGAGTCATACCGATCTTCCTACTTCCTTCTGGGGACATGCTCTAGAGATGACCGCTTTCACACTTAACCGAGTTATATCTAAGGTCGTTATAAAGACACCATATACTATATCGACAGGGAAGAGTCCTAAGATATCTTTTATGAAGATTTAAGGTTGTGAGACTTACGTTAGACGACAAGTCTCAGATAAACTAGGACCCAAATCAGACAAGCGCTATTTTATTGGATATCCCAAGGAAACAAAAAGATATTACTTCTATAATTCCACACAAGGCAAGGTGTTTGTTGCCAGAACTGGTGTCTTTCTAGAAAGGGAATTTATTTCTATAAAAACTAGTTGGAGTGAAGTTGATCTTGAAGAAATTCAAGATACACAAACTAGCACCAACGCCTTGATGGAAATTGAACAGGTACCACAAGATGTTGTGGATCAGGATTTTGTTACACCACAAGAGGTTGTGGAACAACAACTTGTTCAAGTAGCACAAGCTCTACGCAGATCTGATAGGACCCATCGTCAACCTGAGAGATATTCTTTTCTCTTGTTTGACAATAGTGATATAGTGCTAGTTTGTCTCAATGAGCCTACATCTTATCAGGAAGCTGTACAGAGCCCAGATTCTGAGAAATGGCTAGAGGCCATGAGATCTGAAATGGGTGTAAGTGGGTCCACCTGAAGGGATCAAACCCATTGGGTGTAAGTGGGTCTTTAAGGTGAAGACTGACATTGATGGTCATATGCATACCTATAAAGGTAGATTGGTGACTAAAGGATTCAAGCAGATTCATAATATAGACTATGATGAAACATTTTCACCAGTTGTGATGTTCAAGTCCATTCGGATCATGCTTGCTATTGCTGCTTAATATGATTATGAGATCTGACAAATGGATGTCAAAACCGTATTTCTTAACGAAAATCTACTCGAGGATGTGTACATGACACAACCTAAGGGTTTTGTAGATCCAAAGAATGATGGAAAGGTTTGTAAGCTACAAAGATCCATATAGATTAAATCAAGCTTCTAGAAGATGGAATCTTCGATTCGATGATGTGATTAAAACGTTTAGTTTCATTAAGAATAAAGATGAACCTTGTGTCTACAAGAAGGTTAGTGGGAGCACACTCATTTTTCTCATATTGTATGTAGATGACATACTTCTCATTGGAAATGATATCCCTACTCTTCGATCAGTGAAGACTTGGCTTGAGAATTCACTACAAGAAAAACCCTCATAGACATCGGTGGAACAACAACAGTTTTAAGCAAAAACTGATGTCTTTGAATATTTTACACCGATTTTTCTAAAAACCGGTGTCTATGAGCGCAGATTTTCGCTCATAGACATCGGTTTTTTAGCCGATGTCTATGAGCGCCTTTTTTTTGTTAATAGCCACCGATTTTAACAGCGGTTTTTAAAACCCGGTGTTAATGAACCAAAAAAAATAATTTAATTTTTCCACCAGCCAAAATTTACAACACTTCACAAAGTTCCCTCCAAACCTAAACTAATATCGCGCCGCTTCTCTCAGTCTAAACCTAAACCTAAACCTCCTGACCATCTCTCTCAGCCTCATCTCCCTCTTCCCCTTACTGCATCTCTTCCCCTTCTTGGATCTTGGATCAATGAGGAAGATCAAAACCACTTGCTTCTTCTCCACGCTCGCCGGCACGATCTGGCCGGGCCAGTCCGGCGGCTCCGGCCTCACCGGCACCCACGGGGGCTCCGTTGAAGGCTCTTGCTTGCTCAACGACGGCGGCGAGCTCGTGTTGAGGCAAAAGGAAGCAGAGAACAGGGATGCGTCTCCTCCATTTCCTTGTTGCTGTTGAAGCTCGAGAATCGATTCCTCCAACCTCTGAGCAAACTCCTCCACATTATCCTCCTCCGCCTGAAAATCATCGACGTCGCCAGAAGGGAAGCACTCGGTCCTAGCGCCGAAGGAGCGGCGGCGTAAAAAGCCATGTCCAAGCGGCTGCCTTCCTCTGCCTCCCCCAACCTCCATCGACCGAGTCCGCAGTAGCCTGGCCGATTCGCCAGCCCCAAGGAACGTGCAGCCCACGATGCCCTTCCGCTTGTCGGATCCAACGGTGGAGACAACGGCAGCGAAGACGGCGGCCTGCGACGGCGTCGTGGAGGCGGACCACGTCCCAGTGACTTGAACACCCATCTCCTCTCGACATCTCCTCCGCCTCTGTGCTTTCAATGAAGTCAAACCTTACCTTTTCGTGACTGAAAACGTAGGCCTCCTCTCACCCTACCCGCCCATGGAAAGTGTTCATCAAGAACAATACTAAAACCGGACACTATCGCACGGTCTGGCACCAAGGAGATCTGGTGAACAATTTGGGCACTATCGCACGGTCTGGCACCAAGGAAAAATCTGTAGCGAGACAAGAGCAGCAGCCCCGTGCGCTTCCTTCACCAAAAGGAGTGAGCTTTGGTCGTGGATGCCTTCCTATCTCTGTCCTCAACCCTACTTGTGAAAAAGATCATCTTTGGTTGATCTCGCGCCTGGTGAGTTGTATTGGTAGTTCCTGGATAATTAATGGGTAACTGCTGGGTCAGAGGGAAGACATCCGTCTATGGAGTGTCATCCAGTTCAAAGTCAGGTGGGTCTCCTCTTTTTTAACTCCAGTGATTTGATTGTCTCTGAGAGTTGATTTTTTGTTTCTTATACTTATTTTTTAGTAGCTAAAGCTGTGATATTTGGCACTTCATTTAACTCTGAGGAGCTCAATTCGACCTAAACTCTTTGCTTTCCCCGCCGTTAATAGGGCAGTTCCCTTCCTTGGTCGCCCGAGATTCCACTACGGAGGTGTTACTTGTTAGGGTTCCATTTCAATGTCTCCGTGGATCTGTTAGTTGATTTCTTCATTTGTCTTATTTGTTTATAATTTTCCTGGATTTTTGTTTCTGGCTCCTAATTTCCTGTGAATCTACCTTCATCTCATTTTGCAAACTCCTAGATTTTTTCATTTCGCCGGTTGATATGGTTGCTCGAACAGGAATGTAGGTTGATTCCTCTCGGCGGCGGCGACGACATGGCTGAAGGGAGTGATGTGAGGGCGTGGGAGGAGCTGATCCCCGATGCCCTGGGCCTCATCTTCCGCGACCTCCCTCTCCAAGAGATCCTCACCGTTATTCCTAGGGTCTGCAAATCGTGGTCGCGGGTAGTGTTGGGCCCCTATTGCTAGCAGGAAATCGACATCGACGAGTGGAGCCAGCACTGCAAGCCAGAGCAACTCGATAAAATGCTTCACATGCTCATAGATCGCAACTGTGGCTCCTTCCGCAGGCTCAGTGTTTCCGGCCTCCATACCGAGTCCATGTTCACCTTAATTGTAGACCAGTATGTAGATCTCATCTCATCTCATTCAAGCTGATTAATACCCTTGAATTTAATAGCTTGCATCTGCTTAATGCATGGAGATAGCTTCGTTAAATGATGACTTAATTAGTATGCCTGTCGCTATCACTCTCAATTATACAAATTGTTGATAAACAAACCAAGCTCGTGGTACAAAATGACAAAAGTTCTCATGAAGTTGTGCTTTATCTGGAGTCTTCCCTGTATCACCATGCAGAGTAACAGGGAGACGAACTGTTGGTAACAGTCGCCAGTGAAAATAGTGATTTTGCCATTGAGTTTCTGGTCGCCTTCGTTTTGGAAATTTCATCTTTTTAATGAAGGTCTATTTTAGATTTATCTTTGCCAACTACATACATCATGGTACCTTCCTGTAGGAGTAACAACTAGAGGTGCAAAGGATAATCCACTTTTTATGCTTCCCTCGTACTAATTTTTTTTTTTTTTAAGTTTGTTGATAAATTCCTCTCGCCAATTACCACACTGTAACTTACCATTCTAGATGACATCTCTCTGGTAAATTTGTTCTTTATTTGTTTGGAGGATAACACATTCATTCCTTGTTAGTAGGTCAATTTGAGTTTGGTGAGAACTTAGTCCTCTAAAAGATTTGGGTGAACTTTTGTTTCGATGACTGATCGTCACTATTGTTGTTCTTCTATCTGTCTAGTGCTGGTTCCCTTCAGAGGTTGGAGCTTCCAAGAAGTGAAATGAACGATGCCATTGTCAAACTTGTTGCACCAAGATTGTGCAATTTGACTTACTTGGATGTCAGCTACTGCTCAAAGATAGGTGCTTGTGCGATTGAAGCGTTTGGATCTCTCTCTTTCCGATCCCGATCAGTACGCCCTCATCGCTTCCGATTCCTTCGTCAAGGTAAAAGCATCGCACTCTCGGTTCCGATTCCTGCTTTAATCTCTTTTAGTCTTGATTTTGATCATTTACTTGCATTGAAATCATTAAACTATTCGTGAAATCATTAAACTAGTAGTAATGCTGGTGAACTTGATGAAGGACTTGTTTTTATGAGGTCTTGTTAAGTGATGAAACCTTCTACATTGCTTTAAATGCAAGCAGTTGGTTGATTATCCAATTAGTTCCCTGTAATTTGTATACGGTTCATTAGTACCACAATGATTATGCGAGCATAAAAATGAAACAATAACATATTTTCCAACTTGTCCAGTAATTTTTCATTCTTTAATTTGTTGGATACAAGTTCAATTGTTAATTAACTTCCATAATAGGGGAACAAATGACCATCTTTTGGATTTGTAACTCTGTTTGACGTCAGCTATCATATTACTAAACTTTCATTCTGATAATGCCAAGGCGCAAAACTTCCAGATTGCTAGTTTTTTGTTTTCTCTCTATATATTTTTTTCATGGATCATGAGTTACCTTGGACTTTTGTTATCAATAAACTCTTGCAATCTCCTCAAATACTCCTTATTATGTTGTTATGTATGTAGAAATATGAGCGGACAACAGGAGAACGTTGCAGCTCCAAAGTTGAATGAAAGGATATTGTCGTCATTGTCCAAGAGATCAGTGGCTGCCCATCCTTGGCATGATCTTGAAACAGGTAACCGAAAACGAAAGAAACAGTTCCACTAATATTTACACATCTATTAATTTGATTTGTCTCAGTATCTGTTTTTGAACATGAATTTGTCTCCAGGTAAAGAGACCCCTTTGTGTTCAATGTGGTAAGTGTACTTTTTTCCTTTTAACTGATAACATGTACAAAATAAAGTATCAGAAGTGATATTGTTTTTTACAAATGCAAACTAATTTTGAGTAAATCATCTTTTTGCTCGTTTATCAAATTAGATTGCCTCCCAAAAGGATGCAAGGGTTAGATTTGAACATGTTATTCATAGATCTATCACTATATGATGTGGTTGAGATAATTGATGAATGTTTATCTTTTTAAGCATTCCAATTAGTCATCTTGTTACCTGGTGCTCTTATTGCATTTTCAACTATGATCTTTGGTCTTGGTTTACTAATATATTATTTATGTGTTTTTACAGTTTACAAATCTCAAGTACTCCAGAGTTGAAATTGATGAAGTGCGGTTCGAGTGGGTTGAATGCATGCTAGATTACATTTGAAGTGCGGTTCTACCTTGATGTGTTAAAAGAATGTTCTACCTTGAATTTGATATCTATTAGCTAGCTTTTGATGTAAAAAGAATGTTTGAGTATTTTATGGATACTGTTGTAAGAAGATTATTTATATAATATGTGAATATTTGTGTATTTTATGGATATTGTTGAATGAAGAATATTTGTGTATTTTTTTTTTATTATTGTCAGTTTTTCATTGTTTCGGAAATTAAATTTGTGCTGTTAAAAAATATACATATTACATTGGTTTTCCACCGCTGCAAAACCGGTGTTATTAATTAATATTACATCGGTCATTTATCGCTGCCAAAACTGGTGTTATTAACATACAATATTACATCGGTTTTACACCGTTGATGAAACAATGTCGTTAAGTGATACTACACCGATTAATAACTGATTCGAAGACCGGTGTCGTTAAGTGATACTACACCAGTTTTAACCCGATGTCTAAAATGACAGACTTTTAACATTGACTTCATAGACATCGGTCGAAAATGAAATAGACACCGGTGGAAAACCGATGTCTATGAGGATTTTTGTTGTAGTGATTATTTTTCAATGAAAGATTTAGGTGAAGCAGCCTATATTTTAGGCCTTAAAATCTATAGAGATAGATCTAAAAGATTACTTGGCCTAAGCCAGAGTACGCACATTGACAATGTGCTTAAACGTTTTTCCATGGAGAATTCCAAGAAGGGATTCCTGCCTATGTCACATGGTGTGAGTCTTTCGAAGACTCAATGGCCCTCTTCTAAGGAAGAAAGGGACCACATGGATCAGATTCCTTATGCATATGCTATAGGGTCTATCATGTATGTCATGCTTTGTACTCGCCCAGATATCTCGTATGCGTTAAGTATGATGAGCAAATACTAGTCAGATCTAGGTGAAGGTCACTGGACAACAATCAAGAATATTCTTAAGTACTTGAGAATGACTCAAGATTATTTCTTGATCTTTGGAGGCGATGAAGAGCTTGTTGTAAAGTGTTACACCGATGCTAGCTTCCAAACTGACAAGGATGATTTCAGATCATAGTCAGAGTATATATTTTGCTTAAATGGCGGGGCTGTGAGCTGGAAGAGTTCAAAGCAGGGCACAATCCCTGATTCTACAACAGAGGCTAAGTATATTGCTACTTCAGATGCAGCAAAGGAGGCTATTTGGATCAAGAAGTTCATCACAGAGCTTGGTATTGTTCCTAGTATAGCGAACCCAATAGACCTCTATTGTGATAACAATGAGACTATTGTACAGGCTAAGGAACCTCACTCTCATTAGAGATCCAAACACATACTACAGTGATTCCATCTCATTTAAGAGATTATCGATAGAGGATATGTGAGAATATGTAGAGTCTCGACTGATGCTAACATTGCGGATCCTTTGACCAAGGCTTTGACACAGAGGAAGCATGATGGTCACACTAGGTCAATGGGTATTCGATATCTTAGTGATTGACACTAGTACTAGTGGGAGATTGTTAGTATTAGCCCTAGTACTAATTATGAGATGATTGTAAAGGGCTCATTTTGTATCGTATTTCATTATTAATAAAAGGTAAAGTTGGTTATTATATTTATTTCAGTTCAGTGCCGATTGAATAAGTATAATAATGTCCTTGGGTAGTATGTTCTTATCTACAGCATATCAATTGGTTGAATTGATAGTGAAACATTGTAGATATATATGGAACACTACTCTTAACTATTCTTAGTCAAGCATTAATATACAAGGACAATATTAATGCATTGAGCCTAGCATATAGGTCAATAGATGACTTGATCTTATAAATCATGGATATGAGATATCAGGTTGACACATGGGTATATATTAGAGAATATATATATACTGAATTACCCACCATAAGAATGTTTCATGGATTGTATGAGTGGCATAAACATTCTCATGTGACTATTTGTATGAATAGTCCTTAGACCTGAAGTCACTACGGTTCCCTACATAAGGAGTTGTGTACTTTGGTATCGACAAATGTCACCTGTAACAAGGTGGATAATAAAGTCGATCACTGGGTATGCAATGAATTATGCGGAGGGATATGCGTGATGTCGATGGGATCTATCCCTTTCATATGATGGAAGCGATGTCTATGGGTCCCTTGATTAGTAGAACACAAGAAAGCATGACCATGCGTAAATGAGTCAATATGAGATATTGAGCTTATTTGATTGAGTGTGTCTACTTAGAGATCAAGAAACACAAAAGTTGATAAGAGGATGACATGGTCTATGCCTCATTGATCAATCTAGATATCAAGGATAGAGGGACCAAGTCATAAAAGATAATAGCCATGGACAGGTTAGGTCGGATCTCGACTTTCTCGTCACTTGGGTAGCAATGATGTCTTGCTAGATGTCACTCATTGCTTATGTATCTAAATGTTGATTTAGGTACATTGTCAACGTTACGAGAACCTATTGGGTCACACACAAAGAACAAGTAGATATGGAGATGGGTTCGTAATGAATCATTGGATTAAGTCTAATCCGAATTGGACTTATTGAGTAAAACTCAATTAGATCTAATTATTGGATTAAGTCCAATTCAAACTAGACTCATTGAATCAATTTGAATGATTGGAATGGTGATTCATTGAATTCGAAATTGCATGAGAATCAATGAGTTAGACTCATTGGGTGTAATACCCACTAAGCTTGTAAGATAAATAAATGAATGTGGGATTTTTCCTTTGAAAAATAATAGGAAGTGAGTTGAAGCAAAAAGAAATAAAATGAAATAAAAAGAAGAGGAGGTCAAGGATTGAACCATGAACCTCTTATATTATATTTCATAGAATTAATTAGTGGAAACCAATTGGGATAGAGAGAAGATATTGATAGCAAAGGAGAGAAACTCATGATAAAGGTAAGAGTAAAAGCTAGCCAAAAGAAAACAAGTAAGGAGCAAGAGAAAGGCAACTTGCCTTCCTCCCTTTCTCTCCCTCTTTCTCTCTTCTCTTGCCGAAAATAAAAGAGGCTAATTAAGGGGATTCATTCCCCCTTATTTCACCATGAATGATGAGGATAAATAAATAAATAAAAATAAAAATAAATAGAAAAAAAAGGCTAAGGGAGAAGGAAAGCAAAAACCAAGTTTGCTACCTCTTCCCCCTTAACATAAAAGAGAATATGTAAAAGGGAAAATTCTATTTTCTCTCATTTTCTCTCATTCATCCTCTCCCTCACCGAGAACACCTCAGTCCCCTCTCCTCCACCTTCGGCCCCAAAGCCAAGGTTTTCTCCTAGGAAGCCTAAGATACAAGGAGGACTAAGCAAGGGAATCAAGGGAAAAGGAACTAGAAGAAGAGGCTATTTCTTCTCCACCATACCTTAGATCCACAAGCGGACCAGTGGTACAAGGCTTTTATGTGATTTTCGGATTCTATAAGGATTAGAAAACCTAGGAAAGAATTTAAGAAAATTCGGCTAAAGAAAGGGTTTTCAAATCTAGGATGATTTAAACAATTCCTTATTTCATGATATTCTTTCTATGCTATGTAGGAAGGATTTTCTTCATGTTTTTATACTTAAATGATGATTGATCAGAGGAGTACCTAACCCTAGAATTTCGACCAAAAATATGCTAAGGAGGTTAGGGAAAAATATTGTTTAACTAAACTAGTACAAAATTTCTCCCATGAAATACTAAGGGTTTCTATTGGTTTTCTTGCTTGAAAGTTACTTGAAACCAAATAAATCCATTTATAGGTTTCGGCCAATAAAAGGGTTTAGGGTTAGGAATACCTTTAAATTTAAATAACCAAGTTTGTATGATAGAATATAGAGTTCTATTAAAGAATTGCATGTTGTACATTGCTAGAAATTCATGAACTCTTATTTTAGATTTTCGGCCATGATAAGATGGATAGTTTAGAAAAACTTAAACAAAATTCTAATATACTCAAGACCTCTGTGATATTATGATATGAAAGTTGTTTAATGCTCTTATGTTTAAATTGAGTATAGAAAATTAGTTACATGATATATGACATGTAAGATCACAAGGGTCCTAGCTTGTTTATGAACCAACTTTGTATACGATGTTCTTAGTAATTTTTGCCATGAAACTTACTTAGGTTTTCCATGCTTTAGGCCACTTATAACCTAGTTTAAAGATTTTTAGGTTTCGTCCATGAGGAAAAATAAAAGAAAAAGGGAAAGAAACCTAGGAAGCCTAAGACACAATTCACATGTATGTTTATTATGCTTGTCTTTATACATGCTATGAAATTTGTATGATTTCTTATGCTTTTAGGCTATTTGAAGCAAGTTTATATTCTGTGAGTTTCGGCCAAGTAGGGTTTAAAAGACCTAGAGGCCTTAGAAATGAAACCCAATGTGTTAAAAGTACTTCATATGAAAATATGATAAGGTGTTGATTGTGTCACATATTTGTATAATTTTTCCATGACCTAAATGTATCATTGTGTGTTTCGGCCATGATGGAATAGATGCCCTAGAAACCCTAGAACAAGAATTAAATATGCTTATGTCACTCTACATGAAATATGATAAGTAGAAAACCAAAGTTCTCATACTATATGTTGTTTAGTGACCTAAATGAGGCTAGGGTAAGTTTCGGCCATACCTATTGTATGATGTCTTGTTATGAATTTATACATGATGTTAGTTCAAGTTCACATGCTTGTATGTTTGTTTTTAGCCCTAATGAACACTTGTTAAAAGTTTGACCAAGATATACGTTAAGGGCTTGAAGGACTTAAGAACTAGCTCAATATGCTTACTATGCTATTTGAAAAAAATGCTATAAATATGGTTTAAGGTTTCCATGCTTTCATGACATTTGGGACCTTGTTTATATACTGATAGGGTTCGGGCACATCAGTTTAAGGACTTGGAGAACTTAGAAACCAAGTTAATCATGCTTATAATGCTTCCTATGAAATTTATGTGATGACGATTTAGGTTTCACATGCTTGGAGGTTGTTTTTACCTAAATTGAGACCTAAGGGGGGTTCGGCCATGATAGGAACCCAAGGGTTTAGGAAGCTTAGAACCCAAGTTAACTATATTACCATGTTTCTTATGATAGTATAATCACATGATATACCCTTATGCTTAACCATGTATGCTTGTGATTTATACCTTTTTATGATATGATATGTGGATAGAAATATGCATGTTTTAATGATATGTTATGTGCTTAGAAATATGCATGTTTTAATGATATGATATGTGCTTAGAATATGCATGCTTGATGATATGCTATATGCTTAGAATATGCATGCTTTTTATGATATGCTATGTGGTGAAAATATGCATGTTCTTCTTTATGATATGATGTATGCCTAAGTGATGCATACTTTTATGACATGATGTATGTCTAAGTGATGCATACTTTTATGACATGATGTATGCCTAAGTGATGCATACTTTTATGATATGATGTATGCCTAAGTGATGCATACTTTTATGACATGATGTATGCCTAAGTGATGCATACTTTTATGATATGATGTGTGCCTAAGTGATGCATGCTTTTATGATGTATGATATGTATAAGTATGACATGTACTTTACTTTATGTGGCTTGTACCAAGGGTGGGCTCTATAAGCGCCCCGGGGTCGATGGAATAAGACTCGGACCTCGTTAGGGATGGGCTCCTAAGTGCCCCTAGGTCGATGGAGTAAGACTCGGGCCTAGTATGTTGCCTTGTAGGGTTCAAGACTTGCTACCTTGGGCCTACATAGGTTGCGCACAATATGTAAGTGGTACATAGCCGGGATCCCCTTTAAGTTGAGATTATGTTCAAGTATATATGTAAGAAGAAATGGTTTTAAAGATCATGAGACATACACATGTTTTTCAGATACATGTTTTCAAAAATCATATTGCATATACTTTATGATCATGTTGTGATGATGCTATGATTTATGATATGCCATGATATGATTATGTTATGTTTCATGCTATGCTTTAAGAGATGATATGCCATGAGATGATTATGTTATGTTTCATGCTATGCTTTAAGAGATGATATGCCATGATATGATTATGTTATGTTTCATGCTATGCTTAAAGAGATGATATGCCATGATATGATTATGTTATGTGTCATTCTATGATTTAGGAGATGATATGCCATGACTAGTTATGATGTTTGTTAGGCTGCACGATATGCTTAAAGAATATGATATGTTATACCATGACTAGTTGAGATTATGTTAAGTTGAGACATTCTTTGATTATATGTTGATTTTGGTTTTAGTGAGTAGGAAAGGAACTTACTGAGCCATGAGTGCTCACAGCTTACTTTCCTTGTACCACAGATAAAGGAAAAAGCTGGATGAGCTAAAGGAGCAGCAGGAGGGGCAACGAAGATGTGTGTGGCGGTGGCTAGGCAACTAATTAAAGAACCTACTTTAAAACCTTTAAGAACTATGCTTTGGTTTTGTGAAATGTAATACAATATGGGTGACTTGATGTTAAGTTTTTATTTAACTTGTTATCATGTTATGGAAACCATATTAGTGTAGTTCGGTTTTTATTAAACCAAGAAAAATGATTTTTAAGTCTTCCGCTGTAATATGTACGTAGAGTATCGTAACCCCGTCCCTTAGGGTTAGCAGGGAGGGCGGGCGCTACATTGGGTGAACTTGAGTTCACCAAGGAAGTTGAATGGTCAAAATTGAACCATTGGATTGAATGGTCAATTTTGAGCCATTGGATTGGAAGATGAAAGGGTAAAACTCTTTGGTATTCATGAGATGGATATATATATATATATATATATATATATATATATATATATATATATATATATATATATATATATATATATTATTTTGGATGATATTTTCATAAGGTGAAAAGCCTTTAGTCTTCTTTTTCTTCCTCCTTCCCTCTCTTGGCCGAAACCCCTTCTTGTGGTTTCTAGCACAACCTTAGGTGGTTTCCATCTCTATCTTGTGAGTTTTAGAGACAAACGAATGCAAGACTTATTCGTGTGAATACCGTAGAGGCGTGAACATGTGATCATGCTGAGATCCAAGCTGTCTGGTCCATGAGCACGCATCAAAGGTATAACCAATATCAACTTAGTATAAGTTATTTTCTTTCCATTTCGCATGGATCTCCTAGAGGAACTAGAAATTTTTCGCTGCGCTTTCGCTTATTTAGTACCCTAATTCCTTACAGCTACCTCGCCCATACATCACTCGGAAACTCAACAAAGGCACACATTCAACAAATTCAAGACAATAGATTTATAAAAAAAGTTTCATTAACTTTTAGGAGTCCTTACATTTTTTTCAACTACGATTGAGATTGAAAAATGAAAGACAACATACAAGTAAGCATCACAATTATAGTTGGGGTACAGGGGAAGACAATTAATCTGCCTTCTCAGACTCTGGCAAGTTGACCCAAACCTTTTTGGGATCCAACAAGCTCAAGTATGATCCATGAGCTATAAGACTAGATTGCAGAAACTGATGGATAGCTCCCTCGAATCCATGTGTGAGCATCTTGCCAGTTCATGCTCCCAGCAAGTCATAAGAGTCTTGGGAAGGCAATAAAATTTTCTCCTATTCCTCCTAGCACCCTCTCTCACCATCTATGTAGTTGCCTAGCTCATCCGTAGTTGCCTATAGATCCCAGACCGTCTTCTCCCGTATCCCTTTCTCCTCAGTCAACTATAACTCTCAATGTTCATTTGCTAAGGTTTCTGCACGAAGCTCGGATTGAAGTTGTAGTCGTTGAGCCTCAAAGGTGGCTGATACGGCTGACAATGGAGGGGCCCCAGAAGGAAAGGGGGAGAAGGGTCAAGGCCATGTAGCGGTCAAAAGTCAAGATGATGTGGCAGTCAGTAGTCAAGGTGACTCGGCAGTCAATAGTCAAGCTGACGGGGCAGTCAGAATCGAGCATAGGAGGTAGTCAGAGGTCAGGCAGACCTGTTGATCGAAGGGGTAAAGCAGTAGGAAGACGAAGAGAGACGACAGGCAAGGTACAAGTCACGGGTCGGGATCGGCAGAGCTGATCAGAAACAGCTCGATCTACAGGCCTGCGATTCCAAGGACTGGAAGTACAAGTCACGGGTCGGGATCGGCAGAGCTGATCCGAAACAGCTCAATCTACAGGCCTGCGGTCGAGGGACAGGAAATACAAAGCGCAGGGTACAGATCGGGGTCGGCAGAGCTGATCAAAAACAGCTCAATCTACAGGCCTGCGGTCGAGGACCAGGAAATCAAACCGCAGGGTACAGATCGGGATCGATAGAGCTGTTCAGAGATGGCTCAATCTATAGGCCTGCGGTTGAGGGCCAGGAAATACAAAGCGCAGGGTACAGATCGGGATCGACAGAGCTGTTCAGAGATGGCTTGATCTACAGGCCTGCGATTCAAAGGACTGGAAGTACAAGTCATGGGTCGGGATCGGCAGAGCTGATCAGAAACAGCTCAATCTACAGGCCTGCGGTCGAAGGACAGAAAATACAAAGCGCAGGGTACAGACCGGGATTGGCAGAGCTGTTCAGAGTCAGCCCGACTGGCAGGTGATACTTAGAGGTTGGATCTGATCGGAGGATGCGAGGCAGATGCAGGCCTCAATAGATCGGAGGAGCTAAGCCGTACGGGAGTCGGGGAATCACAATTGTCCGTCAAGGGGTAATCACTACATACCAGCGATATGTGCGGAGGCGGAGGTTTCTAAATGAGAAGATGCTTTCACAACCAATAGCAGCCTGACAGATGACCTTCAGTACAAGACAAAACCCATGTAAAGGCGGAGGTTTCAAAAATAAGAAGATGCTTTCACGATCAATAGCAGCACGACAGGTGTCCGGGACTACACGACAAAGCCCAGCGTCTAACGCTTTCTGACAGGATGGCAGGTTCTAGAAAGAGAGGGGGGCATAAAAAGAGGAGGCTTCTTCGTACGCGGGTACGCGCTCCCTCGTCACTTTTTTCCACAACTTTTCACTTTCAGTCAGTTTTTTCCTTCTCTTTGCGTTTTCTGGGAAAAAAGTACCTGACTTGAGCGTCGGAGGGCCTGATCCGGGGACTTTTTCCCTGGGTTCTGGTCTCTAACGTGAGGAGGGGGATCGTCTGAGTGTGTCCAGGGACCTGCAGCATCGTCAGCCGCCCGTGGGAGCCGAATCACCTACGATTTTCCGTCAGCAACCAGGCCGTTGCGACCAGCCTTCATCCGACTCAGCCTTCGGACGGGATCAAATTTGGCGCCGTCTGTGGGAAACACAACAGCCTGATCCGAAGCGTGAAGATGGAGGACTCTGGTCGAAGTTCCAGCAGGAGGATTAATGTCACCATGACTGCGGGGGAGTATGAGCTCTTCAAGGAGGTCAGAAAGCAAGCCGCCTCTGAAAAACAAGGAACAGTGTCACGACCTCGCCTAGCGCCAGATGCATCCAAAGAACCAACTCCTGCCTCCGACAGGGGCTCGAAGAGGAAGCAGCAGGAAGAAGCCCCTCGTACTTCGTTCCGAGAGCCTCGTCGCAACTATCATCAACCTGGACCTCGCGAACATAGTTCGAAGAAAGAAGAGTCGCAGGCGTCGGTGGCGGAGAGCTCTCTACATCCACCCCGAGATTCAGGAAAGGGAAAAGCTATAACCCCTGCCAGAGATCTGCCCGAAGACCCGGATGACAAGGTACCCTTCTCGGCTCAGATCTTAAGGGAAAACCTACCAAGGGGTTATCGAGCCCCGAACATCGGAGAATACGATGGAAGCAAAGATCCGGAGGAGCATCTGCGAAAGTTCAAGAACGCGGCTATGCTGTATCAATACAACGATGCTGTCAAGTGCCGAGTATTCCTACACACTCTGTCGGGTTCGGCGCAGAAGTGGTTCGATGGACTGCCCCCAGAGTCCATCAACCGCTTCTTGGATTTCAAAACGGCCTTCTTGAGTCGCTTCGCCAGCAGTCGTAACTATCAAAAAACCGATCACTGTCTTTTCGCTCTTAAACAGGGTCCGACTGAGCCTCTGCGAAGCTACATCACTCGGTTCAGTCAGGTGGCCAATGACGTCCCCTTCGCCACCTCGGAAATACTGATGAGCGCCTTCTCCCACGGATTGCTGGAAGGGGAATTCTTCAGGGACCTCATCAAAAACCCCGCCCGTAGTTTTGACGATATGGTGGAGAAAGCTTCTTGCTACATCAAGGTGGAGGAAGCTTAGGCCGCTAGGAGGAAGGCTGAAAAGACAGTGGCTCCTGGCAATCGACCCGAGAGAAGAGCACTGCAGCCAGCTCAGCCTCTTCAGCGCATTCAACCCAGGCCTGCCCCTCAGCCTGCTCAGGGAGTCAGACCAGCCCCGCGAGTCGCTGCCATACACGCGCCCAGGCCCGGACCAAGGGGAGCACCATATTGCACATATCATCGGTCCAGGACGCACGATCTCAGTAACTGCTTCCAATTCGCCCGTGACTCCAGGCGAGCCGTAGAGCAGGGCTTGCCTCCCCCGGAGTTAGCACCCCAAATACAGAGAATGGAAGAAGAACGGGCTGCAGCGGGACGTGCTCGTCAGACCCGGCCTGACCTAGCCGGTCCTTCTAACCAAGTTGGTCCCATGGAGGACCGAAGAGATATCGGGGAGCTGGAAAACCGGGGTAACACCGCTGTACGAGAGATCAGCATGATTTCAGGAGGGCCCACTGACGGGGACTCAGGCTGAGCCCGTAAGTCACACGGTCGGCGGTTGTATGTGGGAGCTGTGGGGTGCAGCCACGAGCAGGCGTCCGACCCTGTTATTAGCTTGGGCCCCAAGACTTGGAGGATCTGGAATTGCCCCACGACGACGCTCTCATAATCAAGGTCGTTATTGCTAATAGCCGAGTGGCTCGGGTCTTTGTGGATACCGGGAGCTCGGTCAATATTTTGTTTAGAGCTGCGTTCGAGGAGATGCAAATTGACGCCGCTGAGCTCCAACCCGTAACCACTTCTCTATACGGGTTCACAGGTAACGAAGTCAAGCCCATGGGTCAGATCAAGCTGGCCATATCCATGGGCACTGAGCCACTGGTGCGCACCCGGAGGAGCACCTTTATAGTGGTGGACTCTCCTTCCTCATATAATGTCATCCTGGGAAGGCCAGCTCTGCATGAGTTCAGGGTTGTTGTCTATACTTTCCACCAGAAGATTAAGTTCCCGGTCGGCGAGCAGATCGGAGAAGTCAAGGGAGAACAGAAGGTGTCTCGCAGCTACTACATTGATATGGTCCGGGTGGAGGCGCGCAAAAGCCGGAGGACGCAGGATGGTGGTGTACACGCTATCCAAGAGGAGCCTCTGCCTATTGCCGAGGAGCCTATCCCTTGGGAAGAGATTCAGTTCCACCCTGACAGAACAGAGAGCATCACTCGCATTGCCAGCGACTTACTGCCGGAGCTTAAGTCGGAGCTGATACAGTGTCTGATCCGTAATAGGGACGTTTTTGCTTGGTCCCTGGAAGAACTGCCCGGAATCAAACCAGAGATAACCGAGCACAAGATGCATCTGATACCTGAAGCCAAGCCAGTCAAGCAGAAGAAGAGAAATTTCTCCGCCGACCAGAATAAAATTATCCGAGCTGAAGTGGATCAGCTCAAGAAGGCGGGACATGTTCGGGAGGTGCAATTCCGGTCCTGGCTTTCTAACATTGTATTAGTAAAGAAGCCTAACAACAAGTGGAGGGTGTGCATAGACTTCCGCGACCTCAATAAACCCACCCCCAAAGACTGTTATCCTCTCCCGCGGATCGATCAGATGGTGGATTCAACTGTTGGCTGTGAAAGGATATGCATGATGGACGCTTATCAAGGATATCATCAGATACCCTTAGCCAGGGAGGATCAGGAGAAGGTTAGTTTCATAACGGCTGATGGCACTTTCTGTTATACGGTTATGCCATTCGGACTTAGGAATGCCGGGGCCACCTACCAAAGGATGATGGACAAAATCTTTCGGAGTCAGATTGGGCGGAACGTGGAGGTCTATGTTGATGACATCTTAATCAAGTCCCCCCTGGCGTCCAGTCTAATAAAAGATGTAGAAGAAACCTGTGGGACTCTGAGGCAATACGGTGTAAAGCTGAATCCTCTGAAATGCTTGTTCGGGGCTAAAGGAGGGAAGTTTCTGGGGTATCTGGTGACTGAACGAGGGATAGAAGCCAATCCTGAGAAGGTTCAAGCACTTCGGAACATGCAGATCCCTCAAAATCTGAAGGAAACGCAGAAGCTAGTCGGCAGGATAACAGCGCTGTCCCGATTCATCTCCAGATCTGCAGATCGAGCCGCGCCCTTCTTCAAAGTGCTCCGGAAAGCAGCCAAGTTTCAGTGGACGGAAGAATGCACACAAGCCTTTGAGGAGCTAAAGCAATACCTAGAGTCTTTGCCATCGCTGTTTAAGCCTGTTGTGGGAGAGCCCCTTTGGGTCTACTTGTCAGCCACCCCCGAGGCCGTGGGGGCCGTGCTGGTTAAAGAGCAGGACAATGTACAACGGCCAGTGTATTTTTTCAGCCATCTATTGAAGGGGGCTGAGTCTCGATACACGGCCCTGGAAAAATTGGTTTACGGACTTGTTCTCATGGCTCGGCGCCTCCGACTGTATTTTTTGGCGCATCCCATCACCGTCTTGACAAACAGTACAATGGGTCAAGCTCTCACCAAGGTGGAGGTAGCAGGTCGGCTTATCAAATGGGCAACCGAGTTAGGGGAATATGATATACAGTATCAGCCCCGAACCGCGATCAAGGCACAGGCTCTGGCGGATTTCTTGACAGAAGTTTATCAAGCGGATTCGGAGGAGGTTTGGAAAGTTTACGTAGACGGGTCAGCCACCCATCGTGGAAGTGGAGTAGGTGCACTTCTAATATCTCCGCAGGGAGACATTATGCAGCTGGTTGTACGGCTGAATTTCAGAGCTACCAATAATGAGACAGAATATGAAGCCCTATTAGCAGGTCTGCAAGCAGCTCGGCATGTGGGGGCAAGCCTAGTCGTAATATATTCAGATTCGCAGCTAGTAACTCAGCAGGTGACCGGGCATTTTGAGGCAAACAACGAAAAGATGCAAGTTTACAAGAAAGCCTATGAAAAGATGAGGGAAGAGTTTAAAGAAGTCACAGTCACTAAGATTCCCAGGGCTGAAAATGAAAGAGTGGATGAACTAGCTAAAATGGCCAGCTTCCTGACCACTTGGGCGCTTGACAGATCTATAGCACAGACCTTCCTTATAGCTCAGATAGATCTACAAAATAACCTGGGAGAAGTAATTGATTGGAGGGCGCCCATAATAAGCTTCCTCCAACAAGGAATTGTACCCACCAACTTAGAAGAGGCGCGTATGCTCAGGAGACAGGCCCATTCTTATGTTATGATCGGAGATCAATTGTACAAAAAGTCTTTCTCCAGACCTCTGCTCAAGTGCTTAAATACGGAAGAAGCAGATCAGGCCTTGCGGGAGATACATTTGGGGTGCTGTGACAATCACGCAGGTGGAAGAACGCTGGCCCGGAAAGTACTATTGGCCGGGTATTTCTGGCCTACCCTGCAAAAGGATGCACAGAAGCTGGTGAATACTTGTTTGTCATGCCAGAGGTATCAAAACCTGATGCACCGACCCACAGAGCTGCAGAGAACTTCTATAGTGTCTTGCCCATTTGATCAATGGGGTATGGATATCGTGGGGCCTTTCCCGATGGCTACAGGGCAAAGACGTTTTTTGTTGGTAGCAGTAGACTACTTCTCCAAGTGGGTAGAGGCGGAAGCTCTGGCCAGAATTACTGAAGATGCGGTGATTCAGTTCTTGTGGAAGAATATCTTTTGCAGATTCGACTTACCTCATAAGTTAGTGTCAGACAATGGCAGACAATTTCAAGGGCGCGAGATACAAAATTGGTGCAAGGGGTTCGGCATAACTCAGGCCTTTACTTCGGTGGCGCATCCTCAGAGCAATGGTCAGATAGAGGTGGTCAATCGAGAAATAGTGCGAGGGCTCAAGGTCAAGCTGGATCACACGGGAGGTAGTTGGGTGGATGAACTGCCAAGCATTTTGTGGGCTTATCGTACGACACCCCGAGAAAGCACAGGTCTGACACCTTTCCATTTGGTATATGGAAATGAAGCAGTGGTGCCTCTGGAGGTCGGGATACCCTCCGTCAGAAGAATGATGTACGACGAAGGGAACACAGAGCAACGGCTGGCCGAACTAGATTTCATCAGTGAAATTCGCGAACAAACAGCTGCCAGGCTGGAAGCCTATAGACAGAGGATGAGACAGAACTATAATAGAAGGGTGATCCCTCGTTTCTTCGGAGAAGGAGACCTAGTATGGAATCAGGTGAAACCCTTAGGGGAAGTGACAAAGCTGGCGCCTAAATGGGACGGACCATACAAAGTTATCAAGAAACTGGCATCAGGGGCCTATTATTTGCAGGATGCTCAAGGAAGGAATCTAGACCGACCTTGGAGTGCTAACTACCTACGTCCCTATCGGGTTTGAGGGGTGCTGACTCTGTTGGTGTAAGCCAGGTCAGGTGAGGGGTCTGAAGGTAGCAGAGTAGTCAAGTAAAAGCTCAAAGATACATATGTACATGTAAAAATCTCATCAGTTTAACCAGTTGATACAGATCATTTAAAAGGGGCAAAGATCTCATCCGGAAAGCCTTGAATGATCTTGTCTCGATCCAAGAAGTTTACGGGAGGGATAGAGCTCAGGAAGTTCTGTGCGTGAAGTTGCCGAATAACCCCAACCGCCGTGTAGGGCACGGTGGCAGAAAAGCATGCCCCTGCCTGGGATAAAAATTCAGGAGAGCTCAGATACAACATTCGACTTTGAAGGCAACGATCACTCTCTCCTTCCCGATAGACCGCCAAGGCAGTGGATACTCCCGTCAAAGCCGCTCGGGACTGGGATAGTTCTGCTTTCAGAGCCCTAAGTTCAGCTGCTTGAGTTTCCAGTTGAGCTGCCTGAACCTCCAATCTCTTGTTCCTCTCCTGCAGAAGGGTATCCTTGGACTGTATTTTCTGAGCCTGATGGGCTAGTTGTTGCTGATACCCCGCCTCTGATGCAGCTCTCCCCTCCTTCAATGCTTGGAGCTCATCCTTGACTTGTACCAAGGACCTTTTTTGCCGGTTGTTCTGATTGGTCAGGGCTTGGATTTCTGCCCGCAATGCATAACTAGCTTGGGCTCGGTCATTTTGTTGCAGCTCTAATTCAGAGACTCTCTCTCGGAGTTCTTTGCTTTCATGATGGAGGTTGTGGAAGGACTGGTTCAGAACTAAAGATTCTGCATGAGTCTGGATGGAAGATATAACCTTCAGTTAGGGCAAATTAATAACAAGCGTAAGGTATGGGATACTTACTTTAGCCCAGGACTTCGAGAACCTATCCATCTAGACCAATGGCGGCGCGCCATCCATTTGGCTCATGCTCTCCGCCCACAAGCTGCCAAGACAGCCTTTCATCATCAGAAGGCTCGTGGGGACGTCATGTCGCCGAACTAAGGCCGCTTCAGAAGGAATAGTGGTTTTGTAACGATAGCGACCAGAGAAGGAAGGTTCAGAAGGGCCGGCGTCAGAACCAGGAGGAGCAGGAGGTGGCTCGGGAACGGGCTCAGTTGGCACGGGGTCATGACGATCGCCTGGGCTGTCTTCCTCAGTAGGAGTGGGGGCAGAGCGGAATGCAGTTGGTCTTCCCCTGTAAGGATTGGGAGGGGCTGCCAGATAAACGAAACAAAAATGAAGAAGGGAGTGGGGTCAGAGTCAGCCACGATGGCAGCAGGGGGCAATATGGCAGCAAAAGGAACAAGATCGAGCATTTGTGAAATCAGACCTGGTCTCCGACGTCGTCTGTGAAGCAGGGGCTGGTTGTTCGAGTCAAAATTATCAAAGCAAGGCTGACCCTATGAAGAGGCTGTAGCACCCCTGTCTGTGGCGTCTCGCCCGGACGAGCTTCGACCTGCGCGATGAAGGGCTGCGCGACCACGTCTAGGGGCCCGGGGGGCTCCTCGGAAGACGCGGCTGGCCGGACGGCTGGCTTGATCACAACCCCGGCCTCGGTTCGGGGCGGCAGGTGAAGGAGAAGCTGTGTGCGAGGCGGGGTTGGAAGTAGGCTGAGGCGCTGTCCCAAATGAGGTGGATCCGAAATGAGGGAGTAGCCTTCTCTCCAGGATCACCCGATCGCGTCGCAGTATTTCCAGATCATTGAGGGGCAAAGGCAGAGCCTCTGATGCGCGGTACAAAACCTCAGCTGTGGGCACCAACACGAAAGGTCATTCTAACAGAAAATGATCGAAAGGGGGAGCTCAGCATGAACTTACCTAAGGAGTGCGGTGTTTCAGAAGAAGGGGGGCTCAGCCTGAAATAAGAAAGTAGGTCGCCGGACAACAGCCTCGTCAAATTCAAGCGCCAATCCTCCATGCGGGTCGCAGCCACAGTATAAGAAAGGGCCATATGGAAGTCTTCCAACGCCGGAGTCAGAGGCAGCGCAGATTGCCATCGCAGAGGCCAGTCCGCTTCCTCTGGAAACCGGAGAAAAAAGAAATTTTTCCTCCAGTCAGCGCTGGGAGGAGGAAGAGGAGCGAAGAAAGCAGTGTGACTACGAGCCTGGACGTAAAAAAGACCATCGACTTGCCAAGCAAGATCAAAGAAGCAGTGAAAAAGAGGAGCTGACCAGTAAACCTCACAAACTTCGCAGAGTATTACGAAGCCACACAAAATCTTTATGGAATTGGGAGTCAGTTGACCTAGGGGAATCTTAAAGTAGCGGCACACTCCAGATAAAAAAGGATGTGGGGGTAGACGAAGGCCAGATACGAATTGTTCGGTGAAGAAAGTGTTGGTGCAACATCCCTCAGGTCAAGGTTGACCTGGTTGACCAAGCTTGAGTCTTGGTTTGGGTTTCGATGTTTGACAATGCAAGGTTGATTGAAGAAGAGTCAAGTAGGTCAAGGATGACCGGATACTTGACTGGGAAGTCCTAACTGGGATGTTAGGCAGAAGGAAAGACCTAGTGAGTGAAGCTAGGCAGGAAGAAAATCTTGGTGAGTGAAGCCAGGTGAAAGACCTAGTGAGTGAAGCTAGGCAGGAGGAAAATCCTGGTGAGTGAAGCCAGGTGAAAGACCTAGTGAGTGAAGCTGGGCAATTGGGAAAGTCCTGGTGAGTGAAGCCAGGCAAGAGAAATCCAGATGGGTCAAGGTTGACCAGACATCTGGTGAGAGTCCAAGTAGGTCAAAGGGATTGACCGGATACTTGGCACGAGGAAGAAAAGTCCAAGTAGGTCTTAGGGAGTGACCGGATACTTGGCAAAAAGAGAAAAGTCCAAGTGGGTCAAAGGGATTGACCAGACACTTGGTGAGAGAGTCCTAGCTGGTCAAGGGTGACCGGATGCTAGGTCTTATGTACCAACAAGTCATGGTTGACTAGATGTTGGTTTAGGGGGCTTTGGGCTTGGTTTTGGGCAAAAACCAAGATCTGGATTGATCAGCCGATTGATCCAGCAGGTTTGGATTGATCCGTGGATTGATCCAGCAGGTTTGGATTGATCAGTGGATCGATCCGTGGATCGATCAGTGGATCGATCCAGAAGATCTGGATCGATCCACCGATCGATCCGATGAGTCCCCGCCAACAGAACCCCTCTGGATCGATCGGTGGATCGATCCAGAGGTCCCAATCGATCAGTGGATCGATTGGGACGCTGCAGCTTCGCGCGATAAGCGCTGAATCGATCCGTGGATCGATCCAGAAGTTTTTCCAGAGCACAGAGGCGTTCTGGATCGATCCGTGAATCGATCCAAAGCCTCCCCGATCGATTGGGAGCATTCCAATCGATCGGGATTTGACTGTTAGCGTCGATTTAAGCCGCAGGCGTTCATTTCCTTCGGCAGCTCTTCACCGATTCACTCCAGATATCTCGCCAGCTCCTCCATAGCACTCACAAAGCTCAGATCGCCAGTTCTTGAAGGATCTTGGAAGTTCTCCAAGTCAAGAGGCGGATCAAAGCCAAGAAGAGAAGCTAGGGTTAGGGTTTATACTCATTGTAAGCTTGTAAGCTTGTATTTCTTGTATCCTTTCCCTCTCTTCTTGTATTGAGTCTTGTAGGGCTTCTCCGCCCTTGGTAGTTACCATAAAGGAGAGTTTTATTAGTGGAGGGTGTGTGTGTTGGTGTGGATCCTTGGATTAGTCACCTCTTGTGAGGTGGATACCAAGTAAACCAACCGTGTTAGCGTTGTGTGATTGTTTCTTTGTATTTCCGCTGCACATCTTTGAAGAAACAAGCAACGCCAAGCAACGTCAAGCAACGTCGAGCAATGAGCGAACGCGACGAGCTATTCACCCCCCCCCCCCCTCTAGCTACTTTTGGTCCTAACAAGTGGTATCAGAGCAAGGCCGCTCTTCACCGGAATCATCGCCGGAAGGGTCAAGCATAACAAGAAAAGCTAGAGGGTGAAGAAGTTGAAGCAAATTCATCAAAAGTCAAAGATTTCAAGAAGCTCAACTTCAAGATGCAATTCCAAGATGGACTTGGATTTGACACAAGGGTGGCTCCACCATACACTTCCACGAGCTTCGATTCTTGGAAATCAAGAATCGAAAACTTTCTTATGATGGAGATAGAGCAATGGTTTGCTCTAATGGAAGGATTTGAAGCTCCAACAAACTCCAAGGGCAAGCTTCTCAAGAAAAGCAAATGGAGCTCGGAGCAAGTCCAAAGGTGCGATGCAAATGACAAAGTGACCAAGCTTTTGGTCAATTTATTTCCAAACACCATCCTTTGCAAAATTGGAGAATTTGAAGATGCAAAGGAATTATGGAGCAAATTGGCCAAGCTTCATGAAGAGATCCCCTCTACTGTACAAGAGCAAGAAGTATCCAGAGAGGGTGACTCTTTGGAGCAAGACCAAGAGGAGGACTCCGAGGTTGAGAGATGCTCAACCTCCGAAGAAGAGGAAATCCAAGAAGCTTCATCCTCAAGGGAATGCAACGAAGGGAACAAGGAGGGAGCATACTCCTTGTTTCATATTCAAGATGATGAAGTCTCTACCTCTAGGATTGAGGGGGAGCAATCCTTGGTGACGCCGGATCAAGAAGAAGGAGAAGTTTCTACATCCGGGTCAAGAGACGAAGAGGAGGAAGAAGATTCTACCTCCACAAGTCAAGAAAAATCAAATGGAGGAGAATCAAGGTCCGATCAAGAGGAAGCTTCTACCTCCGGATCCAAAGGAAAAGATGCCACCCCTACAAGCAAAGGTATAAATATTTCAATTAATAATAAAAATCATATTATATGCTTTGAGTGTAGGGAACATGGGCACTACAAGAGCAAGTGCCCTAAATTGGCCAAGAAGAAGGGCCAAGTGGCACAAAAAGGCAAGGTGAAGCCCAAGGAGATCATCCCCAACACGAAGAAGAGCAAGGAGCATATTATATGCTTCTCTTGCAATCAAAAGGGGCATTACCGAAGTCAATGCCCAAAGGGGAAGAAGGTGGTCAAGGCTCAAGGAGGCACTAGTCAAGGGGGAGCCTCCAAGGTAAAGAAGAAGGTATCTTTTATTGAGCCTACCCCTTTACATTATGGTAAAAAGCATGATAGTTCTAATTTTTATCATTTTAATGCGATTTACCATAAGAATAGGAAGCATGAGGGCTTTAAGGAAAAGCATGTGGTCCTATATGCCAAAACTACTCAACCTAAGGTTAGGAAGGTAGATGGACACTTGGGCAAGAACACTAAGGATAATAGATACAAGCCCAAAAACAAAAATGCTCATGGGTGTAATGAAAAATCAAAATCTAAGGATTTAATGATAGAAAATCAAGTCTTGAGATCAAGACTTGATAAAATGGAAAAGATCCTAAAAAGGATGGAAAATATCCTAAAAGGGCAAAATGAGCATAACCTAGGTTTAGGGGTACAAAAGCCATCCAATGGCCATAAAGGTTTGGGATACAAACCCAAAGCTAAAAGGGATGTGCCTAGTTATCATAGGGTTCCATATAGCTATGGAACAAACCCTAAGTCTAGAGGTCAAATCAAAGATACAAGGGAAGATATCCCTAGAAGTATCTTTGCAACCAAAGTGACTAAGAAAGTCACTAACAAGGTCACAAGGGAGGCTATCCCTAGAGTTGACCTAGAAAATGTGACCAAGGCTTCTAAGAAGCCCAACAAGGTCACTAGAAAGGTATCTAGGGAAGTTATCCCTAGTGAGTACCTAGAGAATCCAAGGAGCACCAATAGGTGTTGGGTTCCTAGGAGCATTTTCTCTACCCCATAAATGGGTTGGAGAGTGTCAACTCCGATTAGAAGGGTAGTTAACCCAACTTTGAGGAAATTGACACTCAAGGAGCATTTTCAAGGTTTTGTTAACCTTTGAAAATGAAATGAAATTATTATTTACTCCTTGAAAGAGTAAAATGTGCCTAATGGTGGAAGAATTGATTCTAATCTTAAATGGCACATATTGGGAAATTCAGAAGAACTACCAAGTTGGGATTTTGGTATGTTCTTAGGAAATTTAAGGCGATCCGAGCCTTAACTTAAAGGTGCTACTCTTGTGGAAAAATGAAATATGCCAACATTTGAGGATATGCTTATTTTCAATTGGCATACATTAATCAAGGGAATTAGAAATGCCAATTTAGGCTTTGGCACTTTCTTGAAGCACTTTAGGGCAATCTAGGTTTAAGTTGTAAGTTTAGCTAAGATTTCAAGGATACTTAGATAGTTAATCTAGGTATATTTTATTTATGCTAAATCTTGCCATGATTGTTTGCCCATCATATGCCATGACATCATGTCTATTTTTGCATTCATGTTTTATTATGAAAAATCCAAAAATACCATGTCATGACATTCATACATCATGTAGTTATAGGAATCTTTCTTTTGAAAGTTATTTTATTTTAATGTATGCCATAACATTATCATGCATTAGTTTAATTCCTTGTAATTAAGGACAAATGGCATTTAACAACACTTATTAACAAGTGACATCCTAGGTGGATGTCTAATATCTCTAAAATGCCTAGATAGATATGCATGATCCCTAGATTAGGGCAAAACCAAAATCTACATCTCACAAAGACTATAAGGTGACTTGTATGTGTTTTATGCACAATAGATACAAGTGAGATGTTAGGAAGACGAACAAAACTCAACATGCTGAGTTAGTGCATTTCCTTGAGTTTTAAGTTCATCAAAACACATAGTTATGTGTTTTCCCATCATTGGGAAAGCTAATGTACAAGTCATGTGCATTATGCCCAAGGAACATGATGGGATATTGGTTTTGAAAATGTTTTTAAAATGTTTTTTGGAAAACCTTGGTGAGGGCTATCTTTTGATAGTAATCACCATTGAATAGTTAGACACAAACTTGAAGAAAACGCTAAAGTTTTAGCAAGTTTTCAAGCTTGTGTCAATCTTTGAAAATATGATGTATTTTCATATAAAACTATTTTTCCATGATTAAGTATGCCCTAAATAATGTCTACATGAAATTTCATGATTTTTGGATTTTTGTAGAATTTTCTAAGGGTTTCTGAAGTTGACTGAAATGGAATTTCAGCAAATATCAGAGCTCCGATCGATCCATGGATCGATTGGAGTGCCTGAATCGATCCGTGGATAAATTCAGAAGGCAAGTCTCCCGCGAGCAGAAGCTCGCTGGATCGATCAGCCGATCGATCCAGGTAGTCTCAATCGATCAGTGGATCGATTCAGAAAGGTTCAATCGATTGGAACCCAACTCCAATCGATCCACGTTGCTGATTTTGGCTGGGAAGGCCTGATTTCAGCATTTTGAACCTGTTTTAGTCTACGTAACCATTCCAAACCCCTCAATACGCATTTGTGTACATAAAAAGGGTGTTTTCGTGTTGAAAACAAGGATGGATTGGTTAAGGAAGGCTAAGTTGAAGTTTAGGTTGAGGTTTGTTTCAAATTTTGAACATTTGAACCTCAAAACTTCTAAATTTGGGTTTCCTAAAGGTTTAGGGATTCCAAGTCATTGTTGGTGCAATGACAGAAGTTACCATCATGTCTTTAGGGGGAGGGACTCTTTAAAGACATGAAAAATTATTTTTCATGAACCATGGAAGGTGGTTAACCTTCTTTAAAGAAAATGCTCATGGATGAGTTTTTGAACTTGAAATGGGGAGTGGATATCCTCATTATTTCAAGTGGGAACTCAAGTGGTTAGAAAATGCTCAAGGGTGGGTATTTGTCTACATTGAGGGAGAAGTTAAGGATAAATGAAGGGTATGGGACCTTCATTATCGTGTTGATCACAACGAGTGATGTTGTGAACAACGATGAGCAACTCTTCAGGGGGAGAGTCGTCAACAAATGGATTTGTTGATGTGTAATCAAAATTGGGGCATGGGTTGATGTGTGCCAATAGGGGGAGAATGAAAGGACCTGTGAATGGGTGTAAGTTAGGCTTTCGTTACCTAGAGGGAGTGTGCCCTCTTAGGGGGAGAATGAAGGGCTTAACTTATGTATTCATTACCTAGTGGCATGAAGAAGGTTTAGGCTATGGGATTAGCCTAACTTGCATGTGGTATTGTAAGTGATAGTGTTGGTATTGTCAAACATCAAAAAGGGGGAGATTGTTGGTGCAACATCCCTCAGGTCAAGGTTGACCTGGTTGACCAAGCTTGAGTCTTGGTTTGGGTTTCGATGTTTGACAATGCAAGGTTGATTGAAGAAGAGTCAAGTAGGTCAAGGATAACCGGATACTTGACTGGGAAGTCCTAACTGGGATGTTAGGCAGAAGGAAAGACCTAGTGAGTGAAGCTAGGCAGGAAGAAAATCCTGGTGAGTGAAGCCAGGTGAAAGACCTAGTGAGTGAAGCTAGGCAGGAGGAAAATCCTGGTGAGTGAAGCCAGGTGAAAGACCTAGTGAGTGAAGCTGGACAATTGTGAAAGTCCTGGTGAGTGAAGCCAGGCAAGAGAAATCCAGATGGGTCAAGGTTGACCAGACATCTGGTGAGAGTCCAAGTAGGTCAAAGGGATTGACCGGATACTTGGCACGAGGAAGAAAAGTCCAAGTAGGTCTTAGGGAGTGACCGGATACTTGGCAAGAAGAGAAAAGTCCAAGTGGGTCAAAGGGATTGACCAGACACTTGGTGAGAGAGTCCTAGCTGGTCAAGGGTGACCGGATGCTAGGTCTTATGTACCAACAAGTCATGGTTGACTAGATGTTGGTTTAGGGGGCTTTGGGCTTGGTTTTGGGCAAAAACCAAGATCTGGATTGATCAGCCGATTGATCCAGAGGTTTGGATTGATCAGTGGATTGATCCAAGAGGTTTGGATTGATCCGTGGATCGATCCAAGATCTGGATCGAGTGGATCGATCCAGAAGATCTGGATCGATCCACCGATCGATCCGGTGAGTCCCCGCGAACAGAACCCCTCTGGATCGATCGGTGGATCGATCCAAAGGTCCCAATCGATCAGTGGATCGATTGGGACGCTGCTGCTTCGCGCGATAAGCGCTGGATCGATCTGTGGATCGATCCAGACGTTTTTCCAGAGCACAGAGGCGCTCTGGATCGATCCGTGGATCGATCCAAAGCCTCCCCGATCGATTGGGAGCATTCCAATCGATCAGGATTCGACCGTTAGCGTCGATTTAAGCCGCAGGCGTTCATTTCCTTCGGCATCTCTTCACCGATTCACTCCAGATCTCTCGCCAGCTCCTCCACAGCACTCACAAAGCTCAGATCGCCAGTTCTTGAAGGATCTTGGAAGTTCTCCAAGTCAAGAGGTGGATCAAAGCCAAGAAGAGAAGCTAGGGTTAGGGTTTATACTCATTGTAAGCTTGTAAGCTTGTATTTCTTGTATCCTTTCCCTCTCTTCTTGTATTGAGTCTTGTAGGGCTTCTCCGCCCTTGGTAGTTACCATAAAGGAGAGTTTTACTTAGTGGAGGGTGTGTGTGTTGGTGTGGATCCTTGGATTAGTCACCTCTTGTGAGGTGGATACCAAGTAAACCAACCGTGTTAGCGTTGTGTGATTGTTTCTTTGTATTTCCGCTGCACATCTTTGAAGAAACAAGCAACGCCAAGCAACGTCAAGTAACGTCAAGCAACGAGCGAACGTGACGAGCTATTCACCCCCCCCCCCTCTAGCTACTTTTGATCCTAACAGAAAGTACAAGAACCAGGCGGAGAATCGAAGTACAGGTTCACACCAGTAGGGATGATGGGGCGAAAGCTAGTAGGGATTTCATAAGTGTACCGTAGGTCATCCCAATCCAACTCGGCAAAAGTCGAAGCGCCTGGGAAGTGCTCCGCCAGCAAGGAGATCCAAGAAGGAGAGGTCATTGCAAGAGAGATTATCTCAGGAGTTAGAAAGAACAAACGAAAAGAGGAGGCTTGGAGAAAAGGAAGGATCTCGGCAGAGTCTCGGGAGAAGTCAGTCTGCAGCGGCGACGCTTGAGTGCTCCGTGGTGATGGCGAATCACAACAGAAGGAAGACAGTATGAGGATACTTATAGGTATGGCGGAGGAAGGGCATTTTCGTAAGTGGACAACGGACGGGTGATACAGGGGCTGAGATAGGCAGGGAACGCCTTGTGATGATTCTCGAAAATATAACCAGGGGGCATTATAGGAAAGGCAGAGGCTCGAGATACGAGGCGCCTCATAAGGTACGAAAAAAGAGGAAAAAGAAAAAAGAGGGAAAGAGGGCACACGCAGTTCAGCCAACTTTTCGCCGAACAAGTGATTGCCGCGTAAGGACAAAGGTGTACAGAAGCGGCCATCAGAAAGAAAGGTGGAGCAGATCAGCGGGCTTCATGGACATGCGTCAAAGACAAAAAGCAAAATTTGGCCCTCCCCAGGCTTGGTATAAAAGCGATCATTGGGAGGAGAGCGACGTAGCAAAAGCAAAATAAGCAAGGACAGGCTGATTGGCAGAGATCAGCCAAAACCCACGGATGACCTACTAAGAAAAGAAACAAGCTAAGGATACATGAAGGGGAAGCGATACGGTTTGCCGGCTATAAGGGAAGATAAGTACAGTCATCCAAAGTTCAATATGACCACACGAGTAAGTACAATCAGGGAAGGTTCAGCATCAACACATAAAAGGTAAACATTACAACATGGTTCCGACTACACAACATCTAAAGAAGAGGAGGCAGGGTCACCGGGGGCCAGCGGAAGGAGCACGGGGTCGGCCAGCACTAGGGAGAAAGACGCGGGATCAGCAGACGCTTCGGGAAAAGCAGCAGGAAGATCCCGGGCAGAAATATCCATGGGAGCCTGATCAGCTGCAGGGGGAGGAGCCTCCAAGAGGAAAAGTCCATCATCCGCTTCGAAGGAAGGGAAAGTTTCCTGCAGCAGTTCCTTGGATAGGCGAGCTGTGTCCAGAAAGGTGGTAGGAGGTGCCGAGCGTAGAAAACCTTGCTCGAAGGCCTGTCAGACCCCGCCAGCGGCCCCATGACACAGCAACAAGACCATCCAGCGTCCCAGCTTTTGGAGGAAAAAGGAGGAGCTGACATAGGCCAGTCTGTACGCCTTCAGCCGCTCTTATTCGCCAGCTCGGTACACTTCCAAACTGTGCTTGTTTTCGGCAACCTCGGCACGGGCCACGGATAAGTCGCTCTGGCCCTGAGTTGCCGCTTCCTGGGCCTTCAAGAGATCTGCTTGCAAAGACTGAAGAGTGGCTTGTCACGCTTCCCACTGAGTCTGCATGGTCGCCTCCCGATCAGCGGCAGCAAGGGCCAGAGCTTGGGCATCGGCCAATCTCATCTGCAGAAGCTCCTGACTTTGCCGTAGCAATCTCAATTCTGCTGATCGGGAGAGCAGCTCTGCCTCTTTGTCCTTCAGCTCAGAAACTGCCGCCTGATGACGCTCCGCTTCAGAAGCCAAGGAAGACTCACTTGTCTTTAAGGCCGCCTCCAACTTTTGAAGTTTATCAAAGGCGGCATGAGAAATGGCTTGGGCAGAGGCCGCAGATTCCCCGGCGGCACGCAGATAAGCATCCAAGCTTCCAAGGGAAGGCTCAGGAGGAGCTGAGGAAGACACGGGGGGCTCTAGTTCCTGAAGACGCGCCTTGAGAACCGCGTTCTCTCGCTGGAGCTCGGCCGCTCGCTGAACGACACTCAGACTCGCGGAACAGGTCTGCAGGTGGCCATAGGAAGGGAAAGGGGGTTATAAAAAGGTATGAACACCCAGAAGAAGAAGAAAAGGAGCTTACCGCTACCAAGGAACGAGCAATTTGATCAAACCCCTCCAAAGGGGAACTGCTCTCCCAGAATTGGCGATTGGTTGATTGCCAGGAAGTGGCCAAGTCCCCATAGAAATCGACCCTACCAAAGACAGAAGATAGGTCGGCAGCGGGTGCGTAGGCTGGGTCGGTCTCTGAGGGAAGCCTCCAGGAAGCCTCAAAGGCTAGGTCCGCGGAAGGCAGGTCCAGAGTCAGCAAGGCGGAGCTCGTAGGCACGAGAAGAAAAGAGGCAGGGGGAGTCAGCGAGTCCAGGGGTTGATCGCCAGAGGACGAAGGCGGGGCAGGTAACGAGCTCTGGACCAGCACCGGAGCTATCACGTCCAGTGGTAGGTCTGCAACTTCCAGATCAGAGGCCCTCTCCTGGGCGAAGCCTGTATCGGAGGACCCGGAAGGAGAAGAGATAACCGCCACACGTTGACGAGGGGGAGGTGGAGGAGAAGTCGCACTGACCGGGGCCGCTCTTTTGCCCTTGCGTGTCAGGCGCAACTTCATAGTAGGAGGGAGAGAAGGCACTGGTCCTGCGGGCGATGGCTCAGTCACAGGTTGATCAGAGATGCGGGGTAGGGCTGAGTCTGTAGGGCTGGGAGCAGGTGGCTCAATAAGCGCCGAGGCGGCTACCGTCTTTGAGGTTCGGGGTCCCGAAGGCTGGGGACCGGCGGAAGCAGCAGGGTCAGAAGATAGGCCTTGTGTTAGCTCCTCGTTCAGAGCTTGCAGAACGGCCACCGAGGGTGTCTCCTGATTGGCAAAAGAGCGGAGAATGGAAGCCACTACGAGAATAAGAGGAAAAAGCACCTCAGTTAGCGAAGAGCGGCATATAAAAAGTAACAACTTACCAAAAGGAGCTCCAATTTCTGTGGAAACAGGACTAAGACCAAAAGCGTACAGAATGTCTTCTAGCATCAATACAGACAAGTGAACAACAACACCGCTCAGTTTGTCCGCAGCTGCGGAGCAGGCAGGTTCATGAGCGTGCGAAGGGAAGTCTGAAGAAAGGATGAGACGCTATTGGGAAGGCCCGGTTAAGGGGACGGGGGGCTTGAGGAAGAAAAAGCGAGATCTCCAGCCTTTATTGGAAGAAGGTAAGTCATCAAAAAACTTATAGCCCGGCTTGGCCTGAACGTTGAAGACCCCCGCCTCGGCCCGCCGGAAGGAATAGAAATGATGGAATAATCGAGCGGTCAAGGGAATGCGATAAATGCGACACGAGATGATGGTTCCGCAGACGGCTCGGAATACATTAGGGGCAAACTGAGAAATGCTGAGGCCGCAGTACTGACACAGCTCGGAGAAGAAAGGGTGTAAAGGAAAATGAAGGCCGCCTAAGACTTGATCCCTAAAGACGGTGACAAAACCTTCAGGAGGAGAAGAGGGGTGTTCAGTGGACAAAGGGAGACGAAGCTCATACGAGGAATCTAACTTCAAATGGGATTGCAGTAAAGACAAGTCGTGATGGTCCAGATCAGAGATATAGCATGAATACCAGAAGGTTTCCTTACCGTCCATGATCGTGAGGAGTAAGCAAAGGAGGAGGTCGAAGACAAGAGGGGTCACAGGTAGGGCGCGAGCAAGAAGACGAGAAGTTGCACTACCAGAAGCGGTCGTGAATAAGAGAAAGAGGATAGCGAAGCGTCGAAGTGAAGACGGCGAACTGCCTTTAGGGTTTATAAAGCCCATTCATTCCTAGGAAACATCGAGAGTCGAGCCAAGTATCTTTTTGGGTAATACGCCCCAGCGCCGTCAGATGGGAAGTAAGCGTCGGAGGGTACGAAAAAGGGTCGAAAGCTGGCATCAGGAGGCGTGAGCAATAAAAGGCGCCAGACAGGTGTCATCGCGAGAGGAAGCACATTAACGATTGACATGGCGAGGTAATCATGAAGGGGCATTCTTCATGAAAGGCCCGAGGCCAGGCGGGAAGTTTCATAAAGCCGCAGAAGCCAGGCAATTCAAAAGGATCGCGAATGAGACAAGGCAGGTCAGCAGAAGTGAATGTCAGATCAGAGAAGTATCAAGCAGGCCTGTGGGGATGTTGCTTGCTCGGATTACCCGAGCAAGTAGCTATGCGTAGGCAACCCCTGATCCGATCAGCTAACCAAGCGCATCGCGAGAACCGCGGGGTCATCAGGAGCTGCAAGGGCACTGCGGCCCAAGGGTTGAATAAGGTTTTTACGCTCCCTTCTCTATTCTTAATTCTATACCATACATAATGCAATTGCAGGGAGAAACGCGGCGCGAATGAGTAAGCCCAAAGCTAGCAATAATGACCAGATCAACCAAAGCAATGAGTTCGGCATAGGCGAGACGGATGAAGGCGGAGAAGAGCAATGCATCTATGCCTTCGCTGTTTAGGGTCCAGCTGGTCTCGGACCAGCGCCATCGCCACCGGTCTCGGACCGGAGTATCATTACTAGTCTCGGACCAGCGCCATCGCCACCGGTCTCGAACCGGAGTATCATTACTGGTCTCGGAACAGCGCCATCACCACCGGTCTCGGACCGGAGTATCATTACTGGTCTCAGACCAGCACCATTGCCACCGGTCTCGGATCGGAGTGAACCAGACTCTCGACCCAGTGCGAGTTATAAGTGAGCTCTGCTCTCACGCCCAACGACCTTTCAGGTCGGCTCCCATGCGAGAATTAAAAGTGAACCTTGTGCTCACGCCCAACGACCTTTTAGGTCGGTTGTCCCAGACTCTCGCCTCAGAGCGAGTTATAAGTGAGCTCTACTCTCACGCCCAACGACCTTTTAGGTCGGCTCCCATGCGAGAATTAAAAGTGAACCTTGTGCTCACGCCCAACGACCTTTTACGTCAGTTGTCCCAGACTCTCGCCCCGGTGCGAGTTATAAGTGAGCTCTGCTCTCACGCCCAACGACCTTTCAGGTCGACTCCCATGCGAGAATCAAAAGTGAGCCCTGTGCTCACGTCCAACTACCTTTTAGGTCGGTTGTCCCAGACTCTCGCCCCGGTGCGAGTTATAAGTGAGCTCTGCTCTCACGCCCAACGACCTTTCAGGTTGGCTCCCATGCGAGAATCAAAAGTGAGCCCTGTGCTCACGTCCAACGACCTTTTAGGTCGGTTGTCCCAGACTCTCGCCTCAGAGCGAGTTATAAGTGAGCTCTGCTCTCACGCCCAACGACCTTTCAGGTCAGCTCCCATGCGAGAATCAAAAGAGAGCCCTGTGCTCACGCCCAACGACCTTTTAGATCGGTATCTCCAGACTCTCGCCCCAGTGCGAGTTATAAGTGAGCTCTGCTCTCACGCCCAACGACCTTTTAGGTCGGTATCTCCAGACTCTCGCCCCAGTGCGAGTTATAAGTGAGCTCTGCTCTCACGCCCAACGACCTTTCTGGTCAGCTCCCATGCGAGAATCAAAAGTGAGCCCTGTTCTCACGCCCAACGACCTTTTAGGTCGGTATCTCCAGACTCTCGCCTCAGTGCGAGTTATAAGTGTGCTCTGCTCTCACGCCCAACGACCTTTCAGGTCGGCTCCCATGCGAGTATCAAAAGTGAGGCCTGTGCTCACGCCCAACGACCTTTTAGGTCGGTATCTCCAGACTCTCGCCCCAGTGCGAGTTATAAGTGAGCTCTGCTCTCACGCCCAACGACCTTTCAGGTCGGCTCCCATCCGAGAATCAAAAGTGAGCCCTATGCTTACGCCCAATGACCTTTTAGGTCGGTTGTCCCAGACTCTCGCCTCAGTACGAGTTATAAGTGAGCTCTGCTCTCACGCCCAACGACCTTTCAGGTCGGCTCCCATGCGAGAATCAAAAGTGAGCCCTGTGCTCACGCCCAACGACCTTTTAGGTCGGTATCTCCAGACTCTCGCCTCAGTGCAAGTTATAAGTGAGCTCTGCTCTCACGCCCAACGACCTTTCAGGTCGGCTCCCATGCGAAAATCAAATGTGAGCCCTGTGCTCACGCCCAACGACCTTTTAGGTCGGTATCTCCAGACTATCACACCAGTGCGAGTTATAAGTGAGCTCTGCTCTCACGCCCAACGACTTTTTAGGTCGGCTCCCATGCGAGAATCAAAAGTGAGCCCTATGCTCACGCCCAACGACCTTTTAGGTCGGTATCTCCAGACTCTCGCCTCAGTGCGAGTTATAAGTGAGCTCTGCTCTCACGCCCAACGACCTTTCAGGTCGGCTCCCATGCGAGAATCAAAAGTGAGCCCTGTGCTCACGCCCAACGACCTTTTAGGTCGGTATCTCCAGACTCTAGCCCTAGTGCGAGTTATAAGTGAGCTCTGCTCTCACGCCCAACGACCTTTCAGGTCGGCTCCCATGCGAGAATCAAAAGTGAGCCCTGTGCTCACGCCCAACGACCTTTTAGGTCGGTTGTCCCAGACTCTCGTCTCAGTGCGAGTTATAAGTGAGCTCTGCTCTCACGCCCAACGACCTTTCAGGTCGGCTCCCATGCGAGAATCAAAAGTGAGCCCTGTGCTCACGCCCAACGACCTTTTAGGTCGGTTGTCCCAGACTCTCGCCTTAGTGCGAGTTATAAGTGAGCTCTGCTCTCACGCCCAACGACCTTTCAGGTCGGCTCCCATGCGAGAATCAAAAGTGAGCCCTGTGCTCACGCCCAATGACCTTTTAGGTCGGTATCTCCAGACTCTCGCCCTAGTGCGAGTTATAAGTGAGCTCTGCTCTCACGCCCAACGACCTTTCAGGTCGGCTCCTGTGCGAAAATCAAAAGTGAGCCCTGTGCTCACGCCCAACGACCTTTTAGGTCGGTATCTCCAGACTCTCGCCCCAGTGCGAGTTATAAGTGCTCTGCTCTCACTCCCAACGACCTTTCAGGTCGGCTCCCATGCGAGAATCAAAAGTGAGCCCTGTGCTCACGCCCAACGACCTTTTAGGTCGGTATCTCTAGACTCTCGCCCTAGTGCGAGTTATAAGTGAGCTCTGCTCTCATGCCCAACGACCTTTCAGGTCGGCTCCCTTGCGAGAATCAAAAGTGAGCCCTGTGCTCACCCCCAACGACCTTTTAGGTCGGTATCTCCAGACTCTCGCCTCAGTGCGAGTTATAAGTGAGCTCTGCTCTCACGCCCAACGACCTTTCAGGTCGGCTCCCATGCGAGAATCAAAAGTGAGCCCTGTGCTCACCCCCAACGACCTTTTAGGTCGGTATCTCCAGACTCTCGCCCCAGTGCGAGTTATAAGTGAGCTCTGCTCTCACGCCCAACGACCTTTCAGGTCGGCTCCCATGCGAGAATCAAAAGTGAGCCCTGTGCTGACGTCCAACGACCTTTTAGGTCGGCTCCCATGCGGGAATCCGAAACCATCTCCCCTGCGAGGATCATAAGCCAACCCGGCATCCACGCCTAACGACCTTTCAGATAGATATGCCTCACAATGAGCGAGACGTCTGCCGATAATCAGGTTAACTACATCTGGCTTTATTTTAGCTCCTTTATGCAAATTACGAATATGCAGCAAATATGCGAGATACTGAATACGGGAAGTCAGCCATCACACCCATAAAAGCATCAATATTAACTGCGAAATCAGGTTTGGCACGTTCATTACAGCCTTAATTTTCAAGCATTATGTTGGTTTTGTTATCCGAAATTCATACATAAAAATAAGTCATGAGGCAACTCTTGTCTCTTACATACGGGCCAGTTTCTAAGAATTCTTGCTAGATGAAAATTGAGCAGGAAAGACTATGCCGGAAAAGGACAAACAGACAAGTACAGCGACACAGTTCAATAAGTAGGTGATATAGCTGAGGCTACAAGCGGGAACGTCTTGCGGGAAAGGAGCCACTGAGACAATTATCACCCAGACCAGCTTTAACTCGGGGAAAGGATTGGTCATGGAGAATGAGCACTGTCGCGTGAAGAGCTATCTGGAGACTCAGGAGCTTCTGGGGCGTTCAAAGCCTGAGCCAGCTCCGCATGTAAGGATTCAATAACTGCTTGTTGCTGGGCGATCGTGTCTTGCTTGACGTCAAGGCACGTGCGGAGAAGGGATAACTCCGTCTCATGCTCTCGCTGCAAGCGTTCTTGGAGGCTAAGTTGGTGTTGCAGGCTAGCCTGACATTCCTCTTTCCTTGCCTTCTCCGCATGCACGCAATACTTTGCAAGATGATACTGAGCTTCCATGGAATGCAGGGCAGCCGTCTGGCGAGCCCGATCTTGGGACACGTGCTCCAGTTCGCGTTCTCTCGCGGCAAGTAGCGAGGCGAGTTGATTTATCATCACTTGGGAGGGTGGTTGATCAACCTCCTCAGAAGAAGGAGAATGCATCGCGTGGGAAAGAAGCTGGTGGAACACGGGTTAGCAAAAGGATGTAGGAAGGCGTGAAAGAGGAAGGATAGAATAAAGAAGTGACCGTGAGGCTCTTTATAAAGAAGGCGGGTGGCCAAGTCAAAGCAACTGCGTGGGCACGGCACCCTAAGCGACTGGCGAAGCAATTAAGGAGGCATGGTATCCCAGGCGACGCGACACAAAGGTTGATGCGTGAGGAAGGAAGCAGAGCGCGCAGAGATATGCTGAGGTAGAGACACAGAGATAGGCTGAGGTCACAGAGATATGCTGAGATCTTAGAGATGTGCTGAGGTCTAGTCAGTCAGACTGTCGTCCTCCTTCGACTAGACTTGTGGGGGAGGATTGTGATACGGCTGACAATGGAGGGGCCCCAGAAGGAAAGGGGGAGAAGGGTCAAGGCCATGTAGCGGTCAAAAGTCAAGATGATGTGACAGTCAGTAGTCAAGGTGACTCGGCAGTCAATAGTCAAGCTGACGGGGCAGTCAGAATCGAGCATAGGGGGTAGTCAGAGGCCAGGCAGACCTGTTGATCGAAGGGGTAAAGCAGTAGGAAGACGAAGAGAGACGACAGGCGAGGTACAAGTCACGGGTCGGGATCGGCAGAGCTGATCAGAAACAGCTCGATCTACAGGTCTGCGATTCCAAGGACTGGAAGTACAAGTCACGGGTCGGGATCGGCAGAGCTGATCCGAAACAGCTCAATCTACAGGCCTGCGGTCGAGGGACAGGAAATACAAAGCGCAGGGTACAGATCGGGGTCGGCAGAGCTGATCAGAAACAGCTCAATCTACAGGCCTGCGGTCAAGGACCAGGAAATACAAAGCGCAGGGTACAGATCGGGATCGGCAGAGCTGTTCAGAGATGACTCAATCTACAAGCCTGCAGTCGAGGGCCAGGAAATACAAAGCGCAGGGTACAGATCGGGATCGGCAGAGCTGTTGAGAGATGACTTGATCTACAGGCCTGCGATTCAAAGGACTGGAAGTACAAGTCACAGGTCGGGATCGGCAGAGCTGATCAGAAACAGCTCAATCTACAGGCCTGCGGTCGAGGGACAGAAAATACAAAGCGCAGGGTACAGACCGGGATTGGCAGAGCTGTTCAGAGTCAGCCCGACTGGCAGGTGATGCTTAGAGGTTGGATCTGATCGGAGGATGCGAGGCAGATGCAGGCCTCAATAGATCGGAGGAGCTAAGCCGTGCTGGAGTCGGGGAATCACAATTGTCCGTCAAGGGGTAATCACTACATACCAGCGATATGTGCGGAGGCGGAGGTTTCTAAATGAGAAGATGCTTTCACAACCAATAGCAGTCTGACAGATGACCTTCAGTACAAGACAAAACCCATGTAAAGGCGGAGGTTTCGAAAACAAGAAGATGCTTTCACGATCAATAGCAGCACGACAGGTGTCCCGGACTACACGACAAAGCCCAGCGTCTAACGCTTTTTGACAGGATGGCAGGTTCTAGAAAGAGAGGGGAGCATAAAAAGAGGAGGCTTCTTCGTACGCGGGTACGCGCTCCCTCGTCACTTTTTTCCACAACTTTTCACTTTCAGTCAGTTTTTTCCTTCTCTTTGCGTTTTCTGGGGAAAAAGTACCTGACTTGAGCGTCGGAGGGCCTGATCCGGGGACTTTTTCCCTGGGTTCTGGTCTTTAACGTGAGGAGGGGGATCGTCTGAGTGTGTGCAAGGACCTGCAGCATCGTCAGCCGCACGTGGGAGCCGAATCACCCACGACTTTCCGTCAACAACCAGGCCGTCGCGATCAGCTTTCGTCCGACTCAGTCTTCGGACGGGATCAGTGGCTAACTTCACCTATTGCATGACCAGTTCATGTTGAGCATGGAGCAACTCCTCCTGTTCCTTTTTGTCTGACTCTTCAACAACATCCCGGGACTTTTTGGCCAATTCCTAAGAAGTCTGCGTTGTGGCTCGGGCTTGGGCTGGCTCTTCCTATAATTCATCAACTCTGTCAGAATGTGCCTTGGTCCTTTTGCGTCACTTTTTTATGTCGATTTCGGCCTTCTCACTCGCTAGTTGAGCCATCACCTCCTCAACCTTGGCTTTGTCAGCTGCCCACAGGGCTCTCCAACTCAACTATTCTCTACTCCATTCTTCTATGCTCTTTCACCAGATAAAGAAGGTGACCGGTGCAGTCCCTTCTGCTTCACCTCAGATTGCGTAACCAAAATCATAGCTTATAGATGTTCTACAAGTTTAGTACTAACAAGGAATCATACCTTCAAAATGGAGTCGAATAAACTCTCGCTTAGCTCCAATACATCCAGGCGTGACATGACTTCCGTCTCATAGGCTCAGAGTTGTTCAGCTAGCAAGGGACTACACTCTATTGGCCTTTCTTCTACCCGATGAGTGCAGGGTGAAGGGACAGAACTGGAGCTCGGTGGCATTAGTTCAGAGGTTAAAGCTGTGGCTTTACCAGTAGCCGAAGAAGTTGCCACAACCTTGGATGCTTGACTTTTTTCTTAGCGCTTGCCTCGGGAGAGCAACTCAGTTGAGGCGTTAGAATGTCTTCCCGTGAAAGTTGGACTAATTTTCACTTCTTTGAGGTCCCAACCTCGATAACTAGCTTCTGACTCCCACCTAGAGCCATTTGATAAAAGGTGGAATTGTCATCTTAACGATCCCCTGGCCCGGCCTCACAAGATTTCAGAGGAAGTAAATCACGGTTAATACTGGACAAGATAGGTGACTGGGGGTTGAAGGAATTTTTGGCACAGCAGACCAGGGTTTTATCCCCGAGTGCTGTTGGTTGCTACTCGGAAAACCTAACGGTTCCATTGTACAAAAATTTTGTACAAAGTCTGAACCTTTTCCTAGCTACCATGTGTTCTTTTAAATTAAACTTGGATCGCCTGCGGACTTTTACACATTTGATTCTAAGTTTAATTTATTTGTTCTTTTAGGTTTAGACTTGGATCTCCTGCGGAACTTAACACGTTCGATCCAAATCACCTAGGTTATTAATTCCATTAAATATTAATTTCCAAAATTGACTTCCAGGACTGCATGGCGAGGCACATAACCTTCTTGGATATGGGAACAACCACCACCGCCTAGACAAAGCCTTTTAAGGAAAGCTAATATTTAATTTCCTTAAATAACTTTAGGTCAACCAAAAAGAACAATCAAATCACAAGGAAAAGAAAAATAAAAGAACACAACATCGAAAACTAATTCGAAATACTAGAATCGCATGCCTCTTGTATTTGGTATTTTTACAAAGAAATAAAACTAGTATGATGCAGAAATTAAATACTAGTATACCTTTTCTTTTGCAAACAAAAACCTCTAGGTCTTCTACCGTATTCCTCTTCTAATCCCGGACGTTGTGTGGGCAGCGATCTTCCGAGACGAGAACCACCAAGACACCTTCTTCTTCCTTCCTTCAAGTTTCAGCCAAGCATATCTTCTAAAGGATGAAGAACCTTTTTTTTTCCACCAACCAAGCTCCAAAGGATGCAAGCTTTCTCTCCTTCTTCCTCAAGCTAGATCCGGCCACCTCCTCCAAGCTCCAAGAGATAAAGGATTTCGGCCACTCAAGAGGAAGAGAGAAAAAGAGAAGGGCCGGCCACACTAAGGAAGAAAAGAGGGAGAAAATAGAATAGAGTCGTTCGCTATGAATGCACCTTTACCCCCTCTTTTATAATCATTGGTCTTGGCAAATAAGGAAATTTAAATAAAAACTTCCTTAATTCTTTTGCCCTGAAAAGGAAAATTTATTTAATTAAAAATAATTTTCTCTTCTCCAATTTATTTGGCCGACCACTCTTCTCCCCAAAACAAGGAAAGTTTTAATTAATTAAAACTTCCTAATTTGTCTCCAGAAATTTATAAAAAATTTCTCCAATAATTTTTATCCATTGGTAAAAAAGAAATTTTTATAAATTAAAATCTTTCTTTTAAACATGTGGATAAAAAGAAAGTTATCTCTAAAAATTAAAATCTCTTTTAATCTACAAATAAGGAAAGATATCAAATCTTTTCTTAATCTCTTGTAGAAACTTATAAAAGAGAATATTTAATTTTTAAACTCTCTTTTAAATCATGAACATGGTTAAAAAGGAAAGTTTTCTTAAAATTTAAAATCCACCTTTTAATCAACAAATAAGGAAAGATTTCAAATTTTAAACTCTCTTTTAAACATGTAGATGATTTACAAATAAGGAAAGTTTTTTCCAAAAATTAAAACCATCCTTTTAATCTACAAATAAGGAAAGAGATTAATCTCTTCTCTTAATCTTTTGTAGGAAGCTATAAAAGGAAATTTTAATTTTTTAAACTCTCTTTTAAAAACATGATATCTACATAAGAAATAATTTTAATAAAAATCTTTTTTAATATTCTAGTGGTCGGCCACCTAAGCTTGGGACCCAAGCTTTGGCCGGCCACCAACTTGGCTCATCCACTTGGTCTTGGTCGGCCCTAGCTTGGGTTCCAAGCTAGCTTGGCCGGCCCCATTGGATGGGTAAGAAGGTGGGTATGTGGTGGGTATAAATCTCTATATACAAGAGGCTACGATAGGGACCGAGAGGAGGAATTGGTTTTGGTCTCCCGATGAAATTAAGCCTCCCGTGTTCGCCCCGAACACACAACTTAATTTCATCAATAATAATTCATTCCACTAAAGAACTATTATTGAACTACCGCACCAATCCCAAATTACATTTTGGGCTCCTTCTTATTATGAGTGTGTTAGTCTCCCTGTGTTTAAGATGTCGAATGCCCACTAATTAAATGAGTTACTGACAACTCACTTAATTAATATCTTAGTCCAAGAGTAGTACCACTCAACCTTATCGTCATGTCGGACTAAGTCCACCTACAGGGTTTAACATGACAAACCTTATGAGCTCCTCTTGGGGGCATTATCAACCTAGATCACTAGGACACAGTTTCCTTCTATAATCAACAACGCACACTATAAGTGATATCATTTCCCAACTTATCGGGCTTATTGATTTATCGAACTAAATCTCACCCATTGATAAATTAAAGAAATAAATATCAAATATATGTGCTTGTTATTATATTAGGATTAAGAGCACACATTTCCATAATAACTGAGGTCTTTGTTCCTTTATAAAGTCAGTATAAAAGAAACAACCTCTAATGGTCCTACTCAATATACTCTAAGTGTATTAGTGTAATTATATAGTTAAGATAAACTAATACCTAATTACACTACGACCTTCCAATGGTTTGTTCCTTTCCATTTTGGTCGTGAGCTACTGTTTATAATTTATAAGGTACTGATAACATGATCCTATGTGTGTGACACCACACACCATGTTATCTACAATATAAATTAATTGAACAACTACATTTATCATAAATATAGACATTTGACCAATGTGATTCTTATTTCTAGATAAATGTTTATACCAGAAGCTAGGCTTTTAGTATACATCCTAACAATCTCCCAATTATACTAAAAGACTAAGCTGCCATACATCTGAATCCCAACTCTTCAACATGCCCATCAAAAACTCTTGCCTTAAGGGCCTTAGTGAAAAGATCTATAGGTCATCATCTGATGCAATCTAGGTAGCAACAACTTTTCCTCGTTTATACGATTTCTCGTATTGGGTGGTACTTGCGCTCTATTGTGTTTACTTGCCTTATAGACTCATGGTTTCTTCGAGTTTGCTACTGCACCACTATTATTACAATAAATTGTAATAATCTTTGCACAAACCAGAAATCATATCTAAGTCTATCTTGAGGTTATTAAGTCATTCATCTTTTATGACTATCTCAGAGGCTTGTCATATACTCAGCTTCTATGGTGGAGTCCAGAAAAACACCTATGCTTATCACTCTTCCATAGTTATGACTTGACCTCCTAAAGTAAACACAAAATCCCGAGGTTGACTTACTATTGTCCCTATCCGATTGGAAGTCAAAATCCGTACAGGGACCAAATTAACTGCCTTGTAAGCTAACATATATTCTTTAGTGCCTCTAAGGTACTTCAATATATGCTTTACTGCAGTCCAATGCCCTTGTCTAGGGTTACTTTGATATCTTCTAACTATGCCCTTGGCAAAATAGATTTCTAATCTCGTATACAGCATTGCATACATTAGGCTTCCCACAACCGAAGCATAAGGAACTGCCTTCATGTCCTTTATCTCCTTTGATGTCTTCGGAAACATCTCTTTAGATAAAAATACTCCATGCCTAAAAGGTAAGAAACCTTTCTTAGAGTTCTGCATGCTAAACGAGCAAGGATTGTATGAAGCTCGGGATACGCACAACATTCTTTTCTTGCAATCCCTTATGTCTTTGATCCCAAGAATGTGTGCACATTTTCCTAAGTTCTTCATATCGAATTGTTTGGACAACCATACCCTTACTTCCGACAACACTTTGATATTGTTTCCAACTACCAAAAATGTCATCTGCGTATAGTACAAGAAATATCACCATGTTTCCATCACCCTTTACAAAACTCATTCGGTTATAAAATAAACTCATAGGTCTGAATTACTTTATTAAACTGGATGTACCAAGATCTTGAAGCTTTACTTCAGTCCATAGACTGATTAAGCTTTCACACAAGATGCTCTTTGCTCTTTGCAATGAACCTTTCTGGTTGCTTTATATGGATGTTTTCTTCAAGACTTTTGTTAAGGAAAACTGTCTTGATATCCACTTACCAAATCTATAATCCATATGAGCAACAATAGATAAAGGAATCCAGATAGACTTTAAGCATGGCAACCGGTAAAAGGTTTCCCTTTTTCAACAAGCCTTGCTTTGAAAGTATACACCTTCCTGTCCGTCCTTCCTTTTCTATGGCTTTTACATCATTTGGTGATTTTTCGAGCTTCCAGACTTTATTAGAATACATATATTCTAATTCTTCATTGCTTTTTGCCAAGATGCTGAATCTTTTTCTTAGAGTGCTTCGTTATATGTCTGGGGATCAGATTCATGTTTACTTTGGATCAAGTTCGAAAACTCTCCCAAAAATATGAATCTCTCGGGTTGCCTCACAACCCTCCCACTACGACGAGACATTGTCTGTTGTTGTGATACATGTTGCAGTTTCCTTGTGGTATCTTATCTTGTACAGTTGGTACTAGATTAGACGTGTCCTTTATTAAGAACAAATTTACTTATGGATTTGTGGTTTATTATATAGTCCTCTTTTAAAAATCAGTCATTGATGCTAACAATGACCTTCTGATTTTTAAGACTATAAACCTACTTTTGTTTCTCTAGGATAACCCACAAACAAGTGAATTTCTATCCAACTTATCATTGTCTCTCTTCAGCATATGTGCTGGACTACCCGAATCCGAATATGCTTCAAAATAGGCTTACGCCTATTCAGCAATTCTATATGAGTAGAGAGTTCTAACTTGGGAAGGTACTATGTTCACTTTCTTTTTCAGAGTATATCCTTAAAACGAACTTGGTAATTTTCTGAATAACTCATCATCAATCTAATTATTTCCTTAAGAGTCATATACCTTCTTTCTACTACACCATTCTGTTGGGGTGTACCAGGTGCAGTTAGTTGGGATTGAATCCCTACTTTTGATAAGTAACTCCTAAATTGTCCCAAGAGGTACTTACCACTACGATCTTACCATAGTGACTTGATACTTTTACTTTAACGTTTCTCCGCATCAGCCTTGTACTCTTTGAACTAATCAAAGCACTTAGTCTTGCGGCACATTAAGTAAATGTATTTGTATCTTGAATAGTTGTCTATAAAATAGATGAAATATTCGATACTTCCTCTTGTCTGGATAGTCATAGGATCACATAAATCAGGATGAACCAATTCCAACATATCTTTGGCTCCATACCCCTTAGACTTAAAAGCTTCTTGGTTATTTTTCCTTCCAAGTAAGACTCGCAGGTTGGAAAGATTTCCACTACCAATGAACCCAAAAGTTCATCAGCTACCAATGAATCCTACTCAAGTTAATATAACCTAGCCTTAGATGCCAAAGATATAATTGGTTTATTTCCAAAGGTTGCTTTCTCTTAAATTTAGAAGATGTGTTACTAATTTCCATTTGTTGCATCATGGGAGTTATTGGATTTATAAATTGCTAACCAACGTACCAGAACAGATAACTTCCCTTTTCTTAACAACTTTAAAAGAGGCAGAATATCAAGTTCTTTGAATAGTTTAGAAACTGAAAACTAGTTCTTTCTAAACTTGATACGCAAAGACAATTACTTAAAATCCATATTTTATTCTTATCAAAGGATAAACATCTCCCACTGCAACAGTTGCCAATTTTACAACAATGCCCATGTGGACGGTGTTTTTATTTTCATTTAGTTGTCAGGTTTCCTGGAACCCTGCAACGAATTGCAGACATGATTAATAGCATCTGTATCTACACTTCAGGTTCTAGTAGATAACACCACTAAACATGTTTCAACTAATGAATTAAATACACCTATATTGTTCTTAGTTCTAAGAAGACAGTCTACCTTAATGTCCAAGTCCTATTTCCAATCATTACAATTGGGACTACTAAGTCTTTTCTATAGTATAACAACTAGGGAATTGACAAACATTTTAAATCCTAAGAATCACAAAAATATTTGGTCAAGATCAATTCCTTAAAATCCCCATGAATTTTGTATGTCACGATAGTGTGGACGTATACAAAATCAAAGAAGAGATTTTATCCATTAATTTTATTATCTCGTCAACTTTACTTTATGACGAATAAAATTAATAGTTGATCTTTCTTTGATCAAATATTTGGTCAAAAGTTTTGAATTTAAAATAACATTGATTCCTCAAACAATATTATTTAAATTCACCAACACCTCAAACACCGTGAATTTTGCGTGCCACGATAGTGTGGACGTATACAAAATTAAACATTTGTAAGAGGAGGGGTTTTACCCATTAATTATCTTGTCAATAAATCTTTATGACAAATAAAATTACCTCAAACACCGTGAATTTTGTATGCCACGATAGTGTAGACGTATACAAAATCAAACATTTGTAAGAGGGGTTTTTAATTTTATTATCTTGTCAACCTATTTATTTGACAAATTAATAGTTAGTTTTCCTTGGTCACACAAATAATAGCAATGACTCCGATGGGGAGGATACTATTAGACGTGTCTAAGTGTATACCATTACTTGACACTAAGTCCATTAATAAGATTGTGCCCCTTCCGATGGGGAAGATCACACGCTCTTAATTAACTTCCTATAGTCATCCAAAATGGAAGTTTAATCTAATAATCCGCAAACAAGCTCATCCGATATGGAGGAAGGCACTCAGAGCCAACGCGCAAGCTTGTTGCATCACTTATAAACCAGTAATGGAGACCGTGGAATTTATTAAAAAATAAATTCCTCTCCCACTTAGTTATTTAAAGTGAGGAATTTTGACTATGCTAGCCTACTTAACATGCATACTAACAAGCATACACAACACAGTATAAAAAGTAATAAATAGAAAAACTAATTTTCAACTATTATGGCTTTTATCTATTGCTGTCCTCCGTGTGTCACCAACCCTAGCTCCTGCCATCTTTGGCCACCGCCACCAGGTCTAGTTGTCGCATCCATCTTGTTCCTTATTCCGCTGCGCCTCTGATCCTCAAAAGGTTCCACGTCTTGCAAGATTTGATCCGCGACATAAATAGAATTTTACATTTTTCGATCCTATATTCCTCGAAGGAATGTACAAGTAAACTAGATCGAACATAAAATAAAATTTACATCCATCAATCCTATATTCCATAAAAGGAATGTACATGTAACTAGATCAAAAAAATAAAATCCTTATAAAGATAAATACAGCTCTTGCTGTATTTTATAATACAATCATGCACACACAATAAAATGCCCTTGACATGTCCAAGGGTCCAATCACACACACAATATCTATAAGCCATAATAGTTGGATCATGCATCCACAAAGTTAGCACATCCTTCTATTATCCTGCCTAAATTATGTATGCCATGTGCATAATTAAACTAATACCAAATACACAGAGGCAAAACCCTAGCTCTGATACCAATTGTTGGTTGCTACTCGGAAAACCTAACGGTTCCACTGTACAAAAATTTTGTACAAAGGTCTGAACCTTTTCCTAGCTACCATGTGTTCTTTTAAATTAAACTTGGATCGCCTGTGGAACTTTATACGTTTGATCCTAAGTTTAATTTATTTGTTCTTTTAGGTTTAGACTTGGATCTCCTGCGGAACTTAACATGTTCGATCCAAATCACCTAGGTTATTAATTCCATTAAATATTAATTTCCAAAATTGGCTTCCAGGACTGCATTGGGAGGCACATGACCTTCTTGGATATGGGAACAACCACCACCGCCTAGACAAAGCCTTTTAAGGAAAGTTAATATTTAATTTCCTTAAATAACTTTAGGTCAACCAAAAAGAACAATCAAATCACAAGGAAAAGAAAAATAAAAGAACACAACATCGAAAACTAATTCGAAATACTAGAATCGCATGCCTCTTGTATTTGGTATTTTTACAAAGAAATAAAACTAGTATGATGCGGAAATTAAATACTAGTATACCTTTTCTTTTGCAAACAAAAATCTCTAGGTCTTCTACCGTATTCCTCTTCTAATCCCAGACGTTGTGTGGGCAACGATCTTCCGAGACGAGAACCACCAAGGCACCTTCTTCTTCCTTCCTTCAAGTTTCGGCCAAGCATATCTTCTAAAGGATGAAGAACCTTTTTTTTTCCACCAACCAAGCTCCAAAGGATGCAAGCTTTCTCTCCTTCTTCCTCAAGCTAGATCCGGCCACCGCCTCCAAGCTCCAAGAGATAAAGGATTTCGGCCACTCAAGAGGAAGAGAGAAAAAGAGGAGGGTCGGCCACACCAAGGAAGAAAAGAGGGAGAAAATATAATAGAGTCGTTCGCTATGAAGGAACCTTTACCCCCTCTTTTATAATCCTTGGTCTTGGAAGATAAGGAAATTTAAATAAAAACTTCCTTAATTCTTTTTCCCTGAAAAAGGAAAATTTATTTAATTAAAAATAATTTTCTCTTCTCCAATTTATTTGGCCGGCCACTCTTCTCCCCAAAACAAGGAAAGTTTTAATTAATTAAAACTTCCTAATTTATCTCCAGAAATTTATAAAAAAATTCTCCAATAATTTTTATCCATTGGTAAAAAAGAAATTTTTATAAATTAAAATCTTTCTTTTAAACATGTGGATAAAAAAAAATTATCTCTAAAAATTAAAATCTCTTTTAATCTACAAATAAGGAAAGATATCAAATCTTTTCTTAATCTCTTGTAGAAACTTATAAAAGAGAATATTTAATTTTTAAACTCTCTTTTAAATCATGAACATGGTTAAAAAGGAAAGTTTTCTTAAAATTTAAAATCCACCTTTTAATCAACAAATAAGGAAAGATTTCAAATTTTAAACTCTCTTTTAAACATGTAGATGATTTACAAATAAGGAAAGTTTTTTCCAAAAATTAAAATCATCCTTTTAATCTACAAATAAGGAAAGAGATTAATCTCTTCTCTTAATCTTTTGTAGAAAGCTATAAAAGGAAATTTTAATTTTTTAAACTCTCTTTTAAAAACATGATATCCACATAAGAAATAATTTTAATAAAAATCTTTTTTAATATTCTAGTGGCCGGCCACCTAAGCTTGGGACCCAAGCTTTGGCCGGCCACCAACTTGGCTCATCCACTTAGTCTTGGCCGGCCCTAGCTTGGGTTCCAAGCTAGCTTGGCCGACCCCATTGGATGGGTAAGAAGGTGGGTATGTGGTGGGTATAAATCTCTATATACAAGAGGCTACAATAGGGACCGAGAGGAGGAATTGGTTTTGGTCTCCCGATGAAATTAAGCTTCCCGTGTTTGCCCCGAACACACAACTTAATTTCATCAATAATAATTCATTCCACTAAAGAATTATTATTGAACTACCGCACCAATCCCAAATTAAATTTTGGGCTCCTTCTTATTATGAGTGTGTTAGTCTCCCTGTGTTTAAGATGTCGAATGTCCACTAATTAAATGAGTTACTGACAACTCACTTAATTAATATCTTAGTCCAAGAGTAGTACCACTCAACCTTATCGTCATGTCGGACTAAGTCCACCTGCAGGGTTTAACATGACAAACCTTATGAGCTCCTCTTGGGGACATTATCAACCTAAATCACTAGGACATAGTTTCCTTCTATAATCAACAACGCACACTATAAGTGATATCATTTCCCAACTTATCGGGCTTATTGATTTATCGAACTAAATCTCACTCATTGATAAATTAAAGAAATAAATATCAAATATATATGCTTGTTATTATATTAGGATTAAGAGCACATACTTCCATAATAACTGAGGTCTTTGTTCCTTTATAAAGTCAGTATAAAAGAAACGACCTCTAATGGTCCTACTCAATACACTCTAAGTGTACTAGTGTAATTATATAGTTAAGATAAACTAATAGCTGATTACACTACGACCTTCCAATGGTTTGTTTCTTTCCATCTTGGTCGTGAGCTACTGTTTATAATTTATAAGGTACTGATAACATGATCCTCTGTGTGTGACACCACACACCATGTTATCTACAATATAAATTAATTGAACAACTACATTTATCATAAATGTAGACATTTGACCAATGTGATTCTTATTTCTAGATAAATGTTTATACCAAAAGCTAGGCTTTTAGTATACATCCTAACAAGTGCAACTGGCGACCTTCGATCCCACGACTTCATTGGCAAGTTGCAGGCACCTAACCAGCTGATCCAGCCCATGGGGGCCCACCTTGAGCCATTTGGGCTGGATGGGGAGATGGTGTCCACTTGGGCGTCCGATCGCTTTTTTGGGATCGAACTTTGGCTCGAGTCTCAGCCTTGGGGTTGATTGTCTCAAGAGACACTCCCAACTCGATGACTAGGACTGACTTAAACTATCTTGGTTCATAATTAAATCAAACACTTTTGGTTTATTGTTAAACCTTAATGAATCTAACCTTACCTATAAGAGGTATGACCCACTATTGCTTCCATTGTGCCAAACACCTTCTATATTTTCTCCTTGTTTGGTCCTACCAAACTTAGTCTCTCTCAATTTGAGAATCCAATTTTTAAACTTGTTTTAAGTCTTTCATATAAACTCGCAGTAAGTGTGACCCAATAGGTTTCAGGTTTATGTTGGTAGTTCATAATTAACTATTAATTATGTATCGATAATAAGTGACACCTAGTAGTACATCCTGATCCCTAATTAATTAAAAAATCACAGTTAATTTTAGAACCCATTCTAAACACTTTAGTAGATATACTTATTCGTGTGTTTGTTCCTTTCATTCATCTTATACCCACTTAATTCAGAACATGATTTATGTGTCAGTCTCCAAACATGTGTCCAAGAAGACTATTTTCTTGATGTGTAATGTTTTAGTCAAAGACTTACCAGTAATAATTTTGACAAGAGGCTATAGAGTATATGCCTCATAAAAAAGGAGTGATGAATCTTTTATGGGCTACTCAATCACCTTTAAATACTTCAACTTATACCCAATCATCCTAGGTCTACTACTCCGAGGAGATGCTTGCTTAAAATATCAAAGTATAAGTCTCCATGACCAAGATGACTTAAATATCTCAAGTTGAAGGAAACTTGCACTTGAGCTAGAATGAGATCTTCATTGACATATTCATATATGTATAGAACCATATAAAGTCTCATGGTAGATCACTCCAATGAACTAATTTCCCTTAACTAGCATCCACATTTAACTTTCAACATCCTAATATTTTTAACTAGTGAGGAGCAGCTGCTTGGATAAACCAAGAGTATAACATGTGCGAGTCTCTCAAAATTGATGATGTCCAAACTCATCAATTCATCAATTAGGGATATTTCAATTTATTCATAATTATATATGTAGAGATACTTACTAGTTGTGATCCAATCTCAAGTTCTTCAATGTTATGAATCGTATTGTTGATATTTAATAAATGAGTTTAAGATCTAATCATATACATTGGGAATGTATACTTAAATAGTGAATTTATTTATCTAATAAATAATATCATATCTAAGGTGATTGTCTTAGGATACCTCTTAAATATAATACCATTGATATCAAGTCCCACTTCAGCTTCTTGTTCATCGAAGCATTCAACATGATTTGATCTACAAAAGCTAGAAACGTTAGTCAGTAAAAGGAAGACTTCTAACTAAAGAAGCATCTTACTCAGTCATCCCTCTAGCTTGACTACATTCAGGCTTAGTGTACCCTAGTAGAGTAACATCTCATTCTCCACTAGTTTGTTCATATCAAACTTCTAGTCACCTAGGATCTCAGTTGCCTCTAGGTATGCCCATTCTAGTTTGTACTGTCTAAGTTGTGGCTAAGCTAAAAGATTATCTCGTCAGATGGTCGGCCAAGTATATGGTTGGGGATTTGATAAAAAGCAGTTACCTCCCACCCCTTGTGCGAGGTCAGGTATTCGTCGAAGAAGTTACATCTCAGTCTGGCCACAAAGTAGAAGACCCCACTCTCTCCATGTTGGGGGTAAAAGAAAGAATGGAAGAGTATTGGGTCAAGAGGGACTTAGTACAACCGACAAATAATGATGGCACTACATATTAAACAATAGGAGTTAGGTGCATTTTGAGATAATGAGGTCTGAAAATAGGTTGCGAGGACTTAAAAAATGAAGGGATAGGAAACCTAAGCCCACTCGCTAACTAGCCATGGAAGTAGGTAATATAACTGGGAGGTGGCTCGTGTGGCCGATGCTCCGGTACCAAAATGTCAATCTTGTGATCGAAAGGGATGCCAAACTATAGCCAGAGCTGTGATTCTGCACCGCTCATGAAAATGGTTCGCTGGGCCTCATACCAAAGGTCTGATGGGTCGTCAATGGACATGGGCTCAAAGACAAAGGGATTGTATAGTGAAAAGGATGAAGACAAAAGACACAAGGATGACAAACTTATTGAATCATCGGAGGTAGAAGAAGACAAAGACGAAGACACTAGAGGCAAAAAAAAGTGAATGAAGGTGGTAGCACTTTCTGATAGCCTAATATACCTTAGCAACGACACAATAGGGTTGTCATATCGGCCCATCGAGTCGTTGAATGACAAGAAAAGAACAATGATATCTCATCACAACCATCAGATTGCTTAGATGAACGATCATGATCGCAACAAAATTTCTCCCCATTAGAATGCAACCGTGACAAGTTACAAAGTGACACATCAATCTCCATGATAGTTTAAAAATATTTGTCGGATGTTGAGATAAATAGACAACAATGCACCACCATCGTCAGATGCAGGGCTATGCCAACAGCAACACCGTCACATGCCTTCACAATTAATGAGGTAAGGTGCTCTCGTGGTTGACCATTAATGCAACGGTACAATGATCAATCATAAGGGTGACACAGGATGTTATATATGAGAAATAAATAAATATGTACATATTTATAACATTAATTAATGAGATTGAAATTGGATTTTTAATTATATAGGAGATAATAGGGATTTAAACTATTAAAATTGGTTTAATTGAATTTAGTTAGTAAAATAATAATAAAATAATTGATAATTAATATGTAAATGAATTTATAGCAATATATAGAATTTATTAATTCAAATTTTTATGGATTTTTCAGAATTTAAATAGAATTTTTAAATATTATCATGGGGATAAATCGGTTAGCACTTAGAAAAACCTTTTTAGAATACCTATATAAAGTGGGAGTCGATTGATTTAATTAAATTAAGTTTAAATTTCTAAACCTAAGTTTGAATTAAAACCTAAACTTTGGCATAGCCGCCCCTCTTTCCCCACACGCAATCGGGTGTCTCACCGCTAGCACCGTACATGATTGTCATAACCATCATTGTCCTTGCTATCTCATCCCTTCGTTGCCGCACTCGGTCAGTACTGACCGTCAGCACAACCTTTTGTCATATGAGAAGATATCAAAGGTTTTCTATAGATAGAGGTGGGTAGTTCTTCCTTTAACCTCTTTAGTTTTTTTGACCTTAGTGCATAATTCTGTTATTTGCATAGTAGTTATTTGTTTACCTTGATATCTACTCTATGCTTTTCTTGAGATTAAGCTTGTATTGTTTGATCTTATTGCAGCCTATTTTAATATCTACACAGTCTTATTATTATTCATATTGGATATTATATATATACCTGATATTATCAGACACAGTGTAGCTTGCAGAGTTTTATTATTGGATGAAATTATTATTGTTTTACTTAATGTTATTTTATATGTGGTTATACTTGTTAGTTATTGCATCTCTATGAATTTGGATTGCCCACTAGATGGATAGTCGTAAAGTGTCTCTCCCGTAGTTCATAGCTAGATAGCTACACGTCCTATTTGCCCACTAGACCAGATAGTGGTAGCATGAGTTTGCCCGCAGATAGTGACATTTATACACTCTGACTGCCCACTAGACTAGATACTGGTAGCATGATTCTGCCCATAGTCAGTAGCTGAGGAGGTAGATAGATACCTTATCTTATTTGCCCACTAGACTAGATAGTGGTAACATGAGTTTACCCGCAGACAATGACCATGACTATCCACTAGACCAGATAGTGGTAGCATGAGTTTACACACAGTCAAGACTTGATATATGTTTGTTATATGCTTATTATGTGATGAGTTCATGCAAATGGATTTTTGGATGTATTGTATGTACTCCCGATTTATTAGATATACTTGGTAGAGCAGGTTAGTGAAGGGTTATATTGTTGTCTACGGTTTGGTTAGCAGATGGTTTTTATGTCGGCGCCCTTACCTTTGTAGTAAGTATTATTACCTGAGACTGCTTCTTTTGATTTCCTTATAGTAGTATCATGCACTATCTTTTTATACCCATTGAATATTTTATACTCACTACCATTTACATTTTTTTAACCTCCAGGTTAGCAGATAGAGGATGTTTCATGTCGCTCAAAGGTCTTGACTGCTAGTACCCCTTATTTGAATTCTCTTTTTGAGTTGCTTGGTTTATTTTCTACTGCTTGTATTTCTAGTTTTCCTTCCACATCTATTTTGAGTTTTGTTAGAATTGTATGACTTTTATCTTGTTCAGTTGAGTACATTCACATGTACATGCATGCATACACATATTATTATTTGTAACTTGGTGATATTATATTGCATTGGTGTTTGTGTTGGATTGTATTCATTTGATATCATATTTCTCATATTGTCACTAGGGTATACTATCTGATTTGGGGACAAGTATACCCTTGGGGCATGACACACGATCTCGCTTATCGTGTTCATTAAATACAATATTTTATCTCCCCAACGACTAGGACCCGACCATTCGTCTCATTGAAATGTTGACACCTCAGCTTAACATTTTGAAAAGATGAAAGACAACTAAGCACAGTTCAGTCAGTCAAACTACACCCCTTTTGAATAGACTTATGGGAGAAGCTTGCGATGTGGCAAATTCCTACAACCCCCACATGGCTCATATGGTCAACAGACGTGCTGAGCTTTTGGTCATGGTCAAGGTAGGTCAAACATGACCTAAATGGAATTGAACTTAGTACAGATGAGATAAAGGATTTAATCAAATCTACTTAGTGCATTCATCCCAAGGATTTGCCCAGAGATAGGGCATCCACTAAGACCTATTGGTGCAATTGACCTCTAAGATTTCAATGTTTGATAATATACCAATGAATGGTCAAGTTGACTAAGGTTTAATCCAAATAGGACTTGATGTTTAGAATAAAGAAGTCTAGTCAGGACTATATGTCTAGCAAGGGTAAGTCCTAAATCAAAGAATAGACAAGTGAGAAGTCTACTAAATAACTAGTCCTAACTGGAGGTTAGGCAAGGGTAAGCCCTAGTGAGTGGAGCTAGACATTAGTGAGTGAAGCTATGTGATCGAAGTCCTCGTGAGTGAAGCTAGACCCTAGTGAGTGAAGCTAGGTAGTGACCTAGTGAGTGAAACTAGGTGATGGAAGTCTTGGTGAGAGAAGTTAGGCTCTAGTGAGTGAAGCTAGGTGGTGGAAGTCCTAGTGAGTGAAGTTAGGTCTTGGTGAGTGAAGCTAAGCCCTAGTAAGTGAAGCTAGGTGATGAAAGTCCTAGTAAGTGAAGCTAGACAACCCTAGGGGGAGGTAACCCTAGATAATGAGAAGTCTTGGAGGAATAAACTCCAAGCATGTGTGACTAACTAGCTTTTGATCGACTGTGAGTAGTTGACCAAACCAGCTTATTCTTAAACTGCTAATACTATTTTACCTTAATATTTTATATTTATTGTGCTAACTTGATGTTGCAGGAAGGTGACTAGAGAAAGTCTAAACAGGTCTAGAGGACCAGAAATTTGGAAGGTAGGGTCAGGTAAGAAACTGGAGGAGAGATCTAGTAAGGATGAGTCCCGATAGAGACTTTAGGTATTGGTCCATCTTAGATCCATTTTTGAAGTCTAAGGTGAGACCAAGACTAGGTCCTAGTTTAGAGGACAGAATCTAATTAATAATGATTATAATTGGGCTAACTCTATTTTACAGGTTCTATTATTTTTCTGTGCACTAATATGTCTCTGCAGGAGTTAGAAGCAAAAGAAGTCTCAAATATTGTTCACCTGAGGTACCTCAGATTGGTTTGGGGCACCTCGAAGTAGCTGGCCAAAGCCTTTATGCTAGAGGCACAGAGGCGCCTCAGTGGTAAGGATGCGCCTCAGTGCTGGAGGCATAGAGGGGCCTCAGGAGGAAGAAGGCGCCTCCCTGCACGAATAAGAATTACAGCCGTGAAGGATAGAGCCTCGGCAAACCAAGGCACCTCTAGTTGGAAGGAGGTGCCTTCGCGTGGATAAGAGCCGCTATCTTCGGTGAAGATCATATCAACCGGAGGTGCCTCCAAGGGAAGGAGCTATGCCTCAAATCTTCTATAAAAGAAGTTGTCGAATAGTGCAATCAAAGACATCCTTAATATGCACTCCTACGACTATTCCGCCACTCCAACTTCACTGTGATGCTGCATTTCAAGCTTGAATGACGCAAGAATGACACGACACCACTACATGCTCAAACGAGCCAAAACGTTGGTAACATATAATTATTGCTTACTATTACCCTTGTTTTCTTTACTGCACTTCTTATTCTAAGGTTGGTAGTTGTGTTACCAATTCATACTTTGTAAAGAAATGATTGATTAGTGAATTACCCATCAAAAAGGTCCGAAGGACTTGTGTCTTAGAGTAGGAGTCATCGAAAGCTCCAAACTAAGTAAAATCGAACGTGTGTTGTTTTCTTATTTAGTTTGTTTTATTCTGCTGCACATTTTTTTAAAAAAGACAAAATGATAAGTTTTTAAAATACACGTGATTCCCCCCCCCCCCCCCCCCCCCTCTCACATGCCTACAATCCTATAAATGGTATCACAGTTAGGCTACTTTGAATTGGTGTAACCACCAATCGAGTAGGGAGTTTCATTTTTAATAAAAAATATATATTAATTTTAATAAAAATATCTATATATATTTTTGGTTTCTTTTTTTGATTTTGCATTTTTTTTTTACCATTAGTCAGAATTGGTGCAATCACCTCTTCTGGCAAATTTGTCATTATTATTTTATTATTTTTTCTCAAGATTGGTACAACGTCATTCAAACTATTTTTTGGTTTATTCATTTTCCTCCCATACTACTAATTCAAGACCTAGTCTTGAGACTTGTCTTTTAGCTTGTATCTGTCTTGCAAGATTTTCTTATATAAATGGCCCAAAGTGAAAGATGAAGCATCCACAAACCTCCACCATATAAAATGAATTACTTTAGAATATGGAAGCGTCAGATGGAGTGCTTCATTATGATAGGTGACTTTGACTGCGACATTATGATGTGCATAGATTATATATACTTTTATGCATATTTTGACACACATCTACTGATATTTCATGAGTATAATCTATGTTTATTGCACCTTATTTCATTATAATATCGTACTTCCATTATATTATATTCAGAGATATACTCTTTGCTTGTTTTGATTGATAGGACGTGATTTGGAGTAAAACGAAGCTTAAATGGAGTCTAGAGCTTCTCAAAATGCCCAGACCATGATTATGAGGCATGGGCGTGTGAAAATATGGCACAAACCAATGCCCACACATCTTGGTCGTGCCTTTTAGGCATGACATGGCTATTCCTTTTAGGCGCGACCGTGTCAATTCCACATGGCCGTGTCAATTCCACATGGCTGTGTCAATTCCACATGGTTGTGTCATTTTCAGCACTGTAGACCAAAAGTAAAATAACCATAATATTTTGCTCAATTAGAGTTTTGGGTTGTTCTTTATACCAAATTGTAGCTAACTTCAAGATCTATAATTTTTCTAAAGATTTTAACTCGAGAATACCACATTAAGATGTGCTAAAATGGTCTACAAGGTTTATATGGCCTTGACACATGGTCGTGCCAATCCACACTGCTGTGTGGAATTTCCAGAGAAGAAGAAGACTTTGACAGTGTGAGATCCACATGACCGTTCCACTGAACTAGAGACAAGGTAGAACATGGCCGTGTGGATTCACACGGCCGTGTCACGACCCAAGCAAAGGTTGTGTCAAGAGCTATAAAAGGGGTCCCCCCCCCCTTTTCACTCAACTTTGGCTTGGAATTCATCCACATTCCTTGGGGAAGGGTTCTCCCCTGTAACGACCCGCCTCCTACTGACTAGGTTGTGAGGCCGATCGCTACAGTTATGCTGTGCTAAATTACTATTGCGGAAAAAATGATCTAATTTGAAATTTTACTGAACTAAATGCTATAAGGTTTAACTTAGTGTTCTGGGTGTACCTAGGAGTCGTACACATGCTAGGGGAGGTGTTTACAACTGATAATAAGCTTCGGATCGATCCACAGACCGATCTACTGATATTGGCACGGTAGGAAACTCCGGATCGTTCACCCGACCGATCCATAAACCACACTGCGGTCCTGTACACTGCTGGATCGGTCTATCGACCGATCCAGCTGATCCCTGATCGGTCAAAGAGACCGATTAGTGGCTTACTGATCGGTCTGCTGACCGATCAGTGAGCCATTTCTTCGCGACCCATCTCCTGATCGATCCACGGATCGATCAGGGAACTAATAGAAGCTTCTGTTCGCAGAACCCAGGTCCCTGATCGGTCTGCCGACCGATCAGGGGTTTCTAATTTCGTATCAGGCCCCTGATAACAGCACTGATACGTGCCAAAGATCTCACATAACAACTATCTAATGCATAATAAACATTCCAATAACATATAGCTAACATTCCAACATGACATGGAGCATGGTTCATCAACTCATAACCTTTAACTACTAGAATTGCATAAAAAGGAAGATATAAGGAAATGTCTTAAAGAAAAACTAGTTTCTAATTTACTAAACTCTCCAAGGTCTTTTATTCCAGTTCCTGCCACACACACCATCTTTGCATTGCCCTCCAGCTTCCTCTGCTAGTCCATCTTTCCTTTACCTTTATCTGCAGTATAAGGAAAAGTAGAATCTGTAAGCTTAAAGCTTAGTAAGAAACCAACTACCTCACTAAAACATGCAACGATGCAACATGCTTTTTAAAGAATGCTATTTAAAACATGTACTAGCATGGCATACAATGGTTACAAGCATAAACTGAATTACAATCATGCATACTGAACATGGCATGGCAACTAATCATATGAATCAATAAAGATAATTGAACTGAACATATAATAAGCTAAATTGTAGCTAAACTGATACTGAATTCAAACTCAACTAACATAACTAATTTTGAGCTTTGAAAACTAATTCATAATAAGTGAAAATACATAATCATGCTGTTTGGGCCCGACAACTGTACTTGCTGTGTGCGCATCCCTAACTAGACCCGGGTTTGCAAGTCCCGAATTTAGTAGGGTTAACTAGGTTATCTAAACCTAGGGACGACTGTGGGAGTCCAACCCAATGGATATCTGATCCAGTACAGTGCCACTGAAAATAAAATACTGAATATAGCTAACTGATTTAACTTGTTGTTTCTAGGTTATCTGAACCTAGAGCTAGGTTGTCTGAACCTAGAGGCGACTGTGGGAGCCCACCCATTGGACCGTAGTCCCATATATAAGATAAAATAAACTGATTTAAATGCTTCTAATGAATTTAACTGAGCTATAAAAATGCTAATTTGCATTTTAACTTAACTAGCTATTTTATCGAACACCTAGTGCGCCCCAACTCTCCCCTCTATTAGGGAGACCACTTCTAGGCACCCGACAACGTCTAGGAACCCCCACTGAAGAGGGATTACGTGTCCGGCCCATCTAGAAGTACTCACTAAATCCCTAAATCTGCGAGGAGGGTCGAATTCGCCCTATGCGTCGATAAAAACTGCATATAGCTAAACTAGTGCGTATAAAACCAAACGGAGCTACTTATACTGCAGGTGAGGGGTTTCTTACCTTGTGTGCTAGATTTCTTACAAATCTAATCGCTAGAAATTCCGGTGGAGATGACTTCTCGACGATTCGCTCGCGTCCACGGGCTCTACTCGCGGAGGGGAACGTCCTTGTGCTGAAATCGTCGCCGGAAGGTGTCCTTGGGGCCCTAGGGAGAGAACCCTAGGTCTCCTTGTGGTTTGCGCCGAGAGAGGGAGGAGAGGGAGAGGTGGCGTCGGTGAGTTAGGGTGAGGAGAAGAAAGTTGCCGAACCAAGTTTTAAAAATAAACCAAACCCCAACTTAAATTTCTAATTTATATTAAGTGGATAACTAGGCCCAACTTAAATATAAATATATTTGATTCTCCTTTCCTTTCAGCACAGCCCTACTGAGTTCACCGGTTACTAAGGCTAACTAAAGGTTTAGCGGACCCGAGAGGTCCCGGGTTCGATTCCCTCTTAAGCCTTTTAATTCTTCTAATTGTTTTTGCTACTTCCGCTACTCGAAAAATTCCGTAAAAATATTCTAAAATTCCAGAAAAATAATAGAATATTTCTAAAAATAATTTGAGAATTTTCGGGCTTTACAACTCCCCATACCTTATAAAAAGCTCGTCCTCGAACTTAGAATAACTCTGGGTACTTCTGTCTCATGATGGCTTCTGTCTCCCAAGTTGCCTCTTCCGCTGTGTGACTGTGCCAAATGACTTTGACTAATGGTACTTCCTTGTTCTGCAATTTCTTAACTGCTCGGTCTATTATCTGAATAGGCCGACTATCATAGCTGAGGTCTTCGCGGATCTGTACCGACTGGGGCTCAATCACCTGGGTGGCATCTGGAGTATGCTTCTTCAGCATAGAGACATGAAATACGTTGTGGACAGCTGACATTTCCTGGGGTAGCTCTAGCTCATATGCTACCTTGCTCACTCTTCTGCTGATAAGGTATGGTCCCACATATCTGGGACTAAGTTGGCCCTTCTTCCCAAAACCATCACTCCCTTCATGGGAGCTACTCTGAGGAACACTGTATCCCCGACTGAAAACTCTAAGGGTCTGCGCCGTGTATCAGCATAGCTTTTCTGGCGGCTCTGAGCTGTCTCTATCCTCTGGCGGATCTGCTGTATAGCTGCTGTGGTATCTGCCACTAGATCTGTCTGAAGTTCTAGCTCTTTCTGTTCACCACTCTCATACCAGCAGATTGGAGATCTACACCTCCGTCCATAGAGAGCCTCGTAAGGTGCCATGCCGATAGTGGCCTGATAGCTGTTGTTGTATGCAAATTCTGCTAAGCTCATATATTTGCACCAACTTCCCTTGAAGTCTAGGGCACATGCTCGGAGCATATCTTCAAGTACCTGATTCACTCGCTCCGTCTGACCATCTGTCTGAGGATGGAATGCTGTGCTGAACTTTAACTTAGTGCCCAACGCTGACTGTACTCACTCCCAGAAGTGTGATGTGAATCTGCTGTCTCTGTCTGAAATGATGGTTCGTGGGACTCCATGTAGTCTGACGATCTCCTGGAGATACAACTGAGCTAGCTTCTCCATGGAGTAGGATATCTTGATAGCTAAGAAGTGGGCTGATTTAGTCAACCTATCGACTATTACCCAGATGACGTCAAAACCATTCGTGGTTCTGGGCAGTCCCACTATGAAATCCATAGAGATATTCTCCCACTTCCATTCTGGAATCTGTATAGGCTGCAGGACTCCTCCTGGTCGCTGATGTTCTGCCTTTACCCTCTGACAGGTGAGGCAGATGCTAACATATCTGGCGATGTCTCGCTTCATCCTAGGCCACCAAAAACGGTTCTTCAGGTCTTGATACATTTTGGTGGAACCTGGATGCATCGCATAGGGAGTCTTGTGAGCCTCATCTAAAATCTGTCTCCGTAGCTCCTCCTGATCTGGAACACAGAGTCTGTCACCAAAATACAACACCCCGCTATCGGACACTCTGAATTCTCTTTTCTGATTACGCTAGCCCTTGCTTGATTTTATGAATTTCAGAGTCCTGCTCTGGAGACTGAATATCACCAAGCAAGGTAGACTCTAAGGTCATAGTAGAGAGCTGTCCAATGATGAGTTCGAGACCGAAATCTACGATCTCCTTCTGTAGGGGCGGTGACATGGCTGTAAGAGATAATAAGGTAGCACTGGATTTTCTGCTAAGTGCGTCGGCTACCTTATTGGCTTTCCCTTGATGGTAGAGGATGTCTATATCGTAGTCTTTGACTAGCTCAAGCCATCTGCGCTGTCGCATGTTCAGATCCTTCTGAGTGAAGAAGTACTTCAGACTCTGATGATCTGTATACACTCTGCACTGAGCTCCATATAAATAATGTCTCCAAATTTTGAGAGCAAACACTACTGCTGCAAGATCAAGGTCATGAGTAGGGTAATTCTTCTCATAATCCTTGAGTTGTCTGGAGGCATAGGCGATCACCTTGCCGTTTTGCATCAGTACTGCTCCTAGTCCCAACTTAGAGGCATCACTATAGATGTCAAAGCTGCTGGTGTTGTCTAGTAGAGTCAAAATGGGAGCACTGGTCAATCTCCTTTTTAGCTCGCTGAAGCTGTTCTCACAGTCCTCTGTCCACTGAAATTTCCTGTTCTTTCTGGTAAGAGCTGTCAGTGGGGAGATTATCCTGGAGAAGTCCTCTACAAACTTTCTGTAATATCCTGCTAATCTCAGAAAGCTCCTGATTTCGCTGGCGTTCTTGGGTCTCTTCCAGTTACTTACTGCTTCTATCTTGCTGGGATCTACCATAATACCATCCTTTGAGATGATGTGACCCAGGAAGGACAACTGATCTAGCCAAAATTCACATTTCGTGAACTTGGCGTATAGCTGATTCTGCTGAAGGGTCTGCAATACTAGTTTCAGGTGCTCTGAATGTTCTTCCTGAGTTCCTGAGTAGATAAGAATGTTATCGATAAACACAATAACAAACTTATCTAAATACTCCCTGAATACTCTGTTCATGAGATCCATGAATGTAGCTGGAGCATTGTTCACGCCAAAGGGCATGACTACGAACTCGTAGTGTCCGTATCTGGTTCTGAATGCTGTCTTGGGTATATCCCCTTCCTTAACCTTCACCTGATGATAACCTGATCTGAGATCTATCTTAGAGAACACTGCTACTCCCTTTAGCTGGTCGAACAGGTCATCGATTCTGGGAAGGGGGTACCTGTTCTTGATCGTGACTTGGTTTAGTGATCTGTAGTCTATGCACAGTCGCATGCTTCCATCCTTCTTCTTCACGAATAATACAGGCGCTCCCCATGGTGAATGACTCGGGCGTATGAAACCCTTGTCAAGCAGCTCCTGTAGTTGCTCCTGAAGTTCCTTCAGTTCTGCTGGAGTCATGTGATAAGGCGCTTTGGAGATAGGATTTGTACCGGGAATGAGCTCTATCTCAAAGTCAATCTCCCTGTCTAGTGCTAAGCCTGGTAACTCTTCAGGGAAGACTGCTGGGTAGTCACATACGACTCGAACCTCTGCTAGCTGTTGGTTCTTGTCCTGACTGGCGTTGACTACGTGTGCTAGGAATCCTGTACATCCTGAATCCAATAGCTTCTGTGCTTTCATAGCTGAGAGAAACTTCTTAGCCTTTCTCTTTGGTTCCCCGCTGTATTCAAATTGCACTGCCGCTTCAGGTTGGAAGATGACTTTCTGTTTACGACACTTTATGGTAGCACCGTATTTGATCAGAAAGTTCATTCCAAAGATAACGTCATAGTCGGTCATCTCTAGCACTATCAGATCACAAAAGAGCTCTCTGTCTGCTATAATGACCGGCACTGCTCTGAGCCAGTGCGTGGATGCCATGATCTCTCCTGAAGGTAGTGTCGTCAAAAACTGACCACTGAGTACCTATGAGGGTATTTCTAATTTTTCGGAGAACAACCTGGCTATATATGAATGGGTTGCCCCAGTATCAAACAGAACAGTAGCACTATACTGTAAAATGCTAATCTGACCTGTGACAACTGTCGAGGCATTGGCTACGTCCTCTCTGGTGAGTGATTAGATCCTCGCATTCGCCGTAGCTGGAGTGGCTTCTAATCTGCCCTGGCTGATAAGTGGACCTTCTAGAGCAGCCTGTAATTGATATAACTGAGCTGGCTGGCCTGCATACTAAATCTGCTGTGGCTGAGGAAAACCGGTCTTGTTCGGGCACTGCTTGGCCATGTGCCCTTCTTGTCCACATTCAAAGCATCCTCGTGTGCCCTTGCGACAAACCCCTGGGTGGAATTTCCCACAAGTAGCACACTTTGGATAACTGGGTCGCTTGCTAGATGGTCCTCCTTTTGGGTAACTCCCTGGTTTGCGCTTGCTGTTGGAGTTCCTTGAGCTGTGACCCTGCTGCTTCTGGGTACCTGAGCCTCCTTGACCCTTAGGTTCTGAGGGGATTTGCTTCTGCTGCTTGATACTATTCTGGTAGTGCTCAGTGGTCAAGGCGCTGCTGACTAGTTCTTCGGTGGTTTGTGGCCTATGAACGCCACCAGCCACGTTTATTGCTATTTCCGGCCTCAGCATCTTGAGCATCAACCGGACTCGTTCTTTTTCTGTGCTGACTAGTTCTGGGCATAGACGAGCCAACCTGTTGAATTTCTTCACGGCTTCCTCAACTGAAAGGTTGCCCTGACGAAACTCAGTGAACTCGTCGTAGTGGCGGTTTGTAACCCTTATGTGAAAGAACTCCTCGAAGAATTCCTTCTCGAAGTCAGCCCATGACATCTGGTTCACTGGGTGCTTCGTTCTGATTCTTTCCCACCACATGCGTGCGTCCCCTGACAGGCAGAAGGAGGCACACTTCACCTTCTCGTGTTCTGGCCAGTCCAGAAGCTCCATCGTACTCTCCAGTGTTTTGAACTAGGCTTGTGCATCCCATGGTTCACTAGTGCCTGAGAAGTTCTCTGGCTTGACTCTCTGCCACTGGATCAGATAAGCTTCTCTCTTTATGTAAATGATGTGCGTAGATTATATACTCTTTTATGCATGTTTTTACGCACATTTATATACTTTGAGCATGCTTGATCTATGCATTTTTATACTTCCAGCTTTCCTTTTAGCATATTTACTCTTTTGGTTCGGAGATATGCTTTTTGTGCATTTTCTGTACACAGGAGTCGATTTGGTGAAGAATCTACATCTTTGGGCATGCATTGGAGGAGACAAAGGGAGAAAGCACCGGGCCGTGTACCTCACACGGCCTTGCACTGGTATGGAGCTCGGGCCGTGTGGAGTTTGGCACCAACAGAAGAGAAAGATGACATGGCTGTGTGAACCTCGCATGGCCGTGTCAAGATTTGAAGCCAACCAGAGCAGAAGCCTTACATGGCCGTGTGGATCTACACGGCCGTGTGAGACTTCCAGAGACCAAGCAGGCTGTGGCTGTGTGCACCACACGGCCGTGTAGCATTTCCATAGAGCAGAAGGGTTCTGGCCGTGTGGAGTCACACGGCCGTACAGGTTTGGCAGAGAGGGAACTGGACATGGCCGTGTGAATCTCACACGGCCGTGTCACGGGGCCGTGTGGCGCCCGATTCCCTCCTCTATTTAAACCCTTCTTCATGAATTGAAAGGGGATCTCTCCCCCTTTGGGAGAAAGCAAGATTTGGTGGTTTCCTCCCATTCTTGGGAGGATTTCTGGGCAATTCTAAGGGAGATCTCGACGATTTCGACTCCGGAGCGTGGATTGGATCCGAAGACGAAGCTTCTTTGTAGATAAGTTTTCTCTTTTCCCCTCTTCTTGTTTTCTTGGATTGGGGATTCAAGGAATGCTTGTAATCTCTATTCTTTCGGGTTTTCTTCCTCGATTCATGGAGTAGATCTTGTATTCTAGGATTAAGGGAGTATTTGTATGATGGATTGATGTAATCTCTTATGGATTTGCCATTTTCTTGTTTCAATGACATTATCTTGCTTGTATCAATTAGATCTTGAATGATTGATGGTGGTTTGTGCTTAATTCTCATTCTTGATTGATTGTTTGGATTTCTTATGGACTTGGTAAGGATAAACTCTCACTCGATCATCCGAGGGATCCACGTGACAGGTGCAAGCCCGTGTAAGGACGATTGAGAGATAATCTTGAAGAGGAAATAGGAATATTCAAGAGAGTAGGATGGATTCTATGATTAGCTTCTTGTATCTTTATAGATTAATAAGTTGTGGGCTTCTATGTTGATATCCGAGGAAGGCATAGTAATAGGTGCGCTTCTGTGTAAGGACAACGTAGGTTCATGTCTAATTAATCCTATTTAGATACATTTCTCAGTCCTTAGCCGGTTGTCTATTGCAAGAGGGAACCGACAACTTTCTACATGTTTGGCAATTGAGGAATAAGAATTGGTGAACCATTTACATTCAAGAAATCTTACAAAGAAACCGAAACTCCTAGAATCTCCCTTTATCATAACCCAAAACACTAAACTCTTGTTTGTTGATCTCTAATATTAGATTTGTTTACCTTTACTTTGCTTTTGAAACGATTGGATAGTTGTTTAGCTAATTCGCATTGAGACATTTCTAGTGCTTATTCCAGTCCCTGTGGATACGATAATCTTTTATATTACTTGCGACATTTCCGTACACTTGCGGAGCGTAACAGTAAAATATCGGAAAATTGGCGAATATTAATAAGGAAATTTTTCAGAATTTTTGGAAATTTTCCGGGAATTTTTCGGAGCTCGTATGGACGAGTTAACGGGGACAAAAATGGGGTCCGGAAAAGCCTGTTTAGGCTACCCTATTTAAGTGAGGAAATGTTTATATTTCCTTTTCCTTTTATATTTCTTTTTTTTGCTTTATTCCTTTATTTGTTTTCTTCTTCTCTTCTTCGCCGAAAGTCCTCGCGTGCCCGATTCTACTCGGAGCCCTAACCGGCGCCTCTTCCCTTCTTCTTTTCTTCCCCTCGCGCCCGATCACTTCCCATTTCTTCTCCTCACTTTCTCTAGTTGCCTCCGCCCGATTCTTCTCCTCATCATCTTCTTCATCGCGCCGCCGCTCGACGCCGCAACCCTGCTTCATCCTCCCTGGGTTCGTGATACCGCCGGCCGTCTCCTCTGTGCCGGTCACCGGTTCGACACAGTGCCGCTGTGGCCACTGTCGCCTCTGCCCTAGCGCGGCCCTTCTTTCCTCTTCCTCCATCATTTTTGCCCTAGCCGACGCCACCACAACAACTCACGGGCGAGCCTTAGTGCCGGCTGCTCCTTTTGCACAGAGAGGTCGTAGCGTGGAGGACTGGTGGTGCGACATTCTAGCCGCAATTAGACTGAAGGTGATTGGAGAGGTCGCACAGTGCCTAGTTTCCCTTGCCACAGCAAGGCCATCGTCCAGTTACTGTCGCTGTTGATCAGTGCTGTCATCGTAAGGATAAGGAGCATCGCTTAAGGGATTAGGCCAACCTTCCCTTTTCTGTGGAGTCGGGAAGAATTTGCAGATCTCACACAAGAGGAGTCCACGATCTCTTCCTCTTCACTGCCGGAGTCAGGGTAAAACTTCGATTTAATCTCTTGTTGTCTGATCATTGTAGCTCCGACTAGAATACTTGTGATGGTTGGAATACTTGTAGGTGTTGGCGATACGGACAGAACCAGAGATCAGTGAAAGGTAATGTTCTTGTTTAACGTTTGTGGATTTAGGTCTTGATGTGGATAAGTTAATCGATGATCAGTTAAGGTTGATCGATAATTAGGGTTCATGATTTAATAGGAATTTGATATAGCTACTGAATACATATAGTAATTAGCTAAATCCGGATATGTTTGATACCACAGGATTTTGACGCGAGACGAGTATCTCGATTTGTCGGACTGGACCATTTCGATTGGAGGCGGGTACTTTTGACTTATTATCTTTGATATGCATAGTAGTGAAATTAACAAGTTGCATTAATTATGTTCCTCATTTGTTTCGGTTAATCACTACCCGATTACCTGTTACCTGCTTAATTGATTGTTTGTTTTGCATTTCGAGTCATTATGTACCTGATTACACATGCTCATAGGGGTAGTGATATAACCATGCTTCACCATGTTCAGGACCTAGGTTTGATACCTTATGTGATCAGTATACCTTGATATGATTTATTTACTTTGGTGCACATTATCATATGTCTAGAGATTGATTTGGCATATTACCATGCTTAGTGACATGCACCATTCGCATGATTGCATGCTGTGTGAGAGATTGCTCCATTATTGTCGAGCACTTTGCCAGTTTTCATCACTGTTCGGTGCTCCGTTGTGATGCTCATGGGTAGCGTGACACAGCGTGGTAACACGTCAGTTTGACTCTTCCGGTGCTCCGTTGATCCGCTCATGGGTAGTGTGACGCAGCGTGTAGCACGTTAGAGATTTCTCCCCGTCATAGCGTACCGGGAGATAAGAGCATTGCGCTCCCCCATTTATGATTTGGGGTAGGAGTACGTATGTACTCCGACAGCATCCCATCCACTCGGTCACTCATCAGGGGTAGTGATGCAGAGTGCACGGTTGTCACAGCTCTACCCACTCGGTTCCACTTTTGTTATGAGTTGGCTGACTGGCGTCAGGGGTGACCATGACATTGGCATCATATGCATGATGCATTTATTGTTTGTGATTGTATTTGCTGCATTTATATGCTGCATATTGTTTGGATACCTATGTTTGACATGCATACAGGTCTTCTATATCTTTCGGACTGTTTGTCCTTATACCGGGTCCTGGTTAGTACAGTTCCACTCCTGTTTACTTCAGATGCATATTTTTATCTTTCTTATATCAGGAGACTGTACGCATGATTAGTGTTAGGTGTTATTTCTTTACTTTGCATATCAATTGTACCTGCTGAGTGTTGGACTCACCCCGCCTCCATTGTTGTTATATTTCAGGATGATGCTGTCAGGAGAGAGTTCTAGTTGCTGGTCCCCTGAAGACCCGAAGACTTACGGATCTACTGGTTTTGTTTGTTTCCTTTTGACTATGTTATAGACCTGGTTATTTGGATACTTGGACATCGTATGTTTTTCTTTTGATATTGATGGATGTTCTATTCGATATGTTTTTACTACATGCCTGCCTGAACGGCAGAAGAGGTGAGTTTCGTCGGATTTGAGTTTTACGAGTGTAGTGGAGTAGGGTGGTTTTCGAGTCAGTGTAGTATTGTGATTACTATTATTAACTGCGTGGTTGTGACAGCCAGAGGCTGAATATCTATATAAACTGCGTGGTGATTATTTTTATTTATTGTTATTATTCCAGCCGCCTGTGGCTGAGGTATATGGGTTATGTAGAAGTTTCAGATTGTCCGCCGTGCAGGGGAGATGCTGCCGAAATTTCTTCGGACAGGGACTTCTCTGGGGCGTGACAATTTAGTGGTATCAGAGCACAGGTATACGATCTTTTGTTTTTGTATTTTTGATGTTTGGGATAACCTGATACCAATTTATTTACTTAGTATCAGAGCGCCAAGTTTGGCGATACTTGTTGGATTTTTGTATTTTGGATTTTCGAGATTTATCTGATAACAATTTATTGGTATCAGAGCAGGTTATGGATACCTGCTTTTGGTGTTCTGGATTTTTGGATGTCTATTTCGGTTTATACGGATTTCCGTTATGGTTATGTTTCAGATTTATATGGATTTCCGGCGATTTTCTCGTTCGGAATTTTGAGGTCAGAAGTTGGGGACTGGACAGCGATGGAACATCTCCAGACGGCAAATAGGTATGATGTTTATTATATGATAGTTAGGACATCTATTAGCACTTTATCTTTATTACTTGTCTGGTTGTTGTAGCCATATTACATGTGGTGGGTTAGCCACTGATCTTGGTCGACCCTAATAGAGATCAAGGATTATAGTCTCTGGTGATTTTTCATATCATACCATCAGTAGTTTTAGCTTCTGTTACTACTATTAGGAGATGGAGCCACATATCAGTCTCTGCTATTGTTAGCTGGGTAATGAATGATACCTATATATTCCTGTGGGCATAGCCAGTAGAGTTTTTTATACTCGTATCTTTTGGATATTAGGGTATTCGATACGATGAAAAATTGGTCATTGGAGAGTTATCATGTTTGATCATTGTTGAGAATGATTTGAGGTTGAGAGATATTGGGAGATCAAATATTGTGATGTGTTGATTTCTAATGATTTATGAGAGTAAATGTTATGTGGTTGTTTGATAATCTATTAGTGGATAACTATTTTGATGATCTATTATTTGGGTTGTTGTTGATGGTGACATAGTGAGTGTCATGTATGATATTCACAGGTTTGATGTTTATAGTTGGTGATCAGATTATAAATTGGGTGCTAGAGAGTTTACGGTTGAGTGTGCTTATAAGATTTTAATAAATCTGGTTAGTTGTGATTAGTTAACAGGATGAAAAAAAAAATTGGTTGATATTTACTTCCTCTGATATTGGACTATGTTGATAAATAATGATTTGATGTTTTGAATGTTAACTTGCTCTCATGGGGAGTAGAGACTTATTCATCTGATATTATGTGGGCTGATATTTTTGAGGAAAAAAAAATGAGAGTATCTTGATGTTCTTGAATTCTGACTTTATCTTTTGGGTCGTATACCTTTATACATATGATTATTGTGGGTTTCTAGTAGATTATACCCGAGTGGTTAGACATACATGTCTGATTGTTTATTGGAGGTATTTGTCAATTAAAAACTATGTTGTGGAATGCACACATATGTTTGAGTGTTTTATTGGATGTATCTTATCGATCTAATCTGAGTTGAGATATGTGCAGATGTGTTGGGTGTAATATTTGAGGTATCTTGTTTATTATATGATTTTTTTGAGAGTATACTCGTGTCGATTATGATTTGTTGGAAGTATTACGTTGATTATACTCTTGGCATAGGTGTACATATGTCATGTGAGTGTTGTTGAGGTGTATTGTTGATTATACCTATGTTGATATATGCACACGGGTTTGATAGGTATTGTTGGAGGTATCACACTGATTTATACATGTGCTATGAGTGTGTTTGGTGTGTACAAATTGGATGATTATGTCGATTATACATACGTTGTGTGTGCATGTGTACCAGGTGTATGGTGGGTAGCATCAGGATGATTCTACCTATGTTGAATGTAGAATGCTGAGTGTTTACATTATGTTATTGGTTGTATAACCCAGTCAACTAATTCTCCTATTAGTGGGTGACCAACCCACTAGGATGATGATAGAGTTGACTATGGATTTGATTTGTTTACTAGGTTGTATATATCTTTGGCTGCCACAGTGATCTGTGGTAGAGTGACCCCAGATAGTCACTGGTTAGATAGTTAGGTGCTTTGGGCACTTAGGTTTGTTCTCCCACATATTGCAGATTGGTTGTAGCGGAGCATTGCTCCCATATTTATTGTGGATACATATTTCGGATGATTTGTGGTGGAGCGTTGCTCCCACATATTGAGGATTTCTTGTGGTAGAGCGTTGCTCCCACATATGTGGTATTTTGTGTGATGGAGCGTTGCTCTCACACTGGAGGATCTATTCTTTGGTGATTTATATCGTTGGTGATCAGATCTGTTTATTGTCGAGGATCTTATGGTTAGGAATGTTGTGATACGGACATTATGTGTTTTGGTTTTACCAGTAAGGCTTGCGGAGCCTTAGATGTTATCATGGACTCAGTGATTTTGGTATTCCCAGGATGTTTGGATCGGTTTCCATTGTCTTTGTTGATGGTGTTGTGATCTATTTCGGATCCACGATGAGTTACGCACTTCATCTTTGCATAGTTTTAGAGATGCTTCGATGGAAACGTCTAGATGTGAAGATCAGTAGTGCGTATTTTGGTTGTCTTCTGTGAGATGTTTGAGACACATGGTCATGAGTAGGAGTATACCGTGGTTCCACAGGAGATTGAGGTTGTTACCGTTGGGAGTAGACGAAGTCTATAGAAGAGGCTCGCAATTTCCTTTGTTTGGCTCGATATTTCCGGAGATACATTGAGGGTTTCTCACGGATTGCTATGCTACTTACACGCCTGACCAGGAAAGGCGTGAAGTTCACTTGGACTGAGGATTATGAGATCAGCTTCTAGGAGCTGAAGCGGAGACTAGTGTCGGCTCCGATTTTGGTTTTACTTTCTGGAGAGGACAGATATGTCCTCTACACCGACGGGTCTCTACAGGGTATGGGTGTTGTTTAGATGCAGCACAGTAGAGTATTCTCATATGCTTCTCGATAGTTGAAGGAGCATGAGAAGAACTACCAGTTCATGATCTGGAGTTGGCAGCACAGTAGAGTATTCTCATATGCTTCTCGATAGTTGAAGGAGCATGAGAAGAACTACCAGTTCATGATCTGGAGTTGGCCGCTATTATTTTTTTGCCCTGAAGATTTGGCGGCAGTACCTGTATGATATTACATTGAGATTCTCACTGACCATCGGAGTCTCAAATATCTGTTCATTCAGAAGGAACTTAATCTTCGACCGAGGACATAGATGGAGTTCCTGAAGGATTATGATTGTATCATTAGCTATCACCGGGGAAAAGCTAATGTGGTTGCCGATGCACTTAGCTAGAGGTCCAGAGGGATTTTAGCTTGCCACCGAGTTGTGGTCACAGATTTGATTCAGGATTTTTCTGAGTTAGACATTGAGGAGCAGGGACAGATAGAGCAGGGTATTCTTGTTACGATGGTTGCTCAGTCGTCGATCAGGAAGAGAATCCGAGAGACCCAATTGTTGAGACCTCATGGAGCTCAACGTGAGGCAAAGTGGTCCATATTATCAGCAGAGGATGTCAGAGGCATAAGACTACCAGAAGTGTTATGCTGACCGGAGTCGGAGACCCTTAGAGTTCTCCATTTGCGACCAGGTATTTCTACGAGTTTCACCCACGAAAGGGGTGAAGAGATTGGCCTCAGAGGTAAGCTAGCTCCGCGATAAATTGGACCTTTCCCGATCTCGGAAAGGATTGGAGCAGTAGCTTATCGGTTGGCACTATTGTCGTCCTTGGCAGGCGTTCACGCCGTATTCCACGTATCTACGCTGAGGAGATACGTACCCGATCTGATACATGTGTTGATAGATAATCTCAGTTCTCCTTTCAGCCTGACGTCACCTATGAGGAGGTTCCGGTATGGATTCTAGACCGGAAAGAACGTCAGTTGCGGAACAAGACTATCCGGCTGGTTAAGGTCGGATGACAGTATCATTCGGACGAGGAAGTTACTTGGGAGCTCGAGGATACGATCCGAGCTCGATATTCCCATCTTTTTACTTGAGGTATGTGATTCAGTTTACCGTTCAACATTTATACTTTATATCTATTGTTAGTACTTGCTGATGGTAGATAACGAAATTTGGGGACCAAATTTTTATTAGTGGGGGAGAATGTAAAATACCGGAAAATTTGCGAATATTAATAAGGAAATTTTTCAGAATTTTTGGAAATTTTCCGGGAATTTTTCGGAGCTCGTATGGACGAGTTAACGGGGACAAAAATGAGGTCCGAAAAAGCCTATTTAGGCTACCCTATTTAAGTGAGGAAATGTTTATATTTCCTTTTCCTTTTATATTTCTTTTTTTTGCTTTATTCCTTTATTTGTTTTCTTCTTCTCTTCTTCGCCGAAAGTCCTCGCGTGCCCGATTCTACTCCGAGCCCTAACCGGCGCCTCTTCCCTTCTTCTTTTCTTCCCCTCGCGCCCGATCACTTCCCATTTCTTCTCCTCACTTTCTCTAGTTGCCTCCGCCCGATTCTTCTCCTCATCATCTTCTTCATCGCGCCGCTGCTCGACGCCACAACCCTGCTTCCTCCTCCCTGGGTTCGTGATACTGCCGGCCGTCTCCTCTGTGCCGGTCACCGGTTCGACCCAGTGCCGCTGTGGCCGCTGTCGCCTCTGCCCTAGCGCGGCCCTTCTTTCCTCTTCCTCCATCATTTTTGCCCTAGCCGACGCCACCATAGCAACTCACGGGCGAGCCTTAGCGTCGGCTGCCCCTTTTGCACAGAGAGGTCGTAGCGTGGAGGACTGGTGGTGCGACATTCTAGCCGCAATTAGACTGAAGGTGATTGGAGAGGTCGCACAGTGCCTAGTTTCCCTTGCCACAGCAAGGCCATCGTCCAGTTACTGTCGCTGTTGATCAGTGCTGTCATCGTAAGGATAAGGAGCATCGCTTAAGGGATTAGGCCAACCTTCCCTTTTCTGTGGAGTCGGGAAGAATTTGCAGATCTCACACAAGAGGAGTCCACGATCTCTTCCTCTTCACTGCCGGAGTCAGGGTAAAACTTCGATTTAATCTCTTGTTGTCTGATCATTGTAGCTCCGACTAGAATACTTGTGATGGTTGGAATACTTGTAGGTGTTGGCGATACGGACAGAACCAGAGATCAGTGAAAGGTAATGTTCTTGTTTAACGTTTGTGGATTTAGGTCTTGATGTGGATAAGTTAATCGATGATCAGTTAAGGTTGATCGATAATTAGGGTTCATGATTTAATAGGAATTTGATATAGCTACTGAATACATATAGTAATTAGCTAAATCCGGATATGTTTGATACCACAGGATTTTGACGCGAGACGAGTATCTCGATTTGTCGGACTGGACCATTTCGATTGGAGGCGGGTACTTTTGACTTATTGTCTTTGATATGCATAGTAGTGAAATTAACAAGTTGCATTAATTATGTTCCTCATTTGTTTCGGTTAATCACTACCCGATTACCTGTTACCTGCTTGATTGATTGTTTGTTTTGCATTTCGAGTCATTATGTACCTGATTACACATGCTCATAGGGGTAGTGATATAACCATGCTTCACCATGTTCAGGACGTAGGTTTGATACCTTATGTGATCAGTATACCTTGATATGATTTATTTACTTTGGTGCACATTATCATATATCCAGAGATTGATTTAGCATATTACCATGCTTAGTGACATGCACCATTCGCATGATTGCATGCTGTGTGAGAGATTGCTCCATTATTGTCGAGCACTTTACCAGTTTTCATCACTGTTCGGTGCTCCGTTGTGATGCTCATGGGTAGCGTGACACAGCGTGGTAGCATGTCAGTTTGACTCTTCCGGTGCTCCGTTGATCCGCTCATGGGTAGTGTGACGCAACGTGTAGCACGTTAGAGATTCCTCCCTGTCATAGCGTACCTGGAGATGAGAGCATTGCGCTCCCCCATTTATGATTTGGGGTAGGAGTACGTATGTACTCCGACAGCATCCCGTCCACTCGGTCACTCATCAGGGGTAGTGATGCAGAGTGCACGGTTGTCACAGCTCTACCCACTCGGTTCCACTTTTGTTATGAGTTGGCTGACTGGCGTCAGGGGTGACCATGACATTGGCATCATATGCATGATGCATTTATTGTTTGTGATTGTGTTTGCTGCATTTATATGCTGCATATTGTTTGGATACCTATGTTTGACATGCATACAGGTCTTCTATATCTTTCGGACTGTTTGTCCTTATACCGGGTCCTGGTTAGTACTGTTCCTCTCCTGTTTACTTCAGATGCATATTTTTATCTTTCTTATATCAGGAGACTGTACGCATGATTAGTGTTAGGTGTTATTTCTTTACTTTGCATATCAATTGTACCTGCTGAGTGTTGGACTCACCCCGCCTCCATTGTTGTTATATTTCAGGATGATGCTGTCAGGAGAGAGTTCTAGTTGCTGATCCCCTGAAGACCCGAAGACTTACGGATCTACTGGTTTTGTTTGTTTCCTTTTGACTATGTTATAGACTTGGTTATTTGGATACTTGGACATCGTATGTTTTTCTTTTGATATTGATCGATGTTCTATTCGATATGTTTTTACTACATGCCTACCTGAACGGCAGAAGAGGTGAGTTTCGTCGGATTTGAGTTTTACGAGTGTAGTGGAGTAGGGTGGTTTTCGAGTCAGTGTAGTATTGTGATTACTATTATTAACTGCGTGGTTGTGACAGCCAGAGGCTGAATATCTATATAAACTGCGTGGTGATTGTTTTTATTTATTGTTATTATTCCAGCCGCCTGTGGCTGAGGTATATGGGTTATGTAGAAGTTTCAGATTGTCCGCCGTGCAGGGGAGATGCTGCCGAAATTTCTTCGGACAGGGACTTCTCTGGGGCGTGACACTTTGCCTCTACTGCTGCTGGGGCTACTGGTGCCGCAGGCTGGACTGGTGGAACCTCTAAGACTACTGGCGTCGCTACGTTCGGTTCTGGGGTGACTGTGGGGGTACTCTGCTGATTAGCCTTTAAGGTGACTATTTCCTGTCGCTGTTCAGCTAGCTGCTGCTGTAACTGAGCCACTAATGCTGTAAGGTCGGGAGGAGGCACTGAACTGCCTGCCTCTTGCTGGGGCTCAGTAGCTAGTGCCCTTCTAGCTGGGCGTCCTCGTGCCATTTCTAAAGACACAGAGAACATAACATAACTAATGTAATCACAGTTATATAACTACTGATATCATGTTTTAAAAAAACATCACATACTAACAAGCAGTAGGCATATAAACATGAACTGTAATAACAAAACAAGGAGCATAAATTAAGTAGAGGTATTCTTACTTGGAAGCTGTAGGTTCAATGCTGATGTGTGTGTAGGAAGTATGGAACACTGATCTGATACCACTCTGTAACGACCCGCCTCCTACTGACTAGGCTGTGAGGCCGATCGCTACAGTTATGCTGCGCTAAATTACTATTGCGGAAAAACTGATCTAATTTGAAATTTTACTGAACTAAATGCTATAAGGTTTAACTTAGTGTTCTGGGTGTACCTAAGAGTCGTACACATGCTAGGGGAGGTGTTTACAACTGATAATAAGCTTCGGATCGATCCACAGACCGATCTACTGATACTGGCACGGTAGGAAACTCCGGATCGTTCACCCGACCGATCCATAAACCACACTGCGGTCCTATACGCTGCTGGATCGGTCTGCCGACCGATCCAGCTGATCCCTGATCGGTCAATGAGACCGATCAGTGGCTTACTGATCAGTCTGCTGACCGATCAGTGAGCCATTTCTTCGCGACCCATCTCCTGATCGATCCACGGATCGATCAGGGAACGAACAGAAGCTTCTGTTCGCAGAACCCAGGTCCCTGATCGGTCTACCGACCGATTAGAGGCTCCCTGATCGGTCTGCCGACCGATTAGGGGTTTCTGATTTCGTATCAGGCCCCTGATAACAGCACTGATGCGTGCCAAAGATCTCACATAACAACTATCTAATGCATAATAAACATTCCAATAACATATAGCTAACATTCCAACATGACATGGAGCATGGTTCATCAACTCATAACCTTTAACTACTAGAATTGCATAAAAAGGAAGATATAAGGAAATGTCTTAAAGAAAAACTAGTTTCTAATTTACTAAACTCTCCAAGGTCTTTTATTCCAGTTCCTACCACACACACCATCTTTGCATTGCCCTCCAGCTTCCTCTGCTAGTCCATCTTTCCTTTACCTTTATCTGCAGTATAAGGAAAAGTAGAATCTGTAAGCTTAAAGCTTAGTAAGAAACCAACTACCTCACTAAAACATGCAACGATGCAACATGCTTTTTAAAGAATGCTATTTAAAACATGTACTAGCATGGCATACAATGGTTACAAGCATAAACTGAATTACTATCATGCATACTGAACATGGCATGGCAACTAATCATATGAATCAATAAAGATAATTGAACTGAACATATAATAAGCTAAATTGTAGTTAAACTGATACTGAATTCAAACTCAACTAACATAACTAATTTTGAGCTTTGAAAACTAATTCATAATAAATGAAAATACATAATCATGTTATTTGGGCCCGACAACTGTACTTGCTGTGCGCGCATCCCTAACTAGACCCGGGTTTGCAAGTCCCGAATTTAGTAGGGTTAACTAGGTTATCTAAACCTAGAGACGACTGTGGGAGTCCAACCCAATGGATATCTGATCCAGTACAGTGCCACTGAAAATAAAATACTGAATATAGCTAACTGGTTTAACTTACTGTTTCTAGGTTATCTGAACCTAGAGCTAGGTTGTCTGAACCTAGAGGCGACTGTGGGAGCCCACCCATTGGACCGTAGTCCCATATATAAGCTAAAATAAACTGATTTAAATGCTTCTAATGCATTTAACTGAGCTATAAAAATGCTAATTTGCATTTTAACTTAACTAGCTATTTTATCGAACACCTAGTTCACCTCAAGTCCTCAACTGTCTAGTAAATGCAACACCGTAAGCCTATATGATAAGGAAGTTCCTCTACAAGATTAAAATGTTAACTTCTTTTCTCAATTTGTATAATCGAGAATCTGATCAGTCAAGAAGTTCACTTTCTTGGTCTTTAAAATGTGTTGTTTTACTGCATTGTGAGTTAATTAGTAAATTAGTAATGTAACTTATGTAAGGCCAATAATATTTAATCAACCAAAATTACTAAATAATAAGAGAAATCAAGGAATGAATTCCAACTTGCAAGCAGTAATAAGTGAAATTGCCAAATTGGGGAAGATACCAGGCTACCAGCGGTCCTCGAAGTCTTGAATCCGACGGACAAAGCAGTGGAAATTAGGGAATGACGTCCAACACGGTGGATGGTGGAGGCAAGCACAGTAGCGTCGTCGAATCCAACGAGTGGCAGCGAGGACAAGGCGGAGGGAAGCCGACTGTCGACACTATAAAAGAGAGTCTCGTCGAGTCGTTGATGACGATGAGGTTTTGCTTGGAGAAGCTACGGAGGCGACGGAGGGTAGAGACTAGAGAACCGGAGTGGAGGAGGAAGAGGAGGGCGAAGAAAATCTCAGAGTCGCCGTCGATGAAGATGGATAGGGATTAGGGGGTCGTCTCAGGGAGCACAGGCGACGCGCAGCCGCACAGGGAGAGGACAGCGAGGAGTGAAATTCAGGACGAGGGTTGCAACTTGCGAGCCCTACTTTTATTTTTTACTAGGGCAAGATTATAATTTTCTAATATCTATGGACATTTATAAAATATTGAGGTGGGGTAGTTGTCCCACCAATCATCAACGTGATTTCGCCCTTGACTATACTAATAACTAATAATTATTCATAATTTATCTTTCTCATATTAATCAAAAATAAAATAATAATAATATTAAATACAAACGAATCCCTTTTTATACTATGATTTAATCATCTACTGTGTTTGATTGGAATATCATTAACGTCATTCAATTACATCGTTATTCTTTTTCTTTCTGATTGAATCGATCGATAGTCAATAAAATTAATTAAAGGCTAAATAACTTTAAACCCCCTTATGTTTTCCTTCTAAAAGTAGTTTGTCCCCCTATATTTAAAAAATGACACTTAGCCCCCTTATGTTTTAAAGAAAAAAAGACAAAAAATAATAAATGACAAAAATAACCCTTTGCTATTTAAATGTTAAATTATGGCTAAATAACTTTAAGCCCCTTTTATTTTTCATCCAAAAATAGTTTCCCCCTGTATTTAAAAAATGACACTTAGCCCCCTATGTTTTAAAGAAAAAAAGAAAAAAAACAGTAAATGATCAAAATAACTCCTTTAATATTCTAAATGTTAAAATTATTCTAATTGAAACATCCTTATTCAAGGAAATCTTAAATTTTTAGACAAAAAGAAAAGTAAAAATAAAAAATTTCACATAATCGTTGAAAACTTAATCTTAACCAAACTTAATTGATATATAGGTCAAAAATTTTACTTATTCATAAAAAAATCTCACAAAATTTTTACTGGTGCATGTATAAATTTTGTGAGAGTTTTTTTAGAAACAAGTGAAATTTTTGACCTATATATAAATCAGGTTTGATTAAGATTAAGCTTTCAATGATTATATAAGATTTTTTATTTTTTACTTTTCTTTTTGTCTAAAAATCTAAGGTTACTTTAAATAAGGATGATCAGTTAGAATAATTTTAACATTTAGAATAGTAAAGAAGTTATTTTGATCATTAACTATTTTTTTTTTCTTTAAAACATAGGGGGCTAAGTGTCATTTTTTCAATACAAGAGGGAAACTGCTTTTGGATGAAAAATAAAAGGGACTTATTTAGTCATAATTTTAACATTTAAATAAAAGTAGGGGCTATTTTGATCATTTATTATTTTTTTTCTTTTTTCTTTAAAGTATAGGGAGACTAAGTGTCATTTTTTAAATATAGAGGTAAACTATTTTTAAATAAAAAACACAAGAGGATTAAAAATTATTTAACCTTAATTAAAATTACCATTCAGTTATTCCTTCCCTCCCTTCCTTTCTCTCCCCTTTCATTTCAAAACTTTGTCAGGTTATAACAGGGACACCGCCCTGATTAATGGTGAACAGGGCCCAATGTCATTGATTATTGTGACAAAGGAAGGGAACCACACCCTGCGACCCAATTGAATGTGAATGATACTCATGCATGCAGGGGCGGCGTGGCGTTCTGTTCCATCAAATCATTCGTGCGACGGCCACAGCAGCACCGAGGACGCACACCGCGCACCCGTCGACGCGAACACCGCCCGAGGGACGGACACACGATACCCTCCCCTCCCTTCCCTTCCCCTCACTCCGCATACGGCACGACGTCGTCCACTGCAGCCACCATGTGCGGCGCGCTACGTGGACTGCCTCTCTCGTTCTCGTGACTGCTCTGTTTGTCTCTGCAGTAGTGGCGCCGGCTGCTGCCACCGCCTGCAGCAAATGCATGCTTAAAATCACTGCTGAGACACGTACGATTTGCTGATGCATTCAGTGATTCAGACATGCAGTTCGATTGATGGAGCTACTGGTGCAATTGATGGAGATCTCCACGGACGTACAACATGCATCACTGGCAGATAAGACGCAAGGGAGCGAAAGACGGACGGAGTGGTGCGTTGGCATTGCCGCATTGGCAAGCACAAGAACAGCTTGTTGGACGATTTTACTTTTGAGATTATGGCCGGAGACTAAATATAAAATTATAAACGAAAAGCTGAGCTGTGAGCATTAAAAGCCTAAAATATCTAGAGAGGCTGAGTCGTTGAGTATTCAAATCGGCATCAGAGAATCGGCCGAGTACTTGAGTTGGTTGGTTGAATGCCAAGTGGATCCAACTATTAAGAACTCGAGCTGACTGAATTGTTTACTGAATGGTGGTGGAAAAAAAAAAATGAATATGCTCGTATCATGTGTCAGAAATAATACAGAAAAGATAAGTTATGGATAGAGTTATCAGATGGGTTAATTTGTGATAGGGTAGGTCGACTCGTGGTAGACTAATCATTTGACAGGACGGGGCAGGGCGGGCCAACCCGTCAACTTGGCGGGTTGAAAAATTTCTAACCCAACTCATTTTAAGACGGGTTGCGGGTTTGACAGGCCAACCCACGGACCCATCAAATTTTTTTAAAATATTAAAAAAATATTTCATATTTTCAATTAAATGTATCAATAAACATATATTTTAAATATAAATAAAAACAAATGAGTACTTATGTTGGATGAAAAGTAGTATTTTTATTTTAAAATTATAACAAAGAAATATAATAAATTGACATAAATATTATCTTATATGTGTTTCTCAACCCGTGAGTCAACCCAAGCTCGGGCGAGCCGACCTGTGCTGGTCGCGAGCCTAGGCAGGTCGGTCCGCGGTGGATTTGGGTTGATAAAATTTCAACACAACCCGCTTAAATTGTTTGACGGGATAGGTTAACCCGACGGACCCAACCCAAATTGATAGCTCTAATTACGGACGGCTACTAGACTTTAAAATAGTGATTAACATATAAGGAAGACATTTATCTCGACATTACCGAGATTTGAACGCTAGACCTCATGATGACAACATTTCATGTGCTAGCTATTAGATCCATCCGAGGAGACGTCGAGTGGTTATAGCATATTGTGTGTCAAGCTGTCGAGTGATTGGAATAAGTGGAATACTGAATAGGTCAAATAGATCGTATCGTGCTAGTAAGTAATTTGAGTACGTTGATATGAATAAATTATATATATTTTTTATATTACTTGACGTATATTTATTTCTATTTCTTGATTATAATATATGTTATCATACTTAACTTTATTTATTTTATTATTTTATTGACATGATTACTTATTTTATTTAGATATTTATTTCTATCTTATATTCAGTGATAGAATATGATTTAGAATTAAATTAGAGCAAAAACATACTTTTAAGGCAAAATAACAAAATATGGTCGTACTTGTTGATATGGTGAGTAAAAAAGGGGTCCGATAAGGTCAGGAAGTCAATAGTCAAGGTGACGTGGTAGTCAAAGGTCAAGAATATGTAGTAGTCAATAGTCAAGAGGACATGACAGTCAACAGTCAAGGGAAAGTGGGAGTTAGACCTCCTCACGTCATGAGCCGCATAATTCTTGGTCGATCACAGGCAGGGTAAGTCCTCATATCTGAGACATGAGATGAAGTTTGGACTAGTTCCTGACCTGCTCACGACTGTTCGGATTTTCCTAGCTCAAACTTTATAGATGGGTTTGGTATTTTTTACTAAGACAACTCTCGACCGACTCTTCAGCAATCAAATCGTGAAAAGATGAGTCCCTATCCACAGTCTTAGATAAAGCTCGAACGGTGCACCATGACTCATCATCAAGGCTCAGTCCTGGTAGCACATCTGAGCGGTCATCCCGAGCTGGCTATATATGAACCCGGGCAGGACCGAAAGCACTAAGCGACAACAATGTCAGAGAATAACTCTAGACACTGTTGGGTCAGTCGAGCCGCGAAAACCGTTTTTTCGCATCGCGGAAACCCCGAAACCCCCGCCACCGGATCCGTGCGAAGGAAAAATAAAACAAAATATGAGTACGAGTTTCTAAAGTCTAGATCTACACTAGATAAGAGCGTTACCCTCGATGCGATGCCCTTCGCTATCCCTCTAGTCCAACGGTTTGCCGGATCTCAAGATTGTCAAAGTAGACAACCCTCTAGAAGTATCCACACGAACAAAATTAGGTGGAGGGGACCAAACAAAGGTGTGCTAGCATCTAGGGTGTTCGTCCAAGAGAACAGGGAAAGCAAGAAGAGAGAGCACTAAGAGGAAGAAGATGATGGAATGAATGAGAATTACACACAAAATGAAACTCACCATGCAATTGATGTGGCCGACCACATTAAGAGGTGTTGTAACCTCCATGGAATGCCAAGAGTCACAACTCTTGGTAACTCCCATGAGGTGACATCCTACTTAAGCAACCATGATGATGTGGAGCATCATCATTGGCCCAATAAATGCCAACTCTCTCTCATGGTTGATCTAATCCAACCATTTAATTCAAGCCAATTTAATATAATGAATCTAATTCATTTAATTAAATTGATTCAATAAGTTATAATCTAAATTATACTCATTGAACACATGAATCAACTTGAGTCCAACTCAATTAGTCCAATTAGGATTACTCTTAATCCAATTTGATTCATCAAATGAATATAATCCTCTTGGTTCATCATATGAACCTAATCTCCATCTAATTGTCCTTAGTGTGTGACCCTATAGGTTCTTGTAACGTTGGCAATGCCCCTAAACCCATTTAGGAGTATAAGTAATGAGCGGTATCTAGCAATACATCATTACTACCCAAGTTACAAGAATGTTGAGATCCAACATCACCTTGTGACTACTAATTGTGACTCCTCACAATATATGACAAGTGTCCTTCTATCCTAGATATCTAGATTGATCAATGTGAGGCATAGACCGTGTCATCCTCTGACCAATCTAAATCTTGAACTCCAAGTAGACTCACTAAATCAAATGAGCTCAATATCTCATATTGACTCATTTGGGCATGGACATGCACTTCGTGGTCTCACTCTATCAAGAATATCGATGTCGCTCCTGTCATATAGGAGGGATAGATCCCATCTAAATCACTCACATCCCTCTGTATAATTCATTATATACCCAGTAATCGCCTTTATAGTCCACCCAGTTACGGGTGACGTTTGACGAAATCAAAGTACATAACTCCTTATGTAGGGATCCATGGTGACTTCAGGTCTAAGGACTAGTAGTCATACTAATAGCCATGGTTATCTACAACAGAAAAATGCAAAAATAAATATCATATTCTATTAAATCATTTAATTAGGCATTTAACTAAATGATGCTCCCACTGAATTATATAATTTTTGTAGAATCAAGTGAGTGATGTGGTCAAACCACACTTACGAGATTCTAACCAACTAGCTATAATTTATGTGGGACAAGATCCACATCATACTACGCATTGAGTTAGCTTTGGATAAATCACCCAAGACTTAGTATGATCGGTAGGTAACAATTTACCAATTACATCTCTACGCAACTCTTGTTTATAGGATCATTATCCACAGTTATATTAAAACTTGAGTTAGCTTTGGCTAATACGCCCAAGAATTAATATAAATGTGATTATGTCCTATATTCCAACCGTTGGAAATATGTCTATAGTTTTACTCGATCCAACCAAGTTAACTAGTTACTCAATCTAATTGAGTTGTACTCACCCATGCGTTAATAGGCGGGACCAAGATTGTCCCTCCGTACCCTACCAAGATAATATGTGTTGCTCTGCTTTGGCAGATTCAACAACACATGTGATCGAGGTAGTGATAGGTATCATGACATGGTAGGTATTTTTAGAGTTGACGCGATTTAGATCTAATCTAATCGACGATGTGTATCATATACTCAATTTAGATCTAATCTAATCGTAGAGGAGGTGCATCATGTGCATGACTTAGATCTAATCTAATCGTCGAGATGTATCATATACGCGATTGATCGAATCGAATCGTTAAGGCGCTAATTAACTACTTTACTAGCATGCATCAAATACACACACACAAGCAATTAATTATACTATTTGTGATTAGTCATGGCCCTACTACGATCTTCTCAAGCCAATGAGAAGATCGGATGGTCAACGTAGGGTCAACAACTTCTCAAGCTCCCTTTGACCACCTTGTGTTGCTCGCGCCCTCCTCGTAACTCCGTCTCGAGTGGACCTTCCACGGCTCCAATTTTGAACATTACAATTTTGAAACTCGAGTTACATTCGAGTCTAAACTAATTTACAACAAGAATAAATAGAGAAAGACACGACGCGCAGGTTGCATATCAAATATACAGCACACACAACACAAATGACGGCGCGCAGGCCGTAATATGAATTACAACACAAATCCAATCAGATTGGGTCTTTTGGGCCATGACTATCACAAATTATACATAATTCTAAATTATGTAATTTTCATAATTTTATGTAATTTTAATACTAATTTTTACAATTTTTACAATTTTTACGAGTAAAATTTCCCAGCGGTCCCATTTAGCGGTTTTCGGGCGTAATCGCAGAACGAATCCCCTTGCGGGGCCAGGGGCAGCGTCCCTACCCGCGATCTAACCATCGCGAGTGTTCCTTAGCGATTTTATAGCGCCTTAGCCCGCTGTCCCAAAAAGATTTGGTGCGAAACCTTGTCGTTTCGGAAAAATCTTCTCGGTAGTCGAAGCCTACAAGTGTCGAAACACTTGTACTTCGCTTCTACGAGAAAATTACCCATAAAAATTATAAAATTAGAAAATTTACAGAATATTACAGATCTGCTATTTTTCATAAAACTACAAAATAAACTCGTACAAGCTTCGCACGTGGCTCTGATACCACTGTTGGGTCAGTCGGGTCGTAAAAACCTTCTTTTTCGCGTCGCGGAAACCCCGAAACCCCCGCCACCGGATCCGTGCGAAGAAAAAATAAAACAAAATACGAGTACGAGTTTCTAAAGTCTAGATCTACACTAGATAAGAGCGTTACCCTCGATGCGATGCCCTTCGCTATCCCGCTAGTCCAACGGTTTTCCGGATCTAAAGATTGTCAAAGTAGACAACCCTCTAGAAGTATCCACACAAACAAAATTAGGTGGAGGGGACCAAACAAAGGTGTGCTAGCACCTAGGGTGTTCATCCAAGAGAAGAGGGAGAGCAAGAAGAGAGAGCACTAGGAGGAAGAAGATGATGGAATGAATGAGAATTACACACAAAATGAAACTCACCATGTAATTGATGTGGTTGGCCACATTAAGAGGTGTTGTAACCTCCATGGAATGCCAAGAGTCACAACTCTTGGTAACTCCCATGAGGTGGCATGCTAGTTAAGCAACCATGATGATGTGGAGCATCATCATTGGCCCAATCAATGCCAACTCACCAATGAGGTGGCATAAAGTCAAGTCAAACTTGACTCTTCATCTTCCTCTCAAGTCAAGTCAAACTTGACTTAATCTCTCTCATGGTTGATCTAATCCAACCATTTAATTCAAGCCAATTTAATATAATGAATCTAATTCATTTAATTAAATTGATTCAATGAGTCATAATTATGACTCATTGAACACATGAATCAACTTGAGTTCAACTCAATTAGCCCAATTAGGATTACTCTTAATCCAATTTGATTCATCAAATGAATCTAATCCTCTTGGTTCATCATATGAACCTAATCTCCATCTAATTGTCCTTAGTGTGTGACCCTATAGGTTCTTGTAACGTTGGCAATGCCCCTAAACCCATTTAGGAGCATAAGTAATGAGCGGTATCTAGCAATACATTATTACTATCTAAATTACAAGAATGTTGAGATCCAACATCACCTTGTGACTACTAATTGTGACTCCTCACAATATATGACAAGTGTCCTTCTATCCTAGATATCTAGATTGATCAATGTGAGGCATAGACCGTGTCATCCTTAACCAATCTAAATCTTGAACTCCAAGTAGACTCACTAAATCAAATGAGCTCAATATCTCATATTGACTCATTTGGGCATGGTCATGCACTTCGTGGTCTCGCTCTATCAAGAATATCGATGTCGCTCCCATCATATAGGAGGGATATATCTCATCTACATCACTCACATCCCTCTTCATAATTCATTATATACCCAGTAATTGCCTTTATAGTCCACCCAGTTACGGGTGATGTTTGACGAAACCAATGTAAGATATCAGAAAATTAAATAATAAATATTATTGGACGGAAAAATTTATTGGATTTTTCTAGAATTTTTAGAAATTTTTCGGGATTTAAACGGAGTCCGTATGACTCGTTTTGAGGGGATGATTTGGTAGGTTAGGTGGAAGCCTGTTTGGAATACCCTTTAAGTGGGAATTGATTGAGAAATCAACTTAAGGTTTGATTAAATTAACCCTAAGTATTTATTTATTAGCCCTAATTCCTTATTATTTACTTCCTTTTCCCAATCTCTCCCCCCCCCCTCGGCGCGAGTTTCCTTTCTCCCGAGCCCCGAGCCCCGAGCCCCGAGCCCCTTTCTCTCGATTTTTCCTCGCCGATCACCGGTCGTCGCGAGCCCACCGCCGGCAACAATCTCCTCCAGCGTGTCTCGGCCGAGTCTCCCTCTCCCTCGCGATTTCCCTTTCCTCTCTCGCGCGAACGCCCGACGCCGACGATGCGCGTTCTCCACCCCGATCGCAGCCTCACTGAGTCGCCGGAGGAAGAGCCGCTGGATATCGAAGGGGATCGATTATCTCCGGCGTAGTAGGCGTCTCGGTGGCTGTTTCTTGCTGGCAAGTGATGGTGATCCAGTGGCTAGGGCACGGCGGGGCTAAAGCCGATCAAGTCCTTTCTCTTCTCCTCTTCGATCTTCTCACTGGAGGGTGAGCCGGATCGTCGCTAGCGGAGGTGGATCGTGCGATACCGGCTATAGGTGATCGATTGAGGTAAGGCTTTGTCGGAAAATCTTGTGGATTAAATGATTCTTGTATAATTTGGTTAGTTTGTGATGCTCTCTCTTAGATCTAGACTAGGAGGGGGAGTTGGATCAGTGTACTGTGGAGGTTCCTCTGTTGCCGATCACTGCCTTTCTCCATTTCTTACGGCTGATTGGGTCTCGGTGGGAGGATTAGGGATCAATGGAGGTGAATAAGGTCTATATTTGTTAGAGTTTCAGCAAAATAGATACTCTACATCTAGGTTCTGGGTTAATCTTGGAAAGAATTGGTGTAGGGGAGGCTCTTGGTGGCTGTTAGCAGGGGTTCTTATGGAGCTGTGAGTTTGGATTGGCTGCTATATATTAAGGTAAGAGATGTTCTTCTAGTAGGGTATCTCTATTGGTTTCATTAGTATGTTGCTAAATTAGGTTTCTAAAGGATGGTAGGGTTGGTGCTTGCTTAGATTGATGTGTGGTGTGATATGAATTGGATGAATTATTGTGGATTAAGAATTAAGGTGATTTCATTTCTACATTGGTTTGGATTAGTAGTGATGGATTGTAGAAATTTAAATTAAGTTGTATTGGATTGATTAGTGGATTTAGAAGGATTAATGGATGGATTTGATTAGTTGTTGATGATGATGTTAGGTTGTTGTGGACTTATGATGGAGATTTGATTTTTATGATAGGTTATTGTGGTTTGATATCATTATGTGGAGATTTGTTATTGGATTAAATGATGTGTTGATTTGGAGGATTAGTCGGAGATCAAATTGGATTGGAGTAATCCTAATTGGGTTAGGGCTTTTATTTAGCCATTTAAATTCATATGAATCTAGCCAAATAAAATATATATATTCATTGATGCAGGACTTGGATTCGGGACGAGCGTCTCGACGTTGGAGTATTTGACACGATCTACGTATAAAGGCGGGTATTTCTTCCTTGGCCTCTTTATAGTTTCTTTGAAACTTAGTGCATGATTATTATTGGATGGATTAGGCTGCTTTATCTTATATCATGATCGGTTGTTGTCTTTCCTGCATGATACTTATGCTTGACCCTTGTGATGATCTATTTAATTCATATACAGTCTCTACTCTTGATATCTACTCTGTTGCGATTTCACGTGTAGAGTATGTCTTGTAGGGATTGTCGGGTTGTTGGTATTACCATGCTGATTGGGTATACGATGTTGACTGTACATAGGTGGGGATGTGTTATAGGAGTCATCTTGTTGACCGTGCATTTGCATGTTGTATGTACACACGTATTTGTCATGTACTTTTGGAGGAGTGGTGTTGATTGTATGTTTGAAGTATATACACCTGTCTGTTGTGTTTTTATTGGAGGATACATGTTGATTGTACTTATGTTTTTGTGTCCGTGTGTCTGGTGGGATTATTAGATGATTTTGGTTGATTATACATGTGTAGTGTCTACATATGTTTGATGGGATACGTGGAGGTATCATGACGATTATACTCATGTTGGAGGTATTTATGAGGTTTGGGGTTGTTGCATGGATGATGATTATATATATATATCATGTTCATCATTCATTGCATCTGATGACCATTGTCTCCCTTGTGGTGAGAGAGTCATCAGTTGGTTTGGTTTAGCACCGCACACTCGGCCACTCATGGGTAGTGGTAGTTGGAGTAGTTGCTGCTAGTCCTGTCGTGCCACCCGGTCACGAGGTTTAGTGAGATCCGGCGTTGTGAGCAGTCAGGGACCCTGATGCTATGTAGTTAGATAGCTACTAGCGGACTGTCCGCCTCGACCACTATATAGTGGGCTGGAGGGTAGTACAGTCGTCACAGACCCAAGCCTCTCGGCCATACAGGGGTCGTGGTGTTTGGAGAGGTGGCGGGGGTGACCATGGAGCATGCATACGCAATTATTATTCTTGCATTTGATGCGCGGTGCATCTGCATTTGCATACATGCCTAGTAGATACTAGTTGCATGTGATTGTCGTTGTTGCACTTGATTGAGATATGGTTGTTGCATTTGATTGCCATACTGCATACATGTCATTTATTTTACATGTATATGCAGTCGTACTTATATTGCACAGGTGTCACGGGTATATCTGTTGCAGATCCGGTGAGTTTACTGATCATTGTACCATGGGTCGATTCCAGATTGGGTATGTATCTGTCATTATGTTAGTTGTGGTTCGTACAGTTTATATGTCAGGTTATTATGTCAGATATGTTTAGGTGCATTGATTATGATAGTATGATCATGTTCTTTATTCCCTACTGAGACTGTATACTTGAGATCTCCATGTTTATTCATAGACCATGCACTATCTTGTCTATTACCCGCTGAGTTACCTGTACTCACCACCGTATGTATATCTTTATGTTTTCAGGTAGCCTGTAGATGGTTGGTGTCGCTCGGAGTATCCTGTCTGCCGGGTCCTACGTCACATCCGAAGGTCGTTTTTAGTTTTGTATATGTTTTATTTGTATTTGTTGTATTTGGTGGGTTGTTGTATTTGTTGTTGTGATTGTTGTATAAAGCCTAGCCGGCTAGCAGTGTGTTGATTGTGTTGTATTGGGCTTTCCGTTTTCGTTTTTCCGCTGTGTTGGTTTTTAGTACAGCCGTGTGGGCTGTTTTATATATAACTGCGTGGTTGTGATTGTTTCATTCCAGCCGTATGGGCTGTTATTATAACTGCGTGGTTGTGTATATAAATATTCCAGCCGCATGTGGCTGATGTATATTTTGTTTGTAGTGATGCTTCATATTGTCACCCGTACAGGGGAGATGTTGCCGGATTTTTGTCTGGCAGAGACTCCTTTGGGGCGTGACAACCAAAGTACATAACTCCTTATGTAGGGATTCATGGTGACTTCAGGTCTAAGGACTAGTAGTCATACTAATAGCCACATGAGAAAGTATATGACACTCATATAACGATCCATGATACTTTCTCATGGCGGGTCATTCAGTATACATTCTCCAATGCATACCCATGTGTCAACTTGATATCTCTATATCCATGACTTGTGAGATCAAGTCATCGAGTTGACCTACATGCTAGTCTTATTGCATTAACATTGTCCCTGAATGTTAACACTCGACTAGGAATGATTAAGAGTAGTGTTCCCTATATCATCTCACTATCGATTCAACTAACCGATTGATATAGGTGAGAACCTTCTACTCAAGGACGCTATTATACTTAGTTTATTTGGCACCAATACAAGTAATTATAATAACAAAAAACAAATGCCTTTATTTATATAAGAATATGATACAACAAGTCCATAATACAATCATCAAATGATTGACTCTAGGGCTCTAACTAACAGACACAAGGGAATATTCTAGTGGTCTGCCACTCACTAAAAGTGGAGCCTTCCTTCTACCAATAGGAGGTCGTCGTACATCATTTCTCACCAGACATGCTCTGACACCCGACATTCTCTGACAATGGTCAGGTTATAAAGGTATGCAGCGCCATGTAAAAAGGGAGGTGCTCTTCCTTGACCAGGTACGCACACAAACACACTCGTCTTCAACATTTCTCTTTTCCATCATACACTGCTTTTATGGGGGAAAATGACCTAACTTGAGCATCGGAAGGTTTGCGCCGGGAACCTTTTCCCTTGGTTTCTGGTCTCTAACGCTCCATGTGTTTGTCTGAGTGTGTGCAGAGTCTAAGTACCACCAGTTCTTATACTACAGACCTTGGAGTTGCACGTGGGGGTTCGCTTTTCCGATCCACATACACTGGGTGCATCAAAGTTGCCTCACCATCAACACCAACGCCATCTCCACTGACCTTCGTTTGACTCAGATTTCGAACAGGATCAATTTGCCGTCGTCTGTGGGAATTTTCTCCACCTGTTCTGGAACGTGACGACGGAGGATACTGGTAAGATTAACGTAACCATGACAACCGGAGAGTATGAATTGTTCAAGGAAGCCAAGAGGCGAGCTACTTCCGAAAGGCATACCGTCGCTTCACAATCACATAGGATACCTGTAGTTTCAAAGGACCAGACCCATGCTTCAGATAGGGGGTCTAAGAGGAAATAGCCCAAAGATTTCCCCCGAGCTTTCTATCATGACCTTGGCTCAGATTATTACAACAAGAAGGAGCGGCACTAGGTCTCCATGGCCGAAAGTTCCCCACACAGAGACTCAAAAAAGGGGAAGGCCATTGTCATCTAGGAGGAGCCGAAGGAGGTGCCCGAGGAATTGCAAGTACCTTTCTCTCTAAGGGTACTCGAGGAAAAGCTATCAAAGGGGTATAAGCCCCCAGCTATTGGAGAGTATGACGGTAGCAAGGACCGCACCTCTGTAAATTTTGAAATGCTATGCTGTTGCACCAGTACAGTGACACCATTAAGTGCCAGGTGTTTTTGATCACTCTATCCGGCTCGGCACAAAAGTGGTTCGACGGATTACCTGTTGGATACATCAATTGCTTCTAGGATTTCAAGAATGCCTTGTTTCACCACTTTTCCAGTAGCAAGAAGTATCAAAAGACTAACCATATTACCTATTTGCCCTCAAGCAGGGACCTGTGGAGCCCCTGAGGACCTACTTAAAACGCTTCAACCAGGTAGCCCTGGACTTCCCGTCCGCTACTCTAATATCTTGATGAGCGTCTTCTCCCTCCTCCGTGTTAGCCCTGGGACGAGTTGGTGGGAGCGCTGGGGGCGAGCATATTCACTTTTTGCCACCTTGATGAGCGCCTTCTCCCACAGTCTGGTGGAAGGGAAGTTCTTCCGATCCCTCATTCGAGAACTTATGAAAAATTTTGATGAGATGCTTAGAAAAGCAACAAGCTACATTAATGTAGAGAAGGCCTAGGTAGCTCGAAGGAAGGAAGCCAAAATGTCTGCTCCTATCAACAAGGCGGAGAGAAGGCCGCCCCAACCTTCCGCTTGACCCTTTCCCCGCTCAAAGGATGCTCGACTGGGTTTCCCGCCTGGTCAGGAATCTAGGGTGGCACAATGAGTCAAAGTTGTCCAAGCTCCTAAACCCGGCTAGTGGGGGCCATGTTATTACACATACCATAGGTCCCACACCCATTACACAGGAGTTTGTGTCCAGTTCGCCCGAGATTCTAGGCGGGCAGCTGAACTTGGCCTGCCTCTATCCAAGATCACGCCCAACTTCAGAAGCTGCTGGACAACCCGCCTATTGCCGCAGGATAATTAAGAAAATCCCTGCCTGAGAGCCGAGGTTAGGGAAGTTAGCAGGCAGGTCGGGGCAAGGAGCCAATGGAATCCCTTGAGGAAGAGAATAGAGGAAATATCGCCATCCAAGAGATTGGCATGATCTCCGGAGGGCCCACGGGTGGAGATTCCACTAGAGCCCGGAAGTCTCATGAATGCCGCTTAGAGAAACACGCGGTAGGTTACAGCCAGAAACAAGTTGCAGGGCCCCTTAATCAGCTTCGAACCGCAAGACCTAGAGGGAGTGGAGCTCCCCCATAGCGATGCCCTCATAATCAAAGCTGTCATTGCTAACAATCGCGTGGCCAGGGTTTTTGTTGACACCGGAAGCTCTGTCAACATGCTATTTAAAAATGCATTTGATGGCATACAGATCGACGCCAGCGAACTTCAACCTATATTCACCTCTTTATACGAGTTTATAGATAATGAAGTGCGACCAATTGGTCAGATCAAACTAGCCATATCTCTGGGTAGTGAACCATTGGTGAGGACGTGGAAGAGCGCCTTCATCATGGTGGATTCTCCATCCTCCTACAATGTTATTTTAGGGAGGCCCACGCTACATGATTTCCAAGCGACAGTCTCCACCTTTCATCAAAAGATAATATTCCCGGTGGGAGACCAGGTCGGGGAAGTTAGAGGCGAACAGCTGGTCTCCCGCAGGTGTTATGTGGACATGGTGAAGGTCGAGAAGACCCAGGATGGAGGAATTCACGCCATTCAAAAGGAGCCCTTACCTATAGTGGAAGAACTCATTTCCTGGTAGGAGGTCCAGCTTTATCCTGATCATCCTGAAAGCATCACTCGCGTATCAAGGGACTTGCCATCCGAAATCAAGTCGGATCTGGTTGAATCTCTGGTGTGCAACAGGGACGACTTCACTTAGTCCCCCAAGGAGTTGTTGGGAGTCAGACCCGAGGTAGCCGATTACAAGCTTCATCTCCTGCCTGATTCCCGACCGGTCAAGTAGAAGAAGAGAAATTTCTCAGCCGAGTAAAATAAGATCATCCGGACTGAAGTTGATCTGCTTTTAAAAGTACAACACGTTAGAGAGGTACAATTCCCACCCTGGCTCTCTAGCGTGATCCTAGTGTCCAAGTCCAACAATAAGTGGAGAGTCTGCATCGACTTTCGGGACCTCAACCGGGTCAGCCCTAAAGATTGCTACCCATTATCGAGGATCGATCAAATGGTGGATTCAACCTCGAGCTACGAAAGGATTTACATACTCGATGCTTACCAAGGATACCACTAGATCCCTCTCGCTCGAGAAGACCAGGAGAAAGTCAGCTTCATCACGACAGATGATACTTTCTGTTATACAGTTATTGATGGATCGAAAGCGCTAGAGGGGGGGGGGGTGAATAGCGCTCGTGGCTATTTTTAGCGATTTAGAACATAGATTATAAGCGCAGCGGAAAGTAAATGAAAACACACAAGACACGAGTGTTTTACTTCGTTCGGAGCCTATCTCGACTCCTACTCGAAGGCCTGCGATCCTTGACCACTTTCGGTGGGCAACAACTATAAATTCGAACTATTACAAGCTAGAAGGAATTATAGTTAAGAGCAAATAAGAAAGTTTTACCAACGAACAAGACAGTAGAAGAGCGTTAGAGGTTCAGTTCGTTGTTGCAACAGAGCGTTGTTAAAGCGTACGGAGCACACGAGAGCACAAGACTTCTGTTCGGAATGCGATGTTCTGAGCTACACCTCGAGGCCCCTTTTTATAGCTCTGTAAGGTCTGATCCAGATCCCCAAGTCTCGGGATCAGATTTGATCCGAAGCGGATCGGTCGACCGATCCCCACGTTCGGTCGACCGATCAGATGATCTCCACTGCATTTGATCCTTCCATCCGTCGCTCCGCTTCGATCTGGTCAAACTTTATCCCTGGATTCGGTCGACCGATCCCAAGGTTCGGTCGATCGATCAGTCTCCTCTGACCCGCACACCTCGGCTTGATCCAGTCGACACCTATCCCAGGTTCGGTCGACCGATCCCGAGGTCCGGTCGACCGATCCCTAGTCGAACCCGGTCCAACTTCTGGAGATCTGATCTGGTAGCTTGAAGGTTCGGTCGACTGATCCCAAGGTTCGGTCAACCGATCCCGGTCAGTACTAACCCTACACAAAAGTGTTAGTTTCCTGCAAAACAGAGTTAGAACAGAAAAGATAATAAACAAATGAATTGACAGCCTTCGGACTGTCCGGGTCTGACTTCGGGTTTCCTACCGGAAACCCTAGGTCGACCCGACGCCTACTGTTTCCTCTACGGGGAACGCGCCCTCACCTACTCCACTCAAGAGATTTACCTGATGCCAGTCCGGTCCTCCAGACCGACTGGACTTTCCGCCTAGGGTTACCACCCCCTAAGACCTAGGGTTACCGCCCCCTAGGGTTTTTCTCCACCTAGGGTTACCACCCCCTAGGACCTAAGGTTACCGCCCCTTAGGGTTTTCCTCCACCTATGGTTACCACCCCCTAGGACCTAAGGTTACCGCCCCTTAGGATTTTCCACCTGCCTAACCGCAGTTAGGACTTTCCTGCACACTTGTTTAAGCTCATTAGATAACAAAACTGTTGGATCGAGACGCGCTAGAGGGGGGGGTGAATAGCGCTCGTGGCTATTTGTTCGATTATCGGAATCGTAAAGCGTTCGTAGAGTAATTAAAGCAGCGGAATAAAGGAAACAAACACAAGAACACAGTTGTTTACTTCGTTCGGAGCCTAGGTCGACTGCTACTCGAAGGCCCGCGATCCTTGATCGCTTTCCGTGAGCAACAACTATAATTTCGTATGAATATTACAGATTAATTACAAAATGTAACTGCAATTAAAATTATACCGACAACAGTAGTAGAAAAGAATTACGAGCTCACCGTCGGAATGTTACAATGACACTTGAGCGACATGGCGAACACGAGAATGGAAGCTTGGAAGTTGTGTTTTGAAGCTAGTCGAGACCCCTTATAAAGGGGTTCAAGGCATATGCTTGTTCACCAGGCGCCTTGAGCGAGCAATCACCAGCGTGGATCAGCACGGACCTGGTTGAACTCTATCTGGTTCAAGGCGCCTTGACCTATCAGCGCCTTCAACCTCGGTCAAGCGCCTTGAACTCCATTCAGCGCTTCGATCTCTTCTGTTGGCCTTTTCTGGCTCCGGCGCCTCCAAGCTCCATGGAGCGCCTCGGACACTGTTCCGAGTTGTAACTTGCCCTTTGTTCTGCAAAATGTGTTAGTCCCAAACACATACCTGCAAAACAAAGTTAGCACGAAACATAATGAATGATAATAATAAAAGTTTTGACAGCATTCGAGTCTGACTTCGGTTTCCTACCGCAAACCCTAGGTCGACCCGACGCCCTCTTCCAGGGAACGCGTCCTCACCTACTCCACTCGGGAGATTTACATGTTGCCAGTCCTCAGATCGATTGGACTTTTCTCGGCACTCGATGCTTCCGGACTTCCTGCGAACATCCTTCACCGATCAGTTCACAGTTCGCGACACGGGACTTTCCACCTAGGGTTACCACCCCTAGGACTTTTGCCTGAAGCCATCGACCTAAGGCTTTCCATAGGGTTACCACCCCTATGACCTAGGGTTACCACCCCCTAGGGTTTTACCTTGCCTAACCGCAGTTAGGACTTTCCTGAAACACTCAGCAAAAGCTGTCAGATAACAAAGCACCTTAACTTTGAATCCTTTGCCATTATCAAAACTTAGGTTCGATCGTCGGTTGCTTCCCGCACGAACAATCTCCCCCTTTTTGATTATGGCAACACGTAATTCAAAGTTAAGAAAAACAACATATGTAATAACTGCATAAAGTTAACCAAGCTTATGTAAATAAACTTCAAATGCAATAACAGTTAAGCTGGAAACTTTTAACTTTGTAATATTAGACTCCCCCTTAATAAAAGCCCTCCTTTTATTAAATATTTTGAATTTTCCTTTAACTTTAATTTGCCTACTCTCTGCTTTGAATTTTCCTTTAACTTTAATTTACCTACTCTCCCCCTTTGCCATATATCAAAAATAAATCAGTTTGAAAGTAGATTTGTATTTTTCTGAAGGAAAATTTTCAAAGAGGGAAAAAGAAAAATAGATAAATTTTCTTCTTAGCAAAAACGACTTAGCTTTTTGAATTTTGGAATTAGCCAAATTTGAAAATACTTAGCTATATATTCAGCTTCGAAATGATTTGTATTGGGAAAATATTTTGCCAAATAGCTAAGTTTAGAGTACAATCTAACTAAGTCTAGTTAAAATAGTCTTAAAATTAACTAAGTTTGAAAATATGAGTATTTGAATTTTCAATAAAAGGATTTGCTTAGAAGTTATAAAATATGAGGTCACTTAAAAAAACTTTAAAACGTTATAAAAAGATGACTAGATTTGAATACTCAATTACATGGACAAGTTTTTTGAAAAACTGTAATTAAGTTTTGAATACTCATTTTCAAGAACCTTTGATATTAAAGAAAAATATTTAGTTTTAGGACAGAGGGAGTAGTAGTAGTTTGTTTTCTAGTCCAAGCATGAGTCAAATTAAATTATTGAGTTTAATTTGATTGAGTATCAGAGCCTTAAAATAATCAGGTAAGGTAATTTGATTAGAACCTTAAAGTACAATCATGCTTAAAAAAAATTGAAACACACTTTTCCCAATTGTCTAACCTTTAGCTACTTGCTGATTGCCTAGAGGGCAGTAGCTTTCACATGGTTAGTCAAATTAAGTCCATTTGGTCCAGTTAGAGTTGGCTAGAGCTGGAAGACTTGACTTGATTATTATTTATGATGTGTTTAACGCCCAGACTCATATCGATGCACAAATATAAGCATTCCTGAGTCCAGGCTGTACTCTATGCATCTCACGCCATTCTAAGTTTGTCAAACACAAGCAAGGTATACCTAGGTGATTGTGAGATGCTCTGGCTTTAATCTAGGGGTACATGATATCTAGGGGAAAACCTAGGTGTAATCCGAATTTTTGAAAATTCTAAGAAATTGGAATTTTGAAATAAGTATTTTCCTAGAATTTTAAAAGTAAATGATAAACCAATAAAAAAAACATTGTCTATTCTACCCAACACATTCCTATTTGTCTTCTAAGTGAGCTGAACTCAAGTTCAGGTAAGGGTTTTGTAAAAATGTCAGCTAGATTTGATTTTGACTCAACATAGTTGAGTATAATATCACCCTTAGCTACATGATCTCTTACAAAATGGTGCTTCACTTCTATATGTTTAGTCCTTGAGTGATGAATTGGGTTTTTTGTTAAATTTATGGAACTTATATTATCAATTGAGATTTTTGTGTTATGATAGTTCAGTTGATAGTCTTTAAGAGTGTGCATCATCCAAAGCAATTGAGATGTGCATTCAACTAAGGCTATATATTCAGCTTCAGTCATAGATAAAGCAACACAATGTTGCTTTCTACTTGACCAACTTACTAGGCATTGTCCTAGAAATTGACAACTACCACTTGTGTTTTTTCTATCTAACTTGCATCCGGCGTAATCCGAGTCAGAATAGCCAAGAAGGTCAAAGGTGCAAGTTCTAGGGTACCAGAGTCCTATATTTAGAGTACCTTTAATGTACCTAAATATTCTTTTAACATAGGTTAAATGTGACTCTTTTGCACAAGATTGGTATCTTGCGCACATACCAACCGCAAATAATATGTCTGGTCGGCTTGCAGTTAGGTAAAGCAAGCTCCCTATGGCACTTCTATAGTACTTTGGATCTACTGGTTTTCCTTCAGGGTCAGAGTCTATGTTAATGTTGGTGGCCATTGGAGTATTTATTATTTTTGAATTTTCCATGCAGAATTTTTTAATTAATTCATTTGCATATTTAGTTTGATAAATGTATATACCATCTTTAGTTTGTTTTATTTGTAAGCCTAAGAAAAAATTAAGTTCACCAACCATACTCATTTCAAATTCATTTTCCATTAATCTAATAAATTCTTTTAAAAATTTAGAGTTATTTGATCCAAAAATTATATCATCAACATAGATTTGAGCTATGAAGATGTCTTTTTCTACAGTTTTTACAAATAGAGTTGGATCTATTTGACCTTGGTTGAAACCTTTGGATATTAAGTGATTTGATAATCGTTCATACCATGCCCTAGGGGCTTGTTTAAGTCCGTACAAGGCCTTTTTTAACTTAAATACATGATTAGGATATCCTAAGTCCTCAAATCCTGGGGGTTGGCTTACATATACTTCCTCCTTAATAAATCCATTTAAGAATGCTGACTTGACATCCATTTGGTATAGTTTAAATCCTTTGTTTGCTGCATAGGCTAACAACATTCTAATGGATTCGAGCCTAGCTACTGGGGCATAGGTTTCATCATAGTCCAAACCTTCAACTTGGCTAAATCCTTTAGCTACAAGCCTAGCCTTATTTCTAATTATTTCGCCTTGATCATCTAGTTTGTTTCTAAATACCCATTTTGTATCGATTATTGATTTATTTGAGGATTTAGATACAAGTTCCCAGACTTGATTTCTCTCAAATTGGGCTAACTCTTCCTGCATAGCTATGATCCAGTCCGGGTCAGGTAGTGCTTCTTCTATTGTTTTTGGTTCGATTTTAGAAATTAGGGCAATCTGATTGTGGATTCTATAGGAGGATCTGGTTCTGACTCCTAGATTTGGATCACCCAAAATTTGATCAGATGGGTGAGAGGTGTTGGCCCTAGTTGGTCTTATAAGTGGGTCAGGGGCTGGTTCCTCTGGTTTATTAAGATTTGGTTGAATTTCATCATCTTCTATATTTCTTGGATCAATATCAACATTCTCATTTATATTTGGTAGATTATTTTCTTCATCAAATATTATATTAGTTGTTTCTTCAACTTTTAGGGTGTTTTGATTGTAGACTCTATAGGCTCGACTGTTTGAGGAGTATCCTAAAAATATTCCTTTGTTAGATTTGGGTGTGAATTTTCTTAAATAATCTTTAGTATTTAAAATGTGAACTTTACATCCAAATACTTTTAAATAATTTAAGTTAGGAATTTTATGATAATATAGTTCATAAGGGGTTTTCTTGTGAAATTTGTTGATCAAAATTCGGTTTTGAATATGATTTGCAGTATTTATTGCTTCTGCCCAGAATTTGTGATTTAAATTATATTCATTTAACATGGTTCTAGCGGCTTCTTGTAGAGTTCTATTTTTACGTTCTACCAGACCATTTTGTTGGGGGGTTCTAGGATATGAAAATTCATGTTGATATCCATTTATTTTACAAAATTGGGTAAATTTATGATTTTCAAATTCCCCTCCGTGATCACTTCTTATTCTTTTAATTTTAGTATCTTTTTCATTTTCTATTAATTTACAAAAGTTACTAAATATTTCATAGGTTTCATCTTTAGTTTTTAGGAATTTTACCCATGAAAATCTAGAGTAGTCATCAATTATTACTAAGCAATACTGGTTCTTGCTTAGTGACTTAGCTCCATGTGAATCAAATAAGTCAAGGTGAAGGAGCTCAAGTAAGGAGCTGGTTCTTTCAAGATTTGTTGATTTGTGTGTTGACTTAGTTTGTTTTCCTTGTTGACAAGCATTACAGATAGAATTTTCAATGAATTTTAGGTTTGGTAAACCTTTAACTAGACCATTATGACTCATTTTTGAAATGAGTCTAGTGTGAGTGTGACACAATCTTCTGTGCCACAAAGCAGTTTCCTCTTCTTGTGTTAGAAAACACTTTGTTGAGGATGTCGGTAGATTAATTGAATACATATTATTTATCCTAAGTCCCTTAAGTAAGATTTCAGGATTTTCAATGTTTTTAACTAAACACCTGGTTTTGTCAAAAGTTACTAAGTATCCGCTATCACACAATTGACTTATACTTAGTAAATTAAACTTGAAATTTTCAACTAAAAGGACTTTTCGAATAATAAAATCGGAGTTGAGTTCGATATTACCTCTTCCGATTACCTTAAGTTGACCTTCGTTACCGAATGCAACTGATCCTAAGTTCTTGTACGTGAGTTTAGTAAACTTCAATTTATCTCCAGTCATGTGTCTGGAGCAGCCACTATCCAACATCCATTGATCCAATTCCTACATAGGAAGTGGTTGAATTGTTTTAATGGATTTCACGATAGTTAAATTGAAGTAAACTTGTTAGAGATAAATTTTGAAGGAGTTTTGAAATTTAGTTTTAAAATAATTTTGAATTTTAATTTTAAAATAATTTTGAAATTTAAGTTTTAAAATAATTTTGAATTTTAAAATAATTTTGAAATTTAAGTTTTTAAAATAATTTTGAAATTTAAGTTTTTAAAATAATTTTGAAAATTAAGTTTTTAAAATAATTTTGAAATTTAAGTTTTTAAAATAATTTTGAAATTTAAGTTTTTAAAATAATTTTGAAATTTAAGTTTTTTAAAATAATTTTGAAATTTAAGTTTTTAAAATAATATTGAATTTTAAGTTTTTAAAATAATTTTGAAATTTAAGTTTTTAAAATAATTTTGAAATTTAAGTTTTAAAATAATTTTGAAATTTAAGTTTTTAAAATAATTTTGAAATTTAAGTTTTTTAAAATAATTTTGAAATTTAAGTTTTAAAATAATTTTGAAATTTAAGTTTTAAAATAATTTTGAAATTTAAGTTTTAAAATAATTTTGAAATTTAAGTTTTAAAATAATTTTGAAATTTAAGTTTTAAAATAATTTTGAAATTTAAGTTTTAAAATAATTTTGAAATTTAAGTTTTAAAATAATTTTGAAATTTAAGTTTTAAAATAATTTTGAAATTTAAGTTTTAAAATAATTTTGAAATTTAAGTTTTAAAATAATTTTGAAATTTAAGTTTTAAAATAATTTTGAAATTTAAGTTTTAAAATAATTTTGAAATTTAAGTTTTAAAATAATTTTGAAATTTAAGTTTTAAAATAATTTTGAAATTTAAGTTTTAAAATAATTTGGAAATTTAAGTTTTTAAAATAATTTTGAAATTTAATTTTTTTAAAATAATTTTGAAATTTAAGTTTTTAAAATAATATTGAATTTTAAGTTTTTAAAATAATTTTGAATTTTAAGTTTTTAAAATAATTTTGAAATTTAAGTTTTAAAATAATTTTGAAATTTAAGTTTTTAAAATAATTTTGAAATTTAAGTTTTTAAAATAATTTTGAAATTTAAGTTTTTAAAATAATTTTGAAATTTAAGTTTTATAAAATAATTTTGAAATTTAAGTTTTAAAATAATTTTGAAATTTAAGTTTTAAAATAATTTTGAAATTTAAGTTTTAAAATAATTTTGAAATTTCAGTTTTTTTTTAAAATAATTTTGAAATTTAAGTTTTTTAAAATAATTTTTAAATTTCGGTTTTTAAAATAATTTTGAAATTTAAGTTTTTAAAATAATTTTGAAATTTAAGTTTTTAAAATAATTTTGAAATTTAAGTTTTTAAAATAATTTTGAAATTTAAGTTTTTAAAATAATTTTTAAATTTAAGTTTTAAAATAATTTTGAATTTTAAAATAATTTTAAATTTAGGTTTTTTTTTTTTTAAACATTTTAAATTTCTTAATCATCTCACCCGACCTAAATTTTCAATCAGGTAATCCTATAATTGTTGTGAGATGAATTATAATTCAATTTTAAGGTTTGGGTTAACTTTGTGTTAGATTCAGGTTTAGCTTTGGGTTCAACAAGTAAGCATTCTTTGGATAAACTTCTGGGCTATGGTGAGTCACAAGGAACTCATTAAAGTAACCATACTTTCGAGGTTTTCCAAATAGTCTTACCCATTGAACTTAATACTAAAACTTGGTCTAACTAGTTAGGATCCATTTAAGGGTAGCTTCGGTCAGTTCCACTTGGCCAAATGCACCAGGTCGAAGCCATATCTTCCTAGACATGCGATGCCCAAGCTTCCCTAACGTACTATCATCCAAAAACCTCACCAGTACTGTTAGTAAAGTTAAACCTAGCCTATTTTATCTAACCTTAATTACCCTGCCGGGTAGTCTACTCTTGTTTACCCATTTCGGGTAGATTAAGTTCGGTTACCCAGTCGGGTAATTTAGTTGGGAGTGCCAGCTATTCTGGATCCTCCTTCTATTGAATTTTAAATTTCAAATTTTGAATTTAATTTTGAATTCGAATTTTGAATTTGTAATTTGAATTTTGAATTTTTGAATTTTAATTTTGAATTTTGAATTTATAATTTAATTTTGAATTTTGATTTTAATTTTTAATTTCAATTTAGAATTTTGAATTTAATTTTAATTTCGAATTTTGAATTTGTAATTTGAATTTTGAATTTTTGAATTTTAATTTTGAATTTTGAATTTATAATTTAATTTTGAATTTTGATTTTAATTTTTAATTTCAATTTAGAATTTAGAATTTAATTTTAATTTTGAATTTTGAATTTTATTTTTAATTTCAATTTCGAATTTAGAATTTTAAATTTAATTTTAATTTCGAATTTTGAATTTTATTTTTAATTTCAATTTCGAATTTAGAATTTTAAATTTTTAGGATTGTTTTTCTTTTTGCTCCCCCTGGATCATGGCCTCGATATGGTCTATCGAGGTAGTATATTTGATCCTTCGGAACCCAGTATTGGCCAAGTCCAACTTGATTAACCAAGTTAGACTTGGAGACCCATGCTTGGACTGATTTAATACTTTGTTTGTTTATTAGTGATAAATAAGATCTATATTTACTTTTGTATCCCAACCCAGTTCTGTTGTAGACGGCTCTTTGTGTCCCAAGAATCAAGTTCAAATTCTTGGAGCCCAAAGTAAACCGTTCTAAGGTATTTTCTAAATTTTTAACCTGATTTGTTAGACTTGAATTTTCTTCCTCAAGTTTTTGAACTTGAGTTGGAAATTCAGTCTGACTCTGGTCAGGTGAGGGTTTGGTGTCAGCCACTTCTTTAAGGACACTTACTTCCTTTAGAAGTGACTTAACTTTCAGGTTTGACTTAGCTAATTTGCGCAATAAATAGCTAACTAAAATGTTCAACCGGGAGATACTTACGGCGGGGTCTGGTCCTTCGGAAACGGATACGGATCCGTGGCTTTGCTCGGACTCTGCCTCAGACTCACTCTCGCATCCGTATTCGACGACTTGGTCCCGGGCCATTAATGCGAGTAGACTCGTTTGTTCGAGCTCGTCGTCGTCGTCCTCCGATGAAGATTCGTCCCATGTTGCCTTAAGGACCTTTTTCCTTCTTTGCTTTTTGACCTCCTTCAGGTTAGGGCAGTTGGATTTGATGTGCCCTTTTTGGTTACACCCGTAGCATGTAACTTCAAACTTCATCTTTGTATTTTGTGGGCCTTCCTTTGATTTTACTGCCTTCTTTAGATCTCTTTTGTCGAATCCTTTCGTCTTGTAGAGCTTCTTCACGAGGTTTACCAGCTCGGTTGTAATGTCACCTTCTTCATCGTCAGAATCTGGTTCAGCTTCCGATGCTGGTTCGGTTCTCCGTCGTGGTCTCGGTTCCCAGGTTCGGCTTGTACCTGCAACCAAAGCAATACCTTTCTCGGTTGGCTGTGCATTAGTCTGCTCATGAAGTTCAAATTCACTAAAAAGTTCATCTAGTTTTAAAGAAGATAAATCCTTGGAAACTTTGTAGGCATCTACCATTGATGCCCACAATGTATTCCTTGGAAACGAGTTTAGGGCATACCTTATTACGTCCCGATTTTCTATCTTCTGGCCAATTCCGTGAAGAGAGTTAAGGATGTCTTGTATTCTCGCGTGAAGAGAACTCGCCGTTTCGCCTTCCTATATTTTTAGATTATATAATTTATTAAGCAAAAGATCTCTTTTACTTACCTTGGTGTCGTCAGTGCCTTCATGGAGTTCGATGAGCTTTTCCCATAGCTCCTTTGCAGAGGAGAATGGGCCAACTCTGTTGAGTTCTTCCTTGGTAAGACCACACTGGAGGGTGCAGGTAGCTTTGGCATCGGCTTCCACCTTTTTTATTAGAGAAGCGTCCCACTTTTCGCAGGGTGTAGTTTTGCCGTCGTCATCGATTGGCAGTTTCAGTCCCGTCTTTATGATCATCCACGTTTCGAATTGTATCTTTAGATACGTTTCCATTCTTCCCTTCCAGTAGCCAAAATCCTCTCTGGAGAATAGCGGGGGACGTACAGTGCTGAAACCCTCTTGTTGGGCCATTTATAATATGTAACAAAAGAAAACAACAGAATATGTTCCAAGACTAAGTCTTGGATTAGTAGTGCTGGAATAAAGAATAATAAAAACGAACTCGAGTGGTGTTGCACCTACTTCGAGCAAAAGTCGATTCGAGGGAAACAAAAATTAGAATATAGCTATAAGGCTAAATTCTAATTCGACTCCGAAAACGAAAACAAAAACTGCGAAAAATTTGTTTTGAAAGGTGGTTGCACCAATTCAAAACGACCCCGCTCTGATACCAATTGTTGGATCGAGACGCGCTAGAGGGGGGGTGAATAGCGCTCGTGGCTATTTGTTCGATTATCGGAATCGTAAAGCGTTCGTAGAGTAATTAAAGCAGCGGAATAAAGGAAACAAACACAAGAACACAGTTGTTTACTTCGTTCGGAGCCTAGGTCGACTCCTACTCGAAGGCCCGCGATCCTTGATCGCTTTCCGTGGGCAACAACTATAATTTCGTATGAATATTACAGATTAATTACAAAATGTAACTGCAATTAAAATTATACCGACAACAGTAGTAGAAAAGAAATCTGAGCTCCTGGTCGTCGGAATGTTGCAACAGCACTTCGGAAGCAGCACTTGAGCAGAACACAGCAGAATGGAAGCTTGGAAGTTGTGTTTTGAAGCTGCTGGTCGAGACCCCTTATAAAGGGGGTTCAAGGCGCCTTATACTGTTTACCAAGGCGCCTTGAACGAGCCGAATCACCCGCGTGGATCAGCACAGACCTGGTCGAACTCTATCTGGTTCAAGGCGCCTTCAGCCTATCCAAGGCGCCTTCAACCTCCGGTCCAAGGCGCCTTGGACTCCATTCAAGGCGCCTCCAGTCTGTTGCGCTGGCCTTTTCCTGGCTCGCAAGCTCCATGGAGGCGCCTCGGACACTGTTCATCCGAGTTGTAACTTGCCCCTTTGTTCCTGCAAAATGTGTTAGTCCCAAACACATACCCTGCAAAACAAAGTTAGCACAGAAACATAATGAATGATAATAATAAAAGTTTTGACAGCATTCGAACTGTCCGGGTCTAACTTCAGGTTTCCCTCTACGGGGAACACGTCCTCACCTACTCCACTCAGGAGATTTACCTGTTGCTAGTACGATTCTCCAGATCGACTGGACTTTTGCTCGGCACTCGATGCTTCCGGACTTTCTGCTGAATATTCGCTTCACCGGCCAGTTCAGACTTTCACCTGGTTCGCGACACCAGGACTTTCCACCTAGGGTTACCACCCCCTAGGACTTTTGCCTGAAGCCATCGACCTGCCAAGGCTTTCCGCATAGGGTTACCACCCCCTATGACCTAGGGTTACCACCCCCTAGGGTTTTACCTTGCCTAACCGCAGTTAGGACTTTCCTGAAACACTCAGCAAAAGCTGTCAGATAACAAAGCACCTTAACTTTGAATCCTTTGCCATTATCAAAACTTAGGTTCGATCGTCGGATGCTTCCCGCACCAACAAAAACAACTTAACTTGAACCCTTTAACATAATCAAAACACCTGTTTGATCATCGGATGCTTTCCGCACCAACAATCTCCCCGTTTTTGATTATGACAATACAGTTCAAAGTTAAGTAAAAGTATGACAAAATTTAAATATGAAATTATTAAGAAATTTAAACAAGAGCATGAAAAAAAAAAATTTGTAAGACTTATGCTTGTAAGACTTATGCTACTCTTTAAATTCTTAATTTCTTTAACTTTGACTTTTCTATTCTTATGCTCCTCTTTATGTTTAAATTCTTAATTTCTTTAACTTTGACTTTTCTCTCCCCCTTTGACATAAATAAAAAAGAATATCAGGAAGAGAAAAGAATAATTAGTTTAAGTTCCCCCTGAAGAGTAGCCATTATTTAATGTCTTAGTGTTTCACAAAGAATTGTTTTACATAAATTAGGAAATGCCTTGGAAAATACTTAGTGTTTTCAAAAAACTTAGCAAAATTTAGCATTTGAAAATCATTACTTTGGTAAACTCTTAGCTAAATTTGAAAAACCTTTTGTGAAGAAATATATAACTTAGTTAAATTTGAAAAAGGCTATAGAAGTCACTTAGCTAAATTTGACAAGAAGTTTTAGCCAAATTTTAACAAGTCTTTTGAAGCTCAATTTGAAATGGTTTTGAAAATACTTAACTCATTTTCAACAAAAATTAGCTAAACTTAATCTTTTGAAACTAATTGTTGTTTGGAAAAAAAAAATGAGTTATATAAAAAAAATTTTGTCAAAACACTTAAAGGTATATATATATATATATATTTAAAAAAACTTTGCTTGAGTATTTAACTTTAAAAGGATTTTCATAAAAGCTTAACTTAAGTACTTAGCTTTGAAAAACAAATTTAAAGGATTTGGATAATTTTAGTGCTTAGTTTTGAAAAATGATTATCTGAAAATCCAAGTTTTTTAAAAATAATGTTAATTCAATATTACATCTATCATAATTTTAAGTCAAGTCAAAAATAATTTTTAAAAACCAAGTCAAAGATAACTTTTAAAAATAAGTCAAAGATAATTTTTTAAAAACCAAGTCAAAGATAACTTTTAAAACAAGTCAAAGATAATTTTTATTTTACAAGAGAACTAGCATGAAAAGAAGAATTCACTCCCCCTTGATTAATGTTTTAATAAATTCTTAGGTTCTTTTAGTCCATGCATGAGTCATGTTAAATAGTTGTTAAATTATTTAAATTGTTTTGATCAGGTATCAGAGCCCTAAAGTGTAAGCAAGCTTAAGCTTAACATTTCCTTCACCAACTGTCTAACCGTTAGCTACTTGCTGATTGCCTAGAGGGCAACAACTTTCACTTGGTTAGTCAAGTAAAGTCATTTAGTCCAGTTAGATTTGACTAAGGCTGGAAGACTTGACTTAATTACTGTTAATAAAGTATTTAACGCCCAGACTCATATTGATGCACAGTAATAAACATTCTTGAGTCTAGGCTGTACTCTATGCATCTCACACCATTCTATGTTTTACAAACACACGCAAGGTATACCTAGGTGTTTGTGAGATGCTCTGGCTTAAATCTAGGGGAACAAGATTTCTAGGGTAGATCCTAGGCTAAGTCATATTTTTGAAAATTCTAAGAAAATGGGATTTTAAAATCATTATTTTTCCTAGATTTTGAAAAGAATAAAAGAACGAGTTTTGAAGTAAGATAGTGAGTTTTGAAAAATTAATATTTATTCTACCCAGCACATTCCTATTTGCCTTCTAAGTGAGCTGAACTAAAGTTCAGGTAAGGACTTTGTGAAGATGTCAGCTAGGTTAGATTTTGACTCAACATAGTTGAGTTCAATATCACCCTTAGCTACGTGATCCCTTACAAAGTGGTGTTTCACTTCTATATGTTTAGTCCTTGAGTGATGAATTGGGTTTTTTGTTAGATTTATTGAGCTTATATTATCAATTGAGATTTTAGTTTTATGATACTCCAGTTGATAGTCTTTAAGGGTATGCATCATCCATAGCAACTGAGATGTGCATTCACCTAAGGCTATATATTCAGCTTCAGTGGTAGATAAAGCAACACAGTGTTGCTTTCTACTTGACCAACTTACTAGGCATTGTCCTAGAAATTGACAGCTACCACTTGTGCTTTTTCTATCTAGCTTGCATCCGGCATAGTCTGAGTCAGAGTAGCCGGTTAGGTCAAGGATGCCAGATCTAGGGTACCATAGTCCTACATTTAGAGTTCCCTTAACATACCTAAGGATTCTTTTGACAAGGGTTAAGTTAGACTCTTTTGCATAAGATTGGTATCGTGCACACATACCTACTGCAAAAATAATGTCTGGTCGACTCGCAGTTAGGTACAGTAGACTTCCTATCGCACTTCAATAGTATTTCAAGTCTACTGATTTACCTTCTAAGTCTGAGTCAATTTTAGCATTCGTAGCCATTGGTGTATTGATTATTTTTGAGTTTTCCATGCCAAATTTTCTAATTAATTCCTTAGCATATTTAGTTTGATAAATATAAATTCCATCTTTAGTTTGTTTAATCTGTAAACCTAAGAAGAAATTAAGTTCTCCTACCAGACTCATTTCGAATTCATTTTCCATAAGTTTGGTGAATTCTTTTAGAAATTTAGAGTTTGTGGAACCGAAAATAATATCGTCAACGTAAATTTGGGCTATAAAAATGTCATTTTCTAAGGTTTTTACGAAAAGGGTTGGGTCTATTTGACCTTGGTTAAATCCTTTTGATATTAAGTAATTGGACAACCATTCATACCAAGCCCTAGGTGCTTGTTTTAGTCCATATAGGGCCTTTTTTAATTTAAAGACATAATCTGGTTGTTCTAAGTCTTCAAATCCTAGGGGTTGCCCTACATACACTTCTTCTTTAATAAATCCGTTTAAAAATGCGGATTTTACATCCATTTGAAATAGCTTGAATCCTTTGTGTGCTGCATAGGCTAGCAACATCTTAATGGATTCAAGTCTTGCTACTGGAGCATAGGTCTCGTCATAATCTAACCCTTCTACTTGACTAAATCCTTTAGCTACTAACCTAGCTTTGTTTCTAACTATTTCACCTTGATCGTTTAATTTGTTTCTAAAAACCCATTTAGCGTCAATTATGGATTTGTTAACTAGTTTCGACACTAATTCCCATACCTGATTTCTTTCAAATTGGGCCAATTCTTCTTGCATTGCTAGAGTCCAATCTGGGTTTGGTAGGGCTTCTTCTATGGTTTTGGGTTCGATTTTTGAAATCAAGGCTATTTGGCTCTGGTTTCTATAAGATGATCTAGTTCTGATTCCTACAGTTGGGTCACCCAAAATTTGGTCAGATGGGTGGTTTGTGCTTATTCTAGTTGGTCGTATACCACTTGAGTTAGTGATTTGTTCTTCAGATTCAATAGGTTCAGGTTGAATTTCGTCATCTTCTCTGTTTATTGGGTTAATGTTTTTTGTATTTTCATTTTCATTTATTGTGTTGGGTAACTTATTTTCTTCATCAAATATTATATTTATTGTTTCTTCTACTTTTAGGGTATTTTTGTTATATACTCTATATGCTCTACTGGTTGTTGAATATCCTAAAAATATTCCCGGGGTTGTTTTTGATGTAAATTTCCCTAAGTAGTCTTTAGTGTTCAAAATGAAGACTTTACACCCAAATACTTTTAAATAGTTTAAGTTGGGAATTTTATTATAATAAATTTCATAGGGTGTTTTATTTTGAAATTTGTTAATTAAAATCCTATTTTGAATGTAACATGCTGTACTAACTGCTTCAGCCTAGAATTGATTAGATAGTTTATATTCGTTTAACATGGTTCTAGTAGCTTCTTGTAGGGTTCTGTTTTTACGTTCTACTAAACCATTTTGTTGAGGGGTCCAAGGGTAGGAGTATTCTTGTTTGTACCCATTTATTTCACAAAATTCAGTAAAGTTGTGATTCTCGAATTCTCCTCCATGGTCACTTCTTATTCTTTTAATTTTAGTATCTTTTTCATTTTCTGTTAATTTGTAAAAATTACTAAATATTTCAAAGGTTTCATCTTTTGTTTTTAGAAATTTTACCCAGGTGAACCTGGAGAAATCATCTATTATAACTAAGCAATACTGGTTCTTGCTTAGTGACTTGGCTCCGTGTGAATCAAATAGGTCTAGGTGAAGGAGCTCAAGTAAACAAGTAGTCCTACCTAGATTGGTTGACTTGTGGGTTGACTTGGTTTGTTTTCCTTGTTGACACGCATTACAGATTGAATTTTCAATAACTTTTAGTTTGGGCAGTCCTCTGACTAGTCCATTTTGACTCATTCTTGAAATGAGTCTTGTGTGAGTGTGACCCAATCTCCTGTGCCACAACTCAGTTTCCTCTTGTTGTGTTAGAAAACACTTTATCGAGGATGTTGGTAGATAAATGGTGTAGACATTATCTTTCCTTGTGCCCTTAAGTATGATTTTTGGATTATCAATATGTTTGACTATACATTCAGACTTGGTAAAAGTAACTGAGTAACCAGTATCGCATAATTGGCTTATACTTAATACATTAAAATTAAAATTTTCAACTAGTAACACTTTTCGAATAATAAACTCGGAGTTAAGTTCGATATTACCTTTTCCGATTACTTTCAGTTTTCCATCGTTGTCGAATGCAACTGATCCTAGGTTCTTTAGTTTTAGCTTAGTGAACTTCAACCTATCTCCAGTCATATGTCTGGAGCATCCACTGTCCAACACTTATTGATCCAATTCCTACACATAAAGTAGTTGATGGATCAAAAGACAGTTTGATTGAAGTAAGTCCTTAATTTTGCATCCTAGTTAATAATTAGTTAATTCTATTGAAGAAATATTTTTTTTTTGAAAAAATGTTTAAGTTTGAAAAATATTTTAAGTTAATTTTTTTTTTTAATTTTGAAAAAAAGTAGTTAATTTTAATTTGAAAAATATTGAAGTTAATTTTTAATTTGTAAAATATTTAAGTTATTTTTAATTCCTTAGTCATCTCACCCGATCTAAATTTTCAATCAGGGACTCCTATAATTTTTGTGAGATGAATTGAGATTCAATTTTAGGAGTATGTTTAACTTTATGTTAGATTCAGGTTTAGCTTTGGGTTTAACAAGTAAGCATTCTTTGGATAAACTTCTGCGCTATGGTGAGTCACAAGGAACTCATTAAAGTAACCATGCCTTCGAGGTTTTCCAAATAGTCCTACCCATTGAACTTAATACTAAACCTTGGTCTAACTAGTTAGGATCCATTTAAGGGTAGCTTCGGTTAGTTCCACTTGGCCAAATGCACCAGGTCGAAGCCATATCTTCCTAGACATGCGATGCCCAAGCTTCCCTAACGTACTATCATCTAAAAACTTCACCAGTACCGTGGATCAAGTTAAACCTAGCCTATTTTATCTGACTTAAATTACCCTGCCGGGTAGTCTACTCTTGTTTACCCATTTCGGGTAGATTAGTTGCGGGTGCCAGCTATTCTGGATATTCTTTCTATTTTCAATTGAATTTCGAATGTTAAGTTTAATTTTGAATTTTTTTAATTGAATTTTTATTTTAATTTCAACTTTTTAATTAATTTTTTTTAATTTTAATTGATTTTTTTTAATTGAATTTTTTTATTTTAATTTCGACTTTTTAATTGAAGTGATTTTTTTTTTAAAATTTTAATTGAATTTTTAATTGAATTTTTGATTTTAATTTCGACTGTTTAATTGAATTGAATTTTTTTAAATTTTAATTGAATTTTTAATTTTAATTTCAAATTTTTAATTTTTAATTTTAATCGTTTTAGCTCCCCCTGGATCATAGCCTCGATATGGTCTATCAAGATAATGTATTTGATCCTTGGGAACCCAATATTGTCCGAGTCCAATTTGATTAATCAGGTTGGACTTGGCAACCCATGCTTGGACCATTTTTCTATTTGTTCTTTGTATGAGAGATAAATATGACTTATATTTCTTTTTAGATTTGTATCCTAGTCCAGTTCTATTGTAGATTGCCCTTTGTGTTCCAAGAATCAGGTCAAGATTCTTGGATCCCAGGGAGAATCGTTCTAAGGTTGTCTTCAAATCCTTGACTTGACTTTTCAGGTTAGAATTCTCTTCCTCAAGTTTTTGAACTTGAGTTGAGGTTCCAGACTGAACTGGATCAGTCAAGGATTCGTTATTTGTCGTTTCTTTAAGGAGTGTTACCTCCTTTAGAAGTGACTTGATTCAAATTTGAGACTTAGCTACTTTATGCATTAAATAATTAATTAAGCTATATAAACGATTTTCACTTACAGAGGGGTTTGACCCTTTGGAAACGGATGCGGATCCGTGGCTTCTCTCGGACTCGGCTTCCGATTCGTCCTCGCTTCCAGATTCGTTGTTGTAGTCTTGGGCTGTCAACGCAAGAAAGTTCGTTTGCTCGAGTTCTTCGTCGTCAGATTCCTCGGAAGAAGACTCGTCCCATGTTGCCTTCAATGCCTTCTTTCTCTTTGGTTTCTTTGGCTCCTTCTGGTTCGGGCAGTTTGCCTTGATGTGCCCTTTCTGATTGCACCCGTAGCAGGTCACTTCGAATTTGCCCTTCGAGCTTGGTTGAGCTTCTTTGGACTGGATAGCTTTTCTGACATCCTTTTTGTTGAAGCCCTTATTTTTGCAGAGTTTCTTTACCAGGTTGACTATTTCGGTTGTAAGCTCATCGTCGTCTTCCGAATCTGGTTCTTCTTCTGACTCAGGTTCAGTTCTGCGCTTCATCTTTGATTCGCTCATTCTTCCTGTTCCTGCAACCAAAGCCAACCCTTTCTCGGTCGGGTGTGCATTAGTCTGTTCATGAAGTTTGAATTTTGCAAAAAGTTCATCTAACTTGATAGTAGATAAATCCTTAGAAACCTTGTAGGCATCTACCATGGATGCCCACAAGGTGTTCCTCAGAAAGACGTTTAAAGAATACCTTATGATGTCCCGGTTATCTACCTTCTGTCCAATTGCATGAAGACCGTTGAGCAGATCTTGAATCCGGGCATGGAGTTGGGCAACTGTCTCACCTTCCTGCAGTTTGATATTAAACAATTTATTGAAAATTAAGTCTCTTTTACTTACCTTGGTGTCGGACGTCCCTTCGTGAAGTTTAATGAGCTTATCCCACAACTCCTTGGCACTGTTGAAAGGGCCGATGCAGTTGAGTTCTTCTTTTGATAGGCCACACTGGAGGGTACAGGTCGTCTTGGCATTGGCTTCCACCTTCTTAATTAGAGATGCGTCGCAGTCCTCGTATGGTAGTGGTTTGCCAGCGCTATCAGTTGGTAGTTGGAATCCGGTTTTGATAATCATCCAGACTTCAAAATGAGTCTGGAGATATGCCTCCATCCGACCCTTCCAGTACCCGAAGTCATCTCCGGCGAATAGCGGGGGGCGGGCTGTACTGTAGCCTTCTTGAAGGGCCATTTTAGATCAACTAAAAGAAAAAAAACAACAAGGAAGTTCCAGGACTTGGTCCTGGCTTAGTAGTGCGGTATAAAAAATAGACCACGAACTCAGGTGGTGTTGCACCAACCTCGAGCAGAAAGCTGAATCGAGAAAATAATTAGAATATAGCTATAAAGACAAATTCTAATTGACTCCGAAAAGAAAACTGAAAATACCACGACAAATTATTTTGAATGGTGGTTGCACCGATTCAAAATGACCCCGATCTGATACCAATTAATGGATCGAAAGCGCTAGAGGGGGGGTGAATAGCGCTCGTGGTTATTTTTAGCGATTTAGAACACAGATTATAAGCGCAGCGGAAAGTAAATGAAAACACACAAGACACGAGTGTTTTACTTCGTTCGGAGCCTATCTCGACTCCTACTCGAAGGCCCGCGGTCCTTGACCGCTTTCGGTGGGCAACAACTATAAATTCGAACTATTACAAGCTAGAAGGAATTACAGTTAAGAGCAAATAAGAAAGTTTTACCAACGAACAAGACAGTAGAAGAGCGTTGGAGGTTCAGTTCGTTGTTGCAACAGAGCGTTGTTAAAGCGTACGGAGCACACGAGAGCACAAGACTTCTGTTCGGAATTCGATGTTCTGAGCTGCACCTCGAGGCCCCTTTTAATAGCTCTGCAAGGTCTGATCCAGATCCCCAAGTCTCGGGATCAGATTTGACCCGAAGCGAATCGGTCGACCGATCCCCACGTTCGGTCGACCGATCAGATGATCTCCACTGCATCTGATCCGTCCATCCGTCGCTCCGCTTCGATCTGGTCAAACTTTATCCGAGATTCGGTCGATCGATGGTTCGGTCGACCGATCAGTCTCCTCTGACCTGCACACCTCGGCTTGATCCAGTCGACACCTATCCCAGGTTTGGTCGACCAATCCCGAGGTCCGGTCGACCGATCCCTGGTCGAACCCGGTCCAACTTCTGGAGATCTGATCTGGTAGCTTGAAGGTTCGGTCGACCGATCCCAAGGTTTGGTCGACCGATCCCGGTCAGTACTAACCCTGCACAAAAGTGTTAGTTTCCTACAAAAAAGAGTTAGAACACAAAAGATAATAAACAAATGAATTGACAGCCTACGGACTGTCCGGGTCTGACTTCGGGTTTCCTACCGGAAACCCTAGGTCGACCCAACGCCTACTGTTCCTTCTATGGGGAACGCGTCATCACCTACTCCACTCAGGAGATTTACCTGATGCCAGTCCGGTCCTCCAGACCGACTGGACTTTCTGCCTAGGGTTACCGCCCCCTAGGGTTTTTCTCCACCTAGGGTTACCACCCCCTAGGACCTAAGGTTACCGCCCCTTAGGGTTTTCCTCCACCTAGGGTTACCACCCCCTAGGACCTAAGGTTACCACCCCTTACGATTTTCCACCTGCCTAACCGCAGTTAGGACTTTTCTGCACACTTGTTTAAGCTCATTAGATAACAAAACAACTTAACTTGAACCCTTTGACAAAATCAAAACACCGGTTTGATCATCGGATGCTTCCCGCACCAACAGTTATGCCATTTGGATTACAAAATACGAGGGATACTTACCAAAGGATGATGGATAAGATCTTCCGAGAGTAAATAGGGTGGAACGTGGAAGTTTATGTGGACGACATCCTTATTAAGTCTACCGTGGTAATAAATTTCTAATGTAGAGGAGACCTGTGACACACTACGACAGTATAGGCTAAAGCTAAATCCCTTGAAATGCTTATTTGGAACTCAAGGATGGAAGTTCTTGGGATATTTCGTCACCGTGCGGGGAATTGAAGCTAACCCAGAGAAGGTCCAAGCGCTCCAAGACATGCAAGCTTCTCGGAATCTAAAGGAAGCCTAAAAGCTAGTGGGTAGAATCATGGTGCTCTCCAGATTTATATCCCGATATATAGAATGAGCGCTCCCCTTCTTTAAAGTGCTCCAAAGAGCTACCAAGTTCCAGTGGGAAGAAGAATGTATCAAAGCTTTCGAGGAACTGAAGCAGCACTTGGAGACCTTGCCCTCATTATTCAAATCTATTATAGGGGAGTCACTCTGGGTGTATTTTGTTAGGTCCCTTGGTGGCCAGCTAGAGGGGGGGGGGTGAATAACCCCTACACAAATTAAACAAAATAAATACCTTTCTCGGACTTATAACTTAGAATAAAACACTTGCATAGACAAAATAAGAAATAAATGAAAAGACAGAGACACAGAGAATTTTATTTGGTTACAACCAGGGAGGTTGTTAATCCAAGGAATAAAGTCGCGCTAATTTCTCCTCTAGGCGAAGAAGCCTCTTTACAGCAATGAAGCACAAAAAGACAAATCTAAAATAGACAAAGAAGCGTGTACAAGTGTTGCTTGAATAATTCTTGTTGTTTTTAGCTTATGAGAGTAGAGCAACTTATATAGCCCTGATCGGGGTATCTGGAAGGTTTCGATGCGCCAGGAGGGGGATAAAACTTTATCCCCTTCGTAATGGATCGCGGTCAAATGCAATTCGGATAAAATTCCATTCTAGGCACCTGGAAGGATTTCGAGCACCTTGACCAGGGAATTCAACCAAGTTGACCTTTTCCAGTCCGAGCCTTTCACTCCGATTTCGCTTACCTCAGTCCGGGTCTTCTGCTCCAGTTCCTCTTGCTTGGGTGATCTCTGTCATCCAGAATAGGGCTCACCCGAACCCAACTTCTGGCATTCTCAAGTAAGCTTCTGCTCCGGGCTTCTCGTCCCTCGAAAATGCCGCGCGCCTCCTTCTCGTCCGCCCACGTACTCTTCTGCAGCACCTCATCCCTCAGATGTACCGAGTCCGTCGTCTCTCTCCCGTGCAATCCTTCTCGGTAGCTACGCCTTTTTCTCGACATCCTATTCTCCTAAGTTCTTGCACACTTAGACCGAAGCTAAGTTAGGGTAAGTTAACGTAAAGCAAAAGAAATAAATTTGCAATTTAAAGTGCAAAAATTTAAACTACCTCCCCTAGATTTAATCTTCCCTTCTTCCCCTTTAATCACATAAAAAATGGGGTACCAAAAGAAATCTAAGGGTAAATTTTTAAAAAAATAGGAAAGTTTTTTGTTAAAAAAAAAAAATTTGAGTTTCAACATTTTAAAAAACTTATCAAGTTTTTGAAAATTTTGAAAATAATTTTGATAGTAGTTAAAAAATTGCAATAATTTTAGAAAAAAAAAATTCTAAGTAAAAAATATTTTTGATATCACCAAAAAATTATAACATCAATAATTTCCTAAGTTAAACAAATTTGTAAAAAATAATTTTGTAGAAATAATTTTGGTAAAGTAAAGCTGATACTTCCATTTTTTTTTAAATTTCTAAGTTAAAAACACAAAAACAATGTTTGAGTAACTATTTAAAGTATTATTTAATTATAATTAAATACTTTATCAGTTAGTTAATTAAACATTTTATTTCATTAATTGACTTCCAAGCTGTGGCGAGACATTAGACCTTCTTTGTTATTAGAGCAACAACCACTTTCTAGACAAAGCCTCTTAAGGAAATTCAAACATTTAATTTTCTTGCTGAAAACCCTAAGTCTAATTAAAGTTCAATTTAGACAAGACTTTGGAATCGAATATAGGTTCCAGCCAACTAAGTTAATTAAAAATCTCTTAGGAATATATTTCTAAGAAATTTTTCTAATTTTTCCCTTGTGGTAATTAAAATACTAGTCCAAATTATTATATTTCCTAATATTTTGATTTTTAACATTTAGGCATGTATGATTTTTCAAGTCTTCTACTTGTATTTTCAATTCATCATTTTAAAATTTTAATTTTTTAAAATCTTCTAATAGGCAAGATTTGACTAGAATTAACTTTAATTCTTTATTTTAGTTTTCTAGTTTGTAACAGTCTTTAGATAATAATTTAATAAATTTAAATAACTTATCAGGAGGAAGAGATCGTACCTGACTTACCTTGTTGATCTCGTTATCAGTAGCTCCCCTTGAACTGCTGCTCTCTTCCGATATTGCTCTCCCTTCATCGATGCTCTTGATGCTCATTTCGGACGAGCTTGCTTCATATTCGTCTTCTTGATGACTTGCCACTAATGCAAGTCCAACGATGGCTTCAATTTCAGATTTGGTTGACGTTTCGCCCCACGTCGCCTTTAGAGTCTTGTATTTATTCGATTGGATAGGTTTCTTGTTCTTTCCTTTGTCCTTGTCCTTGATTTTTAACTTAGGGCAGTTATCTTTAACATGCCCTTCTTCATTGCAGTGGTAGCATTTGATTTTCCTTTTCTTTCTACCCTTAGATGATTAATTTTTCTAGATTTAAATAATTTTTTAAATTATCTTACCATCATTACCATTTCATCGTCGTCCAAAGAGGATTCTGAATCTTGTTCGTCCATCTTAGCCTTGAGGGCAATATTGTGCTTCGGCTCCTTCTTCGAATATGCACATCTCGTTTCATGGAATTTAAATGTGTTGGTGCAACCTTAGGTCAAGGTTGACCTGGTTGACCCGACTCGAGGTGACTTGACTCGAGTTATATTTTGATGTTTGACTTGGGAAGATTGTCGGTGCAACCTTAGGTCAAGGTTGACCTAGTTGAGTTGCATGTTGATGTTTGACACTCGTGAGAGAGTTCTATTCTTGATGTGAGACAAGAATAGATGGTTGGGAGATTATTGGTGCAACCCTAGGTCAAGGTTGACCTGGTTGACCTGGTTGACCTGAAAAGTCCAAGTATGGAGACTTGGCACTGGAAAAGTCCAAGCAGGGAGCTTGGCACGCGAAAAGTCCAAGTATGGAGACTTGGCACTGGAGAAGTCCAAGCAGGGAGCTTGGCACGGGAAAAGTCCAAGCAGGGAGCTTGGCACGAGGGAAAGTCCTAACTGGGATGTTAGGCAGTTGGAAAGTCCTGGTGAGTGAAGCTAGGCAGTGGGAAAGACCTAACTGGGATGTTAGGCAGTTGGAAAGTCCTGGTGAGTGAAGCCAGGCAGTGGGAAAGTCCAACTGGGATGTTAGGCAGTTGGAAAGTCCTGGTAAGTGAAGCCAGGCAGTGAGAAAGTCCTAACTGGGATGTTAGGCAGTGTGGAAATCCTGGTGAGTGAAGCCAGGTGGAAAGTCCTGGTGAGTGAAGCCGGGCAAGGGAAAATCCAGATAGATCAAGGGTGATCGGACATCTGGTGTTGAGAAGTCCAAGTGAGTGAAGCTTGGCATATGGAGTCGGAGAGGGCTCGGTAGCTCGTTCTCCGAACTAGGTTAGAGAGGGCACTCTAAACCTAGGAGTTGGATCGGTCTGCAGACCGATCCAGTGATACTCAGTGTTTCCTGATCGGTCTGGTGACCGATCATATTCCACTCAGTAGCATACTGTGGAGTTCCTGATCGGTCCACAGACCGATCAGGCGATGATCAGAAGTGAAGAAAGAAGCTCCTGATCGGTCCAGGGACCGATCAGGTGTATGCCTGATCTGTCTCCACGACCGATCAGGAGACGAGTGCGATTCTCTGTGAGAGAGCTGGGAGAGCTGGGATCGGTCTGGGGACCGATCGGTGACGATCCATCTCTTCCCTGATCGGTCTGCAGACCGATCAGGGTTCTAGCCGTTGCGACGCAACGGCTAGTTTCTTCGCTGTCTTCTTCGCAGGTATAAAGGGGTCGAGGGCTGCTGCTGCACTGTGACTTCTTCTTTTCTGCTAGAACTTCTGTTCTTCTGCTGCTGAAGCTTCTGCTTCAACTGAGCTTTGATTGAGGTCGCCTCCGAAGCTTCGCGTGAGCTTCCAGTCGTCGACCAACTGCTGCGTTTGGGTTGTGAAGTTGCTGCTTCACTTCCAGTCGACAAGAAAGCAAGCAATTGGTAGAGTGCTATTGTATTCATATTATATTGCTTTTCTTACTGTTCTTGTATTCTTTGTTTGCTGTTGCAAACGTTTGTGGCGAGGTTTCTCCACCCACAAGGAGTATATTGTATTATCCGGTTCTCCGGGGACTCATCCACCGACGGATTCACTGGACTCGTCCACCCTACGGACACGCCGAGGAGTAGGAGCCCTAATCTCCGAACCTCGTTACATCCTTGTGTTAAGGTTTGGTTTTCTTCTCTTTCGTTTCTTTGTATTTTCCGCTGCGCTAACACGTTTTGTAGAAAGAAACGACGATTTGGGGTCGGCTATTCACACCCCCCTCTCTAGCCGAGTACGAACGATCCTAACAAAATGTTGAAAACATTTCTTCTAAGGTGACAACTTATAAATCTTTAGAAATATAGTAAGAATCTACTAATAATGCCTACTTAGTAGATCTAGGAAATGCATTAAGTGCGTACCTTATCTAATCTCGGTTGCTTACCTTTTCTCCGAGATTCGTGAGTCTGGTGATTAGCTCCTTCATTCTTGAGTGAAGATGTGCAACGGTTTCTTCTGCTTCCAGTTTTATGTTGCTTAACTGATTCCTTAGCAGATCCTGTCTTGCGAGCTTAGCTTCGGACGCCCCTTTGTGTAGCTCAAGGAACTTCTCCGAAAGTTCCTTTGTTGAGTTATAGGCACTGATCCAATTGACTTCTTGTGGCGGTAGGACGCTCAGCAGATGGAACTCTGCTTTTCCATTTGCCACGAAGTTGGCCTGCTCCTTCTTCGTCCATTGGTATTCTTCCTTGTCTTCGGGTGCTACAAAATCGAATTTCATTATTAAAAGTAATTCAAAATCAGTTTTAAAGAATACCTCCATTTTCTTTTTCCAGCTCGCGAACTCTCCCTCAAACTTTGGTGGGCAGATGCTCGGTCCAACCATCTCATGTGCTTCATTCGGCGATTAGTCATCCTGAAGCATCCTTGCTCTGATACCACTTGTTATGTCCCTTGGCGACTGGCTAGAGGGGGGTGAATAACCCCTGCATAATTAAACAAAACAAATACCTCTCTCGGACTTATAACTTAGAATAAAACACTTGCATAGATAAAATAAGAAATAAACTAAAAAGACAAAGACATAGAGAATTTTACTTAGTTACAATCGGGGTGGTTGTTAATCTAAGGAATAAAGTCGCGCTAATTTCTCCTTCAGGTGAAGAAGCCTCTTTACAGTAATAAAGCACAGAAAGACAAAGCTAAAAGAGACAAAGAAGCATGTACAACTGTTGCTTGAATAATTCTTGTTGTTTTTAGCTTTTGGGAGCAGGGCTGCTTATATAGCCCTGCTAAGCAGCCCTGCTCGGGGCACCTAGAAGGCTTCCAGATGCTTGGACGGGGATAAAACTTTATCCCCTTCGTAACGGATCACAGTCAAACGTGATCCTGATAAAATCTTGTTTCGGGCCCCTGGAAGGATTTCGGGCGCCCGGACCAAGAAAGTCAACCAAGTTGACTTTTTCCAGTTCGGGCCTTTTGCTCCGGTTTTGCTCGCCTTGGTCCGGGTCTTCCGCTTTGGTTCCTCTTGCTTGGGTGATCTCACCCATCCCAAATAGGGCTCACCTAAACCAAACTTCCGGCCTTCTCGAGCAAGCTTCTACTCCGGGCTTCTCATCCCTGGAAACGCCCCGTGCCTCCTTCTCGTCCGCCTGTGTACTCTTCCGCAGCACCTTATCCCTCAGATGCATCGAGCCAGTCGGCTCTCTCCCATGTGGTCCTTCTCGCTAGCTTTGTCTTTTGCATGACACCCTGTGCTCCTAAGTTTCTGCACACTTAGACACAGGATTAAACACAACAGGACCTAACCTAACTTATTTGATCACATCAAAATAACCTTGGGGTACCAACAATCTCCCCTTTTTTGATCTGAGCAACCTAAGCTAAGTTAGGGTAAACTAACATAAAGTAAAAGAAATAAATTTGAAATTAAAGTGAATTTTTTTTAAAAAGGTTAAACTACCTCTCCCTAGACTTAATCTTCCCTTCTCCCCCTTTGATCACATAAAAAATGGGGTACCAAAAAAAAAATCTAAGGGTAACTTTTTCAAAAAATAGTACATTTTTTAGTTAAAAAAAACATTTATAAAACTTATCAAGTTTTTAAAAATTTTGGAAAATAATTTTGATAGCATTAAAAAAATTATGATAATTTTAGAAAAAAATTTCTAAGTAAAAAATATTTTTGATATCACCAAAAAAATATCAATAATTTTCCTAAGTTTGCAAAAACTAATTTTGTAGAAATAATTTTGCTAAAGTAAAAAAAAACTTTAAGTCCCCCTTTTTTTTTAAAAAAAATTGAGTAACTATTTAAAGTATTATTTAATTACAATTAAATACTTTATTAGTTAGTTAATTAAATATTTTATTTCATTAATTGGCTTCCAGGCTATGATGAGGCACTAGGCATTCTTGGTTATTGGAGCAACAACCACTTTCTAGACAAAGCCTCTTAAGGAAATTTTCTCGATCAAAGCGCTAAGTCTAATTAAAGTTCAAGTTAGGCAAGACTTTGGAGCCCAATATAGGTTTCAGCCAATTGGATTAATTAAGAATTTTTTAGGAACATATTTTTTTGAATTTTTTCTAATTTGTCCCTTATGAAATCTAGGATGCCAACTTTGTCTATTATAATTCTAACATTCAAGCATGCATGATTTTTCAAGTTCTTTATTTCATTTTGTAAATTGTCATTTTCTAATTTTATTTTATCAAATTCTTCTAATGGACAAGATTTTGCTAGAATTAATTTTAACTCTTTAATTTATTTTTCTATCTTGCAATAATTCTTTGATAAATATTTTATAAACTTAAATAACTTATCAGGCGGAAGAGATCGTACTTGACTTACCTTGTCGATCTTGTTGTCCGTAGCTCCCCTTGAACTGCTGCTTTCTTCTGTTGACACTCCCCTTTCATCAATGCTCTCGATGCTCATTTCAGAAGAGCTTGCTTCATTTTCTGGTAGGTACTAGGATATTAGAGTTGTTCCGACGATTTTCTCGGTTTTAGATCCTTTTGATGATGACTTGGTGTCCATCGAGGAGTTGGATTCGGCTTCTTATGGTTCTTCATGGAGCTTTAAGAACTTTTCCCAAAGTTCTTTTGCACTTTGGTAATTGCCTATTTTATCAAGATCTTAAACCGGTAGTATGCTTAAAAGATGAAATTCAGCCTTACCATTTGATGTAAAATCGTCATGTTGCTTTTTGGTCTAGAGGCATTTTTCGATTTCTTTTCTATTCATGTTCTTCAGTGCTTCATAAACATATTTCATTATTAATAAAATATTAAAATCTATTTTGAGAAATACCTCCATTCGTCGCTTCCAAAATGTGAACTCCCCCTCAAACGTTGGTGGGTAGATACTAGCTCTGACCATTTCTTGTGCTTTGTTCGGCGGTTAGTCCTCCTGAAGCTGTTAGGCTCTGATATCACTTATTAGGACCCTTGGCGGTCGTCTAGAGGGGGGGGGGGGGTGAATAGCCCCTGCATAAAAAAAATAAAAATACCTTCCTTGACTTATAACTTAAACAAACACTTGCATAAGAATAAATAAAAGACTAAATGGAAGAGGCACTGAGAATTTACTTGGTTACAATCGGAGAGGTTGTTAATCCAAGGATGTTGAACCGTACTAAGAATCTCCTTCAGGTGGAGAATCCTTTTACAACATTCAAGGTTCACAAAGCAAAGCTAAACTCTAATAAACTCAAGCACAAGTGTTGTGTCAAACTATTCTGTGTTGTTGTAAAGCTTTGGGAGGAAGGCTGCTTATATAGCCTTGCTCGGGGTACTTGGAAGGGTTTCAGGCACCTAGAGGGGGATAAAATGTTATCCCCTTCGCAACGGATCATGGTCAAATGCGATCCGGATAAACTTCAGTTCCGGCGCCCGAACTTAGAAAGTCAACCATGTTGACTTTTTCAGTTTGGGCCTTCCGCTCCAGTTTCACTCGCCTCGGTTTGGCTCTTCCGCTCCAGTTCCTCTTGCTTGGATGATCTCGGCCACTTAGAATAGAGATCATCCGAATCCAACTTTCATCCTTCTCGAGCAAGCTTCCGCTCCAGGCTTCTCATCCCTCGGAAACGCCGCACACCTCCTTCTCGTCTGCCCGTGTACTCTTCCGTAGTTCCTTGTCCCTCAAATGCACCGAGCCCGTTGACTCTCTCCCGTTCCATCCTTTTCGCTAGCTGTGTCTTTTGCTTGACGCCCTGTGCTCCTAAGTTCCTATACACTTAGACACAAGGTTAAACACAACATGACCTAACCTAACTTGTTTTATCACATCAAAACAACCTTGGGGGTACCTACATGAACTCGATTATTCTATATAAATTTAAACCAAATAGCCCTTATCTTCAAGATTGAACCCAAGACTATAGAAGAAGCCCTACTTGAGGTAGATTGGATAATTACAATGCAAGAGAAACTAGCCCAATTTGAAAGAAACTAAGTTTGGAAACCAGTACCTAAATCTACAAATAAATCTATAATTGATACCAATGGGTCTTCAGAAATAAACTAGATGACAAAGGAGAAATTATAAGAAATAAAGCTAGACTAGTAGCCAAGGGGTTCAACAAAGTAGAAGAGTTAGATTATGATGAAAGCTATGCCCCTGTAGCTAGATTGAATCCATTAAGATATTGTTGGCATATGCAGCACATAAGGGGTTTAAATTATTTCAAATGGACATCAAGTCTATATTACTTAATGAATTCATAAAAGAAGAAGTATATTGGTTAACCTTCTAGATTTAAGGATTTAGATAACCCAAACTATGTTTTTAAACTAAAAAAGGCCTTGTATGGATTAAAACAAGCACCTAGGGCTTTGTATGAATGATTATCCACACACCTAATATATAAAGGATTTAACCAAGGCCAAATTTGCTAGAATGTATACTAAAAGTCTAGCTTTTGTAAACATATATTTTTAAAATAAAATAATCATATTGGTCAAATGTCTACATTTATTTGTTAAGTGTAGTTGTTCAATTAATTTATATTGTAGATAACATGGTGTATGGTGTCACACACAGAAGATCATGTTATTAGTTCTTTATAAATTATAAACAGTTGCTCACGACTAAGATGAAAAGGAACAAACCATTGGAATAATCGTATTGTAATTAGGTATTAGTTTATCTTGACTAATAAATTACACTAGTACACTCAAAGTGTATAGAGTAGGACCATTTAGGTAAGTTCTTTTTATACTGACTTAATAAAAGAACTAGACCATAGTTATTATGGAAGTGTGTGCTCTTAATTCTAATATAATAGCAAGCATATATATTTAGTATTTATTTCTTTAACTTATCAAAGGGTGAGATTTAGCTCGATAAATCAATAAGCCCGATAAGTTGGGAAATGATATTACTTATAGTGTGTGTTGTTGATTATAAAAGGAAACTATGTCCTAGTAATCTAGGTTGAGAATGCCCCCAAGAGGAGCTCATAAGGATTGTCATGTTAAACCCTGCAGGTGGATTTAATCTAACATGACAATGAGGTTGAGTGGTACTACTCTTGGACTAAGACATTAATTAAAATGAGTTGTCAATAACTCAATTAATTAGTGGACATTCGATATCTTAAACATAGGCGGACTAACACATTCATGATAAGAAGGAGCCCATAATGTAATTTGGGATTGGTGTGGTAGTGCAATAATAACTCTCTAGTGGAATGAGTTATTATTGATGAACTTGAGTTGTGTGTTCGGGGTGAACATGGTGTTAGGATGTATACTAAAAGTCTAGCTTTTGGTATAAACATTTATCTAGAAATAAGAATCACATTGGTCAAATGTCTACATTTATGATAAATGTAGTTGTTCAATTAATTTATATTGTAAATAACATGGTGTGTGGTGTCACACACAGAGGATCATGTTATCAGTACCTTATAAATTATAAAAGTGACTCACAACAAAGATGGAAAGGAACAAACCATTGGAAGGACGTAGTGTAATTAGGTATTAGTTTATCCTAACTATATAATTACACTAGTACACTTAGAGTTATTGAGTATGACCATTAGAGGTCGTTTCTTTTATACTGACTTTATAAAGGAACAAAGACCTCAGTTATTATGGAAGTGTGTGCTCTTAATCCTAATATAATAACAAGCACATATATTTGATATTTATTTCTTTAATTTATCAATGGGTGATATTTAGTTCGATAAATCAATAAGCCCGATAAGTTGGGAAATGATATCACTTATAGCGTGTGTTGTTGATTATAGAAGGAAACTGTGTCCTAGTAATCTAGGTTGAGAATGTTCCCAAGAGGAGCTCATAAAGATTGTCATGTTAAACCCTGCAGGTGGACTTAGTCCGACATGACGATAAGGTTGTGTGGTACTACTCTTGGACTAAGATATTAATTTAATGAGTTGTCAGTAACTCACTTAATTAGTGGACATTCGACATATTAAACACAGGGAGACTAACACACTCATAATAAGAAGGAGCCCAAAATGTAATTTGGGATTGGTGCGGTAGTTCAATAATAGTTCTTTAGTGGAATGAATTATTATTGATGAAATTAAGTTGTGTGTTCGGGGCGAACACGGGAAGCTTAATTTCATCGGGAGACCAAAACCAATTCCTCCTCTCGGTCCCTATCGTAGCCTCTTGTATATAGAGATTTATACCCACCACATACCCACCTTCTTACCCATCCAATGGGGCCGGCCAAGCTAGCTTGGAACCTAAGCTAGGGCCGGCCAAGACCAAGTGGATGAGCCAAGTTGGTGGCCGGCCAAAGCTTGGGTCCCAAGCTTAGGTGGCCGACCACTAGAATATTAAAAAGGAATTTTATTAAAATTATTTCTTATGTGGATATCATGGTTCTAAAAGAGAGTTTAAAAAAATTAATATTTTACTTTTATAGCTTTCTACAAAAGATTAAGAGAAGAGATTAATCTCTTTCCTTATTTGTAGATTAAAAGGATGGTTTTAATTTTTGGTAAAAACTTTCATTATTTGTAAATCATCCACATGTTTAAAAGAGAGTTTAAAATTTGAAATCTTTCCTTATTTGTTGATTAAAAGGTGGATTTTAAATTTTAAGAAAATTTTCCTTTTTAACCATGTTCATAATTTAAAAGAGAGTTTAAAAATTAAATATTCTCTTTTATAAGTTTTTACAAAAGATTAAGAAAAGATTTGATATCTTTCCTTATTTGTAGATTAAAAGAGATTTTAATTTTTAGAGATAACTTTCTTTTTATCCACATATTTAAAAGAAAGATTTTAATTTATAAAATTTCCTTTTTACTAACCATGAAAGGATAAAAATTATTGGAGAAATTTTTATAAATTTCCGAAAACAAATTAAGAAGTTTCAATTTTTGTTTTTATTAAAACTTTCCTTGATTTGGGGAGAAGAGTGGCCGACCAAATAAATTGGAGAAGCGAAAATTATTTTTAATTAAATAAATTTTCTTTTTCAATGGCAAAAGAATTAAGGAAGTTTTTATTAAATTTTCCTTATTTGCCGAGACCAAGGATTATAAAAGAGGGGGTAGAGGAGGCTTCATGGTGAACAACCTCTATTATTTTCTCCCTCTTTTCTTCCTTGATGTGGCCGGCTTCTTCCTCTTCTTCTCTTCTCTCCATCCTTTGTGGCCGAACCTCACATCTTCTTTGGAGATCAAGTGGTGGCCGGACTCTAGCTTGGGGAAGAAGGAGAGAAAGCTTACATCCCTTGGAGTTTGGTTGGTGGAAAAAGATCTTCCTCTTTTGGAAGCATTGTGCTTGGCCGAAACTTGAAGAAAGGAGAAGAAGGTGCTTTGGTGGTTTCTCATCTCGGAAGATCGTTGCCCACACAACGTCCGAGGTTAGAAGAGAAATGCGGTAGAAGACCTAGAGGTTTTTACTTGCAAAAGAAAAGGTATACTAGTATTTAATTTCCGCATCATACTAGTTTTACTTCTTTGTAAAAATACCAAATACAAGAGGCATGCGATTCTAGTATTTCGAATTTGTTTTCGATGTTGTGTTTTTTTGTTTTTTTCTTGTGATTTGATTGTTCTTTTCGGTTGACCTAAAGTTATTTAAGGAAATTAAATATTAGCTTTCCTTAAAAGGCTTTGTCTAGGCAGTGGTGGTTGTTCCCATATCCAAGAAGGCCATGTGCCTCGCCATGCAGTCCTGGAAGCCAATTTTGGAAATTAATATTTAATGGAATTAATAACCTAGGTGATTTGGATCAAACGTGTTAAGTTCCGCAGGAGATCCAAGTCTAAACCTAAAAGAACAAATAGATTAAACTTTGGATCAAACGTGTTAAGTTCCGCAGGCGATCCAAGTTTAATTTAAAAGAACACATGGTAGCTAGGAAAAGGTTCAGACCTTTGTACAAAATTTTTGTACAGTGGAACCATTAGGTTTTCCGAGTAGCAACCAACAATTGGTATCAGAGCTAGGGTTTTGCCTCTGTGTATTTGGTATTAGTTTTATTATGCACATGTCATACATAATTTAGGCAGGATTATAGTAGGATGTGCTAACTTTGTGGATGCAGGATCCAACTATTATGGCTTATAGATATTGCGTGTGTGATTGGACCTTTGGACATGTCAAGGGCATTTTATTGTGTGTGCATGATTGTATTATAAAATACAGCAGGAGCTGTATTTAGTTTTATTAGGATTTTATTTTTTGATCTAGATACATGTACATTCCTTCGAGGAATATAGGATCGAAAAATGTAAAATTCTATTTATGTCGGGGATCGAATCTTGCAAGGCGTGGAACCTTTTGAGGATCAGAGGTGCAGCGGAACAAGGAGCAAGATGGATGCGACAACTAGACCCGGTGGCGGTGGCCAAAGATGGCAGCAGCTAGGGTTGGCGACACACGAAGGACAACAATAGATAAAAGCCATAATAGTTGAAAATTAGTTTTTCTATTTATTACTTTTTTATGTTGTGCTATGTGTGCTTGTTAGTATGCATGTTAAGTAGGTTAGCATAGTCAAAATTCCTCACTTTAAATAACTAAGTGGGAGAGAGATTTATTTTTAAATAAATTCCACGGTCTCCATTACTGGTTTATAAGTGATGCAACAAGCTTGCGCGTTGGCTCTGAGTGCCTTCCTCCATATCGGATGAGCTTGTTTGCAGATCACTAGATTAAACTTCCATTTTGGATGACTATAGGAAGTTAATTAATAGCGTGTGATCTTCCCCATCGGAAGGGGCACAATCTTATTAATGGACTTAGTGTCAAGTAATGGTATACACTTAGGCACGTCTAATAGTATCCTCCCCATCGGAGTCACTGCTATTATTTGTGTGACTGAAGAAAACCAACTATTAATTTGTCAAATAAATAGGTTGACAAGATAATAAAATTAAAAACCCCTCTTACAAATGTTTGATTTTGTATACGTCCACACTATCGTGGCATACAAAATTCACGGTGTTTGAGGTAATTTTATTTGTCATAAAAATTTATTGACAAGATAATTAATGGGTAAACCCCTCCTCTTACAAATGTTTAATTTTGTATACGTCCACACTATCGTGGCATGCAAAATTCACGATGTTTGAGGTGTTGGTGAATTTAAATAATATTGTTTGAGGAATCAATGTTATTTTAAAATTCAAAAGTTTTGACCAAATATTTGATCAAAGAAAGATCAACTATTAATTTTATTCGTCATAAAGTAAAGTTGACGAGATAATAAAATTAATTGATAAAATCTCTTTTTTGATTTTGTAGAGGTCCACACTATCGTGGCATACAAAATTCATGGGAATTTTAAGGAGTTGATCTTGACCAAATATTTTTGTGACTCTGAGGATTTAAAATGTTTGTCAATCCCCTAGTTGTTATACTATAGAAAAGACTTACTAGTCCTAATTGTAATGATTGGAAATAGGACTTGGACATTAAGGTAGACTGTCTTCTTAGAACTAAGAACAATATAGATGTATTTAATTCATTAGTTGAAACATGTCTAGTGGTGTTATCTACCAGAACCTGGAGTGTAGATACAGATGCCATTAATCATGTCTGCAATTCATTGTAGGGTTCCAGGAAACCTGACAACTAAATGAAAATAAAAACACCGTCCACGTGGGCACTACTACAAAAGTAGCAGCTGTTGCAGTGGGAGAGGTTTATTCTCTAATAGAAATAAAATATGGATTATTAGAAATTGTTTTTACATACTAAGTTTAGAAAGAACCTGATTTCAGTTTCTAAACTATTATAGAATAGATATTGTGTCTATTTTGATAACAAAGTTGTTATCAATAAAAATAGGGAAGTTATCTATTCTGGTATGTTGGTTGACAATTTATAATCCAATAACTCCCAAGATGCAACAAATGAAAATTAGTAACACATCTTCTAACTTTAAGAGAAAGCAACCTTCGGAAATGAACAAATTATATCTTTGGCATCTAAGGCTAGGTTATATTAACTTGAGTAGGATTCAATGGTAGCTGATGAACTTTTCGGTTCATTAGTAGTGGAAATCTTTCCAACCTGCGAGTCTTACTTGGAAGGAAAAATAACCAAGAAGCTTTTAAGTCTAAGGGGTATGGAGCCAAAGATATGTTGGAATTGGTTCATTCTGATTTGTGTGATCCTATGGCTATCCAGGCAAGAGGTAGTATTGAATATTTCGTCTATTTTATAGACAACTATTCAAGATACAAATACATTTACTTAATGTGCCACAAGACTAAGTACTTTGATTAGTTCAAAGAGTACAAGGCTGATGCGGAGAAACGTTAAACTAAAAATATCAAGTCACTATGGTTAGATCGTAGTGGCGAGTACCTCTTGGGACAATTTAGGAGTTACTTATCAAAAGTAGGGATTCAATCCCAACTAACTGCACCTGGTACACCCTAACAGAATGGTGTAGTAGAAAGAAGGTATAAGGCTCTTATGGAATAATTAGATCGATGATGAGTTATTACCAAATTTGTTTTAAGAATATACACTGGAAACGGAAGTGAACATAGTACCTTCTAAGTCAGAACTCTCTACTCCCATAGAATTGCAGATTGGGTGTAAGTCTAGTCTGAAGCATATTCGTATTTGGGTGGTCTAGCACATGAGAGACACTGATAAAGTTGGACAGGAATTCACTTGTTTATGGGTTATCCTAGAGAAATGAAAGTAGGTTTATAGTCTTAAAAATCAGAAGGTCATTGTTAGCATCAATGACCGATTTTTAGAAAAGGACTATGTAATAAACCACGTGCCCATAAGTAAATTTATTTTTAAGGAAATAATAAAGGACATGTCTAATCTAGTACCAACTGTACAAGATGAAATATCACAAGAAACTACAACACGTATCATAAATGATACACAGACAGTGGCTCATCATAGTGGGAGGGTTGTCAAGCAAACCTAAAAGATTCATGTTTTGGGAGAGTTTTTGGACTTGGTCCCAAATGAGCATGAGTGTGATCCCGGACATATGATGAAGCACTCCAAGATAAAGATGCAACATCTTGGCAAAGAGCAATGAATACAGAATTAGAATATATGTATTCTAATAAAATCTGGAAGCTTGTAGAACCACCAAATGGTGTAAAATCCATTGGGTAAAAATAGGTCTACAATAGGAAAAGATGGATAGACAGGAAGGTGGAAACTTTCAAAGCAAGGCTTGATGAAAAAGAAAACTTTTCACTGGTAGCCATGCTTAAGTCTATCTGGATTCTTTTATCTATTTGGTAAGTGGATGTCAAGACAGCATTCCTTAATGGAAGTCTTGAAGAAAGCATCCATATAAAGTAACCAGAAGAGTTCATTGCAAAGGGCAAAGAGCATCTTGTGTGCAAGCTTAATCGGTCTATGGACTGAGGCAAAGCTTCAAGGTCTTGGAACATCCGGTTTATCAAAATAATCCAGACCTATGGATTTATTTAGTAACTAGATAAGTCTTGTGTATACAAAAAGTGTGATGGAAACGTGGTGGTATTTCTTGTACTATACGTAGATAACATTTTTGGTAGTTGGAAACAATATCAAAATGTTGTCAAAAGTAAGGGTATGTTTGTCCAAACAATTTGATATGAAGGACTTGGGAGAATGTATATATTCTTGGGATCAAAGTAATAAGGGATCGCAAGAAAAGAATATTTTACTTATCCCAAGCTTCATATATCGAAAAAAAATCCTTGCTCGTTTTAAGTATGCAGAACTCCAAGAAAGGTTTCTTACCTTTTGGGCTTGGAGTAGCTTTATCTAAAGAGATGTCTCCAAAGACATCAAAGGAGATAGAGGAAATGAAGGCAGTTCTTTATGTTTCTGTTGTCAGAAGCCTAATATATGTTATGCACGAGATCAGAAATCTGTTTTGCCAAGGGCATAGTTAGCAGATATCAAAGTAACCCTGGACAAGGACATTAGACTGCAGTAAATCATATATTGAAGTACCTTAGAGGCACTAGAGATTATATGCTAGCTTACAAGGCAGTTAATTTGGTCCCTGTGGGTTGAACAGATTTTGACTTCCAATCGGATAGGGACAATATTAAGTCAACCTCGGGGTTTTGTGTTTACTTTAGGAGGTAAAGTCATAACTATGGAAGAGTGATAAGCATAGGTGTTTTTCTGGACTCCACCATAGAAGCTGAGTATATGGCAAGCCTCTGAGGTAGCCATAAAAGCTGAATGACTCAATAACCTTAAGAAAGACTTAGATATGATTTCTGGTTTGTCCAAAGATTATTACAATTTATTGTAATAATAGTGGTGCAGTAGCAAACTCGAAGAAACCATGAGTCTATAAGGCAAGTAAACACAATAGAGCGCAAGTACCACCCAATACGAGAAATCGTATAAATGAGGAGAAGTTGTTGCTGCCTAGATTACATCAGATAATAACTTATAGATCTTTTCACTAAGGCACTTAAGGCAAGAGCTTTTAATGGGCATGTTGAAGGGTTGGGATTCAGATGTATGACAACAGATATGGCAGCTTAGTCTTTTAGTATAAGTGGGAGATTGTTAGGATGTATACTAAAAGTCTAACTTTTGGTATAAACATTTATCTAGAAATAAGAATCACATTGGTCAAATGTCTACATTTATGATAAATGTAGTTGTTCAATTAATTTATATTGTAAATAACATGGTGTGTGGTGTCACACACAGAGGATCATGTTATCAGTACCTTATAAATTATAAATAGTGGCTCACAACCAAGATGGAAAGGAACAAACCATTGGAAGGACGTAGTGTAATTAGGTATTAGTTTATCTTAACTATATAATTACACTAGTACACTTAGAGTGTATTGAGTATGACCATTAGAGGTCGTTTCTTTTATACTGACTTTATAAAGGAACAAAGACCTCAATTATTATGGAAGTGTGTGCTCTTAATCCTAATATAATAATAAGCACATATATTTGATATTTATTTCTTTAATTTATCAATGGGTGATATTTAGTTCGATAAATCAATAAGCCCGATAAGTTGGGAAATGATATCACTTATAGTGTGTGTTGTTGATTATAGAAGGAAACTGTGTCCTAGTAATCTAGGTTGAGAATGTTCCCAAGAGGAGCTCATAAAGATTGTCATGTTAAACCCTGCAGGTGGACTTAGTCCGACATGACGATAAGGTTGTGTGGTACTACTCTTGGACTAAGATATTAATTAAATGAGTTGTCAGTAACCCATTTAATTAGTGGACATTCGACATCTTAAACACAGGGAGACTAACACACTCATAATAAGAAGGAGCCCAAAATGTAATTTGGGATTGGTGCGGTAGTTCAATAATAGTTCTTTAGTGGAATGAATTATTATTGATGAAATTAAGTTGTGTGTTCGGGGCAAACACGGGAAGCTTAATTTCATCGGGAGACCAAAACCAATTCCTCCTCTCGGTCCCTATCGTAGCCTCTTGTATATAGAGATTTATACCCACCACATACCCACCTTCTTACCCATCCAATGGGGCCGGCCAATCTAGCTTGGAACCCAAGCTAGGGCCGGTCAAGACCAAGTGGATGAGCCAAGTTGGTGGCCGGCCAAAGCTTGGGTCCCAAGATTAGGTGGCCGGCCACTAGAATATTAAAAAGGATTTTTATTAAAATTATTTCTTATGTGGATATCATGGTTCTAAAAGAGAGTTTAAAAAAAATAAAAATTTCCTTTTATAGCTTTCTACAAAAGATTAAGAGAAGAGATTAATCTCTTTCCTTATTTGTAGATTAAAGGATGGTTTTAATTTTTGGTAAAAACTTTCCTTATTTGTAAATCATCCACATGTTTAAAAGAGAGTTTAAAATTTGAAATCTTTCCTTATTTGTTGATTAAAAGGTGGATTTTAAATTTTAAGAAAACTTTCCTTTTTAACCATGTTCATAATTTAAAAGAGAGTTTAAAAATTAAATATTCTCTTTTATAAGTTTTTACAAAAGATTAAGAAAAGATTTGATATCTTTCCTTATTTGTAGATTAAAAGAGATTTTAATTTTTAGAGATAACTTTCTTTTTATCCACATGTTTAAAAGAAAGATTTTAATTTATAAAATTTCCTTTTTACTAACCATGAAGGGATAAAAATTATTGGAGAAATTTTTATAAATTTCCGGAAACAAATTAAGAAGTTTTAATTTTTGTTTTAATTAAAACTTTCCTTGATTTGGGGAGAAGAGTGGCCGGCCAAATAAATTGGAGAAGAGAAAATTATTTTTAATTAAATAAATTTTCTTTTTCAATGGCAAAAGAATTAAGGAAGTTTTTATTAAATTTTCCTTATTTGCCAAGACCAAGGATTATAAAAGAGGGGGTAGAGGAGGCTTCATGGTGAACAACCTCTATTATTTTCTCCCTCTTTTCTTCCTTGATGTGGCCGGCCTCTTCCTCTTCTTCTCTTCTCTCCATCCTTTGTGGCCGAACCTCACATCTTCTTTGGAGATCAAGTGGTGGCCGGATTCTAGCTTGGGGAAGAAGGAGAGAAAGCTTACATCCCTTGGAGCTTGGTTGGTGGAAAAAGATCTTCATCTTTTGGAAGCATTGTGCTTGGCCGAAACTTGAAGAAAGGAGAAGAAGGTGCTTTGGTGGTTTCTCATCTCGGAAGATCGTTGCCCACACAACGTCCGAGGTTAGAAGAGGAATACGGTAGAAGACCTAGAGGTTTTTGCTTGCAAAAGAAAAGGTATACTAGTATTTAATTTCCGCATCATACTAGTTTTACTTCTTTGTAAAAATACCAAATACAAGAGGCATGCAATTCTAGTATTTCGAATTTTTTTCGATGTTGTGTTTTTTTTATTTTTTTCTTGTGATTTGATTGTTCTTTTCGGTTGACCTAAATTTATTTAAGGAAATTAAATATTAGCTTTCCTTAAAAGGCTTTGTCTAGGCGGTGGTGGTTGTTCCCATATCCAAGAAGGCCATGTGCCTCGCCATGCAGTCCTGGAAGCTAATTTTGGAAATTTATATTTAATGGAATTAATAACCTAGGTGATTTGGATCAAACGTGTTAAGTTCCGCAGGAGATCCAAGTCTAAAGCTAAAAGAACAAATAGATTAAACTTTGGATCAAACGTGTTAAGTTCCGCAGGCGATCCAAGTTTAATTTAAAAGAACACATGGTAGCTAGGAAAAGGTTCAGACCTTTGTACAAAATTTTTGTACAGTGGAACCATTAGGTTTTTCGAGTAGCAACCAACACATGGGATACTCAAGCTCGTCGGAAGGCCAAAACCAATTTCTCCTCTAGGTCCCTGTCGTAGCCTCAATAAAGCCTCAAGTCCACTCATGAAAAGTCCATCTTGGTGTCCAAGAAGGGGCCGACCCATGGCTGGTGACCAAGCCAAAGGGGCCGGCCATAATCTCCTTAAGGTGGCTGGCCACAAGAAGTTTGAAGAGTACCGACCACATATTTCAAATAAGGAGGAGTGTTTTGAATTTTTAAAATCTTCTCTTTGTAGATATCTACAAGTTTTAAAAGAGAGATTTTAAAATATAAAACTTGCCTTATTTGAATTAGGCCACATGGTTAAAAGAAAATTTAAAAGTTTTAAAACTTTCCTTTTTTAACCATCCTCATGGTTTTTTAGGAAAAAGGAAGAGAAGTTTTAAAATTGGAATTTTCTATTTTTCTAACCATGTTAAAAAAGGAAATTTTAGAAGAGAAGTTTTAAATTTTAAAACTTGGTTTTAATTTTTTAAAAACTTTCCTTTTTTAACATCCACATTAGGAAAATGAAAGAGAGCTTGTAATATTTTATAGGAGTTTTTTCTTTGCTTATAAAATTTTTTACAAGGTTATTTCTTTCCTTTTAAGGGGCTGGCCACCCTTGCTTGGTGCCCAAGCAAGGGGCCGACCAAATCAATAAATCATCCAATCAATGATTTGATGATTGAATCAATCAAAGGAAAGGAAAAGGAAAAATAAAAGGGAAAAAAGAAAAACAAGAGGAAGATTTTATTTTTTGTAAAAAGTCTTTCCTTATTTGCCTTGGGCAAGTAATATAAAAGAAGGGGAGAGGAGACCTCAATTATGATCAATTCATATTCTCTTGTTGGTGATCTCCATAGTGGCCGACACTCTCCCTATTCCCTTTCCCCTTGCTCTCTTTGGTTCCTTTGTGGTGGTGGTGGCCGAAATCTAGAGGAGGAGAAGCTCTTTGGGTGGTGTTCATCTTGGAGGATCGTCGCCCATACGACGTCCAAGAGGAGGCGAGGAATGCGGCAGAAGATCTCGAGGTTATTAGCATATAAAGAAAAGATATAACTAGTAATTTTCTTCCGCATCATGCTAGTTATTTTTCTTTATAAGAATTCCAAACACAAGAGGCATTAGATTCTAGTTTTTCGGATTTGTTTCGAAGTTGTGTTTTTTTTGTTTGTTTTTCGAATTTGTGATTCGATTGTTCCTTTTGGTTAAGCCTAGAGTTATATAAGGAAATTAAATATTAGCTTTCCTTAAAAGGCTTTGTCTAGGCGGTGGTGGATGCTCCCATATCCAAGAAGGCCATGTGCCTCGCCATGTAGTCCTAGAAGTCAATTTTATAAATTAATATTTAATTGAATTTATAACATAGGTTGATTTGGATCAATAGTGTTAAGTTCCGCTTGCGATCCAAATCTAAGTCATTAAGAACAGATAAGTTAAATTTGGAATCAAATGTTAAATTCCATTTATGATTCCTAATTTAACTTCTAAAGAACACAATAGGTTGTTTAGGAAAGGTTCGACACTTGTACAAAATTTTTGTATAGTGGAACTGGTACGATCTTCCTAGGACCAACCAATAAAATTGACTCAACCTTATTTGTTAAAACCATAGAAAAAGATATCTTTATAGCCCAAATCCATGTAGATGACATATTTTTGGCTCAACCAATATAATTTTTTTAAAAGAATTCATTAAATTAATAGAAAGTGAATTTAAAATGATTTTGGTAGGTGAACTTAATTTTTTCTTAGGCTTACAAATAAAACAAACCAAAGAGAGTATTTATTGTTGGAGGATCGGTGGCCGACTAGAAGGGGGTTGAATGGACGGCACCCCCAAATACTCGCTTCCTACGTATTCGTTAGTGCGCAAGCGGAAATACAAATACTAATAACGAATACAAAAGCTAATGACAAAGAAAAGAACAAGTAAACCAATGCACGTCGATGTAACGTGGTTCGGAGATGATGCTCCTACTCCATGGCTGTCCGTAAGGTGGACGATCCCGATCCTTCGGTGGATTAGCCCCCGGCAAACTCCGGCTACTCAAGCAACTCCTTGTGGGTGGAGAAACCTCACCACAACACCAACCAAGAACACTTGGACACAAGAGACCTTGAGCACTTTGGTGACTACTAATTAGGCTTTAACCAAGTCTAATTTCGTCGCCTTGGCCGGCCATACCAAGCTCCTTCTTATAGAGCTTGGAACAAATCAGAACCTGATTTGCCCGTTACCAGTCGACTGGTCCTTGCACCAGTCGACTGATGCCAGCCCAACGGCTATCTGCTACAGTGCATCAATCGACTGGTCCATATACCAGTCGACTGCTACAGTGCCGCTACAGTAAAACCCTAAAACTAGGATTTTACTCCGAGTACAATCTCTCATGCACTCGTACCCTCACGACTCACTTGACTCTTCTTTGCAGCTTTGACCTCTTGCCTTCAAGCCTACTTCCTTTGGCTCTCGTCCCTCGGATGCATCCAAGCCCGCGGCTCGTCCCAATGCCATCCTTCGCGTATGCCTCGAAGTCGCTTCCCTCGGCCCTTGTCCTTGCTGCCTTGTCCACGGTCCCTCGGATGCTCCATTCTTCACCGGACCCGAAGCCGTCAACCTGAGTCACATGTGTCACCTGCAGTCCTGCACAACTCAAGTACACATATTAAATAACAAGGGTAAACCTAACTTAAACCCTTTGCCCAAACACCAAAACACATGGTCCCACGAACCATTAGGATTGCTCCAACATTTATGTCTATTAAATAAAATATGTTAAAGAATTAATTAAAAAATTTAGAATGGAGAATTCTAAAAATATCAATACTCCAATGACAACTAATATAAAAATTGATTATGAATTAGAAGAAAAACTAGTAGATTTAAAATGTTATAGAAGTGTAATAGGGAGTCTATTATACTTAACTATAAGTCGACCTAATATTTTATTTGTAGTTGGTATATGTGTTAGGTACCGATCCTGTGTAAAAGAATCACACTTAACAAATGTAAAAAAGAATACTTAGGTATATTAAGGGCACACTAAGTGTAGGACTTTAGTACCTTAGGACTAGTTCATTGAACTTAGTTGGGTACTCTGACTCAGATTATGCTGGGTATTGTAACAACCCGCCTTCTACTGACTAGGCTGTGAGGCCGATCGCTACATTATGCTGTGCTAAATTACTATTGTGGAAATCTGGATTGATTAAAATTTTACTAAACTGATTACTGTAAAATCTGAACTTAATATTCTAGGTGTACCTAGGAGTTGTACACATGCTAGGGAAGATAATCTACGCCTCTTGGATGTCCTGCTAGCTGTAATCAGGCATTTCAATCGATCCATGAATCAATTGGGCTGTCGGATCGATCCAGTGATCGATCCAGCTTGATACCGGCACGGAGAAAACTCTGGATCGGTCGGCTGACCGATCCACAAGCTATCTTGCTTCTGTATGCGGCTGGATCGGTCTACCGACCGATCCAAGAGTACACTGATCGATCGGCTGACCGATCAGTGAGCTTCTGTACTCTCTGTTCGCATCTGGATCGGTCGGCTGACCGATCCATAACAGACGCTAACTCTCTGTTCGCGACTGGATCGGTCAGCTGACCGATCCAGTGGCACAACCCAATTCTGATCGATCTGTAGATCGATCTGGGTTTCTGATTTCAAATCAAAACCCCTGATTTCAGCACTATTTCATGCCAAATTCATACACATGAGTTCTAACATGGCTATAAACATACTAACAACATTTAACTGACATTCTAAGCATGATTACTAACAATCTAAACAGGTCTTTCATGATTCATGCATCAAAATAACTAAAAATGCGGAAATAACGTTATATAAAACTAAAGTTTTAGTTTGCTAGTTTCTCCAAGATCTCTACTCCAGGTTCCTTCCACACACATCTTCATCATTGCATTGACCTCCAGCCTCCGCTAGTCCATCTTTCCTTTACCTTTATCTGCAGTATAAGGAAAAGAAAGTATCTATAAGCTTTCTCTTAGTAAGAAACCATCTACCTCACAAAAACATGCATTCGATGCAATATGCTTTTAAAACATGCTGTTTGAAAGTGTGCTGATTAGACTGAAACATGGCATGTTATCATACATAGAAATCGAAGCTAGTCATGGCATACTATCATCTAAACATGTGTAATAAAAGCTGAACATGAACACCAAAGCATGGCATACGAAGCTAACCATAACTATCATGTGTAACAACAAGGAAAACTGAGCTGAACATGAATTAAACTAGTCTGAAACTGAATTCAAACTTAACTAACATAACTGATCTTTGTGAGTTTTGAAAAACTATAATATAATAGATTAAAATACATAATCATACTGCTAATGGGCCCGGCAACTGTACATGCTATGCGTGCATCCTCAACTAAAGCCGGGGTTGCAAATCCCGAATTTAGCAAGGTTTACTAGGTTATCTAAACCTAGGGACCGACTATGGGAGCCCAGCCCAATGGATATCTAATCCTGTACAGTGTCACTACTGAAAATAAAATACTGAATCATAGCTAATTAATTTACCTTGCTTCTACTAGGTTATCTGAACCTAGAGGCGACTGTGGGTGCCCACCCATTGGACCGTAGTCCCATATATGCTGTGGCAAGGCTAACTAAACTATTTAAATGCTTCTATTGCATTTACTGAGCTATTAAAATGCCTAAGTTACATTTTTCTGTGCTAAATAATTTAATCGAACACTTAGTATGCACTAATTCGCATCCTTGTGCCGAAAGTCTACATATTACTAAAATAAAACATGGAATTCACACGGAAGCTACTTTTACTGTAGGTGAGGGGTTTCTTACCTCGTACGCTAATTTTCTTACAACTCTATTCGCTAGAATTCCGGTGGAGACGATCCTTTCGACAATCTCCTCGCTCCAACGCGTTCTTCTCGCGGAGGGGAACGTTCTTGTGCTGGAATCGCTGCCGGAAGGTGCTCTTAGGGCCCTAGGGAGAGAACCCTAGGGTTGGCGCCGAGAGGAAGAAGGAGAAGGAGAGGGGGCGGCGTGTAAGGTGAGGTCTCGGTGGAGAATTCCCGAACCAAAGAAATAAACCAAACCCACTCAAGTTTTCTATTTATTTTAAGTGGGTATTTCGGCCAATCTTACACTTAAATATAAATGTTTCCCTTTCCTTTCAGCACGACCCTGCTGGGTTCAACTGGTTACTAGAATTACCCGTAAACCATAGGTCTCGGGTTCAATTCCCGCTTAGGCCGTTTTCGTTTTCTATTTGTTTTTGCTACTTCCGCTACTCTAAAAATTCTGTAAAAATATCCTAAAATTCCAGAAAAATCATAGAATATTTCTAAAATAGTTTTGAGAATTTTCGGACGTTACAGGTATAAAGTAGATAAAAAAGCACAAGTGGAAGCTGTCAACTTTTAGGTTAATGTCTAGTAAGCTGGTGTAGTAGAAAATAACATTGTGCTGCTTTATCCACTACTGAAGTAGAGTACATAGCTATGGGAGAATATGTAGCTCAAATATTATGAATGATGCATACTTTAAAAGACTATCAATTAGAATACAAACATACAAAAGTCTTTATTGATAACATAAGTTTTATCAACTTAATAAAAAATCCAATACACTACTAAGAACTAAACACATAGAAGTCAAACATCACTTTGTAAAGGACCACGTAGATAGGGGTGACATTGTATTTAACTATGTTGAGTCCATGTAAAATCTAGTAGATATCTTTACTAAACCCTTACCTGAACTTGAGTTTAGTACACTTAGAATACAATTAGGAATGTGCTTAACCGAATAGATTTTAATCTTTTCAAAATTATGTTTTATTTTAAAATCATTTCTTTTGTCTTTCTAAAATTATGTTTTTTTAAAAATTATATTATCTACCTTTTTCAAAAATCTTATATCTTTAAAAATCAGCTTGGTTTTAAAATTCTACGTTAAATTTCTTCAAAACTCTCTCTTTTACTAGTGATTTCAAATATTGGACTTAGCCTAGGTTTTTTTTCCCTAAAAAGAATCTACCCAGAGGTTTCAACCAGAGCATCTCACAAGCGCACTAGGATTACCTTGCTTGTGTATGAAATACTTATAATAGTGTGAGATGCATAGGGTTGCCTGGATTTTCAAATGCTTATGTCAATACATCAACATAAAGTCTGGGCGAAAAATATCAATTCATATTGATCAAGTTAAGTCATTCTTCTTAGTCAAACTAGTTGGACTATTTACTTAATTTGACTAACCAAGTGAATGTTACTAACTTATGATAAATAGCTAGTAGCTAAAAGTTAGATATTTCTTTTAAGAAAAATAGATAATTATTTTTAATATTTTTTAAATAAAAATTTTATTTTGACTTTTCCAAACTTCGACACTAGGAACATAATAATTAACTTTAAGGTAATTCTTTGAAAGTTATTCTTTTTGGCATTAAATAAGGGGAGGTCTTTTCATTTTTAAAAACTTAGCTTTTTCAAAATTCAAATCTATTATGCTTATTTTTTTTTAAAAAAAAATATATATTTAAAACAATTTCATCTTGAAAAACATTTTCAAATTTTTTCTAACTTCTTTAATATTATTTTCAAAATTTTTCAAGATAAGTATTAATTAAGAATTATTTTTTTTTTTCAAAAAATGGTTGAAAAATACTCTTAAATTGTTTAGGATTTTACAAAGAATACTACATATTTTTGATATATGTCAAAGCGGGAGAAAAAGAATGTAGGTTAAAAGTTAAGTATTTTCAAAAGTTAAGAGAAGTTTTCAAAATCAAGTGTTATTTTTAGGGGAACATAAAGCTATTTTTTTTGGAATTGTAACTTAGAAAATTTAACTTTGAAAGCATAAACATTTTTTAAAGTTATTTCTTACTTTAAAAAAGCATACTTTGAAAAATCTTATTTGTGAAAATTTGTTTTGTATTTAACTTGTTAAAATTTTATCTTTATACTTTACTTAACATTGTGTAACGACCACCCTTCTCACTACTCTCTAAAGGTGACCGTTACGTAACTACTATAGATTCTTACATAACTAGTGTAACAAACTGTACTTAAATTTTTCCAGAAAACTTAAAATTTTAGCAGAGTATATGCTGTTCGGCAGGACTAAAATACAATACAATACTCTAAATTCAGAACATGCACATATAACTCATACTAACAGAAACATATGAAACTATATCTCAATGCAAACACAACGTATCTACTTACTAAACAAAACTCATCTTAGCATGCGATCTAAAACAAGAATAATCTCAAATGACATAAATATAAGGTACAATCTCAAATGTTTCTTAACCACTAAAACACGGAAACTTAATAATGCCCCAAGTCTCTCCCATAGTCCTGACATCACGCATCATCAAACATCTCTTTGTCGCCTTCCTTTGCTATGACTTTTCCTTTCCTTTATCTGTAGTAAGAGGAAATGCAAACTATAAGCGAATGCTTAGTAAGCGCTGTCTAACTCACAAAAACTCGAATGTGCATATAAATACAGCAATGCTAAAAACTGAATCTGTAAGAAAAAAAAACTATTCATGCTCATCTAATAGCAAAACACTAAAATTTGCATACTCATGATATACGAGAATAAAACTGCATGCTTGAAGACAAGGCTAATCATGCTCAATAAACTAATCAGGAAACAAATAAAACTAATACTACATGCTTCGAATTAATAGCAAATGGAAAACTAGAAAATCTACTCATTTATATAACAACAAAAGAAACTAGATGCTTGATGAAAAATCTGCACTACTACAAAATGCAAAAATCTGCACTTCTACAAAATGCAAAAATCTGCACTACTACAAAATGCAAAAATCTGCACTACTACAAAATGCAAACTAAAATCTGCTCATGTTATTCCAATAACAAAGGAATCTAGAAAATATGCTCATGTTATTCCAATAGCAAAGGAAACTAGAAATAAAGGAAACAATGCTGCACGGAATCAATGCTGCATGGAATTTAACAGAATATCATGCTTACTAAATAACGAAGAGGCTGAATTTGCAATGCTATTAAACATGGCTGATCATATTTATTAAATAGCAAAGAAAACTAACACTATGTACTTAGATTAAGGGTTGTTCGTGCCACTACATAGCACCAAAAAGGTCTAAACAGAAATGCTAAATATAGGGATGTTCGTGCCCACTAAATAACACCAAAAGATCTGAACTTGTAGGAACTTTAACTTCAATAAAACTTGCTTTAGAGGTCCAAATAATAATAGCTTTATACTTCAAAATAATAATAAACTTTCTTCTTGGGCCCAAACTTAGTACCAATGTGCGCTCCCTAATATAGACTATGGTAGCTAGTCACCAGTCCTACGAGGGTAAAGACCTTGGTCTTACTAGGGCCAAGACCTTGGAATTGGTCACATGAATTTATTTAACGACAACCTTGGAAGTCGGGTACTAGCCTTTTAAAAATAAAATACTTGTTATCTTTAATATTCTTATAATAAAATGCCTTGGCATTTCTTTGAGCACTTGGTGTGCTGCTGATCCCAATTCTTAAAATTTAGGAATCCTATCAAGACCTCGGTCTTTTCTTACTTATAGCTACTCATAATCCTCAAAAAGGGTTTAATGGAACACATAAACACTCCACCAAAATTCATGGCTATTCATGCTTATTAAATGGCACAGAAAATCTAGGACTACATGCACAAAATGAGAAGCTGTTCAGGTTCATGAAAGTAGCATAAATTCTGTAATTGCATGCTCTAAAATAAAACTGCTCATACTCATTGGATAGCATGGAATTATTAAATCTGCACTAAAATAAATCTGCAAACAACCCTAATCAAATTTGCATACAAGCTTAACAAATCTGCATACAAGCTTAATCAAATCTACATTCAAACATAACAAATCTGCATACAAGCTTAATCAAAATTCTGCACTATAAGCTTAATCAAACATCTCCACGATAAACTCTAAAGCTGGTATAGAACTAATGGACTGTTCTTGTTCATTGTATAGCACAACAAAGGCCCAAAACCTGCTGGAACTTAATACCTATGTACATCTTGTTTTATTTGTTCAAAGCTTACACCTTCATAGAGTAATAGAAATCTTTAAACATAATCATTCCTCAAGCTCAGTTCCACGGCAAGGGAAGCAAAAGAACCCAACTGTTACACTTAGCCATTCAAAACTAAACCTGCTGAAGCTTGAAACCTGTATAAAACCTATTCAAGACTTATACTTTTATAGGGCAATAGAGATCAAGTCTGCAGGTCTAATTACCCCCTGAGGGATCTAACCGAATGCTCCCAAAACCCAACAGTAAGGAGAAAAACTAAATTGCATGCTCAAACCAATCGAACTTCACATCGGCTCTAATCAACAGTAAGGGAGAAACTCAACTACATGCTCCAATTAACTATACCCTTCCATGTTAAATTCCAAATCTGCTAATCTGGATTAGGTTTTCATGGCAACAAGCTCCAAAACAAATCGAACCACTACTCTTCCTCCCTTAACTGATCAGTGCCACGACAAGGAAACCAAACAAGGAACCGGATTCTACATCACATACAGTGAGTCCAAACCGCATGTATAAGGAGACTAATAACAAAAGATAACCATATTTCAAACTAAACCATCCCCTTTCATTTCCTTCATGAAACTCACGGCATACTAAAAAAAAAAACAAGGAAATACCAAATCAAATTTAGAACTACTCTTACCGCAGGTGAGTAGCAACTTACCATGGTTTCTTGGACTCACAACCTAAGAGAGGCAGCTAGGGCTTCGGAAAAACTCGCGCTCTCGACCTCTACTTCGTGCTTACGGCTCTTCCTCGACGAGAGGACCTCGTATTGGTGAAGAATCCCCCGGAGTTCGCCACTCACCGACCACCGGAATGAAACCCTAAGTCTCCTTCGTTTCCGCCCGAGTGCCGTCGCACGCGAGAGAGGAGGAAGGAATTAGGTCTCGGGTTAATGCCTAAGTTCTCTTCTTATAACTAGGGTTCTTATTCAATGCTATTCCTTAAATATATTTCGCTACCTATCTGATCAGCATCGTTTGCTTGGACACATGGTCAGCCGGATTTGCTTAAGGCTTGGTTCGGCCGGAGGTCATGGGTTCGAACCTCGGCCGTACCTATTTATTTTTTTGAAACTTCCTCTTTTTGATAAAAATACCAAACAAACTCCAAAAATTACATAAAAATACACTAAAAATTTCTAAAAGTCTCAAGAATATTTCTAAGCCATTTCTGAATATTTTTAATTACTAATAGGACTCGAAATGAGGAAATTTGGGTTGTTACAATTCTCCATACCTTATAAAAAGTTCATCCTTGAACTTAGAATAAGTCTGGATATTTCTGTCTCATGCTGTCCTCACGCACCCAAGTAATTTCCTCGTGCTTCTGATTCTGCCAGATGACCTTCACTAGTGGCACTTCTTTGTTCCTTAGTCTCTTAACTTATCTGTCCACTATCTGTGTAAGTCTGCTCTCATAGCTAAGATCCTCCTGGATCTGCACTGACTGAGGCTGAATCACTTGGCTAGGGTCGTGGAGACACTTCTTTAGCATGGAGACATGAAATACATTATGTATTGCCGACATGTCTTGAGGTAAGTCCAACTTGTATGCTACTTTCCCAATCCTTTCTGTGATCAGGTAGGGTCCTACGTAGCGAGGACTTAATTTGCCCTTCTTGCCAAATCTCATCACTCCCTTCATCGAAGCAACTTTGAGAAAGACTGAATCTCCTACTTGGAATTCAAGTGGCCTACGACATGTGTCAACATAACTTTTCTGTCTACTCTGGGCAGTCTCAATTCTCTGTCTGATCTTCTGGATAGCCTGTGTGGTCTCATCTATCATCTCTGTCTGGTTGCCCAGCTCTACTTCCATTCCTTTTCTTTCACCTGCTTCTTGCCAGAAAATGGGTGATATGCACTTCCTGCCATACAACGCCTCATATGGTGTCATCTTGATGGTGGCCTGATAGCTATTGTTGTAGGCAAACTCAGCTAAGCACAGATACTTGCATAAACTTCCCTTGAAATCTAGCGTACAAGCTCTAAGCATATCTTCTAAAATCTGATTTACTCGCTCTGTCTGTCCATCATTCTGAGAATGGAAGGTTGTGCTGAACTTGAGTTTGGTGCCTAGTGCATTCTGAACACACTCCCAAAAATGAGAGGTGAAGCGCCCATCTCTATCAGACACAATAGATTTTGGAACTCCATGAAGTTTGATCACTTCCTTAACATACAGTTGTGCCAACTGCTCTATAGAATGGGACACCTTGATGGCTAGAAAATGGGCAAACTTGGTCAATCTGTCCACTATTACCCATATTGCATCATATCCATTTGTACTTCTTGGAAGACTTGTTATAAAGTACATGGATATTTCTTCCCACTTCCACTCTGGTATTGGAAGAGGCTGTAGAACTCCTCCTGGTCTTTGGTGCTCTGCTTTGACTCTCTGGCATGTCAGACAGGTACTGACATATTTAGCAACATCTCTTTTGAGTCCAGACCACCGGAACCTCTGTTTCACGTCTTTGTAGATCTTGGTGGAACCAGGATGCATGGAGTAAGGTGTACTATGAGTTTCTTCTAAAATTTTCTTTCTCAACTCTTCATCATTGGGGACACAAAGGCGGTTCCCCTGATATAGGATTCCACTGTCTGATACTTTAAACTCTGAATTGTCTTATTCTTGTATCCCTTGCTTGATCCTTTGGATATTTGGATCTTCCCTTTGCTTTCTCTGTATATCCTCAAGCAGGGTTGACTCTAAGGTCAATGCAGAGAGTTGCCCATAAATAATTGCTATTCCAAAGTCCGACAACTCCTTCTGCAGTGGTAGGGCTAATGATGACAAAGACATCATGGATGCACTGGATTTTCTACTTAATGCATCTACCACTTTGTTAGCTTTGCCTGGGTGGTAGAGGATTTCACAGTCATAGTCTTTGACCAACTCCAGCCACCTGCGCTGTCTCATGTTTAAGTTTTGCTGGGTGAAGAAATACTTTAAACTCTGATGGTCTGTGAAAATTTTGCACTAAACTCCATACAAATAATGTCGCCAGAGTTTAAGTGCAAAGACCACAGCTGTCGGCTCGAGATCATGAGTGGGGTAGTTCTTCTCATAGTCTTTGAGTTGTCTGGAAGCATAAGCTATAGCTTTCCCTTCTTGCATGAGTACAACTCCTAGGCCCATTTTGGAAGCATCACTGTATATGTCAAAACTCTTGTCACTTTCTGGAACTATCAGGATGGGAGCACTGGTCAGTCTCTTCTTTAGCTCTTGGAAACTCTGATCACATTTGTCTGACCATTCAAACTTCTTGTCCTTCCTCGTTAGGGTTGTTAGTGGAGAGGCTATCTTGGAAAAGTTCTCCACAAATTTTCTGTAATATCCAGCTAAACTAAGGAAACTTCTGATCTCTCTAACGTTCTTGGGCCTACGCCAATTATTGACTGACTCTATATTGGCAGGATCCACTTGGATGCCTTCTTTAGAAGTAATGTGACATAGAAACGCCACTTGATTTAACCAGAACTCGCACTTCGAGAATTTGGCATAAAACTATTTCTGCTGTAGGGTCTGTAGGACTATTCTCAAGTGCGTGTCATGCTTTTCTAGGGTTCTTGAATAGACCAAAATGTCGTCGATGAACACGATGACAAATTTGTCCAAATATTCCCTGAAGACATGATTCATCAGCTCCATAAAGACTGATGGAGCATTGGTCACTCCAAATGGCATCACTACAAATTCGTAGTGTTCGTATCTGGTCCTGAAAGCTGTTCTGGGTATATCACTTGTAACGCCCGCCCTCCCTGCTAACCCTAAGGGACGGGGTTACGATACTCTACGTACATATTACAGCGGAAGACTTAAAAATCATTTTTCTTGGTTTAATAAAAACCGAACTACACTAATATTGTTTCCATAACATGATAACAAGTTAAATAAAAACTTAACATCAAGTCACCCATATTGTATTACATTTCACAAAACCAAAGCATAGTTCTTAAAGGTTTTAAAGCAGGTTCTTTAATTAGTTGCCTAGCCACCGCCACACACATCTTCGTTGCCCCTCCTGCTGCTCCTTTAGCTCATCCAGCTTTTTCCTTTATCTGTGGTACAAGGAAAGTAAGCTGTGAGCACTCATGGCTCAGTAAGTTCCTTTCCTATTCACTAAAACCAAAATCAACATATAATCAAAGAATGTCTCAACTTAACATAATCTCAACTAGTCATGGTATAACATATCATATTCTTTAAGCATATCGTGCAGCCTAACAAACATCATAACTAGTCATGGCATATCATCTCCTAAATCATAGCATGACACATAACATAATCATATCATGGCATATCATCTCTTTAAGCATAGCATGAAACATAACATAATCATATCATGGCATATCATCTCTTAAAGCATAGCATGAAACATAACATAATCATATCATGGCATATCATAAATCATAGCATCATCACAACATGATCATAAAGTATATGCAATATGATTTTTGAAAACATGTATCCGAAAAACATGTGTATGTCTCATGATCTTTAAAACCATTTCTTCTTACATATATACTTGAACATAATCTCAACTTAAAGGGGATCCCGGCTATGTACCACTTACATATTGCGCGCAACCTATGTAGGCCCAAGGTAGCAAGTCTTGAACCCTACAAGGCAACATACTAGGCCCGAGTCTTACTCCATCGACCTAGGGGCACTTAGGAGCCCATCCCTAACGAGGCCCGAGTCTTATTCCATCGACCCCGGGGCGCTTATGGAGCCCACCCTTGGTACAAGCCACATAAAGTAAAGTACATGTCATACTTATACATATCATACATCATAAAAGCATGCATCACTTAGGCACACATCATATCATAAAAGTATGCATCACTTAGGCATACATCATGTCATAAAAGTATGCATCACTTAGGCATACATCATATCATAAAAGTATGTATCACTTAGGCATACATCATGTCATAAAAGTATGCATCACTTAGGCATACATCATATCATAAAGTATGCATCACTTAGGCATACATCATGTCATAAAAGTATGCATCACTTAGGCATACATCATATCATAAAGGTATGCATCACTTAGGCATACATCATGTCATAAAGAAAAACATGCATATTTTCACCACATAGCATATCATAAAAAGCATGCATATTCTAAGCATATAGCATATCATCAAGCATGCATATTCTAAGCACATATCATATCATTAAAACATGCATATTTCTAAGCACATAACATGTCATTAAAACATGCATATTTCTATCCACATATCATATCATAAAAAGGTATAAATCACAAGCATACATGGTTAAGCATAAGGGTATATCATGTGATTATACTATCATAAGAAACATGGTAATATAGTTAACTTGGGTTCTAAGCTTCCTAAACCCTTGGGTTCCTATCATGGCCGAACCCCCTTAGGTCTCAATTTAGGTAAAAACAACCTCCAAGCATGTGAAACCTAAATCATCATCACATAAATTTCATAGGAATCATTATAAGCATGATTAACTTGGTTTCTAAGTTCTCCAAGTCCTTAAACTCATGTGGCCAAACCCTATCAGTATATAAACAAGATCCCAAATGTCATGAAAGCATGGAAACCTTAAACCATATTTATAGCATTTTTTTTCAAATAGCATAGTAAGCACATTGAGCTAGTTCTTAAGTCCTTCAAGCCCTTAACGTATATCTTGGTCAAACTTTTAACAAGTGTTCATTAGGGCTAAAAACAAACATACAAGCATGTGAACTTGAACTAACATCATGTATAAATTCATAACAAGACATAATACAATAGGTATGGCCGAAACTTACCCTAGCCTCATTTAGGTCACTAAACAACATATAGTATGAGAACTTTGGTTTTCTACTTATCATATTTCATGTAGAGTGACATAAGAATGTTTAATTCTTGTTCTAGGGTTTCTAGGGCATCTATTCCATCATGGCTGAAACACACAATGATCCATTTAGGTCATGGAAAAATTATACAAATATGTGACACAATCAACACCTTATCATATTTTCATAAGAAGTACTTTTAACACATTTGGTTTCATTTCTAAGGCCTCTAGGTCTTTTAAACCCTACTTGGCCGAAACTCACAGAATATAAACTTGCTTCAAATAGCCTAAAAGCATAAGAAATCATACAAGTTTCATAGCATGTATAAAGACAAGCATAATAAACATACATGTGAATTGTGTCTTAGGCTTCCTAGGTTTCTTTCCCTTTTTCTTTTATTTTTCCTCATGGCCGAAACCTACCAATCTTTAAACTAGGTTTTAAGTGGCCTAAAGCATGGAAAACCTAAGTAAGTTTCATGGCAAAAATTACTAAGAACATCATATACAAAGTTGGTTCATAAACAAGCTAGGACCCTTGTGATCTTACATGTCATATATCATGTAACTAATTTTCTATACTCAATTTAAACATAAGAGCATTAAAAATCTTTCATATCATAATATCACAGAGGTCTTGAGCATATTAGAATTTTTTTTAAGTTTTTCTAAACTATCCATCTTATCATGGCCGAAAATCTAAAATAAGAGTTCATGAATTTCTAGCAATGTACAACATGCAATTCTTTAATAGAACTCTATATTCTATCATACAAACATGGTTATTTAAATTTAAAGGTCTTCCTAACCCTAAACCCTTTTCTTGGCCGAAATCTATAAATGGATTTCTTTGGTTTCAAGTAACTTTCAAGCAAGAAAACCAATAAAAACCCTTAGTATTTCATGGGAGAAATTTTGTACTAGTTTAGTTAAACAATACTTTTCCCTAACCTCCTTAGCATATTTTTGGCCGAAATTCTAGGGTAGGTACTCCTCTGATCAAGCATCATTTAAGTATAAAAACATGAAGAAAATCCTTCCTACATAGCATAGAAAGAATATCATGAAATAAGGAATTGTTTAAATCATCCTAGATTTGAAAACCCTTTCTTTAGCCGAATTTTCTTAAATTCTTTCCTAGGTTTTCTAATCCTTATAGAATCCGAAAATCACATAAAAGCCTTGTACCACAGGTGAGGGGAAGCTTACATCCTTTTCTCTTGTGGATCTAAGGTATGGTGGAGAAGAAGTAGCCTCTTCTTCTAGTTCCTTTTCCCTTGATTCCCTTGCTTAGTCCTCCTTGTATCTTAGGCTTTCTTAGGGAAAAACTTGGCTTTGGGGCTGAAGATGGAGGAGAGGGGACTGTGGTGTTCTCGGTGAGGGAGAGGATGAATGAGAGAAAATGAGAGAAAAATAATTTTCTCTTTTCTTGCTCTCTTTTATGTTAAGGGGGAAGAGGTAGCAAACTTAGTTTTTGCTTTCCTTCTCCCTTAGCCTTTTTTTTCTATTTTATTTTTATTTTTATTTATTTATTTATCCTCATCATTCATGGTGAAATAAGGGGGAATGAATCCCCTTAATTAACCTCTTTTATTTTCGGCAAGAGAAGAGAGAAAGAGGGAGAGAAAGGGAGGAAGGCAAGTTGTCTTTCTCTTGCTCTTTACTTGTTTTCTTTTGGCTAGCTTTTACTCTTACCTTTATCATGAATTTCTCTCCTTTGCTATCAATATCTTCTCTCTATCCCAATTGGTTTCTACTAATTAATTCTATGAATTATAATATAAGAGGTTCAAGGTTCAATCCTTGACCTTCACTTCTTTTTATTTCATTTTATTCCTTTTTGCCTCAACTCACTTCCTATTATTTTTCTAAGGAAAAATCCCACATTCATATATTTATCTTACAAGCTTAGTGGGTATTACATCACTTTCTTTAACCTTCAGCTGGTGATATCCAGAGCGCAAATCTATCTTTGAGAACACTGTGGCCCCTCTTAGCTGATCAAAGAGATCATCTATTCTGGGAAGAGGGTACTTGTCCTTAACTGTCACTTTGTTCAGCGCTCTATAATCTATGCACATCCGCATAGATCCCTCTTTCTTCTTGACGAACAACACCGGAGCTCCCCATGGTGAATGACTAGGGCGGATAAATCCTTTGTCAAGCAGCTCCTGGAGTTGTTCTTGTAACTCTTTTATCTTTGCTGGAGAAATTCGGTACGGAACTTTTGAAATTTGGGCTGGTGCGAGGGATCAACTCAATTTCAAACTCCGCTTCACTGTTGGGAGGTAGTCCAGGTAGCTCTTCTGGGAATACCTCTGGGTACTCACAACAACCCGAACATCCTCCTGCTTGAGTCATTTTGTTCTCCTGTACTCTTTCCTCAGTATGAGCGGTACAGGGACGCCCTCTTCTTGCCATCTAATCTTGTAGAGGGAGAAAACTTGAAATCCTCTATGTTCTTCCTAGACATATATATAAAAACATAGAAAGACAAACAAGAACTTCTATCTTACTAAAGCATATCTAAGCAAATACTCTATATTGCAAATGATAAGGAAAAGCATAAAAGAAAACTTAAATACTTTCTTACTTGAAGACGGCAAGGCTGGTGCTGATGTGTGATGCTGGAGAATAAGAACTGCTCTGATACCAACTGTAATGATCACCCTTCTCACTACTCTCTAAAGGTGACCGTTACGTAACTACTATAGATTCTTACTTAACTAGTGTAACAAATTGTACTTAAATTTTTCCAGAAAACTTAAAATTTCGGCAGAGTATATGCTGTTCGGCAGGACTAAAGTGTTGGGGTTGCAAGGTTGCAAACATAGTCCCATATTGAAAACACATGGAAAAGATCATGGATTTATAAGAAAAAGATATCTCCATTGGCATGAGGCCTTTTGGGTAGAGCCCAAGAGCAAAACCATGAGGGCTTAGGCCCAAAGTGGACAATATCATGTCATTGTGGAGATATCTAAATTCTTTTCGATCCTACAATTGGTATCAGAGCCCGGACTGCCAGAAGGTTTAACCGCCGACTGTGCACAAGAGCTATGGTCTGATTGAACCATGTGAGTACAATATTGACCTCGAACAAAGAAAGTGGGGGCTCCTATGTTCGGATCAAGAGGACCAGACACCAGGCAGGAAGTCCTAGTAGGTCAGGTGGACCGAGGGGCAGGAAGTCCTAGTAGGTCGGGTGGACCGAGGGGCAGGAAGTCCTAGTTGCGGCTAGGCAAGGAAGTCCTAGTAGGTCGAGTAGACCGAGGGGCAGGAAGACCTGGTGGGTCGAGGATCGGACGTGGGAAGCTCATGGTCCTTTGTTTGAGGGGGGGTCCTTTGTTTGAGGGGGGGATTGTTGGGGTTGCAAGGTTGCAAACATAGTCCCATATTGAAAACACATGGAAAAGATCATGGATTTATAAGAAAAAGATATCTCCATTGGCATGAGGCCTTTTGGGTAGAGCCCAAGAGCAAAACCATGAGGGCTTAGGCCCAAAGTGGACAATATCATGTCATTGTGGAGATATCTAAATTCTTTTCGATCCTACATAAAGTACAATACAATTCTCTAAATTCAGAACATGCACATATAACTCATAATAATAGAAACATATGAAACTATATCTCAATGCAAACACAACGTATCTACTTACTAAACAAAACTCTTCTTAGCATGCGATCTAAAACAAGAATAATCTCAAATGACATAAATATAAGGTACAATCTCAAATGTTTCTTAACCATTAAAACACAGAAACTTAATAATGCCCCAAGTCTCTCCCATAGTCCTGGCATCACACATCATCGAACACCTCCTTGTCGCCTTCCTTTGCTATGACTTTTCCTTTCCTTTATCTGCAGTAAGAGGAAATGCAAACTATAAGCGAATGCTTAGTAAGCGCTGTCTAACTCACAAAAACTCAAATGTGCATATAAATACAGCAATGCTAAAAACTAAATCTGTAAGAAAAAAAACTATTCATGCTGATCTATTAGCAAAGCACTAAAATTTGCATACTCATGATATACGAGAATAAAAATGTATGCTGGAAGACATGGCTAATCATGCTCAATTAACTAATCAGGAAACAAATAAAACTAATACTGCATGCTTCGAATTAATAGCAAATGGAAAACTAGAAAATCTACTCATGTATACAACAACAAAAGAAACTAGATGCTTGATGAAAATTCTGCACTAATACAAAATGCAAAAATCTGCAATGCTACAAAATGCAAAAATCTGCACTACTACAAAATGCAAAAATCTGCACTACTACAAAATGCAAACTAAAATCTGCTCATGTTATTCCAATAGCAAAGGAATCTAGAAAATCTTCTCATGTTATTCCAATAGCAAAGGAAACTAGAAATAAAGGAATCATTGCTGCACGAAATCAATGCTGCATGGAATTTAACAGAATATCAAGCTTACTAAATAACAAAGAGGCTGAATTTGCAATGCTATTGGGCTGATCATATTTATTAATTGGCAAAGAAAACTAACACTATGTGCCTAGATTAAGGGTTGTTCGTGCCATTACATAGCACCAAAAAGGTCTAAACAAAAATGCTAAATATAGGGTTGTTCGTGCCCACTAAATAACACCAAAAAGATCTGAACTTGTAGGAACTTTAACTTCTATAAAACTTGCTTTAGAGGTCCAAATAATAATAGCTTTATACTTCAAAATAATAATAAACTTTCTTCTTGGGCCCATGCTTAGTACCATTGCGAGCTCCCTAATAGAGACTGTGGTAGCTAGTCACCAGTCCTACGAGGGTAAAGACCTTGGTCTTACTGTTGGGCGTTATACTCAGCAGATGAAAGGGTTCGTCCCTTTCGCTGCCGCAAACGCCAGTTTGCTGGAAACGCCAAGGAGACGAAGGGGCGTCCTTTCCCCTTCGTCTTCCTTAGTCTTCTTATAAGAAGCGTCCAAGTGCAGATCGAGAGAAGAGTTTTTTGGCGAGGTGATAAGGGAGCATCGAGAGATCGTGTGAGAGCAAAGGGAGAACATTCGGCTGGGATTTGGTTTGTGAACCTTGAAGCGCTTTCCGGCAACTCCGTGATCGTGCTTCCGACAGCGGCAACCTCTTCGTCGACCGCAGCGTCTTCAACAGCACATCGGGAGATCACTGTAAGTTTGTAATTACCGCATCGTTTTATTTTATCTTTGTATTGTTTTAGTTTTCATGCTCTCAAAACTACCAACAATGGTATCAGAGCATGTATAGTTTTGAAAGCGTGAAAAACGACGCCGAAAAACTCGTGTTTTTCCTTCTTCTGTTGCGAAGAAGAAAATGAACAGTGAATTGAATCGATTGAAATTTCGTTTCAATCGATTCAAAAATCGCTAACAGTGTGTAATTTTTTGTTTGAATCGATTGTTCAATCGATTCAAATATTTGAATCGATTGAATAAGGAATTGAATCGATTCAATTGACGGCACAGTGCTTTATTGAATCGATTCGTCAATCGATTAAAAATCATGCACAGTAATATTTTTGATATTTGAATCGATTCATTTCAAAATCTGAATCGATTAAAGATCGAATGAAAAACGGAATGAACAGTGCTTGAATTTGACGAAGCACAGTGCGGCATGCAATTTTGTTGAATCGATTCAATTACAAATTGAATCGATTAAATATATATAAATATATATATAAAACGCGTAAGAAAAAAAAGGCATGCACATATTTTTTTTTCTTTCACGAACAGTAAGTATATTTAATTAAATATTTTTATTAATTAATTAAATACATATATGAATGTATTATTAATTAATAAATATATATTTAATTAAATTATAGTTCAATTTATCAATAATAGAACCCTACCAACTTGATCAATCAAACCCAGGTCTGGTGTAAATTATTAATTGATTTAGGCAGACCAATTTGATTCAATGATACTTAAAGTAGGTTTAAATCATTTGTTGGTTTAACCAGTCTGGTTTATTATTGAATTAATAGGGTAATCTTGATTACAGAAGTTGGACTGATCAAATGTGACCGGATTAGTTCCGTTGTGTCAGATTTGATCAAAAACATTAGATTTGTTCTAATGAGTCAGACTTAATCCAATGGGCAATTGGACGACTCAAACGAACCTGAGTTTGATTAATAAGTCTGTGATTGACTCAAATGGGCTTAAACGAGAACAGAACATAGGTCCAATTAGATTAGTTCTAATAAGGACAATAGACTAAGTTTAACATCCAGACTCCTGATTGACCGGTCTAATGGGTCAGTCGACTTAAACTCCTGAAAATCGAGAAGATTTGTTTTTCTTGATGTATAATGATGGTATGCCTGTATAAATTGAATTAAACTGGTTTTGTACTGGTTAGTCGATTTTGTACTGACTTATTTAAATTCAATTTTTCAGATGGCACGGACGATTACCACATTGACTAGTCGTGAAGTGCGGCGAAACCAGCTCCGAAAGGAGATTCAGGAGATAGAGTATAAGTCTGCTTATGGAGTTGACGGACATGTTAGACGGCTGGATAGACTATTTTGGAAACTTGAACAAGAAGAGTTTCCAGTCCTGGACAGTTATAGGATCTGGGCATTGATGCATTCATTGCCAGAGTATCCCAGGATAATAGCAGACTATGTATGGGGGCGTCATCAAGGGCGTGTCACATATTCAGTACTGTGTGAGGAACTACTTCACCATATGGGTGAAGAAGAGCCTGAAGAGTCTGAAGAGGACCAGGAGAAGCTCAAGGAAGATCCAGAAATGGATCTAATGGAGAATCCTGAAGCTACCCCATCTGAGATTATCCCAAATGAGTCCAGGTTAATAGGGATAGTGTTGGCAGCTATACTAGTGTTTGTCCTAGTGGGAATAGTGCTAGCTTATCTAGTTTATTAGTGTTCTGTTACTGTCGTTATGTACGAACAGTGTAAGCTCATCTAGTTTTTGAGTCATGTAATAATTTTTGTTGTTTTGTACGAACAGAATTATATAATAAAAGTTAAGTTATATGTTAACTAACTTGGAAATGATTAGTTCATTTCATGATATGATTAGTTCATATAAATATGATTCGTTCATATAAAATGATTTGTTCATTAGTTGGGATATGTGTAATATAATTGATCAGTGTTGATTAGATTAGAACATACAAATGATGAGTGGAAACAATGTTATCACTTGATTTTGTAAACTAACTCTAATTTACACTGAGTCAATAAATAGTTGCACATATATGAATTACACTGAAATAATAAATAATTTGTTTATTTATGTAGATCATGGCAACTAAAAACATCATAGCTGAACTCAATAAGGGTGAGAAATTATATGGGGATAACTACAAAATCTGGCACCTCAAGATACAATATGTTCTTGAGGAACAAGAAGTTCGAGGCTGTAAACCAAATCATGGAGGAACCGGTTGAGGGTTCCACAGCACAACACAGACGTGACCTTGATGCCTATAAGGCATGGAAAAGGAAGGACTCCATTGCTAAGGGTATATTGATTAGTTCAATGGTGGATGACCTGGTATTTGAGTATGAGCCATTACCATCGGCTCATGCCGTCTGGGTAGCCCTTAGAGAGAAGTACAGTCTGAGTAAGCTCCGTCAGCTAACTATCAAGTTTGATAGTTGTAAGAAGCGCTCGAATGTTACCATGGCCCAACATCTCAGGGAGATGGGTAACATGATTCGAGAGCTGAAGACTGCAGGTTATACGTTGACCGATGAACAACAGGTTCAGGCAGTTATCCGTTCCCTTCCTGATTCTTGGGAAACGATGAAACAGAACCTGACCCATAGTGAGAGTATCAAGACTTTCACTGATGTCTCACGCCATGTGGAACTAGAGGCGGAGAGGATTGAATCCGCAAGGATTTCAGGTCAAGCTTTTGTAGCTGAAGGTTCTGGTTCCAAGAATAAGAACAAGTGGTTCAAGAAAGGAAAGGGGAAAGGAAAGGAGGTTAATGTTGTTGCTACGAAAAACCAAATCAAGAAGAAAGGAAAGAAAAATGGACAAAAACCTAGGAGCAAGTTGACCTGCTTCAACTGTGGCAAGAAGGGCCATTTTGCTCGGGATTGTACTGAGCCTAAAAAGGTAAATCCATTTTTATCTTCTTTCCACGAGCAATATGTTGCAAGTACAGTGTTGTTAGCTGATTCGTATCCTTTGTGGATTGTAGATTCAGGAGCAACGAACCACGTAGCTCGTGAACGAGCTACATATGTGGAGTACCGTCGGGTACCAGCTGGCAACAAATGGATATATGTAGGAAACAATGCAAGAATAGAAGTCAAAGGAATTGGCACTTGCAATCTCAACCTACGTGGTGGAGGCACCTTGTTTCTACATGATGTCCTGTACGCTCCTGAGATTCGACGGAATCTGGTTTCCGTTATTTGTCTTCTTGATTTAGGTTACAATGTAAATTTTTATAGCCGTTGTATGGAACTTCGAATTAACTCTGTGTTAATTGGATATGGTTATGTAACAAATGGTTTTATGGTTCTTGATGTAGAATCAAATAATAATAGTTGTTTTTCAAACATTGCTCTTACTAGTAATGCTGATGTTAATGATGAAATTTGGCATGCTAGATTGGGACATATAGGACAAGAACGAATGAATAGATTAGCAAAGGAGGGCCTATTAGGCACTCATGCTAAGATTAACTTGTCTATATGTGAGCATTGTTTTGCTGGAAAGGCGACTAGGAAACCATTTGGTAAGGCTATTAGGGCTGATTCACCATTGCAATTAATTCATTCGGATATTTGTGGTCCAATGAATGTGAAGGCTAGAAATGGGAGTTCTTATTTCATTACATTTATCGATGACTTCACACGTTTTGGTCATATGTATTTGATTTCTCACAAATCTGAAGCATTGGATTGCTTTATTCGTTACTTGAACGAAGTTGAGAATCAATTGGAACGTAAGGTTAAAACCTTGCGCACTGACCGTGGAGGAGAATATTTGTCTGATCAGTTCAAGACAATGTGTAATGAGAAAGGAATTATTAGACAGCTAACTATCCCTGGAACTCCACAGCAAAATGGGGTTGCTGAAAGAAGAAATAGGACTCTTCTTGAAATGGTTAGGTCTATGATGGCGCAAGCTAATTTGCCAATCTCCTATTAGGGAGATGCATTGCTAGTAGCGACCTATATACTTAACAAAGTGCCTTCAAAGTCAGTTCCATCTACCCCACATGAACGTTGGACAGGCAGAAAACCGGATTTGAGTAATCTGAGACCTTGGGGGTCAGCTGCCTACGTTCATGATAAGACTCATGAATATGGAAAACTAGGACTCAGAGGTAAGAAGTGTATCTTTATAAGGTACTCTGAGACCTCTAAAGGTTATGTTTTTATTGGTGAGCGACAAGATAGAACCATCTCTGAAATAGAGTCAAGAGATGTTACTTTTCTAGAAACTGAGTTCCCAAAATGAGGTGAAGTTGATAAGACAATTCCTCTATATGAGATAGAGGAGGAGGATAATGTTCCTTTATCAACAAATCAGGAGATGCCTGAATCTAGTCAACCGAGTGGGAGTAATTTGCCACTGAATGAGTCAGTTTCTCAACAGTCTAACCTTCGAAGAAGTAGTCGTCAGATTATTCCACGAAGAAGGTTTGATATTGAGAATGAGGCATTAATGGTTCTCCCAGTTGACGATGAGGAACCTCGAACAGTTGAGGAAGCTATGAGCAGCTCAGTTAGAAAAGAATGGAAAGTTGCAATGGATGAAGAAATGGAGTCAATGAGAAAGAATCAAGTGTGGGATTTAGTCGATCTTCCTCCAGGCCGAAGGGCTATTGGGAATAAGTGGATTCTCAAAGTAAAGAGGAAAGCAGATGGATCGATTAATCGATACAAAGCTCGATTAGTTGCAAAAGGATATACCCAAATGGAGGGTATTGACTTTGAAGAGACATTCTCCCCAGTTGTAAAGTTTGTGTCAATACGTGTCATCCTAGCTATAGTAGCACACTATGACATGGAATTACATCAGATGGATGTAAAAACGGCTTTCCTTAATGGTAATCTTGACGAAGAAATCTATATGGTACAACCAGAAGGTTATGTTGCTGAATGCCAAGAGAAAAGAGTATGTAGACTTCGGAAGTCTATATATGGGCTAAAGCAAGCGTCAAGACAATGGAACATAAGATTTAATGAAGTAATATTATCTTATGGTTTCGAAATGATCAATGAGGATCATTGTGTTTACCTAAGGAAGGAAAAAGGAAAGCTTGTCATTTTATCATTATATGTTGATGATATGCTAATAGCTAGAAGTGACATAAAGAGTGTGATAGAAGTCAAAAGTTGGCTTTCATCACAATTTGACATAATAGATATGGGAGAAGCAGAGTACATCTTAGGAGTGAAGATCGTTAGAGACCGATCAAAGAGGCTTTTGGGTTTGTCTCAAGAAGCTTATATCACTAAGATGCTACAACACTTCAATATGTCAGATTGCAACATTGAACAGACGCCTATTGCGAAAGGTACTGTCTTGAGCAAAATTATGTATCCCAAGACTCCTGAGGAAATAGCCGAAATGAAGAAGAAACCATATGCCAGTGCTATTGGTAGTTTGATGTACACTATGTTGTGTACTCGTCCCGATATAAGCTATGCTGTTGGCTTAGTTAGTCGTTTCCAGTCAAGCCCAGGATCGAGACACTAGAAAGCGGTGAAGAGGATATTCAGATATCTCAAAGGAACAGCGGATTATTGCCTCTGCTTCCAAGGATCAGATATGAGCCTAAGTGGCTACACAGATGCAGATTGGGCAGGGACCTTGATGACAGAAAATCCACATCTGGCTATGCCTTCGTGCTGAATGGTGGTGTCATATCATGGAACAGCAAGAAGTAGGCTTGTGTAGCCTTGTCGACAATGGAAGCTGAGTATGTGGCTTGTGCAGCGGCTGTGCAAGAGGTTGTCTGGCTAAGAAGGTTCCTGAAACATCTGAGGATTACTGAGGATAGTGGGAGTCCTGTTACTGTGTACTGTGACAGTCAAGCTGCGATAGCTTTTTCCAAGGATCCCAAATATCACAGCAAAGGCAAGCATATAGAAATTAAGTATAATTTTGTAAGGGATATTGTTGACAAGAAAAAGATTATTCTTGAGTACATCCCTACACGAAATATGCTTGCTGATCCTTTTACTAAGCCATTGACTAAAGAGTCATTTCATGGGCATATGAAGTCTTTGGGACTTCGAAGAATGTAACTAATTGTAAAGACATTTTGATAAATAAAATGTCATGATTTATTCAGTGGATATGTGTCTTTGTTACATTCGAATAAAAGTCTCGATAAGCATGTTGGCAGATTAGGATTGGTCCACTCACATGGACAATCATCTCTATTTGTTAAGTACGAATAGAGGTAAGACTCTTGCTTATGGGATAGCTTTTGTAGCTGTGAATAGAGACATACCCATAAGTTAAGGTCGCCTTGATATTTGGGTCAAGATGAGATCATTTGTGTAATGATTGGAGTAAATACACCCACCATTTACTGAATCTGCTTGAAGCTAGATTAGAATTCATATGTTGAATTCAGGATTAGACATTGGGAATGTCTAGATCGAAATCTGTACGATGTTAAATTTGGGAAAAACATGCGCTCTTTTTGGTAAAGAGAATAACATCGTAGCATGTGATTCATACCACATGTGCTATGGTGACAAGAAGGGTTGTAGGAGAATGGATCCCTGCTTCTCTACTATGTGAGACCCTTGAGATTATAAGTTAATCTCGATTTTACCCTAAGTGACTATTTAGCTATCTACTTGAAGTTTTGATCAGTGTTTGCTACTTTAGCATGTTTCCTATTGGCTATGGATGATTCGGTCTATGGAGCATAACTAGGAAAGCAACTGATTAGAATGAATGGATTCTAGCTAAAAAGGAAGATTAAGATTGATTTACATCTGCGACATTTATTCACTGGTACCGGTTACATTTTTAGTTCAGTACATAAAATGTAATTGTGAATAATTTGTTTGATTGGAGGTGTTGAACATGCTCTTGACATATGGTCAATATGAGGGATTAGAGATGTTCATGACGATGTAAATAATTTAATCTGGGGTAAAGGCAAGCCATTTATGTCTATGATTTGTTCTATGGACATTTATGTCTCTGATTTGTTCTATGGAGCAGCTAAGTAAGGTGTGACAATCTTCTTAGCAATTGAATGCTCACTGTGCTTGCTGTCGCACGAACCATTTTCCCTAATGTATGGAATGGATGTTCTGATCTGGTCTTCGTGACTTGATTCTCATAAAGTCTGTGTGACTTATTTGGTCTTTGTGACTAAATTTTGCTCTGGTCTTCGTGACTTGATCCTCATAAAGTCTTCGTGACTTATTTGGTCTTTGTGACTAATTTCGCTCCAGTCTTCGTAACTTGATCACCTTGTAGTCTATGTGACTGACATGGTCTATGTGACCATATGGATTGACTTGGACGAGTGGGAGATGTTGGGCGTTATACTCGGCAGATGAAAGGGTTCGTCCCTTTCGCTGCCGCAAACGGCAGTTTGCTGGAAACGCCAAGGAGACGAAGGGGCGTCCTTTCCCCTTCGTCTTCCTTAGTCTTCTTATAAGAAGCGTCCAAGTGCAGATCGAGAGAAGAGTTTTTTGGCGATGTGATAAGGGAGCATCGAGAGATCATGTGAGAGCAAAGGGAGAACATTCGGCTGGGATTTGGTTTGTGAACCTTGAAGCGCTTTCCGGAAACTCCGTGATCATGCTTCCGACAGCGGCAACCTCTTCGTCGACCGCAGCGTCTTCAACAGCACATCGGGAGATCACTGTAAGTTTGTAATTACCGCATCGTTTTATTTTATCTTTGTATTGTTTTAGTTTTCATGCTCTCAAAACTACCAACACTTACCAGGGCCAAGACCTTGGAATTGGTCACCTGGATTTGTTTAACGACAACCTTGGAAGTCGGGTACTAGCCTTTTAAAAATAAAATACTTGTTACCTTTAATATTCTTATAATAAAATGCCTTGGCATTTCTTTGAGCACTTGGTGTGCTGCTGATCCCAATTCTTAAAATTTAGGAATCTTATCAAGACCTTGGTCTTTTCTTACTTATAGCTACTCATAATCCACAAAAAGGGTTTAATGGAACACATAAACACTCCACCAAAATTCATGGCTATTCATGCTTATTAAATGGCACAGAAAATCTAGGACTACATGCACAAAATGAGAAGCTGTTTAGGTTCTTGAAAGTAGCATAAATTCTGTAATTGCATGCTCTAAAATAAAACTGCTCATACTCATTGGATAGCATGAAATTAATTAAATATGTACTAAAGTAAATCTGCATACAAGCCTAATCAAATCTGCATTCAAGCTTAACAAATCTGCATACAAGCTTAATCAAATTTGCATTCAAACTTAACAAATCTGCATACAAGCTTAATCAAAATTCTGTACAATAAGCTTAATCAAACATGTTGGATCGAGACGTGCTAGAGGGGGGGGTGAATAGCACTCGTGGCTATAATCGTTCTTCGATTATTAGAAACGTAAGAATTATCGGAGTAATTAAGCAGCGGAATAAAACAAAATAAACACACAGAGACAGGAGGATTTTTACTTCGTTCGGAGCCTTGATCGACTCCTACTCGAAGGCCCGCGATCCTTGATCACTTCCGGTGGGCAACAACTATAAGCTCGATAAAATGATTACAAGATGAAGTACAAGTAACTGGAAAAACTAGTTATATTGACGACAACAGTAGAATATTGAAGCTTCGGGTCGTCGGAGACTTGTTGCAGCACTTCCGGGCGTCTTTCGGAGCAGCACGTTGAAGAGAGAAGACTTGGAATTCGTTGTTCTGGTGCTGCTGCTCGAGACCCCTTATAAAGGGTGTTCAAGGCACCTTGAAGCCCTTCAAGGCACCTTAAACAGGCCGAGTCACCCGCGGAGATCAGCATAGACTTGGTCGAACTTCATCCAGTTCAAGGCGCCTTCAGCCTACCCAAGGCGCCTTCAACCTTCGACCCAAGGCGCCTTGAACTTCATCTAAGGCGCCTCCAACCTTCTGCGCTGGCTTTTCCTGGTTCGCCTCCAAGCTCCATGGAGGCGCCTCGGACACTGTTCATCCGAGTTGTAACTTGCTCCTTATTTCCTGTAAAATGTGTTAGTCCCAAACACATACCCTGCAAAACAAAGTTAGCACAGAAACATAATGAATGATAATAATAAAGGTTTTGACAGCATTCGAACTGTCCGGGTCTGACTTCAGGTTTCCGACCGGAAACCCTAGGTCGACCCGACGCCTACTGTTCCCTCTACGGGGAACGCGTCCTCACCTACTCCCCTCAGGAGAGATTATCTGATGCCAGTCCGGTCCTCCAGACCGACTGGACTTTCTACCTAGGGTTACCACCCCCTAGGACCTAGGGTTACCGCCCCCTAGGGTTTTTCTCCACCTAGGGTTACCACCCCCTAGGACCTAAGGTTGCCGCCCCTTAGGGTTTTCCTCCACCTAGGGTTACCGCCCCCTAGGACCTAAGGTTGCCGCCCCTTAGGGTTTTCCTCCACCTAGGGTTACCGCCCCCTAGGACCTAAGGTTGCCGCCCCTTAGGATTTTCCTTCACCTAGGGTTACCACCCCCTAGGACCTAAGGTTACCCCCCCTTAGGATTTTCCTTCACCTAGGGTTACCACCCCCTAGGACCTAAGGTTACCCCCCCTTAGGATTTTCCCTTGCCTAACCGCAGTTAGGACTTTCCTAAAACCTTATTTAACCACGTTAGATAACAAGGAGTCTTAACTTTGAATCCCTTTGCCATTATCAAAACTGAGGTTCGATCGTCGGATGCTTACTGCACCAACAATCTCCCCCTTTTTGATTATGGCAACCGAAATTCAAAGTTAAGTAAAAATGCAATAAAGATGGAAAAATGCAATAAAGATACACATAAATAAGCACAGGCATAAAGCATAGGCACATTCACAAATTCACAACAAAATTTTTGTTTTAATTTATAATATTCTTTGAATTTCTTCCTATTCTCCCCCTTTACCATATATCAAAATACCCAAGAGAGTGAAGAAAATCTGGGCCTTAGCTTAACTTTCAAAGATAATTTTTAATCTTATCTTCCAATCTTTTAATTTACTTTTGATAAACACTTAGTTTTTCTTGTAAGACTTTTAGATAGGTGAAATCATAATTTTGAATGCAAAATTCTTCCTTTAGTTTGAGAGATACTCTTAGCTGAGATAAAGTTATTTTGTCTTTAAACAAATTTTTGTACTTAGCTAAATCTCTTTTTTTTGTTTTAAACACTTTAAAAAGTACTTAGCTAAAAAATAGTTAGCTATATTTGAAAATACTTAGCTATGTTTTCAGCATAAAAATGATTGCGTTGAGAAAATATCTTGCCAAGTAGCTAAGTTTAGAAAATAATTTAACTAAGTTTAGTTAGAGAAAACTTAATTAAGTACTCAGCTTTGAAAACATTTAGCTTATAGAGGAGTTATAATTTAAAAGTCAGGTCATAAATAATTTTAATTTTAAAGCTAAGTTAAAAATAGCTTGAATTTTTGAAGATATGCCAAAAATAGTTTTTAATTTTAAGGTCAAGTCAAAATTTTTAAAGAAAAACTAATTTTAAAACCGACTCAAAATCACTCCCCCTTAATCAATGCCTTAATAAATTTTTGAGTTCAGGAGTTCAAGTATGAGGTTAATTAGATTTTAAGTTGTCCAGATTGTTTTGTTCAGGTATCAGAGCCCTAAAGTATGAGCATGCTCAAACTTCAAATCTCCATTTCCTTCAAGGCTAATTCCATATTCTTGTAAGTCTAGTAAATTTCGGGGAGCAAGATTTTCAAGTTAGTTTTTAAGTATTTTTCAAAGGTTTTTGAATAAATTTTTCAAGGATTTTTCAAAGGTTTTTGAATAAGTTTTCCAACTATTTTTCAAAGGATTTTGAAATATTTTTCAAAGGATTTTGAAATAAGTTTTTCAAATATTTTCAAAAGATTTTTAAATAAATTTGAAAGCGATTTTGAAAAGATTTTTAAATAATTTTGAAAAAGATTTTGAAAAGATTTTTAAGTAATTTTGAAATTAATTTTGAAAATATTTTTAAACAATTAATTTTGAAAAGATTTTTTTAAAAATTTTGAAATTAATTTTGAAAAGATTTTTTAAACAATTAATTTTGAAAAGATTAAACAATTTTGAAATTAATTTTGAAAAGATTTTTTAAACAATTAATTTTGAAAAGATTAAACAATTTTGAAATTAATTTTGAAAAGATTTTTTAAACAATTTTGAAATTAATTTTGAAATTGATTTTGAAAAGAATTTTAAAAGAATTTTTTAAATAATTTTGAAAAGATTTTTAAATAATTTTGAAAAAGATTTTTAAATAATTTTGAAATTAATTTTGAAAAGATTTTTTAAACAATTTTGAAATTAATTTTGAAAAGATTTTTAAATAATTTTGAAAAAGATTTTGAAAAGATTTTTTAATAATTTTGAAATTAATTTTGAAAAGATTTTTAAATAATTTTGAAAAGATTTTTTAAATAATTTTGAAAAAGATTTTTGAAAAGATTTTTTAAATATTTTTGAAATTAATATTGAAAAGATTTTAAAATAATTTTGAAAAGATTTTTTAAACAATTTTGAAATTAATTTTGAAAAGATTTTTTAAACAATTAATTTGATTTTTTAAACAATTTTGAAAAGATTTTTTAAACAATTTTGAAATTGATTTTGAAAAGATTTTTAAAAGAATTTTTTAAATAATTTTGAAATTAATTTTGAAATTGATTTTGAAAAGATTTTTAAAAGAATTTTTTTTTTAAAATAATTTTGAAAAAGATTTTGAAAAATTTTTAAATAATTTTGAAAAGATTTTTAAATAATTTTGAAATTAATTTTGAAAAGATTTTTTAAATAATTTTGAAAAAGAATTTTTAAAAGATTTTTTAAATATTTTTGAAATTAATATTGAAAAGATTTTAAAATAATTTTGAAAAGATTTTTTAAACAATTTTGAAATTAATTTTGAAAAGATTTTTTAAACAATTAATTTTGAAAAGATTTTTTAAACAATTTTGAAATTAATTTTGAAAAGATTTTTTAAACAATTTTGAAATTAATTTTTAAATTGATTTTGAAAATATTTTTAAAAGAATTTTTTAAATAATTTTGAAATTAATTTTGAAATTGATTTTGAAAAGATTTTTAAAAGAATTTTTTTTTAAAAATAATTTTGAAAAAGATTTTGAAAAGATTTTTAAATAATTTTGAAATTAATATTGAAAAGATTTTAAAATAATTTTTAAAAGATTTTTAAATAATTTTCAAATCAATTTTGAAAAGTTTTTTAAATATTTTTCAAATCAATTTTAATTTCTTAGTCATGTCACCCGATCTAAATTTTCAATCAGGGAACTCTATAATTGTTGTGAGATGAATTGAGGTTCAATTTAAGGGTTTGGTTTAACTTTGTGTTAGATTCAGGTTTAGCTTTGGGTTCAACAAATAAGCATTTTTTGGATAAACTTCTGGGCTATGGTGAGTCACAAGGAACTAATTAAAGTAACCATGCCTTCGAGGTTTTCCAAATAGTCCTACCCATTGAACTTAATACTAAACTTTGGTCTAACTAGTTAGGATCCATTTAAGGGTAGCTTCGGTCAGTTCCACTTGGCCAAATGCACCAGGTCGAAGCCATATCTTCCTAGACATGCGATGCCCAAGCTTCCCTAACGTACTATCATCCAAAAACTTCACCAGTACTGTTGGTTAAGTTAAACTTAACCCATTTTAATCTAACCTTAATTACCCTGCCGGGTAATCTACTCTTATTTACCCTTATCGGGTGGATTAATTTCGGAGGTGTCAGCTATTCTGGAGCCTCCTCCTATGTTATTGATTTACGTTTTATTAAGTTAAATAAATAAAAGGTACTTGATTATAACTTGGTTTGTACTGTTTAAGTTTTACTTTAGACTTATAACCCAAGTCTAGATTTCGTGATTTGACTAAATTATTAACAATCTTCTCTAATTTATCAATTTTATCTTTTAAAATATTATTTTGTATTTCTACTTTTCTAAGAGTTAATTTCTTATTTTTATTTGAATTAATTTTGTTCATTACATTATTAGCATGCATATCTAATTTTGAAGAGAAATCTATACTAGAGCAAGCAGGATTAGTTAAGCTAGTGCGATCATGTGTTGCAAAAACTGGATTTTCATATAATGTAAATGTACTAACCTTGATTTCTCCCTCTGGATTCTTGGGTCTTCTTTCTGGGCATTGTCTTTTGCAGTGACCCATTAGTTTGCATTTGATGTATTTCTTCCCTCTCCTGATCATTTTCTCTTTCTCCTCCGATTGTGCCGGTCGAGTCTTACGAGTGGGGCAGTCGTTTCTATAGTGCCCTCTCTCCCTACACTTAAAACAGATTATGAGAGATTTACAATTTGAATTTACAATTTTACCTTTTAGATCCGTGATAGGATCCTCCCCCTTGACTGTTGCCATTTCAAATTCTGACTCAGATTCAGATATCTCGTCTTTGGCCATCAGTGCTATGATATCGGTTTGCTCTGATTTTTCTGAGTCTGGTTCGGAGGTTGACTTTGAGGATTCAATTTCAAATTCGGACTCAGGTTCTATTCGATCTTCTAACTCTGAAGGGATCTCATAAAGCCTGAGCACTTTCTCCCAAAGCTCCTTAGCATTGTTGAACTTTCCAACACGATCAAGATCTGAATTTGTTAGTCCGCATAGGAGAATGTAAGTTGCTTTTGCATTTGCCTCGAATGTCCTTATTGTTTGTGCATCCCACTTGTCACAGGTGATGGGTACACCTTCTTTAGTGGGAAGAGTGAATCCAATATGGACTATGGTCCATATTTCTTCTTCGGTCTTTAATTGATGCTCCACCTGGTCTTTCCAGTATCTGAGGTTCTCGTCAGACAGCAGTGGTAGGCATGTGGATTTGTACCCATCTTCGTAGGCCATTAGAAGGAATCTCGCAAAATAAACACAATAAAACTTGTTCCAAGACTTGGTCTTGGATTAGTAGTGCGGGAGAAAAAAAATAGTAATTCAGGAATTTCGAGAGAAAATAATAAAATATTATTAAAATATTATAAAAAAATATTACTACAAATTTTTGAAAACACGATATTTCACTAATTCCAATCAATGGTGAAAAGATGAAAATGGATTTTTTGAAAACAGTTTTGGAGGGAAAAAAAAACGAAAGGCGTAAGGTTATATTTTCAACCTATACAAACGACAAAGCCACGGAAAAGCTTGAATGGTGGTTGCACCAGTTCAAAGCGACCCCGCTCTGATACCAATTGTTGGATCGAGACGTGCTAGTGGGGGGGGGGGGTGAATAGCACTCGTGGCTATAATCGTTCTTCGATTATCGGAAACGTAAGAATTATCGGAGTAATTAAGCAGCGGAATAAAATAAAACAAACACACAGAGACAGGAGGATTTTTACTTCGTTCGGAGCCTTGATCGACTCCTACTCGAAGGCCCGCGATCCTTGATCACTTCCGGTGGGCAACAACTATAAGCTCGATAAAATGATTACAAGATGAAGTACAAGTAACTGGAAAAACTAGTTATACCGACGACAACAGTACAATATTGAAGCTTCGGGTCGTCGGAGACTTGTTGCAGCACTTCCGGGTGTCTTTCGGAGCAGCACGTTGAAGAGAGAAGACTTGGAATTCGTTGTTCTGGTGCTGTTGCTCGAGACCCCTTATAAAGGGTGTTCAAGGCGCCTTGAAGCCCTTCAAGGCGCCTTAAACAGGCCGAGTCACCCGCGGAGATCAGCACAGACTTGGTCGAACTTCATCCAGTTCAAGGCGCCTTCAGCCTACCCAAGGCACCTTCAACCTTCGACCCAAGGCGCCTTGAACTTCATCTAAGGCGCCTCCAACCTTCTGCGCTGGCTTTTCCTGGTTCGCACCCGAGGCGCCTCCAAGCTCCATGGAGGCGCCTCGGACACTGTTCATCCGAGTTGTAACTTGCTCCTTTGTTCCTGCAAAATGTGTTAGTCCCAAACACATACCCTGCAAAACAAAGTTAGCACAGAAACATAATGAATGATAATAATAAAGGTTTTGACAGCATTCGAACTGTCCGGGTCTGACTTCAGGTTTCCAACCGGAAACCCTAGGTCGACCCGACGCCTATTGTTCCCTCTACGGGGAACGCGTCCTCACCTACTCCACTCAGGAGATTTACCTGTTGCCAGTCCGGTCCTCCAGACCGACTGGACTTTCCGCCTAGGGTTACCACCCCCTAGGACCTAGGGTTACCGCCCCCTAGGGTTTTTCTCCACCTAGGGTTACCGCCCCCTAGGACCTAAGGTTGCCGCCCCTTAGGGTTTTCCTCCACCTAGGGTTACCGCCCCCTAGGACCTAAGGTTGCCGCCCCTTAGGGTTTTCCTCCACCTAGGGTTACCGCCCCCTAGGACCTAAGGTTGCCGCCCCTTAGGATTTTCCTTCACCTAGGGTTACCACCCCCTAGGACCTAAGGTTACCCCCCCTTAGGATTTTCCTTCACCTAGGGTTACCACCCCCTAGGACCTAAGGTTACCCCCCCTTAGGATTTTCCCTTGCCTAACCGCAGTTAGGACTTTCCTGAAACCTTATTTAACCACGTTAGATAACAAGGAGTCTTAACTTTGAATCCCTTTGCCATTATCAAAACTGAGGTTCGGTCGTCGGATGCTTACTGCACCAACAAAACATCCCCACTATAAACTCTAAAGCTGGTATAGAATTAATGGACTGTTCTTGTTCATTGTATAGCACAACAAAGGCCCAAAACCTGCTGGAACTTAATACCTATGTACATCTTGTTTTATTTGTTCAAAGGTTACACCTTCATAGAGTAATAGAAATCTTTAAACATAATCATTCCTCAAGCTCAGTTCCACGGCAAGGAAAGCAAAAGAACCCGAAATGTTACACTTAGCCATTCAAAACTAAACTTGCTGAAGATTGAAACCTGTATAAAACCTATTCAAGACTTATACTTTTATAGGGCAATAGATATCAAGTCTGCAGGTCTAATTACCCCCTGAGGGATCTAACCGAATGCTCCAAAATCCCAACAGTAAGGAGAAAAACTAAACTGCATGCTCAAACCATCCGAACTTCACGTCGGCTCTAATCAACAGTAAGGGAGAAACTCAACTACATGCTCCAATTAACTATACCCTTCCATGTAAAATTCCAAATCTACTAATCTGGATTAGGTTTTCAAGGCAACAAGCTCCAAAACAAACCGAACCACTACTCTTCCTCCCTTAACTGATCAGTGCCATGACAGGAAAACCAAACAAGGAACCAGATACTACACCACATACAGTGACTCCAAACCGCATGTATAAGGAGACTAATAACAAAAGATAACCATATTTCAAACTAAACCATCCCCTTTCATTTCCTTCATGAAACTCACGGCATACTCAAAAAAAAAACAAGGAAATACCAAATCAAATTCGGAACTACTCTTACCGCAGGTGAGTAGCAACTTACCATGGGTTCTTGGACTCACAACCAAAGAGAGGCAGCTAGGGCTTCGGAAAAACTCGCGCTCTCGACCTCTGCTTCGTGCTTACGGCTCCTCCTCGAAGAGAGGACCTCGTATTGGTGAAGAACCACCCGGAGTTCGCCACTCGCCAGCTGCCGCAATGAAACCCTAAGTCTCCTTCATTTTCGCCCGAGAGCCGTCGCACGCGAGAGAGGAGGAAGGAATTAGGTCTCGAGTTAATGCCTAAGTTCTCTTCTTATAACTAGGGTTCTTATTCAATGCTATTCCTTAAATATATTTCGCTACCTATCTGATCAGCATCGTCCGCGTGGACACTTGGTCGGCCAGATTTGCTTAAGGCTTGGTTTGGCCGGAGGTCATGGGTTCGAACCTCTGCCGTACCTATTTATTTTTTTGAAACTTCCTCCTTTTGGTAAAAATACTAAACGAACACCAAAAATTACATAAAAATATTCTTAAAATTTCTAAAAATCTCTAGAATATTTCTAAGGCATTTCTGAATATTTTTAATTACTATTAGAACTCGAAATGAGAAAATTTGGGTTGTTACAATTCCCCATACCTTATAAAAAGTTCATCCTCGAACTTAGAATAACTCTGGATATTTCAGTCTCATGCTGTCCTCACGCTCCCAAGTAACTTCCTCGTGCTTCTGATTCTGCCAGATGACCTTCACTAGTGGCACTTCTTTGTTCCTTAGTCTCTTCACTTCTCTATCCACTATCTGTGTAGGTCTGCTCTCATAGCTAAGATCCTCCTGGATCTGCATTGACTGAGGCTGAATCACTTGGCTAGGGTCGTGGAGACACTTCTTTAGCATGGAGATATGAAATACATTATGTATTGCCGATATGTCTTGAGGTAAGTCTCGATTGTATGCTACTTTCCCAATCCTTTCTGTGATCTGGTAGGGTCCTACGTAGCGAGGACGTAACTTGCCCTTCTTTCCAAATCTCATCACTCCCTTCATCGGAGCAACCTTGAGAAAGACTGAATCTCTTACTTGGAATTCAAGTGGCCTACGGTGTGTGTCAGCATAACTTTTCTGTCTACTGTTGGCAGTCTCAATTCTTTGTCTGATCTTCTGGATAGCCTGTGTGGTCTCATTTATCATCTCTGTCTAGATGCCCAACTCTACTTCCATTTCTTTTCTTTAACCTGCTTCTTGCCAGCAAATGGGTGATCTGCACTTCCTGCCATACAACGCCTCATATGGTGCCATCTTGATGGTGGCCTGATAGCTATTGTTGTAGGCAAACTCAGCTAAGCACAGATACTTGCACCAACTTCCCTTGAAATCTAGCGCACAAGCTCTGAGTATATCTTCTAAAATCTAATTTACTCGCTCTGTCTCTCCATCAGTCTGAGGATGGAAGGCTGTGCTGAACTTGAGTTTGGTGCCTAGTGCATTCTGAACACACTCCCAAAAATGAGAGGTGAAGCGCCCATCTCTATCAGACACAATATATTTTGGAACTCCATGAAGTCTGATCACTTCCATAACCTACAGTTGTGCCAACTGCTCTATAGAATCGGACACCTTGATGGCTAGAAAATGGGCAGACTTGGTTAATCTGTCCACTATTACCCATATTGCATCATATCCATTTGTAGTTCTTGGATGACCTGTTATAAAGTCCATGGATATTTCTTCCCAATTCCACTCTGTTATTGGAGAGGCTGTAGAAATTCTCCTGGTCTTTGGTGCTCTGCTTTGACTCTCTTGCATGTCAGGCAGGTACTGACATATTTAGGAACATCTCTTTTGAGTCCAGACCACTAGAACCTCTGTTTCACGTCTTGGTACATCTTGGTGGAACCAGGATGCATGGAGTAAGGTGTACTATGAGCTTCTTCTAAAATTTTCTTTCTCAACTCTTCATCATTGGCGACATAAAGGCGGTTCCCCTGATAGAGGATTCCACTGTCTGATACTCTAAACTCTGAATTATCTTCTTCTTGTATCCCTTGCTTGATCCTTTGGATATTTGGATCTTCCCTTTGCTTTCTCTGTATATCCTCAAGCAGGGTTGATTCTAAGGTCAATGCAGAGAGTTGCCCATAAATAATTTCCATTCCAAAGTCCGACAACTCCTTCTGCAGTGGTAGGGCTAATGATGACAAAGACATCAGGGATGCACTGGATTTTTTGCTTAGTGCATCTGCCACTTTGTTAGCTTTGCCTGGGTGGTAGAGTATTTCACAGTCATACTCTTTGACCAACTGCAGCCACCTGCGCTGTCTCATGTTTAAGTCTTCCTGGGTGAAGAAATACTTTAAACTCTGATGGTCTGTGAAAATTTGCACTGAACTCCATACAAATAATGTCGCTAGAGTTTTTGTGCAAAGACCACAGATGCAAGCTCGAGATCATGAGTGGAGTAGTTCTTCTCAAAGTCTTTGAGTTGTCTGGAAGCATAAACTATAACTTTCCCTTCTTGCATGAGTACAGCTCCTAGGCCCATCTTGGAAGCATCACTATAGATGTCAAAACTCTTGTCACTTTCTGGAACTATCAGGATGGGAGCACTGGTCAGTCTCTTCTTTAGCTCTTGGAAACTCTGCTCACATTTGTTGGACCATTCAAACTTCTTGTCCTTCCTCGTTAGGGTTGTTAGTGGAGAGGCTATCTTGGAAATGTCCTCCACAAATTTTCTGTAATATCCAGCTAAACCAAGGAAACTTCTGATCTCTCTAACGTTCTTGGGCCTATGCCAATTATTGACTGCCTCTATCTTGGCAGGATCCACTTGGATGCCATCTTTAGATATAATGTGATATAGAAATGCCACCTAATTTAACTAGAACTCGCACTTCGAGAATTTGGCATAAAGCTGTTTCTGCTGTAGGGTCTGCAGGACTATTCTCAAGTGCGTGTCATGCTCTTCTAGGGTTCTTGAATAGACCAAAATGTCGTCGATGAACACGATGACAAATTTGTCCAAATATTCCCTGAAGACATGATTCATCAGCTCCATAAAGACTGATAGAGCATTGGTCACTCCAAATGACATTACTACAAATTCGAAGTGTTCGTATCTGGTCCTGAAAGCTGTTTTGGGTATATCACTTTCTTTAACCTTCAGCTGGTGATATCCAGAGCGCAAATCTATCTTTGAGAACACCGTAGCCCCTCTTAGCTGATCAAATAGATCATCTATTCTGGTAAGAGGGTACTTGTCCTTAACTGTCACTTTGTTCAGCGCTCTATAATCTATACACATCCGCATAGATCCATCTTTCTTCTTGACGAACAACACCGGAGCTCCCCATGGTGAATGACTAGGGCGGATAAATCCTTTGTCAAGCAGCTCCTGGAGTTGTTGTTGTAACTCTTTTAGCTTTGCTGGAGAAATTCGGTACGGGACTTTTGAAATTTGGGCTGGTGCGAGGGATCAACTCAATTTCAAACTCCGCTTCACTGTTGGGAGGTAGTCCAGGTAGCTCTTCTGGGAATACCTCTGGGTACTCACAACTACCCGAACATCCTCCTACTTGAGTCCTTTTGTTCTCCTGTACTCGGTCCTCAGTACGAGCGGTACGGGGACGCCATCTTCTTGCCATCTAATCTTGTAGAGGGAGAAAACTTGAAATCCTCTATGTTCTTCCTAGACATATATATAAAAACATAGAAAGACAAACAAGAACTTCTATCTTACTTAAGTATATCTAAGCATATACTCTATACTGCAAATGATAAGGAAAAGCATAAAAGAAAACTTAAATACTTTCTTACTTGAAGACGACAAGGCGGGTGTTGATGTGTGATGCTGGAGAATAGGAACTGCTCTGATAGCAACTGTAACGACCACCCTTCTCACTACTCTCTAAAGGTGACCGTTACGTAACTACTATAGATTCTTACTTAACATGTGTAACAAACTGTACTTAAATTTTTCCAGAAAACTTAAAATTTCGGCAGAGTATATGCTGTTCGACAGTACTAAAATACAATACAATACTCTAAATTCAGAACATGCACATATAACTCATAATAACAGAAACATATGAAACTATATCTCAATGCAAACACAACGTATCTACTTCCTAAACAAAACTCATCTTAGCATGCGATCTAAAATAAGAATAATCTCCAATGACATAAATATAAGGTACAATCTCAAATGTTTCTTAACCACTAAAACATGGAAACTTAATAATGCCCCAAGTCTCTCCCATAGTTCTGACATCACATATCATCGAACACCTCCTTGTCGCCTTCCTTTGCTATGGCTTTTCCTTTCCTTTATCTGCAGTAAGAGGAAATGCAAACTATAAGCGAATGCTTAGTAAGCGCTGTCTAACTCACAAAAACTTGAATGTGCATATAAATACAGCAATGCTAAAAACTGAATCTGTAAGAAAAAAAAACTATTCATGCTGATCTAATAGCAAAGCACTAAAATTTGCTTACTCATGATATACGAGAATAAAACTACATGCTGGAAGACAAGCCTAATCATGCTCAATAAACTAATCAGGAAACAAATAAAACTAATACTGCATGCTTCGAATTAATAGATAATGGAAAACTAGAAAATCTACTCATGTATATAACAACAAAAGAAGCTAGATGCTTGATGAAAAATATGCACTACTACAAAATGAAAAAATCTGCACTGCTACAAAATGCAAAAATCTGCACTACTACAAAATGCAAACTAAAATCTGCTCATGTTATTCCAATAGCAAAGGAATCTAGAAAATCTGCTCATGTTATTCCAATAGCAAAGGAAACTAGAAATAAAGGAATCAATGCAGCATGGAATTTAACAAAATATCATGCTTATTAAATAACAAAGAGGCTGAATTTGCAATGCTATTAAACAGGGCTGATCATATTTATTAAATAGCAAAGAAAACTAATATTATGTACTTAGATTAAGGGTTGTTTGTGCCACTACATAGCATCAAAAAGGTCTAAATAGAAATGATAAATATAGGGCTCTTCGTGCCAACTAAATAACACCAAAAAGATCTAAACTTGTAGGAACTTTAACTTCTATAAAACTTGCTTTAGAGGTCCAAATAATAATAGCTTTATACTTCAAAATAATAATAAACTTTTTCTTGGGCCCAAGCTTAGTACCAATGCGCGCTCCCTAATAGAGACTGTGGTAGCTAGTCACCAGTCCTACGAGGGTAAAGACCTTGGTCTTACCAAGGGCAAGACCTTGGAATTGGTCACCTGGATTTGTTTAACGACAACCTTGGAAGTCGTGTACTAGCCTTTTAAAAATAAAATACTTGTTACCTTTAATATTCTTATAATAAAATGCCTTGGCATTTCTTTAAGCACTTGGTGTGCTGCTGATCCCAATTCTTAAAATTTAGGAATCCTATCAAGACCTTGGTCTTTTCTTACTTATAGCTACTCATAATCCTCAAAAAGGGTTTAATGGAACACATAAACACTCCACCAAAATTCATGGCTATTCATGCTTATTAAATGGCACAGAAAATCTAGGACTACATGCACAAAATGAGAAGCTGTTCAGGTTCATGAAAGTAGCATAAATTCTGTAATTGCATGCTCTAAAATAAAGCTGCTCATACTCATTGGATAGCATGGAATTAATTAAATATGTATAAAAGTAAATCTGCATACAAGCCTAATCAAATCTGCATACAAGCTTAACAAATCTGCATACAAGCTTAATCAAATTTGCATTCAAACTTAACAAATCTGCATACAAGCTTAATCAAAATTCTGCACAATAAGCTTAATCAAACATCTCCACTATAAACTCTAAAGCTGGTATAGAATTAATGGACTGTTCTTGTTCATTGTATAGCACAACAAAGGCCCAAAACCTGCTGGAACTTAATACCTATGTACATCTTGTTTTATTTGTTCAAAGCTTACACCTTCATAGAGAAATAGAAATCTTTAAACATAATCATTCCTCAAGCTCAGTTCCACGGCAAGGAAAGCAAAAGAACCCGAACTGTTACACTTAGCCATTCAAAACTAAACTTGCTGAAGCTTGAAACCTGTATAAAACCTATTCAAGACTTATATATACTTTTATAGGGCAATAGAGATCAAGTCTGCAGGTCTAATTACCCCCTGAGGGATCTAGCCGAATGCTCCAAAAACCCAACAGTAAGGAGAAAAACTAAACTGCATGCTCAAACCAACCGAACTTCACATCGGCTCTAATCAACAGTAAGGGAGAAACTCAACTACATGCTCCAATTAACTATACCCTTCCATGTAAAATTCCAAATCTACTAATCTGAATTAGGTTTTCAAGGAAACAAGCTCCAAAACAAACCGAACCACTACTCTTCCTCCCTTAACTGATCAGTGCCATGACAGGGAAACCAAACAAGGAACCAGATACAACACCACATACAGTGACTCCAAACCGCATGCATAAGGAGACTAATAACAAAAGATAACCATATTTCAAACTAAACCATCCCCTTTCATTTCCTTCATGAAACTCACGACATACTCAAAAAAAAAAAAAAGGAAATACCAAATCAAATTCGGAACTACTCTTACCGCAGGTGAGTAGCAACTTACCATGGTTTCTTGGACTCACAACCAAAGAGAGGCAGCTAGGGCTTCGGAAAAACTCGCGCTCTCGACCTCTGCTTCGTGCTTACGGCTCCTCCTCGACGAGAGGACCTCGTATTGGTGAAGAACCCCCCAGTGTTCGCCACTCGCCGGCCGCCGGAATGAAACCCTAAGTCTCCTTCGTTTTCGCCCGAGAGCCGTCGCATGCGAGAGAGGAGGAAGGATTAGGTCTTGGGTTAATGCCTAAGTTCTCTTCTTATAACTAGGGTTCTTATTCAATGCTATTCCTTAAATATATTTTGCTACCTATCTGATCAGCATCGTCCACTTGGACACTTGGTCAGCCAGATTTGCTTAAGGCTTGGTTCGGCCGGAGGTCAGGGGTTCAAACCTCGGCCATACTTATTTATTTTTTTTAAACTTCCTCCTTTTGGTAAAAATACCAAATGAACTCCAAAAATTGCATAAAAATACTCTAAAAATTTCTAAAAATCTCTAGAATATTTCTAACACATTTCTGTATATTTTTAATTACTATTAGAACTCGAAATTAGGAAATTTGGGTTATTACAATTCCCCATATCTTATAAAAAGTTCGTCCTCGAACTTAGAATAACTCTGGATATTTCTTTCTCATGCTGTCCTCACGCTCCCAAGTAACTTCCTCATGCTTCTGATTCTGCCAAATGACCTTCACTAGTGGCACTTCTTTGTTTCTTAGTCTCTTAACTTCTCTGTCCACTATCTGTGTAGGTCGACTCTCATAGCTAAGATCCTCCTGGATCTGCACTGACAGAGGCTGAATCACTTGGCTAGGGTCGTGGAGACACTACTTTAGCATGGAGACATGAAATACATTATGTATTGCTGACATGTCTTGAGGTAAGTCCAGCTTGTATGCTACTTTCCCAATCCTTTCTGTGATCCGGTAGGGTCCTACGCAGCGAGGACTTAACTTTCCCTTCTTGCCAAATCTCATCACTCCCTTCATCAGAGCAACCTTGAGAAAGACTGAATCTCCTACTTGGAATTCAAGTGGCCTACGGCGTGTGTCAGCAAAACTTTTCTGTCTACTCTGGGCAGTCTCAATTCTCTGTCTGATCTTCTGGATAGCCTGTGTGGTCTCATCTATCATCTCTGTCTGGATGCCCAGCTCTACTTCCATTTCTTTTCTTTCACCTGCTTCTTGCCAGCAAATGGGTGATCTGCACTTCCTGCCATACAACGCCTCATATGGTGCCATCTTGATGGTGGCCTGATAGCTATTGTTGTAGGCAAACTCAGCAAAGCACAGATACTTGCACCAACTTCCCTTGAAATCTAACGCACAAGCTTTGAGCATATCTTCTAAAATCTGATTTACTCGCTCTGTCTGTCCATCAGTCTAAGGATGGAAGACTGTGCTGAACTTGGGTTTGGTGCCTAGTGCATTCTGAACACACTCCCAAAAATGAGAGGTGAAGCGCCCATCTCTATCAGACACAATAGATTTTGGAACTCCATGAAGTCTAATCACTTCCTTAACATACAGTTGTGCCAACTGCTCTATAGAATCGGACACCTTGATGGCTAGAAAATGGGCAGACTTGGTCAATCTATCCGCTATTACCCATATTGCATTATATCCATTTGTAGTTCTTGGAAGACCTGTTATAAAGTCCATGGATATTTCTTCCCACTTCCACTATGGTATTGGAAGAGGCTGTAGAACTCCTCCTGGTCTCTAGTGCTATGCTTTAACTCTCTGGCATGTCAGGCAGGTACTGACTTATTTAGCAACAACTCTTTTGAGTCCAGACCACCAGAACCTCTGTTTCACGTCTTGGTACGTCTTGGTGGAACCAGGATGCATGGAGTAAGATGAACTATGAGCTTCTTCTAAAATTTTCTTTCTCAACTCTTCATCATTGGGGACATAAAGGAAGTTCCCCTGATAGAGGATTCCACTGTCTAATACTCTAAACTCTGATGTGTCTTCTTCTTGTATCCCTTGCTTGATCCTTTGGATATTTGGATCTTTCCTTTGCTTTCTCTGTATATCCTTAAGCAGGGTTGACTCTAAGGTCAATGCAGAGAGTTGCCCATAAATAATTTCCATTCCAAAGTCCGACAACTCCTTATGCTGTGGTAGGGCTAATGATGACAAAGACATCAGGGATGCACTGGATTTTCTGCTTAGTGCATCTGTCACTTTGTTAGCTTTGCCTGGGTGGTAGAGGATTTCACAGTCATAGTCTTTAACCAACTCCAGCCACCTGTGTTGTCTCATGTTTAAGTCTTCCTGGGTGAAGAAATAGTTTAAACTCTGATGGTCTGTGAAAATTCTGCACTGAACTCCATACAAATAATGTCGCCAGAGTTTTAGTGCAAAGACCACAGCTGCCAGCTCGAGATCATGAGTGGGGTAGTTCTTCTCATAGTCTTTGAGTTGTCTGGAAGCATAAGCTATAACTTTCCCTTCTTGCATGAGTACAGCTCCTAAGCCCATCTTGGAAGAATCACTGTAGATTTCAAAACTCTTGTCACTTTCTGGAACTATCAGGATGGGAGCACTAGTCAATCTCTTCTTTAGCTCTTGGAAACTCTGCTCACATTTGTCTGACCATTCAAACTTCTTGTCCTTCCTCGTTAGGGTTGTTAGTGGAGAGGCTATTTTGGAAAAGTCCTCCACAAATTTTCAGTAATACCTAGTTAAACCAAGGAAACTTCTGATCTCTCTAACGTTCTTGGGCCTATGCCAATTATTGACCGCCTCTATCTTGGCAGGATCCACTTGGATGCCTTCTTTAGAAATAATGCGACAAAGAAACGCCACCTGATTTAACCAGAACTCGCACTTCGAGAATTTGGCATAAAGCTGTTTCTGCTGTAGGGTCTGCAGGACTATTCTCAAGTGCGTGTCATGCTCCTCTAGGGTTCTTGAATAGACCAAAATGTCGTCGATGAACACGATGACAAATTTGTCCAAATATTCCCTGAAGACATGATTCATCAGCTCCATAAAGACTGATGGAGCATTGGTCACTCCAAATGGCATCACTACAAATTCGTAGTGTCCGTATTTGGTCCCGAAAGCTGTTCTGGGTATATCACTTTCTTTAACCTTCAGCTGGTGATATCCAGAGCACAAATCTATCTTTGAGAACACCGTGGCCCCTCTTAGCTGATCAAAGAGATCATCTATTCTGGAAAGAGGGTACTTGTCCTTAACTGTCACTTTGTTCAGCTCTCTATAATCTATGCACATCCGCATAGATCCATCTTTCTTCTTGACGAACAACACCGGAGCTCCCCATGGTGAATGACTAGGGCGGATGAAGCCTTTGTCAAGCAGCTCCTGGAGTTGTTCTTGTAACTCTTTTAGCTTTGCTGGAGAAATTTGGTACGGAGCTTTTGAAATTTGGGCTAGTGCCAGGGACCAACTCAATTTCAAACTCCGCTTCTCTGTTGGGAGGTAGTCTAGGTAGCTCTTCTGGGAATACCTTTGGGTACTCACAACTACCCGAACATCCTCCTGCTTGAGTCCTTTTGCTCTCTTGTACTCGGTCCTCAGTACGAGCGGTATGGGGATGCCCTCTTCTTGCCATCTAATCTTGTAGAGGGAGAAAACTTGAAATCCTCTATATTCTTCCTAGACATATATATAAAAACATAGAAAGACAAACAAGAACTTCTATCTTACTTAAGCATATCTAAGCAAATACTCTATACTGCAAATGATAAGGAAAAGCATAAAAGAAAACCTAAATACTTTCTTACTTGAAGACGACAAGACTGGTGCTGATGTGTGATGCTGGAGAATAGGAACTACTCTGATACCAACTGTAACGAGCACCCTTCTCACTACTCTCTAAAGGTGACCGTTACGTAACTACTATAGATTCTTACTTAACTAGTGTAACAAACTGTATTCAAATATTTCCAGAAAACTTAAAATTTCGGCAGAGTATATGCTGTTCGACAGGACTAAAATACAATACAATACTCTAAATTCAGAACATGCACATATAACTCATAATAACAGAAACATATGAAACTATATCTCAATGCAAACACAACGTATCTACTTACTAAACAAAACTCATCTTAGCATGCGATTTAAAACAAGAATAATCTCAAATGACATAAATATAAGGTACAATCTCAAATGTTTCTTAACCACTAAAACACGGAAATATAATAATGCCCCAAGTCTCTCCCATAGTCCTGGCATCACACATCATTGAACACCTCCTTGTCGCCTTCCTTTGCTATGGCTTTTCCTTTCCTTTATCTGTAGTAAGAGAAAATGCAAACTATAAGCGAATGCTTAGTAAGCGCTGTCTAACTCACAAAAACTCGAATGTGCATATAAATACAGCGATGCTAAAAACTGAATCTATAAGAAAAAAAACTATTCATGCTCATCTAATAGCAAAGCACTAAAATTTGCATACTCATGATATACGAGAATAAAACTGCATGCTGGAAGACAAGGCTAACCATGCTCAATAAAACTAATACTACATGCTTCAAATTAATAGCAAATGGAAAACTAGAAAATCTACTCATTTATATAACAACAAAAGAAACTAGATGCTTAATGAAAAATCTGCACTACTACAAAATGAAAAAATCTGCACTGCTACAAAATGCAAAAATCTGCACTACTACAAAATGCAAAAATCTGCACTACTACAAAATGCAAACTAAAATCTGCTCATGTTATTCCAATAGCAAAGGAATCTAGAAAATATGCTCATGTTATTCCAATAGCAAAGGAAACTAGAAATAAAGGAAACAATGCTGCATGGAATCAATGCTGCATGGAATTTAACAGAATATCATGCTTACTAAATAACGAAGAGGCTGAATTTGTAATGCTATTAAACATGGCTGATCATATTTATTAAATAGCAAAGAAAACTAACACTATGTACTTAGATTAAGGGTTGTTCGTGCCACTACATAGCACCAAAAAGGTCTAAACAGAAATGCTAAATATAGGGCTATTCGTGCCCACTAAATAACACCAAAAGATCTGAACTTGTAGGAACTTTAACTTCAATAAAACTTGCTTTAGAGGTCCAAATAATAATAGCTTTATACTTCAAAATAATAATAAACTTTCTTCTTGGGCCCAAACTTAGTACCAATGCGCGCTCCCTAATAAAGACTATGGTAGCTAGTCTCCAGTCCTACGAGGGTAAAGACCTTGGTCTTACCAGGGCCAAGACCTTGGAATTGGTCACCCAGATTTGTTTAACGACAACCCTGGAAGTCGGGTACTAGCCTTTTAAAAATAAAATACTTGTTATCTTTAATATTCTTATAATAAAATGCCTTGGCATTTCTTTGAGCACTTGGTGTGCTGCTGATCCCAATTCTTAAAATTTAGGAATCTTATCAAGACCTTGGTCTTTTCTTACTTATAGCTACTCATAATCCTCAAAAAGGGTTTAATGGAACACATAAACACTCCACCAAAATTCATGGCTATTCATGCTTATTAAATGGCACAGAAAATCTAGGACTACATGCACAAAATGAGAAGCTGTTCAGGTTCATGAAAGTAGCATAAATTCTGTAATTTCATGCTCTAAAATAAAACTTCTCATACTCATTGGATAGCATGGAATTAATTAAATCTACACTAAAGTAAATCTGCATACAAGCCTAATCAAATCTGCATACAAACTTAACAAATCTGCATGCAAGCTTAATCAAATCTGCATTCAAACTTAACAAATCTACATACAAGCTTAATCAAAATTCTGTACTATAAGCTTTATCAAACATCTCCACTATAAACTCTAAAGATGGTATAGAACTAATGGACTGTTCTTGTTCATTGTATAGCACAACAAAGGCCCAAAACTTGCTGGAACTTAATACCTATGTACATCTTGTTTTATTTGTTCAAAGCTTACACCTTCGTAGAGTAATAGAAATCTTTAAACATAATCATTCCTCAAGCTCAGTTCCACGGCAAGGAAAGCAAAAGAACCTGAACTGTTAAACTTTGCCATTCAAAACTAAACTTGCTGAAGCTTGAAACCTGTATAAAACCTATTCAAGACTTATACTTTTATAGGGCAATAGATATCAAGTCTGCAGGTCTAATTACCCCCTGAGGGATCTAACCGAATGCTCTCAAAACCCAACAGTAAGGAGAAAAACTAAACTGCATGCTCAAACCAACCGAACTTCACATCGGCTCTAATCAACAGTAAGGGAGAAACTCAACTACATGCTCCAATTAACTATACCCTTCCATGTTAAATTCCAAATCTACTAATCTGGATTAGGTTTTCATGGCAACAAGCTCCAAAACAAACCGAACCACTACTCTTCCTCCCTTAACTGATTAGTGCCACGACAAGGAAACCAAACAAGGAACCGGATTCTACACCACATACAGTGACTCCAAACCACATGTATAAGGAGACTAATAACAAAAGATAACCATATTTCAAACTAAACCATCCCCTTTCATTTCCTTCATGAAACTCACGGCATACTAAAAAAAAAACAAGGAAATACCAAATCAAATACGGAACTACTCTTACCGCAGGTGAGTAGCAACTTAGCATGGTTTCTTGGACTCACAACCGAAGAGAGGCAGCTAGGGCTTCAGAAAAACTCGTGCTCTCAACCTCTGCTTCGTGCTTACGGCTCCTCCTCGACGAGAGGACCTCGTGTTGGTGAAGAACCCCCCGGAGTTCGCCACTCGCTGGCCACCGGAATGAAACCCTAAGTCTCCTTCATTTCCGCCCGAGAGCCGTCGCACGCGAGAGAGGAGGAAGGAATTAGGTCTCGGGTTAATGCCTAAGTTCTCTTCTTATAACTAGGGTTCTTATTCAATGCTATTCCTTAAATATATTTCGCTACCTATCTGATCAGCATCATCCGCTTGGACACTTGGTCAGCCTGATTTGCTTAAGGATTGGTTCGGCCGGAGGTCATGGGTTCGAACCTCGGCCGTACCTATTTATTTTTTTTGAAACTTCCTCCTTTTGGTAAAAATACCAAACAAACTCCAAAAATTAAATAAAAATATTCTAAAAATTTCTAAAACTCTCTAGAATATTTCTAAGGCATTTCTAAATATTTTTTATTACTATTAGGACTCGAAATGAGGAAATTTGGGTTGTTACACATTGAACCGTGCTGTCATAATAAAAAAGGAAAAGATTATTGGTGCAAGGAGCACTAGATGATCAAACCTGAGTTTTGATACTATAAAGAGTTTAAAGTTAAGTCTTATTGTTATTCTAATAAATTTGATTGAGTGTACAGGAAAGTCCTAAGTGATCTTAGGCAAGGTAAAATTTGTTAGTTAGAGCCCTAGAGCCAATCATTTGATGATTGTATGGACTCATATATATCATATTCTTGTATATTAATAAAGGCATTTGTTTGGTTATTATACTTATTTATATTAGTGCCAAATAGACTAAGTATAATAGCGTCCTTGAGTAGAAGGTTCATACCTATATCAATCGATTAGTTGAATCGATAGTGAGATGATATAGGGAACACTACTCTAAATCATTCCTAGTCGAGTATTAGCATTCAGGGACAATGTTAATACAATAAGACTAGCATGTAGGTCAGCTCGATGACTTGATCTCACAAGTCATGGATATAGAGATATCAAGCTGACACATGGGTATGCATTAGAGAATATATACTGAATGACCCGCCATGAGAAAGTATCATGGATCGTTATATGAGTGTCATATACTTTCTCATGTGGCTATTAGTATGACTATTAGTCCTTAGACCTGAAGTCACCATGGATCCCTACATAAGGAGTTATGTACTTTAGTTTCGTCAAACGTCACCCGTAACTGGGTGGACTATAAAGGCGATTACTGGGTATGTAACAAATTATGCGGAGGGATGTGAGTGATGTAGATGGAATCTATCCCTCCCATATGACGGGAGCGACATCGGTATTCTTGATAGAGTGAGACCACTAAGTGCATGGCCATGCCCAAATGAGTCAACATTAGATGTTGAGCTCATTTGATCGAGTGAGTCTACTTGGAGTTCAAGATTTAGATTGATTAGAGGATGACACGGTCTATGCCTCATATTGATCAATCTAGATGTCTAGGATAGAAGGACACTTATCATTATTTTGTGAGGAGTCACAATTAGTAGTCACAAGGTGATGTTGGATCTCGACATTCTTGTAACTTGGGTAGTAATGATGTGTTGCTAGATACCGCTCATTACTTATGCTCCTAAATGGGTTTAGGGCATTGTCAACGTTACAAGAACCTATAGGGTCACACACTTAGGACAAATAGATGGAGATTAGGTTCATATGATGAACCAAGAGGATTAGATTTATTTGATAAATCAAATTGGATTAAGAGTAATCCTAATTGGGCTAACTTGAGTTCGACTCAAGTTGATTCATGTATTTAATAAGTCTAATTTAGATTATGACTTATTAAATCAATTTAATTTAATGAATTAGATTCATTATATTAAATTGGCTCGAATCAAATGGTTGGATTAGATCAACCATGGTAGAGATTGAGTCAAGTTTTACTTGACTAGAGAAGGAAGACCAAAGGTCAATTTTGACTTGACCTTTTGCCACCTCATTGGTGAGTTGGCATTAGGTGGACCAATGATGATATTCCACATCATCATGGATGCCACCTCATGGAAGTTACAAAGCCATTTTCTTATTAACTTCACATTAATTGCATTTAATGGGGAGTTACACTAGAAGAAAGTGGCCGGCCACTTTGTGAATGGAAGTGAATTCATTTTTCATTCACTTGTGTGCATCTTCTTCCTTCTTCCTCTCAAGCTCTCCCTCTCCCTCTCCTCCTTGCTTGGCCGAATCTCACCAAGGTGCTAGCACACCTTTGTGTGAGGTTTTCTCCACCTACGTGTCCGTGTGGATACTTCTAGAGGACCGGTGCTTGACGGTCTAGAGATCCGGCAACTCCTTGGACGAGCGGGATAAGCGAAAGGCACGCTTCGAAGGTATAACCCTTATCTAGTGTAGATCTAAAGGTTTTACAAACTCGTACAAGAAAAGGTTTTTCGAAAAGTTTTGTTTACGAATCTTTGCACGGATCTACGGCTTTGGGTGACTCGGGGTTTCCGCGACGCGAAAGCAGTTTTCGCGGTGGTATCAGAGCCACGTGCAAAGACTTGTACGAGTTCGTTTGTATTTTTATGAAAAATATACCTTCTGTAATTTTCTGTAAAAATTGAGTTTTTAGAGTTTTTATGAGTAATTTTTCCGTAGAAGCGAAGCACAAGTGTCTCGGCATTTGTAGGCTTCGGCTACCGGAAAGTTTTCTTTTAAATGGCTTCGTTTTGCCCCAAATCCGTTTGGGACAGCGGGGTCGGGTGCCATTAGATCGCAAAGGAGCAACTCACGATGGTTAGATCGTGGGTAGGGGCATTTCCCCTAACCCTGCAAGGGAATTTGCTTCGCGATTGCACCCGAAATCGCTAAAAACGAACCCGCCGGGAAGATTTTTTCCGAAACGGCAATGTCTTGGCCCAAATCATTTTGGGACAGCGGGTTTAGGTGCTGTTGGATCGAAAAGGAACCCTCGCGATGGTTAGATCGCGGGTAGGGGCGCTGCCCCTGGGCCCCGCAAGGGGATCCGTTCCGCGATTGCGCCCGAAACCGCTAAACGGGACCGCCGGGAAATTTTATTCATAAAAATTGTAAAAATTATTTTTAAAATTATAGAAAATTATGAAAAATATATAATTTTGAATTATATATTATTTTGTGATAGTCATGGCCCAAAAACCCAATATGATTGGTTGTATTGTAATTTATAATACGGCCTGCGTGCCGTTATGTGTTTGCGAGTGTTGTATTATATTCGCGACCTGCGCGTCGTGCCTTCTCTTATATTCTTGTTGTAAATTAGATTTAGACTCGAATATAACTCGAGTTTTCAAATTGTAATGTACAAATTGGAGCGGTGGAGGGTCCACACGAGACGGAGTTCCGAGGCGGGCACGAGCAACACAAGGTGGTCAAAGGGAGGAGCTTGGAGAAGCTGTTGACCCTAGGTTGACCAATCGATCTTCTCATTGGCTTGAGAAGATCGTAGTAGGGCCATGACTAAATCACAAATAGATTAATTAATTGCTTGTGTATGTGATGCATATTTAATAAGTAGTTAATTAATTAGTGCCTTACGATTAGATTAGATCTAAGTCGTGCACATGATGCACCCTTGCGATTAGATTAGATCAAAGTCATGCACAAGATGCATCCCTTTTCGATTAGATTAGATCTCAATCGACTCAACTCTAATGCCTAACCGTGTCGTGATACCTATCACTACCTCGATCACATGTATTGTTGAATCTGCCAAAGCAGAGCAATACATATTATCTTGGTAGGGTACGGAGGGACAATCTTGGTCCCGTCTATCAACGCATGGGTGAATACAAACTCAATTAGATTGAGTATTCATAGTTACTCGGTTGGATCGAGTCAACTATAGGCATTCTTCCAATAGTTGGAAAGATAGGTCAATATCACATCTATATTAACTCTCGGGCGTATTAGCCAAAGCTAACTCGAGTTTTAATATAAATGCGGATATTGATTCTATAAACAAGAGTTGCATAGAGATGTAAATGGTAACCGTTACCTCCCGATCATACTAAGCCTTGGGCGTATTAGCCAAAGCTAACTCAAGGGTTAGTATGATGTGGATCTTGTCCCACAAGAATTATAGAATTATGGGAGCATCATTTAATTAAAGGCCTAATTAAATGATTTTTAAAGAATATGATATTTATTTCGCAAATTTTTGTTGTAGATAACCATAACGTCGAACACGAATTCCTTCTCCTGCGATCTGTCCTTGAGAAGGACAAGCTCAACGGAGCGAATTTCTCGGAGTGCAGGAACTTGAGAATAGTTCTCACCGAGGAGCGTAAACTGTGGAGCGGCCCATTCCGGAGGCTCCTCCCGCCAATGCCCCGCTGACAAAGATGCTTACAAGAAGCATCAAGATGACGCATTAGATGTGTCTGTCTAATGCTCGCGACCATGAACTCGGAGCTTGAAGCAACATGAGTTGATGGGCGCTTTGATATGGTTGAGCATCTTCGCCAACTATATCGAGGACAAGCGAGGCATGAGAGATTTGAGATCTCAAGGCCATTGTTTCAGTGCAAGATGTCGACGGGGCTCTGAGGTCCTTATGTACTCAAGATGATTGGGTACATAGAGAACCTACAAAGACTGGGGTTCCCACTTGGCCAAGAGCTGGCACTGACTTGATCTTGCAGTCCTTGCCATATAGCTATAGTCAATTCATTCTCAACTATAACATGAACGAGATTGACAAGCCACTGCCCGAGCTACTTAGTATGTTACGAACTGCTGAGATTAACCTTAAGAAGGTTAAGCCCATTCGGATGGTCCAGAAGCACAAGGGCAAGGGCAAGCCCAAAGGTAAGGGAAAGTCCCAAACCAAGGGCAAAGGCAAGGCACTGAAGCCTAAAGGATGCTACCTGCTTCCACTGCGGTCAGACCGGGCACTGGAAGAGGAACTGCAAGGTATACTTGGAGGATCTTAAGAAGAAGCGAAGTGAGACTTCCACTTCAGGTATATATGTTATAGAAGTCAATCTATCTATTTCTACATCATGGGTATTAGATACTGGATGTGCTTCTCACATTTGTACTGATGTGAGAAATAGCAGAGCATTGGCGAAGGGCGAGGTGGACCTACGAGTAGGCAATGGAGCATGGGTTGCTGCTGTTGCTGTAGGAACTTATCAGCTATCTCTGCCCTCTGGGCTTGTACTAGATTTAGATGATTGTTGTTATGTGCCTGCTCTTACTAAGAACATAGTTTCAGTTTCTTGTTTAGACAAGAAAGGATACTCTTTTATAATAAAAGACAAATGTTGTTCTATTTATTTAAAAGATATGTTCTATTGTAATGCACCACTAATAAACGGACTCTATATTCTAGACCTTGAGAGCCCTATTTATAACATAAATACCAAGAAGTTCAAGTCAAATGACCTAAACCAAACTTATCTCTGGCACTGTCGCTTAGGTCATATAAATGACAAGCGCTTATCCCAGCTCCATAAGGATGGTTTGCTGGACTCATTTGATTTTGAATCATATGAGATATGCGAGTCATGCCTACGATGCAAGATGACCAAGACTCCCTTTAGTGGGCACAGCGAGAGAGCAACTGATTTGTTAGGACTCATACATAGTGATGTATGTGGCCCTTTCAATGTTGCTGCTAGAGGCGGTTATAGATACTTCATCACATTTACTGATGACTTCAGTAGATATGGTTATGTGTACTTGATGACACATAAGTCTGAGTCCTTTGAAAAGTTCAAAGAATTCAAGAATGAAGTACAGAACCAGCTTGGCAAGAGTATTAAAATACTTCGATCAGATCGAGGTGGTGAATACTTAAGCCATGAGTTCCGTGACTACTTAGCTGAGTGTGGGATTTTATCTCAACTCACTCCTCCTGGAACACCACAGTGGAATGGTGTATCCGAAAGGAGGAATCGTACCTTATTAGATATGGTACGATCTATGATGAGTCACACAGATCTTCCGACATATCTATGGGGATATGCTCTAGACACGGCAGCTTTCATTCTCAACCGAGTTCCAATATCCAAGGCCGTGATAAAGACACCATATAAGATATGGACTGGGAGAGATGCCCAGGTGTCTTTCATGAGGATTTGGGGCTGTGAGGCTTACGTACGACGTTAAGTCTCAAACAAATTAGGACCCAAATCCGACAAGTGCTATTTCATTGGATATCCCAAGGAAACTAAGGGATATTACTTCTACATTCCCAGTCAGCACAAGGTAGTTGTGGCAAAGACTGGGGTCTTTCTAGAAAGGGACTTTGTTTCTAGAAAGACTAGTGGGAGCACGTTCAATCTTGAAGAAGTTCAAGATGCGAACAATAGCACTGATGCCTCGATGGAAGCTGAACTGGAACCACAAAGTGTTGTGGATGATGTTCCACAAGGAGTTGAGGACAATAACCAGTTCAAGTAGACATACCTCTTCGCAGGTCTGATAGGGTACGTCGTCAGCCTGAGAGATACTCATTTCTCTTGTCTGACCATGATGACATTGTGCTCATAGAGGATGCGCCTACCACCTATCAGGAAGCTATGATGAGACCAGATTTCGAGAAATGGCTAGAAGCCATGAGATCCGAGATGGAATCCATGTACACCAACCAAGTATAGACTTTGGTTGATCCACCTGAAGGGGTAAAACCCATAGGGTGTAAGTGGGTCTTTAAGAGAAAGACTGACATGGATGGACTTATCTATAAGGGTCGCTTGGTAGCTAAAGGTTTCAAGCAGATTCATGGTATTGAATATGATGAGACCTTTTCTCCAGTAGCGATGTTTAAGTCCATTCGGATCATGCTTGGTATTTCAGCCTACCATGACTATGAGATATGGCAGATGGATGTCAAAACCGCGTTTCTGAATGGAAACCTACTCGAGGATGTGTACATGACACTACCTGAGGGTTTTGTAGATCCACAACATACTAGTAGAGTATGCAAGCTGCATAGGTCCATTTATGGACTAAAGCAAGCTTCTCGGAGCTGGAATCTTCGATTAGATGATGCAATCAAACAGTTTGGTTTCATCAAGAACGAAGATGAACCTTGTGTCTACAAGAAGGTTGTAGGGGATATAGTTATCTTCCTCATATTGTATGTGGATGACATACTACTCATTGGGAAGGACATCCCTATGCTTCAATCTGTCAAGACCTGGCTAGGGAGTTGCTTCTCAATGAAGGACTTAGGTGAGGCATCCCGCATTCTAGGGATACAGATCTATACAGATAGATCTAAGAGATTGCTTGGCCTAAGTCAGAGTACATACATTGACAAGGTACTCCTTCGGTTTGCCATGCAGAACTCCAAGAAGGGATTTCTGCCGATGTCACATGGCGTGAGTCTTTCGAAGACTCAACGCCCCTCTTCTAGAGAGGAGAGAGACCGCATGGATCAGATCCCTTATGCCTCAGCCATAGGATCGATCATGTACGTCATGCTATGTACTCGACCTGATGTCTCGTATGCGAGCAGATACCAGTCAGATCCAGGTGAAAGTCACTGGATAGCGGTCAAGAATAATCTTAAGTACTTAAGAAAGACTAAAGAATATTTCTTGATATATGGAGGCAATGATGAGCTAGCTGTAAAGGGTTACAGTGATGCTAGCTTCCAGACCGACCAGGATGACTATAGATCGCAGTCGGGGTTCGTATTTTGCATAAATGGTGCGGTGGAAGAGTTCAAGCAGGATACGATGGTCGATTCTACAAAGTCGAGTATATTCGCATCGAGGCGAAAGGAGGCAGTTTGGATCCGCAAGTTCATCACTAAACTTGGGGTGGTTCCTAGCATTACTGACCCCATTGAGCTCTATTGTGACAACTATGGAGCTATAGCACAGGCAAAGGAACCTCGCTCACACCAGCGGACCAAGCACATACTACGGCGCTTCCATCTCATTCGAGAGATTATCGATAGAGGAGATGTGAAGATTTGCAGAGTACATACAGAGGCTAACATCGCAGATCCCTTGACCAAGGCTTTGGCAAAGAGGAAGCATGATGGTCACACTAGGTCTTTAGGCCTTAGAGCCTATACTGATTGGCACTAGTGCTAGTGGGAGATTGTTAGTTAGAGCCCTAGAGCCAATCATTTGATGATTGTATGGACTCATATATATCATATTCTTGTATATTAATAAAGGCATTTGTTTGGTTATTATACTTATTTATATTAGTGCCAAATAGACTAAGTATAATAGCGTCCTTGAGTAGAAGGTTCATACCTATATCAATTGATTAGTTGAATCGATAGTGAGATGATATAGGGAACACTACTCTAAATCATTCCTAGTCGAGTATTAGTATTCAGGGACAATGTTAATACAATAAGACTAGCATGTAGGTCAGCTCGATGACTTGATCTCACAAGTCATGGATATAGAGATATCAAGCTGACACATGGGTATGCATTAGAGAATGTATACTGAATGACCCGCCATGAGAAAGTATCATGGATCGTTATATGAGTGTCATATACTTTCTCATGTGGCTATTAGTATGACTATTAGTCCTTAGACCTGAAGTCACCATGGATCCCTACATAAGGAGTTATGTACTTTAGTTTCGTCAAACGTCACCCGTAACTGGGTGGACTATAAAGGCGATTACTGGGTATGTAACAAATTATGCGGAGGGATGTGAGTGATGTAGATGGAATCTATCCCTCCCATATGACGGGAGCGACATCGGTATTCTTGATAGAGTGAGACCACTAAGTGCATGACCATGCCCAAATGAGTCAACATTAGATGTTGAGCTCATTTGATCGAGTGAGTCTACTTGGAGTTCAAGATTTTGATTGATTAGAGGATGACACGGTCTATGCCTCATATTGATCAATCTAGATGTCTAGGATAGAAGGACACTTGTCATTATTTTCTGAGGAGTCACAATTAGTAGTCACAAGGTGATGTTGGATCTCGACATTCTTGTAACTTGGGTAGTAATGATGTGTTGCTAGATACCGCTCATTACTTATGCTCCTAAATGGGTTTAGGGCATTGCCAACGTTACAAGAACCTATAGGGTCACACACTTAGGACAAATAGATGGAGATTAGGTTCATATGATGAACCAAGAGGATTAGATTTATTTGATAAATCAAATTGGATTAAGAGTAATCCTAATTGGGCTAACTTGAGTTCGACTCAAGTTGATTCATGTATTTAATAAGTCTAATTTAGATTATGACTTATTAAATCAATTTAATTTAATGAATTAGATTCATTATATTAAATTGGCTCGAATCAAATGGTTGGATTAGATCAACCATGGTAGAGATTGAGTCAAGTTTGACATGACTAGAGAAGGAAGACCAAAGGTCAATTTTGACTTGACCTTTTGCCACCTCATTGGTGAGTTGGCATTAGGTGGACCAATGATGATATTCCACATCATCATGGATGCCACCTCATGGAAGTTACAAAGTCATTTTCTTATTAACTTCACATTAATTGCATTTAATGGGGAGTTACACTAGAAGAAAGTGGCCGGCCACTTTGTGAATGGAAGTGAATTCATTTTTCATTCACTTGTGTGCATCTTCTTCCTTCTTCCTCTCAAGCTCTCCCTCTCCCTCTCCTCCTTGCTTGGCCGAATCTCACCAAGGTGCTAGCACACCTTTGTGTGAGGTTTTCTCCACCTACGTGTCCGTGTGGATACTTCTAGAGGACCGGTGCTTGACGGTCTAGAGATCCGGCAACTCCTTGGACGAGCGGGATAAGCGAAAGGCACGCTTCGAAGGTATAACCCTTATCTAGTGTAGATCTAAAGGTTTTACAAACTCGTACAAGAAAAGGTTTTTCGAAAAGTTTTGTTTACGAATCTTTGCACGGATCTACGGCTTTGGGTGACTCGGGGTTTCCGCGACGCGAAAAAGCGGTTTTCGCGGCCCGAAGAACCCAACAAAATTCTTAGTGGACACTAGGCATGTGGAAAGTCTGAGCTGCGTCTAGGCAAGGAAGTCCTAGTCCCTTGGCTTTCTCTAGTCTAGTTTGAATTGGACTTAATCCAATAATTAGATTCAATTGAGTCTAACTCAATAAGTCCAATTCGGATTAGACTTAATCCAATTATTCATCATATGAATATATCTCCAAATCTACTTGTTATTTGTATGTGACCCAATAGGTTCTCGTAATGTTGGCAATGTATCCAAATCAATATTTAGATACATAAGCAATGAGTGGCATCTAGCAAGGCATCACTGCTACCCAAGTGACGAGAAGGTCAAGATCCGACCTAACCTGTCTGTGACTATTATCTTGTATGACTTGGTCCCTCTATCCTTGATATCTAGGTTGATCAATGAGGCATAGACTGTGTCATCCTCTTATCAACCTTTGTGTTTCTTGATCTCTAAGTAGACACATTCAATCAAATGAGCTCAATATCTCATATTGACTCATTTGCACAAGGCCATGCTTTCTTGTGTCCTACTAATCAAGAGGCCCACAGATATCGCTTCCATCATATGGAAGGGATAGATTCCATCTACATCACTTACATCCCTCTGTATACTTCATTAGATACCCAGTGATCGACTTTATTGTCCACCTTATTACAGGTGACGTTTGCCGATACCAAAGTACACAACTCCTTATGTAGGGAACCGTAGTGACTTCAGGTCCAAGGACTATTCATACCAATAGTCACATGAGAATGTTTATGACACTCATATAATGATCCATTGAACATTCTCATGGCGGGTCATTCAGTATATATTCTCTAATATATACCCATGTGTCAACCTGATATCTCATATCCATGACTTGTGAGATTAAGTCATCCGTTGACCTACATGCTAGTCTCAACGCATTAATATTGTCTTTGTATATTAATGCTTGACTAGGAATAGTTAAGAGTAGTGTTCTATATATATCTACATATCTCACTATCAATTCAATTAATTGATATGTTGTAGATAAGAACCTACTACCCAAAGACATTATTATATTTATTCAATTGCCACTGAACTGAAATAAATATAATAATCAACTTTGCCTTTTATTTATAATGAAATATGATACAATAATGTGCCCTTTACAATCATCTCATAATTGACACTAGGGCTAATACTAACAGATAATACAGTAGATAGGTTATACAAGTTTAGGGAAGACGTCGGGCGAAAGCTCTTTCAAAATCCTCTAGCAGTCTAGAAATTGAGCAAGAGATTTAGATGTTTAGTAGCCCTCCTTGCGAAGTTGTGAAATCTCCCCTTTCGATCCAATAAGAAACGCTTTGTTAACAGAGGTGATGATCTGGATGTTAAAATCCCGTGATTGAAGGAGGGTTGTCTTCCTTGTCTCAAGGCTCTCATCCTTCCCTACCTGGTAGCTTGTCAACTCTGCCCTAGAAGCTATCATCTTGGAGGTAAGTCCCACCAGCTCGGACTTAGAGGCAATTAGTACAAACTTAGTGGCCTCTAATTCCGCTCGCAGGGACTCTAGCACAACTCTTTAAGTGTCTATACTTTGCTGCTACTCGGATGCTAGATAAGTTTTAGCCATCAACTTAGCTTCTTTGGCCTCTGTCTCTAAGGTGTGAGCGATCGTCAATTCCTCTAACTGGGTGGAGAGGCTCTGGACTTCAGTGATCTTCCCATCCAGATTAGCCACCACTTTAGTTCACCTGGCTATCGTAAATCAGAACTTATCTTTGTAGGACCGTTACGGCCGGCTAGAAGGGGGGGTGGATAGCCTACAAAAATAAGACAACCCTTTCTCGAACTCTCAACAATACACTTGTATAAAATTGAAGTAGTAAATAAAAAACAGAAAGAAAGAGGCAGAAGGTTTTTACTTGGTTACAACTAAGGAGGTTGTTAATCCAAGGAATGTAGCACTAGTATCTCCTTCTAGTGGAGAAGCCTCTTACAACAGTGAAAGCGTAAAATATAGAAACTAATCTAGAACAGTAGCATACAAGTGTTGGAAATGGAATGCACTGAGTTAATGAAAAGCTTCTAGACCAAGGCTATATTTATAGCCTTGGTCGGGGTGCCTGGAAGGGTTCCGGGCGCCCTCGGGGGGATAAATTTTATCCCTCAATGTTCAGATCGAGTCAAAGCTCGATGCGATCAAAAACTCACTTCCGGGCGCTCAGAAGGGTTCTGGGCGCCCCGGGCTGGTCCGGGCGCCCCGGACAGTTCCGGGTGCCCCGGATGCTTAGTCAATTCCAGTTGACTTTCATCCAGGTCCTCTGCTCTAGATCTGCTTGATTGGGTGATCTCTTCCATCCGGAAAAGGGCTCACCCGAACCCAAGTTCCGGTCTTCTCGAGCGGGCTTCCTTCCGACTTCTCGTCCCTCAGAATCACCGCGTGTTTCCTTCTCATCCGCCGGCGTACTCATCCGCAGTCTTCATCCCTCGGACGCACCGCGTGCCGTCCTTCTCGCTAGCTGTGTCTCTTGCTCCTCGAGCAGCCTTCCGCTCCGGCTTTCGTCCTTCGGAACCACTGCGCGTTTCCTTCTCGTCCGCCGGTGTACTCTTCCGCAGCGCCTCGTCCCTCGGACGGCACGCACTGCGTGCCGTCCTTCTCGCTAGCTGCGTCCTCCGCTCGACTACCTGCGCTCCTAACCTCCTGCACACTTAGACACAAGGTTAGAAATACACAGAATCTAACTTAACTTGTTGATCACACCAAAACAACCTTGGGGTTCCAACAATCTCCCCCTTTTTGGTGTGATCAACCCAAGTTAAGCTAGGGTAAAAAATAATAATAAAACAAGTTAAATTTTGGTCTACCTCCCCCTAGACTTATACTAATCCTTCTCCCCCTTTGATCACAAAAAAATAGGGGTTCAAGAAAAAAATCTAAGGGTTAAAGACTTAGAAAATTTTGAGACCCTTAAATATTTGCAATAATTTTCACATAAACAATCTCAAAAAAAAAATTTAAGTAAGATTTTAATAAAATTTTCTAAGTGAAATTAAAAAAAAAATTCTAACTTAAACAGTTTTGCAAAAATATTTTAAAAAAAAATCTTAAAACTTTAAGCAAAAATTTTCTATTTGATAACAACCTTTAACTGAGAATTTTTCTAAGTATTAAAGTGAATTTTCTAAGAGGAACAATACTAAAAAAGTGTTTTTCTAAGTATAAAAATATTTTGAGAGAAAAAAAATGTTTGAAAAAATTTGAAAGCATTAATTAATTCTAATTTTAATGCTTTGACAGAAAGTTAATTAAACATTTTATTTCAATATTTTGGCTTCCAGGTCGTGGCGAGGCACTAGGTCTTCTTGGTTATTGGAGCAACAACCACTTCCTTAGACAAAGCCTCATAGAGAAATTCATTGTTTAATTTTCTCACTGAAAGCGTCATTTTTATTAATATTTAGACTAAGCAAGATTTAGGAACCCAATAAAGGTTTCAGCCTACTGGATTAACTAAAAAGTTTTTAGGGACATACTTTCTTGAAATGTTCCTAATTTGTCCAGGGTGTTATTTAAAGTATCAACTTAAATTATTAGATCTTCTAAAATTGGTTTTAGATGGACATGTATGGTTTTTCAAGTTTTCTACTTGAATTTTCAAAATTTGAATTTCTAAATTCAATTTTTCATTTTCTAGTTTTGATTTGTCTAGCATTTCTAACGGGCAAGATTCAGCTAATATTCCTTTTAAATTTTTAATTTCTTTTTCTAACTTGCAGCAGTCTTTAGTTAGTATTTTAACAAATTTAAAAAGTTTATCGGGAGGAAGTGAACGTACTTGACTTACTTTGTAGATTTCGTTGTCCATGTCTCCCCTTGAACTGCTGCTTTCTTCCGACGAAGCTCCCCCTTCATCGATGCTTTCGATGCTCATCTTGGAGGAACTTGAATCACAGTCGTCGTCTTGATGACTCGCCATCAGTGCGAGTCCGGAGAATGCTTCGACTTCCGATTCGGACGACGTATTGTCCCACGTCGCTTTTAGGGCCTTGCGCCTTTGAATAGGCTTTTTACCTTTATCTTTATCCTTATTCTTTAGCTTGGGGCATTTGTCCTTGACGGTGCCCTTCTTCATCGCAATGGTAGCAGCGGATCGTTCTTTTCTTTCTACCCTGTGGATTGTCAGTTTTTCTAGGATTGTATAACTTCTTAAATCGTCTTACCATCATTACCATTTCCTCGTCGTTGAGAGAAGATTCCGACTCAGGTTCATCTCTCAATGCTTTGAGGGCGATGTTGTTCTTGGGCTCCTTCGAACTTGCGCATCTTGATTCGTGCACTTCAAATGTCGAGAAAAATTCTTCTAAAGAAATTTTTTCTAGGTCTTTTGAAATATAAAAGGCATCTACTAGTGATGCCCATTTTGAATTTCTCGGAAAGGAATTTAAAGCGTACCTGAGTGAATCTCAGTTACTTACCTCTTCTTCGAGATTCGAAAGTCCGGTGATGAGCTCCTGTATCCTCGAGTGTAGATATGCAATTGTTTCACCTTCTTCAAGATGGAGGTTGGTGAGCTGGTTGCGAAGTAAGTCCCGTCTCGCAAGCTTGGCTTCGGATGTTTCTTCATGTAGTTCAAGGAACTTCTCCCAAAGTTCCTTTTCCGAGTTGTAGGTGCCGACACGGTTGACTTCTTATGGCGGAAGTACGCTTAGCAGATGGAATTCTGCTTTCTTGTTTGCCACGTAGTCGGCCTGCTCTTTCTTCGTCCATTGATATTTTACTTTGCCTTCGGGAGCTTCAAAACCGAGTTCCATTGTTAATAATAAATCGAAATCAGTACAAAAAAATACCTCCATACTCTTCTTCCAGCTTGCGAAGTCCCCCTCGAATTTTGGCGGGTAGATGTTAGATCCGGCCATCTCGTTGCTTCGTTCAGCGGTTAGTCCTCCTGAAGCATTTGGCTCTGATACCACTTGTAGGACCCTTGCGACCGGCTAGAAGGGGGGTTGGATAACCTGCAAAAATAAGACAACCCTTTCTCGAACTCTCAACAGTACACTTGTATAAAATTGAAGCCGTAAATAAATAGCAGAAAGAAAGAGGCAGAAGGTTTTTACTTGGTTACAACCGAGGAGGTTGTTAATCCAAGGAATGTAGCACTAGTATCTCCTTCAGGTGGAGAAGCCTCTTACATCAGTGAAATAGAGAAGCTAATCTAGAACAGTAGCGTACAAGTGTTGGAAATGGAATGCACTGAGTTGATGAAAAGTTTCTGGACCAAGGCTATATTTATAGCCTTGGTCGGGGCGCTTGGAATGGTTCTGGGCGCCCTAGGGGGGGGGATAAATTTTATCCCCCAACGTTCAGATCGAGTCAAAGCTCGATCCGGTCAAAAACTCACTTCCGGGCGCCCGGAAGGGTTCCGGGCGCCCCGGGCTGGTCCGGGCGCCCTGGGCTGGTCCCGCGCCCCAGACAGTTCCGGGTGGCCCGGATGCTTAGTCAACTCCAGTTGACTTTCGTCCGGGTCCTCTGCTCCGGAGCCGCTTGATTGGGTGATCTCTGCCATCCGGAAAAGGGCTCACCTGAACCCAAGTTCCGGTCTTCTCGAGCGGGCTTCCTTCCGGCTTCTCGTCCCTCAGAATCGCCGCGTGTTTTCTTCTCGTCCGCCGGTGTACTCATCCGTAGTCTTCGTCCCTCGGACGCACCGCGTGCCCTCCTTCTCGCTAGCTGCGTCTCTTGCTCCTCGAGCATTCTTCCGCTCCAACTTTTGTCCCTTAGAACCACCGCGCGTTTCCTTCTCGTCCGTCGGTGTACTCTTCCGCAGTGGCTCGTCCCTCGGACGCACCGCGTGCCGTCCTTCTCGCTGGCTGCGTCTTCTGCTCGACTACCTATGCTCCTAAGCTCCTGCACACTTAGACACAAGGTTAGAAACACACATGACCTAACTTAACTTGTTGATCACACCAAAATAACCTTGGGGTTCCAACAATCTTTAGTTATTTTTAGAGTAGCCTCTAATCTACTTTCCCTCTCTTCCTCAGCCTTTGCTGACACCTGAGCTTCTTGGAGTTATCATCCTAACTCACTCAATTGATCGAGGGGACCCTAGCTTTCTTGTGGCGATTGGGTGGGGGCATAGATAGAGCCTACCTCTGATAGGTGCTTCTTTAGGACCACGTTCTCTCGGGCCAATTCCACCACAGATCAAGATAGGTGCATCTCGACTCCCTGAGGCTACAAAAAAAACATAATTAGAAATATTCTAAGTAAAAGATGGTAAGAGAAAGAAGGTTAGAAGACTAAAACCTATCATGGTCAAGTTATAAGAATACCCATCAGCCGTCTCTGCAGTGTGTGTTCGTTCGTCTGGCTCATGGCTAGCTCCTAGGCCTCGGTTAAGGGGCCCTTTTGTTAGTATTAGCCCTAGTGTTAATTATGAGATGATTGTAAAGGGCACATTATTGTATCATATTTCATTATAAATAAAAGACAAAGTTGATTATTATATTTATTTCAGTTAAGTGCCAATTGAATAAATATAATAATGTCCTTGGGTAGTAGGTTCTTATCTACAACATATCAATTAGTTGAATTGATAGTGAGATATGTAGATATATATAAAACACTACTCTTAACTATTCCTAGTCAAGCATTAATATACAAGGATAATATTAATGCGTTGAGACGAGCATGTAGGTCAACGGATGACTTAATCTCACAAGTCATGGATATGAGATATCAGGTTGACACATGGGTATATATTAGATAATATATACTGAATGACCCGCCATGAGAATGTTTCATGGATAATTATATGAGTGTCATAAACATTCTCATGTGACTATTTGTATGAATAGTCCTTGGACCTAAAGTCACTATGGTTCCCTACATAAGGAGTTGTGTACTTTGGTATCGACAAACATCACCTGTAACAAGGTGGACAATAAACTCGATCACTAGGTATGCAATGAATTATGTGGAGGGATGTGAGTGATGTAGATGGGATCTATCCCTTCCATATGACGGAAGCGATATCTGTGGGCCCCTTGATTAGTAGGACACAAGAAAGCATGACCATATGCAAATGAGTCAATATGAGATATTGAGCTTATTTGATTGAATGTGTCTACTTAAAGATCAAGAAACACAAAGGTTGATAAGAGGATGACACGATCTATGCCTCATTGATCAACCTTGATATCAAGGATAGAGGGACCAAGTCATACAAGATAATAGCCACAGACAGGTTAGGTCGGATCTTGACCTTCTCGTCACTTGGGTAGCAATGATGCCTTGCTAGATGCCACTCATTGCTTATGTATCTAAATGTTAATTTGAATACATTACCAACGTTATGAGAACCTATTGGGTCACACACAAAGAACAAGTTAATTTGGAGATATATTCATATGATGAATAATTGGATTAAGTCTAATCCAAATTGGACTTATTGAGTTAGACTCAATTGAATCTAATTATTGGAGTAAGTCCAATTTAAACTAGACTAGAGAAAGTCAATTCAAATTAATGAAATAGTGATTCATTGAATTTGAATTGTATGAGGATTAATTGAGTAAGACTCAATTGAATTAGACTTGAGTTAGACTCAAGTGGATTAGACTTGAGTTAGACTCAAGTGAGACTTAATGGAGGCATTCATTGAATTTTGAATTCAATGAATCATTTCATTCAATTCAATTTTCGAAATTGATTTGAAAATGAGGAGTTTTGAAAATGAGGAATTTTCAAATGTGGTCCTTAATGGAGAGTGAATGAGCATTAAGGCTCATTAATGGAATAAATGATCATTAAGTATTTTCATTGGATGAAAATACTTAAGCCATTTTTCTTCTCATTTTTCATAACTTCTTCATCATCTCCTCCCTCTCTTCTCCTCTTGGCCGAATCCTCTTTCTAAGGTTGCTAGCACAACCTTAGGTGGTAGGCATCTCCACTTAGTGAGTTTGTGAGACAAATGAACCCTTGTTCGTGTGGATACCATAGAGGTGTGACCGTGTGTTCGTGCTGAGATCCGAGCTGTCGGGAGTTCGTGAGCATGCAACAAAGGTATACTCCATCATGTTTTAGATCTAACTTAGTATAAGTTTTTGTTTCCCTTAGCATGGATCTTCTGGAGGAACTAGTATTTTCCGCTGCGCGTTTGTGTGTTTAGCGCATCTAATTCCTTACATTATCCCCTTTCATGGACCAAGAAAACTTTCATAATTAGAATTTTATTATTGCTTGCTTAACCTTGTTCCATATTTACTCGCTTCTTGCTGCTAATTTTCCTTGGTAGTTTTAAGTATTCCACACATTCAAATCATATGTTAGTCTTACTTTATATACTAGGTAGCTCGAAAGACCGTGCACATTCTTAAGTACTTTAGTAACAATCATCTAAGGTTAGACCGGATTTGGGTGGATTGGATATATAATAAGGACCTCCACTTTGGGATAACCAAGTAATAAAACCACAAAGGTTCGACCAGCTTTGAGACGATTGGACATATGGTAAGGACCGTATAGGGAGGGGGGAGTGAAGTGCCCGAGATCCAACTGAAGTTAAAGTTGATCAGCTTTTAAATAACTACTTGTTGCTAAAAATGAGGGGAGAGATTTTTATTGGTGCAAGCGATGATGTTTTGGAATAACGATTTGCCCATCGTGTCTGTCATAAATGTGCCTCACCCACCTTTGACACGTGTCTAACAACTTCGATAGTGCACAATTTCTCATACATGAGATAGTTCACCATTCTTCCAATCCGATGGTCACTGCAATTAGTCCACTTTTTTCAACCCCTGATCCAACATATATTGTTGAGAAGGGGCTTGTTGGGCTTCTTTAAAAACCCTAGTGATTTTTTCTCTTCATCTTCTTTCTTCCCCATGAGGCTAACTGATTTCCTATTTTCACAGGTTCTAGTGAATCTTTTTCTTCTTTTTTTTTCCTTTGACCGTGCCTTTCGAGCCTCACCATGGATGTCCTCAGTGTGTTGTACACTTTTCTCACTTAGAGCTTTACTGGGAAAGATTTGGACGACCTTCGATTTACTTACGGCGCCCCCAACTTCATGCACATAATCATACCTACCAACCAGGACCATCACCATCTTCCCCTCACTGGTTATGTAACCGTTTTCAAGGAACAAGTCTTAGCTGGCCTACAATTTCCCATTCCACCTTTTTTTTATTGAAGTAAGGCAGTATTTTTGACTTCCTCTTGAACAACTGATCCCTAACTCTATCCGCCTCCTGTGTAGAGTGGTCATCGTATTTCGGTTGTTCAGAGTTCCTTTAAATCTCCGAGTATTTCATTATTTCTTCTACCCTCAACAAATAACTAACAATCTCTTTCATTTTCGTGCCTGACCAAAGACTAACCTCTTTGACAAAATCCTCTCTCAAAACATAGAGTCGAGGGATAAATACTTATTTATTAGATTCCCCACACCCGTATTTTGGCCAACTGAGTGGCAGTCGTCCCTTCTACCTACACCCGAGCTAGATGACCTCAACATTGTTCAAACCTTCAGCACAACTATCACAAAACTAACCAACTTGAAGTTCAACATTCCTGGATTACTCTAAGAGGGTTTGTTGTATATCTTTGGATTGAGCCCCACCTCGATGGGGTTAGAATGCTCCTTTGGTAAGAAACTCTCACTTCTCTCTTCATGTTAAGTATAATTAAACCTTCTATTTCTCTTTGTAATGGAAACTGTATTTAAGGATGTTTGCTTGATAACCACTAAATTGGATAAAACTACCGTGAATCAATTGGGGAAGGTAATTTTGGAGAAGAGGGAACCGAGGAGCCTCACACTCCAGCCTTCTGTTGGTGCGGGAAGCATCCGACGATCGAACTCGTGTTTTGATAATGGCAAAGAATTCAAAGTTAAGATGTTTTGTAGTCTAACAAGTCTACTTGAGGATTTCAGGAAAGTCCTAGCTGCGGTTAGGCAAAGGGAAAACCCTAGGGGGCGGTAACCCTAGGTCATAGGGGGTGGTAACCCTATGCGGAAAGTCTTGGCAGGTCGATGGCTTCAGGCAAAAGTCCTAGGGGGTGGTAACCCTAGGTGAAAAGTCCTGGTGTCGCGAACCAGGTGAAAGACTGGACTAGCCGGGGAAGCGGATGTCCAGCAGAAAGTCTGGAAGCATCGAGTGCTGAGAAAAAGTCCAGTTGATCTGGAGGATCGACTGACAATAGGTAAATCTCCTGAGTGGAGTAGGTGAGGACGCGTTCCCCGTAGAGGGAACAGTAGGCGTCGAGTCGACCTAGGGTTTCCGGTTGGAAACCCGAAGTCAAACTCGGACAGTCCGGAGACTGTCTATACTTCTTTTATAATGTTTATTGTGCTAACTTTGTGTTGCAGGATAGTGTTTGGGACTAACGCATCTTGCAGGAGCAAAGGAGTAACCTAAAGCCTCGGATGAACAGTGTCCGAGGCGCCTCCTTGGAGCTTGGAGGTGCCTCGGGTGCAAAGGCTGAGCTGGCTGTGAAGCACCATTGGAGGCGCCTTGGAGAAGGCAGAAGGCGCCTTGGAAGGCGCCTTGAGAGGGATATAAGGCGCCTTGAATGGATGAAATTCGACCAGGTCAGTTTTGATCCACGCTGAAGACCAGGCAGCATGGAGGCACCTTGAATAGCCTTCAAGGCGCCTTGAACACCCTTTATAAGGGGGTTTCGACCAGCACTTCAATCCAACGAATTCCAAGTGATCTTTCATTAACGTGCTGCTCCAAAAGACGCTCCGAAGTGCTGCTACAATTGCCCGACGACCCGAAGCTTCAGAATTAGCATTTCTTGTTGTCGGTATAATATTTATAGCTTTTATTTGTACTCATAATTGTAATCTTTTAACGAGCTTATAGTTGTTGCCCACCGGAAGCAATCAAGGATTGCGGGCCTTCGAGTAGGAGTCGATCAAGGCTCCGAACGAAGTAAAAATCCTCCTGTCTCTGTGTGCTTACTTTGTTTTATTCCGCTGCTTAATTACTCCGATAATTCTTACAATTCCGATAATCGAACAAGATAGCCACGAGCGCTATTCACCCCCCCTCTAGCGCTTCTCGATCCAACAATTGGTATTAGAGCAGGGTCGTCTTGAATCAGTGCAACCACTATTCGAGACAATTTTTTCGTGGTTTTGTTTGGAGTCGATTATAATTTAGCCTCATAGCTATATTCTAATTTATTTTTACGAATCGATTTTCTGCTCAAAGTTGGTCAATACCACTTGAGTCTGTTATTTTTTCCTTTCTCCTGCACTACTAATCCAAGACTTAGTCTTGGAATAGATCTTGGTGTTTCTGTTTTTTGTAGATCTAAATGGCCCAACAAGAAGGATATAGCACCGTTCGTCCCCCATTATTTTCCGGAGAAGACTTCGGATATTGGAAGGGGTGAATGGAGATATATCTAAAGATCCAGTTCGACACCTGGATGATCGTCAAAACAGGACTGCAACTACCAATTGGTACAGACGGTAAGCCTACATCCTGTGAGAACTGGGAGCCCGCATTTATCAAAAAGGTGGAAGCCGACGCCAAAGCCACCTGCACCATCCAGTGCGGTATGACCAAAGAAGATCTCAACAGAGTCGGTCCATTCTCCTCTGCAAAGGAACTATGGGAGAAACTGATCGAACTTCACGAGGGCACCTCGGAAACCAAGGTAAGTAAGCGTGATCTGTTACTTAACAAATTATACAATTTGAAAATGCAGGAAGGCGAGACGGCAAGTTCTTTACACGCTCGAATTCAAGATATTCTGAACTCCCTTCATGGAATCGGGCAAAAGGTAGAAAACAGAGATATAATAAGGTATGCTCTTAACTCATTTCCTAGGAGCTCATTGTGGGCATCAATGGTAGATGCCTACAAAGTCTCTAAGGATTTGTCTTCCTTAAAATTAGACGAATTATTTAGTGAATTTGAACTCCATGAACAAACTAATGCACAACCATCCGAGAAAGGGATTGCTTTGGTTGTAGGAACGAGTCGAACACGGGAATCAAGAGGACGGCGAAAAGTTGAATCGGAATCAGAAGACGAACCCGATTCAGAAGATTCAGAAGATGAACTGGCCAGCGAATTTGTGAATCTTGTAAAGAAACTCTACAAGAAGAAGAAGGGCTTCAACAAGAAAGATCTGAAGAAGGCAGTTCAATCTAAGGAGGCCCAATCAAAGGTAAAATTCGAAGTCACATGTTTCGGGTACAACCAGAAGGGTCATATCAAGACAAACTGCCCCAACCAAAAGGAAGCCAAGAAGCAAAGAAGAAAGAAAGTCCTAAAGGCAACCTGGGACGAATCTTCTTCGGAGGACGAAGACGACGAACTCGACCAAATGAGTTTACTCGCATTGATGGCCCGGGACCAGATCAGCGAATCCGAGAGCCAGTCAGAAGCCGACTCCGAGCAAAGCCACGAATCCGCATCCGTTTCCGAAGGGCCAGACTCCGCTGTAAGTATTCCTAGGCTTATTACTTAGTCAATTATTTACTTCGCAAATTAGCCAAATCAAATTTGAAAATTAAGTCACTTCTAAAAGAAGTAACCATTCTTAAAGGAGTAACTAACTCAAAATCTTTACCTAATCAAGTTCAAACTGAAGATTCAACTCAAGTACAACAACTTGAGAAAGAAAATTCAAATCTGAAAAATCAGTTAAAAGATTTAAAAATTACTTTAGAAAAGTTCTCTCTGGACTCCAAAAATTTGGATCTAATTCTTGGGACACAAAGAGCCGTCTACAATAGAACTGGGCTAGGATATAAAAGTAAAAAGAAATATAAATCTTATTTATCCTTAATAAACAAACAAAGTAGTAAATCAGTCCAAGCATGGGTCCCCAAGTTCAAATTGATTAATCAAATTGGACTTGGCCAATACTGGGTTCCGAAGGATCAAATATACTACCTCGACAGACCATATCGAGGCCGTGATCCAGGGAAAGCTAAAATGAAAACGATCTTAATTCAAAATTCGAAATTAAATTAAAAATTCAAAATTAAATTACAAATTCAAAATTTAAAATTAAAAATCAAATTCAAAATTTAAAATTCGAAATTAAAAATTAAAAATCAAATTCAAAATTAAAAATTTGAAATTAAATTAAAAATTCAAAATTAAATTACAAATTCTAAATTTAAAATTCAAAATTAAATTCAAATTTTAAAATTCGAAATTAAATTCAAAATTCAAAATTAAAAATCAAATTCAAAATTTAAAATTCGAAATTAAATTAAAAATTCAAAATTAAATTACAAATTCAAAATTCAAAATTTGAAATTAAATTAAAAATTCAAAATTAAATTACAAATTCAAAATTCAAAATTCGAAATTAAAAATTAAAATACAAATTCAAAATTCAAAATTCGAAATTAAATTAAAAATTCAAAATTAAATTACAAATTCAAAATTCAACAAGTCGAAATTATGAAAATGAAAAATAGATGGAGGATCCAAACTAGCTGGCACCTCAAACTGAACTACCCGACAGGGTAACTGAACCTAATTTACCCGGAATGGGTAAAACAAGAATAGATTACCCTGCAGGGTAATTAAGGTTAGATTAAAACGGGATAAGTTTAACTTGAACCACAGTGCTGGTGAAGTTTTTGGATGATAGTACGTTAGGGAAGCTTGGGCATCGCATGTCTAGGAAGATATGACTTCGACCTGGTGCATTTGGCCAAGTGGAACTGACCGAATCTACCCTTAAATGAATCCTAACTAGTTAGACCAAGTTTTAGTATTAAGTTCAATGGGTAGGACTATTTGGAAAACCTCGAAGGCATGGTTACTTTAATGAGCTCCTTGTGACTCACCATAGCCTAGAAGTTTATCCAAAGAATGCTTACTTGTTGAACCCAAAGCTAAACCTGAATCTAACACAAGACTAAACCAAACCCTTAAATTGAACCTCAATTCATCTCACAAAAATTATACGATTCCCTGATTGAGAATTTAGATCGGGTGAGATGACTAAGTAATTAAAATCAAACTGATAATTAATTTTATTTTAAAAAATTAAATTTCAAAATTATTTCAAAAACTTAAATTTCAAAATTATTTTAAAAACTTAAATTTCAAAATTATTTTAACTTAACTTTCAAAATTATTTTAAAAAAAACTTAAATTTCAAAATTATTTTAAACTTAAATTTCAAAATTATTTAAAAACTTGAATTTCAAAATTATTTTAAAAACTTAAATTTCAAAATTATTTTAAACTTAAATTTCAAAATTATTTTAAACTTAAATTTCAAAACTATTTCAAAAACTAATCTATAAGAAATTTGTTAATTAAAAAAAAAAAAATTTGACACGTAGAATCCGAAGGCGCCTCCATCTAAGAGGAGGCGCCCTCAATCAGCGGCGGGAAATTTCCCGCCGCCCACTTAAGGCGCCTTAAGAAGCCCTTAAGGCGCCTCTGAAGGCGCCCTAAAGGGATCAGGAGGCGCCTTAAAATATCTCTTTTGTCACGAACAGAAGCATTGTTGCTTCCGTTCGTGTTTTGCCGCAAGCCGCCGATTTCTTCGGATTCTTCCCAACCATGGCGCCTTTTACCTCTTTTCTTCCCTTTAATTCCTAGCTATGCCTCCTAGGTACAATTTAAAACCCTTCTTCAATTACTTAAATCCTATATTCTTGCTAGTTTTGCAATTTTTCTTGCATAATGTCAAAAATAGGAAGCGTCGTATTGTGGATACCACACCAGCAAGGGCCCCTTCCACGGACCCGAGATTCCCCTCGGAACAGCATAGGATAGATTTCTCTAGGTTTACCTTTGAGTCAATCAAACCTAGATATATTGGTAGGGAGTTTTTGTCACAAAATTGTCAACCCACTATCCAAATGATAACCCATTATCATTTAGATAAACTGGTTGATTGCACCACGACTGTCAATCAAGACCCATGTGCCCAGTTCTATCACAACCTTGACAAGGTTGATGATAGAACTTATACCACCAGGGTAGGAGGTACTGACATTCAGTTCACTCCATCACTACTTCGCACCAGTCTAGAGATTAGGGAGTCTGAGTGTACATTTTTATGTTATCCGAGTAGGCCCCTACCCTTTGGTGCCCCCTATTCCCACATTACATTAGACAACATTTACATGCATTTTTATGGGGAGGAGAGACCCTTAGGCCTGACTGAGTTCAGATCCACTCTTCTTCGAGTTCAGGATTATGCTATGTACAGAGTCCTGACAGCTTGTATTCTACCCTTATCATCTCGAGATGTCTCGACGATGCGACCGTCCCACTCGTTCTTCTTGTACGCCCTCACCCAGCACCTGGACATAGACATAGCCCTCCATATGTTTCATAATATTATCCTTGCATCTAACACAGTTACATCTGGAGTAATTCATATGCCTTATTGTCATATCCTGACCCAGATATTCTCCAGCTCTAGGATAGACATTACTAGAGGGGTTCTCATCCCACTTACCCTTTATGATGAGGTCGGTCAGCGTAGCCTTAGATTAGCAGGGGCAGATGTCACTGCCGAGGGGATTCTGGCCTGGAAGGGCCGACCACCACCAGCTGCTGCCCCTGGTGCTCCAGAGGCCGAGGGTGCACCTGATGCAGATGAGGAGTGGCCAGATTTTCTGGCAGAGGACTTCTTCGCAGATCCTTCCACCTCTGCCGGACCCTCCTCCTCAGCCGGGCCGTCATCTTCAGCACCACTCTCTGTCGAGGATAGACTCACTCGACTTGAGATCCAGTCCACACAGACGCGACGAGCTGTGTTAGACAATCATCGTTTTCTTCGGACTATGCGATCTGAGATAATTGCTGGATTCGCATCTCTTTGAGGTGAGCTTCGACGTCAGGGACAGCCTCAGCCGCCACCTGAGCAGCACCTAGCCGATCCTCCAGCCGACGATCCACCTGCTTGATTCTATTTTTCACTTGCCTTGACATATTATTGACATCTGGGATCTTTCTGTTACTCAGCTTTTGATGTATATCTTGGATGCTTTAAATTGATTAGACATATTATTACTCAGTTTTATGTGTTATATTTTATGAGTATAGGTTTTATTGTTTTTAAATTCTAGGAAAAATAGTTTTCAAAACTCCAATTTTGCTAGATTCTTAAAATCTTCTGGAATTAGCCTAGGGTTTCCCCCTAGATATCATGTTCCCCTAGAATTAAGCCAGAGCATCTCATAAACACCTAGGTTAACCTTGAGTGTGATTGAAGAACATAGAACGGCGTGAGAAGCATAGGGTATAGCCTGGACTCAAGAATGCTTATATCTGTGCATCAATATGAGTCTGGGCGTTAAATATGCAATAAACATTAATCAAGTTAAGTTCTCCAGCTCTAGTCAAGTCTATCTGGACCACAATAACTTAACTTGACTAACCTAGTAAAAGCTGTTGGGGTTGCAAGGTTGCAAACATAGTCCCATATTGAAAACACATGGAAAAGATCATGGGTTTATAAGAAAAAGATATCTCCATTGGCATGAGGCCTTTTGGGTAGAGCCCAAGAGCAAAACCATGAGGGCTTAGGCCCAAAGTGGACAATATCATGTCATTGTGGAGATATCTAAATTCTTTTCGATCTTACAATTGGTATCAGAGCCCGGACTGCCAGAAGGTTTAACCACCGACTGTGCACAAGAGCTATGGTCTGATTGAACCATGTGAGTACAATATTGACCTCGAACAAAGAAAGTGGGGGCTCCTATGTTCGGATCAAGAGGACCAGACACCAGGCAGGAAGTCCTTGTAGGTCGGGTGGACCGAGGGGCAGGAAGTCCTAGTAGGTCGGGTAGACCGAGGGGCAGGAAGTCCTAGTAGGTCGGGTAGACCGAGGGGCAGGAAGACCTGGTGGGTCGAGGATCGGACGTGGGAATCCATGGTCCTTTGTTTGAGGGGGGGGATTGTTGGGGTTGCAAGGTTGCAAACATATTCCCATATTGAAAACACATGGAAAAGATCATGGGTTTATAAGAAAAAGATATCTCCATTGGCATGAGGCCTTTTGGGTAGAGCCCAAGAGCAAAACCATGAGGGCTTAGGCCCAAAGTGTACAATATCATGTCATTGTGGAGATATCTAAATTCTTTTCGATCCTACAAAAGCTATTGTTCTATAGACAATCAGCAAGTAACTAAAGGTTAGACAATTGGCAAAAGATACTCGATTTTTTAGTTAAGAATGTTTTGTTCTCTATGGCTCTGATACCTAATATATCAATCTAGTGAACAAGACTTGTGCTTGGACTTAAGGACCAACTGAACTTAAATGAATAATCTTATCCTAAAAACTTAAAATATTAATCCAATTAACCTTAACTTTCAAACCCTGTTGAACATTGCTAATCTTAATCATGTACAATTCAATCAAACATATATTATTGCCCATTTTTGAGTTATGGCAAAGGGGGTGAGTGTTGGTGCGGTTAGCACTAACGGTCTAACTCAGGTTTTGATGAATGACAAATCAGGTTAAGTTAGGTTTGTTGTTGTCTGACACTTTTATCAAGTGTGCAGGAAAAGTCCAGCTAGGTCGACGGGCTGACCGGATAGCTGGCGAGAAGTCCAAGCGGGTCGACGGGCTGACCGGACGCTTGGCGAGAAGTCCAGCTAGGTCGACGGGCTGACCGGATAGCTGGCGAGAAGTCCAAGCGGGTCGACGGGCTGACCGGACGCTTGGCGAGAAGTCCAGACGGGTCGACGGGCTGACCGGACGTCTGGCAGGTAAGTGAGGTAAGTCACTGGAGGGGAGTGACTGCGAGGACGCGTTCCCGGGTAGGGAACATTAGGCGTCGATCCGGCTTAGATCCATTTCGGATATCTAAGTCGAGATCGTGACTAGATTCCGGTCTCGGAAAGACGGAATCTAAGTCATACTTTGCTCATCTATAAAACTGTGCTAACACTCTTTGCTGCAGGGTACATTTGCCTCGGACTAACCTTTTCTTGCAGGAGAAGGACTTTCTGGAGAAGAGGGGTCCGGGCGCCCGGAAGGCAAATTTCATCCAGCCGAGTCGTCGCCACGTGGAGCATCATGGTTTGTGCAGCTACGTCACATTCCAGGCGCCCGGAAGGGATCCAGGCGCCCGGGACAGCATATAAAAGAAGCCCCAGGCAGGAGCTTCAGAATCAATCATCAACTGAGAACTTTTCGACTGCTGGTCCTGCTGCTCTACGTTCCTGCGACGCTAACAAAGCTCCGACAAAGTGCTTCTTCGTTTTTCTTAATTTCCTTGTCGGTATTACTTTGTTTCATTAGCATTTCCTGTATTCATTTTGTAATTATATTCGAATTGCTAGTGATTGCCCAACGAAAGTGGTCAAGGACCACGGGCCTTCGAGTAGGAGTCGTCACAGGCTCCGAACGAAGTAAAAACAACTGTGTCTACTTTACTTTTCCGCTGCGCTTATACTCGATATTTTCGAATCGATATTCACCCCCCCCCCCCCTCTATCGAATCTAACGGTCTTACAAGTGGTATCAGAGCAGGTACCGCTCTGATTTGGTGCAACCACCAATCAGACAGGGGGTGAAATATTTTTTAATTCCAAACTGATATTATTATCTTTTTTGGAAGATTTTATTTTTTTCGTTACACTTAGAGTTTCTATTTTTTCCCGCACTGCTAATCCAAGACGAAGTCTTGGGATTTTTTCCAGTTAATTTAGTGTGTGCAGGATAAGATGTCTCAACAAGAAGGCTTCAGCACAGTTCGTCCTCCCCTATTCAACGGGGATGACTTTTCGTACTGGAAGAGAAGAATGGAGGTCTACATGAAGACAGACTACGACCAATGGATGAGCGTCACAAAGGCTTATAAAATTCCAGTAGACAACTCCGGGAAAATAATAGACCCTGAAGAATGGACAAATGATTTAAAGAAAAAGGCGTCAATTGAAAACAAAGCCATCAACACTCTACACTGCGGACTAACACGAGAAGAACTGAACCGGGTCGGACCGCATGAAAACGCTAAGGAGCTCTGGGATAAACTGATCGAGCTGCACGAAGGAACAAGCGACGCGAAGGTAACAAAAAGAGATTTGCTGTTAAATAAAATTTTTAATATAAAAATACAGGAACGAGAAACGGCAAGTCAGCTCCACGCGAGGGTCAAAGATATCCTCAACGGTCTCCACGCGATAGGACACCAAATGGAGAACCGAGACTTAATAAGGTACGCGTTAAATGCTTTTCCGCGGAATAATTTGTGGGCATCAATTGTAGATGCCTACAAAATTTCAAAAAATTTATCTAAATTAAAATTGGATGAACTCTTTTGTGAATTAGAACTTCATGAGCAAACTAACGCCGGGGTCGAGAAAGGTGTAGCTTTATTCGCAGGTTCCTCTAAAGAAAAGAAGAACAAACCCGAATCTGAAGAAGACTCCGATCAAGACTCTGAAGACGAAGAACACCTGGTGAACCTAGTAAGGAAAATGTTCACCAGGAAAAAGAGAAACTTCAGCAAACAGGATCTTCAGAAGATCAGTTCGCCAGCCGACTCAAGAAATGTCACATGTTTCGGATGTAACAAAAAGGGGCACTACAAGAATGAATGCCCAAGATTGAAACTTGACAAATCAAAGTCAACAAAGAAGAAAGCCCTCAAAGCAACATGGGACGATTCCTCCTCAGACGAATCAGAGGGAGAAAGGCAAAAGCACCAAAGTCACCTCGCGCTGATGGCTCACGAAGCTGAAACGGAAGACGAATCAGAGGAATTGGAAGACGGGTCCGAACCCGAATCGAGCCACGAGTCCGCACTCGTTTCCGAAGGTTCCGAAGAGGTATACCTAAACTTAAATCATAAATTCTTTAGAATTATCTCGTGTTTAAATAAAAAATTAGTTAAATTGGAAAATGAAAATAAATCGCTTCTTGAGGAAAATCAAAACCTGAAGGAACAATTAAAAAATTCGAATCCAACTCAAGATCGAACACTTGAGGAGGAGAATTTATCATTAAAAAGTGAAATTAATAAGTTAAAAGAATTGTTGGAAAAATTCACAACAAGATCTAAAAATTTAGATTTAATTCTAAATAACCAAAAGGCATGCTATAATAAAACCGGACTTGGATACAAGTCAAAATCAAACAAAACCTTTAAATCATTATTAACCCAACACAAAGCAACTAAACAAGCTTGGGTCCCGAAAGCATGCTTAACCACGCAAGTAGGACTTAATCAATTCTATATACCTAAAGATAAAATACATTATATAAACTCGAATAAATCAGATCAAAAACTAACAAATAAATTTAACTTAAAATCAAAATTCAAAACTCTACAAAATTTAGACTATCACCAAGTTGATTATAACTATAAAAAGAATCGACACAAACCCAAAATCTAAATTAATGGCCAATAATTCAGGGGGAGGCTCCAGAATAGCTGGCACCTCCAAAACTAACATACCCGAAAGGGTAACCCAAAACAAACTAACCCGACAGGGTAATCAGGATTAGTTAAAAAGAGACCGAGGTTAACTTGACTCATGGTACTGGTGAAGTTCTTGGATGATAGTACGTTAGGGAAGCTTGGGCATCGCATGTCTAGAAAGATATGGCTTCGATCTGGTGCATTTGGCCAAGTGGAACTGACCGAAGCTACCCTTAAACGAATCCTAACCAGTTAGACCAAGATTTAGTACTAAGTTCCGTGGATGGGACTATTCGGAAAACTTCGAAAGGTTGGTTACTTCTAATGATGTCCCTGTGACTCACCAAGCTTAGAAGTTTATCCGAAGAATGCCTATTTGTGGAAACCAAAACTAAATCTGAATCTAACACAAGTTAAACCAAAAGTCTGTAATCAAACCAATTTCATCTCACAAAATCATAGGATTCCCTGATTGATAATATAGATCGGGTGAGATGAATAAGGCTTAATTTAATTTTAAACTTAAAAATTAATTTCAAAAATTTAATTTTAAAATTAAAAATTAATTTCAAAAATTTTAATTTTAAACTTAAAAATTAATTTTAAAATTCTAATTTTAAACTTAAAAATTAATTTCAAAATTCTAATTTTAAACTTAAAAATTAATTTCAAAATTTTAATTTTAAACTTAAAAATTAATTTCAAAATTTTAAACTTAAAAAATTATTTTCAAAATTTTAAACTTAAAAATTAATTTCAAAAACTTAATTTTAAACTTAATTTCAAAAATTTTAAACTTAAAAATTAATTTCAAAAATTTTAAACTTAAAAATTAATTTCAAAAATTTTAAACTTAAAAATTAATTTCAAAAATTTTAATTTTAAACTTAAAAAATTATTTTCAAAATTTTAAACTTAATTTCAAAAATTTAATTTTAAACTTAAAAATTAATTTCAAAAATTTTAATTTTAAACTTAAAAATTAATTTCAAAATTCTAATTTTAAACTTAAAAATTAATTTTAAAATTTTAATTTTAAACTTAAAAATTAATTTCAAAATTTTAAACTTAAAAAATTATTTTCAAAATTTTAAACTTAAAAAATTAATTTCAAAAACTTAATTTTAAACTTAATTTCAAAAATTTTAAACTTAAAAATTAATTTCAAAAATTTTAATTTTAAACTTAAAAAATTATTTTCAAAATTTTAAACTTAATTTCAAAAATTTTAAACTTAAAAATTAACTTCAAAAATTTAATTTTAAACTTAAAAATTAATTTCAAAAATTTTAATTTTAAACTTAAAAATTAATTTCAAAAATTTTAAACTTAAAAATTAAACTCAAAATTTAATTTCAAACTTAAATTAAGTTTTCAAGATTTTAATTTCAAAAAACTTAAATCAATTTCAAAATTTTAAAACTTAAATCAATTTCAAAATTTTAATCTTAAAACTTAAAATTCTAAAACCTAATTTAGTTTTAATCTCAATTAAAAAAAAAAAAATTTTAACTTAAATAATGATTGATTAAAAAATTGATAAACTAAGACTAACATAAAAATCCTACTTGTTGTAGGAAACCAAGTGGATTTTGGACAGTGGTTGCTCCAAACATATGACTAGAGATCACACCAAGTTCACTCAATTAACCTACAAAAGCCTAGGAACAGTTGCCTTTGGAAACAACGGTAAACTCAAGGTAATTGGTATAGGTAATATTGAATTAAAAATAGATTTCATAATTTCAAATGTTCTACTTGTTGAAAATTTTAAATACAATCTTCTGAGTATAAGTCAATTGTGTGACACTAGGTATAAGGTAAAATTTCTATCCACAGGATGTTTGATCAAACATCTAGATAATCCAACTATAAACTTAAAAGGCTTTAGAAAAGACAATATCTATGCCATCAACTTAACCACTTCTTCAGTCAAGTGTTATTTAACGCAAAAAGAAGAAACCTGGTTATGGCACAGAAGAATGTCACACACCCATTTCAGAAACATAAGTAAATTAAACGGTCTAGTTAGAGGTTTACCAAAATTACCTAACATAGATTCAACAATATGTAATGCTTGTCAACAAGACAAACAAACAAAATCTACCCACAAACCAATTAATGAATCCCAAACCAACTCAGTCCTAGAACTTTTACACTTAGATTTATTTGACTCCCACGGGGTCAAATCAATAAATGGAAGTCTGTACTGTTTAGTTATAATAGACGACTATTCTAGGTTCACTTGGGTCAAATTCTTAAAACATAAAGATGAAACTTTTGAAATTTTTACGAATTTCTGCAAACAAATTGAAAATGAAAAAGGCATAAAAATTAAAAGAATCAGAAGTGATAATGGAGGAGAATTTAAAAATCATAATTTTAATAAATTTTGCCTTGAAAATGGCTACCATCATGAATTTTCTTGCCCTAAAACTTCCCAACAAAATGGAATTGTAGAAAGGAAAAATAGAACCTTACTTGAAGCATCTAGAACTATGCTAAATGAATACAACTTACCTAAATATTTTTGGGCAGAAGCTGTTAGTACAGCCTGCTATGTACAAAACCGAACAACACTAAACAAAAACCACAATAAAACATTTTTTGAAATATTTTACAACAAGCAACCTAATATAAAATACTTTAAGGTATTTGGTTGCCCAGCCTTTATCCTAAATACTAGAGAACACTTAGGCAAATTCACTTCCAAAATAGAAAATAGAATTTTTCTAGGTTACTCTCTGCATAGCAGAGGCTACAGAATTTATAATAAAGTCACTTTAAGAATTGAAGAAACCACCAATGTAAAATTCAAAGAATCCAATCAAAACCTAGAACAAGCCCAACCTCAACCAGTTGACTCTGTTCACGAACATATCAATTCTGAGGGAACAAACCAAACCCAAAATAATGAAGAAGAAGAACAACTACAAGAAAGTCAACCTCCTAGAACCATAAGAGTCAACCCAAACCATCCTACTAATCAAATAATTGGTGACCCAGACCTGAGGGTTCAAACTAGGTCATCTTTCAGAAACCTAAGTCAAATCTCGTTAATCTCAAATATTGAACCCAAAACTGTAGCTGAATCTCTACTTGACCCAGACTAGGTCATAGCTATGCAAGAAGAATTAGCTCAATTTGAGCGCAATGAAGTCTGGGACCTAGTACCTCAACCTACCGATAAGAAAATAATAGAAACCAAATGGGTATTTCGAAACAAATTAAGTGAAACTGGAGAAATTACTAGGAACAAGGCTAGGTTAGTTGCCAAAGGGTTCAGTCAAGTTGAAGGACTTGACTACGATGAAACTTATGCCTCGGTAGCTAGACTAGAGTCCATTAGAATGTTACTAAGCTATGCAGCCCATAAAGGATTCAAACTATACCAAATGGATGTCAAGTCTGCCTTTCTTAATGGATTGATAAAAGAAGAAGTGTATGTAGGCACCAGGTTTTGAAAGCCTAGAACACCCTGATTATGTCTACAAATTAAAAAAGGCATTATATGGACTTAAACAGGCACCTAGGGCATGGTATGAAAGACTAACCTCTTACTTAACCTCTAAAGGGTTCAATCAAGGTCAAATTGACCCAACACTATTTGTGAAATCAATAAAAGAAGATATTTTTATAGCTCAAATTTATGTAGATGATATCATCTTTGGTTCAACCAACTCAGAATTTTTAAACGAATTTACAAACCTAATGGAACACGAATTCGAAATGAGTCTGGTAGGAAAATTAACTTATTTTCTAGGGTTACAAGTCAAACAAACAAATGAAGGAAATTATATTTATCAACAAAAATATACTAAAGAGTTACTTAGAAAATTTGGAATGGAAAATACTAAAGAAATAAAAACACCTATGGCCGTAAACACAATCCTAGATGATGATCCTAATGGAAAATCAGTAGACTTAAAACATTATCGGAGCGCGATAGGTAGTCTACTTTACTTAACTGCAAGCCGACCTGACATTTTATTTGCAGTTAGTATGTGTGCTCGATACCAAACCTGTGCTAAAGAATCTCATTTGACTCAAGTCAAAAGAATCTTTAGATACCTCAAGGGAACCACAAATGTAGGTATTTGGTATCCTAGGACCAACAACTTTGAATTAATAGGATATTCTGATTCAGATTATGCCGGATGCAAATTAGACCGCAAAAGCACAAGTGGTGGATGCCAACTACTTGGTCCATCCCTTGTCAGCTGGTTTAGTAGAAAGCAACACTGTGTTGCACTATCTACAACTGAGTCAGAATACATAGCTATAGGCGAGTGTGTTGCACAAATATTATGGATGATGCATACTCTAAAAGATTTCAACTTAAATATCACAAATGTAAAAGTATTAATTGATAATATAAGTTCGATTAACTTAACCAAGAATCCTGTGCATCATTCAAGAACCAAACATATTGAAGTTAGGCATCACTTCATCAGGGATCATGTTACTAAAGGTGATATTGAACTCAAGTACATTGAGTCTAAATCAAATTTAGCTGACATTTTTACAAAACCACTCCCTGAAAGTGAATTTAGCAACTTACGACGATAATTAGGGATGTGCTCAATAGACTAGGATCCTTCAAAAATACTTTCAAAACTGATTTTATCAACTTATAGGCTAAACTTGTTTGTTTTCAAAATTTCCATTTTTAAACTTTCAAAAACAGTTTTGGCCTTAGACTAGTCTTACATCCTTAGAAAGCATGTACCCATAGGTTTAGTTCTTGAGCATCTCACCAACACCTTAGGTTTACCTTGCTTGTGGTTGATAAACATAGAAAGGGGTGAGATGCATAGGCCATCTGTCTGGACTTAAGATGCTTATTTCAGTGCATCAGTATAAGTCTGGACGTTAAATACAATTCAAATATTAATCAGATTAAAGTTCATCAGTCGAATCAAACACTGACTGATTATAATTAACTTAATCTGACTAACCAAGTGAAAGCTACTATTTTCTAATAGTTAGTTAGTACCTAATTGGTTAGACAGCTGGTTGAAGTTAAATATCAAATTCAGGGGGAGAAATAAAACTACTTTAGTTTTCCAAATTGAATTTTAAACTTAAATTTGAAAATCAAAGTTTGTTTAATTTTTAAACTCACAAACTTTTTATCCTTTTTACCTATTCTTTGAAAACTAAACTTTTCAAGTATGTTAAACCATAGTTTTGAATCTAATACTTTTAAACTTTGAAAAATTTGATTTTGAAAAGCAAACTTTACAAAAACATTCCAAAATTTTTTTCTTACGTTTATCAAACTCCTTTGAAAACTAAAAGTAAAGATTTAAACTTAATTTTACTTTGAAAATTGTCCTGAGTCTACTTCTTAAAGATTTGACTTTACTTAATTTTGACAATTTAATTTGAAGGATAAATTTTACAAAATTTAGTTTACAAACTAAGCTTCTCAAAGTTATTTTCCTTGTTTTGAAAATTGAATCTTGTACACTTAGTGTTGAAAAATAAATTTCAATTAGTTTTGAAAAATAGACTTTTCAAACTTAGCGTTGGGATTTTGATTTTGAAAACTTATGTTTAAGTAGCATTTCAAAGTTGAAACTTGTTTTGAAAAATTTTTTTAGACCTTATACACTTATGTTTGAAAATTAACCTATCTAAACTTAGCAATTTTTTCTAAAAGCTAAAAAAAGCTAATGCTTTAAACAAATTTTCAAAACTTTATACCCCCCCAAGTCAATTTGATCTTCTCTTGGATTTAAAAACTCAGTTATTGTTCAAGGTATTATTGTTTTCAGTATTTCTCGCTATGATTGGTTACCCTTGTTGTTTGATGAATGCCAAAGGGGGAGAGTTAGGTTGGTTAAGTTAGGGCAACTAAATGCAAACTTAAAAAAAAAAAAAAAAAAAAAAACTAACTTAAACCTTAAAAACCTCAAAAATCATGCTTGATTTTTGCATACTTTTTATCACTAACTTAACCAGGTTGTCATTCCATCAAAAAGGGGGAGATTGTTGGTGCGGTTAGCACTAACGGTCTAACTCAGGTTTTGATGAATGACAAATCAGGTTAAGTTAGGTTTGTTGTTGTCTGACACTTTTATCAAGTGTGCAGGAAAAGTCCAGCTAGGTCGACGGGCTGACCGGATAGCTGGCGAGAAGTCCAAGCGGGTCGACGGGCTGACCGGACGCTTGGCGAGAAGTCCAGCTAGGTCGACGGGCTGACCGGATAGCTGGCGAGAAGTCCAAGCGGGTCGACGGGCTGACCGGACGCTTGGCAAGAAGTCCAGACGGGTCGACGGGCTGACCGGACGTCTGGCAGGTAAGTGAGGTAAGTCACTGGAGGGGAGTGACTGCGAGGACGCGTTCCCGGGAAGGGAACATTAGGCGTCGATCCGGCTTAGATCCATTTCGGATATCTAAGTCGAGATCGTGACTAGATTCCGGTCTCGGAAAAACGGAATCTAAGTCATACTCTGTTGCAAGGTACTTTTGCCTCGGCGTACCCTTTTCTTGCAGGAGAAGGCCTTTCTGGAGAAGAGGGGTCCGGGCGCCCGGTGGGGTTTCGGGCGCCCGGAAGGTAAATTTCATCCAGCCGAGTCGTCGCCACGTGGAGCATCATGGTTTGTGCAGCTACGTCACATTCCAGGCGCCCGGAAGGGATCCAGGTGCCCGGGACAGCATATAAAAGAAGCCCCAGGCAGGAGCTTCAGAATCAATCATCAACTGAGAACTTTTCGACTGCTGGTCCTGCTGCTTTACGTTCCTGCGACGCTAACAAAGCTCCGACAAAGTGCTTCTTCGTTTTTCTTAATTTCCTTGTCGGTATTACTTTGTTTCATTAGCATTTCCTGTATTCATTTTGTAATTATATTCGAATTGCTAGTGATTGCCCAACGAAAGTGGTCAAGGACCACGGGCCTTCGAGTAGGAGTCGTCACAGGCTCCGAACGAAGTAAAAATAACTGTGTCTACTTTACTTTTCCGCTGCGCTTATACTCGATATTTTCGAATCGATATTCACCCCCCCCTCTATTGAATCTAACGGTCTTACAGTGAGTAGCAAAAATGTAAACATAAAATTCAAGTTAAAAATTAAGGGGGAGCAAAAGTTAAGGGGGAGCCAAAGTTAAGGGGGAGCATATAGGGCAATTAGGGCAAATTTCCTTTAGTTACCTTGTTCATCTATACTCAGCAGATTTGCTTGTGTTAAAAATGTCTATCTATTCGTTTGTATACTTAACTTTGAATTTGTGTTGCCATAATCAAAAGGGGGAGATTGTTGGTGCGGGAAGCATCCGACGATCGAACTCGTGTTTTGATAACGGCAAAGAATTCAAAGTTAAGATGTTTTGTAGTCTAACAAGTCTACTTGAGGATTTCAGGAAAGTCCTAGCTGCGGTTAGGCAAAGGGAAAACCCTAGGAGGTGGTAACCCTAGGTCATAGGGGGTGGTAACCCTATGCGGAAAGTCTTGGCAGGTCGATGGCTTCAGGCAAAAGTCCTAGGGGGTGGTAACCCTAGGTGAAAAGTCCTGGTGTCGCGAACCAGGTGAAAGACTGGACTGGCCGGGGAAGCGAATGTCCAGCAGAAATTCCGGAAGCATCGAGTGCTGAGCAAAAGTCCAGTCGATCTAGAGGATCGACTGGCAACAGGTAAATCTCCTGAGTGGAGTAGGTGAGGATGCGTTCCCCGTAGAGGGAACAGTAGGCGTCAGGTCGACCTAGGGTTTCCGGTTGGAAACCCGAAGTCAGACTCGGACAGTCCGGAGACTGTCTATACTTCTTTTATAATGTTTATTGTGCTAACTTTGTGTTGCAGGATAGTGTTTGGGACTAATGCATCTTGCAGGAGCAAAGGAGCAACCTAAAGCCTCGGATGAACAGTGTCCGAGGCGCCTCCATGGAGCTTGGAGGCGCCTCGGGTGCAAAGGCTGAGCTGGCTGCGAAGCACCATTGGAGGCGCCTTGGAGAAGGCAGAAGGCGCCTTGGAAGGCGCCTTGAGAGGGATATAAGGCGCCTTGAATGGATGAAATTCGACTAGGTCAGTTTTTATCCACGCTGAAGACCAGGCAGCATGGAGGCACCTTGAACAGCCTTCAAGGCGCCTTGAACACCCTTTATAAGGGGGTTTCGACCAGCACTTCAATCCAACGAATTCCAAGTGATCTTTCATCAACGTGCTTCTCCAAAAGACGCTCCGAAGTGCTGCTACAATTGCCCGACGACCCGAAGCTTCAGAATTAGCATTTCTTGTTGTCGGTATAATATTTATAGCTTTTATTTGTACTCATAATTGTAATCTTTTAACGAGCTTATAGTTGCCGCCCACCGGAAGAGATCAAGGATCGCGGGCCTTCGAGTAGGAGTCGATCAAGGCTCCGAACGAAGTAAAAATCCTCCTGTCTCTGTGTGCTTACTTTATTTTATTCCGCTGCTTAATTACTCCGATAATTCTTACAATTCCGATAATCGAACAAGATAGCCACGAGCGCTATTCACCCCCCCTCTAGCGCTTCTCGATCCAACACCTTCTTCAAGTATCGGTTGCCCCCCCCCCCCCCCCCCGAGTCTTCTAATTCGAATATGCCACTTAGCTTTAGGCGTAAAGGAACTGACCGAACACATTGGCTCCCTCAGAATGACCGAGGGTCTAGCGGACCATCACTACTGCACCCCAAGCTCCCCCTCTCGAGGAAAAGGCCTGCTCATAACTGGTCCTCCATCGGCCCATTCTCTCATGACCCAATGGCCATATTTCCATGCCTACATCATCCACTCGGCTTCTCTATCTGGCCGAACCAATTCTCAGACCCTCATCTTCGATCCTCCCACACTACCAACAAGCCTTACCCTAGGCACCTCTTTTTCAAGGACAAGCTGCCCTGCTGATCTGGAATGTCACTTCTGCTCTACTTTTGGTTTGCCATCCCAACAAGGAATGGTTTCCACCTCCCCACCATCTTTCGGGGTGGTGAAGTTGAAAGGGTTATATTGGTCGAGGCTTGGACTAGTGCGAGAAGATGACCGAGGGACTTCTCAATTTCTACGCATGAGAATGAATATGCTCAGAATGCAATTACAGTAAGTTGGGCTGGCCGCCGCGTGCACTTCCTAATTTACCCTAGTGGCCGGTGGGAAACTTCCGTGGGACTGGTCCAGTCACCCCCCAGAGATAGTCAATGAGGCTAACTGGGATTATCATTTTTATTTTACTCCCTTTATTAAGTAAAACCTCTTAACGCTATTCTTTTTAGTTTTATGCTGTTGGGCTAAACCTAAGCCACTTAGTGGTGGTCTTGGAGTGGGGATAACAAAATCCTAAGAGAGCATGTGGAGGAATTGGAATTCCCTCCTAAGACCGTCCCTAACCATAAAGTGATCAACCTACAGAAGGAGGTAGACACCCAAGCGGGGCTACTGTTGGAGCTGGAGAGGACCATGAGAGAATCTCAACAGTTGGTGGATTTTTAATAGATAAAAAAAAAGAAAACTAGAAATCTTGTTGAACACCAATGAATCCAGGCTCCAAGTAGAGACTGCTATAAAAGGTAAATCCTTATCAGACTTGGCATAAAAAGCCACTCTGCTAGAGGAACTGAAGGTTTCTCATACCTCAAGATCAGCTGAGCGAACTAAAGATTTGTTGACCAAGGATATGTTGATTCTAGAGTAACAGCGAAACTTAGATACACAAGAAGCTAGGTTGGAATCAAATGCAAGCTAAATTAGAATCTGCTAAACATAAATTGGCAGTGTACAAGACCGGAGAGGATGAATGTTTTGAGATTAGGCGGAAAGCCTATCTCGAATCTCATGAGTTCGGTCTGAAATTTGGCGAGCGTACAATTAGGATGATTATCCATGGAGTCAAAGGAGCGGTTCAACAACTTTGGTAAGGTGGCTTCCTCTCGACAGAGCCATCGAGAGGATTCATAAATCGCTAGTGAATTTTAGATGGTCCACCGAGAGACCTTTTAAGTAGGCTTGATTAAATGCATTCTATTCTTATCTTTGTGCCATGCACCCGTCAAGCGAGGGACATGGAATTAAAATGTAAAACATGTATTAACCTTTATTAAATCATACTTGCCTCTTAGTGTATTTTCATAATTTGTTGACATGCACTTTAGGTTTTTGAAATGATCTAAGCAAACGTCATTCCACAAGAAGCATTTAATAATAAGGAGATCAAGAGTTTAGACATGTAAGCTATCTCATTTATAATTAAGCCGGGCAAATGAATTAGGTCGATTGGCATAAAAACTTTATATGTAAACATGAGCAAGCACTCCTATTATTTGACTGACTAACATAATTAGGCCAAGTGAAATAGATAAATAATTCCTTTATCATCCGAGCGGCTTGAGATAGGCTAGAAATTATCCTAGGCAGAATGTAAATAAGATAAATGTGAGAGAAAACTTGCTTATAATTCAAATGAATGGCTTGGGTGTCTAGAATATGGGTACAAGAGTCAACTCGCTTATAACCCGACTGAATAGATTAGGAGTTTAAGACAGGGTGTGAGAGCATGCTCGCTTATAATATGATCTAATGGTTCGAGAGTCTGGGACATGGCACGAGAGAATACTGACTTATAATCCGGTTGAATAGCTCAGGAGTCTAGAAGATAGGTGTGTGAGCATGCTCTTTTATAACCCTAGGCAAATGGCTCAGAAGTCTGGAAGATAGACGTGAAAGCACACTCACTTTAACCTAGCTGAACGACTCAGGAGCCTAGACGATAGGCGTGAGAGCACACTCGCTTATAACTCGGTCGAACGGATCCGGAGTCTAGAAGATAAGCATAAGAACATGCTTGCTTATAACCTGGTTGAACAACTCAGGAGTCTAGAAGATATGCAAGAGAGCATGCCCACTTATAATCCGACCGAACGACTCAGGAGTCTGGAAGATAGAAATGAGAGTATGCTCGCTTATAACCTGATTGTATAGCTCAAGAGTCTAGAAGATAGATGCAAAAGTATGCTCACTTATAACCGAGTTGAATGGCTTGAGAGTTTGGAAGATAGGCGCGAGAGCATGCTCGCTTATAACCTGACCGAATGATATAGGAGTCTGGAAGATAGGCGCGAGAGCATGCCCTCTTATAACTCGACCGAATGGCTCGGGAGTAGGGAAGATAGGCTCGAGAGTATGCTCAATTATAACTCAACTGAATAACTTGACAGTCTAGAAGATAGGCCCGAAATCACACACACTTATAACCCGGTCGAATGGCTCAGGAGTCTGGAAGATATGTGCTAGAGCATGCATGCTTATAACTTGGCCAAACAACTCTGGAATCTGGAAGATAGGTGCAATAGCATTCTTGTTTATAACCCAGCCGCAAGGTTTGGGAGTTTGGAAGATAGGCATGAGACTGTGCTCGCTTATGACCCGATCGAACGACTTAGGAGTCTGGAAGATACGCATGAGAGCATGCTTGCTTATAACCTAGCTGAACAACTCGAGAGTCTAGAATATGCACGAGAGCATACTTGTTTATAACCCTACCGAATGGCTCGAGAGTTTGGAAGATATGCGTGAGAGCACGCTCACTTATAACCCAACCGAACATCTCTGGAGTCTGAGAGATATACGCGAGAGCATGCTCGCTAATAAGTCTAGGTCATAGCGCTAGAGCATGCTCACTTATAACCTAGCCGAATGGATCGAGAGCCTGGGATATGACACGAGAGCATGCTTGCTTATAACTAGATCAAACATCTTGGGAGTCTAGGACATGGAGTGAGATCATGCAAGCTTATAACCCAGCACGATGGCTTGGGAGTCTGGGACATGGCATAAGAGCATGCTCTCTTATAACCAGGTTGGACGACTTAGGAGTCTGGGATATAGCACCAGAGCATGCTCGCTTATAACCCGGTCGGATGGATCGGGAGTCTGAGACATAGCGTGAGAGCATGCTCACTTATAACCCGGCCAGACAGCTCAAGAGTTGGGACATGGGTCTTTCGAGATAAAATTACCTGCATCTTCAATAAGTGCAAATATTCAACATGGTACATTAATGCATTACAAGCATACTTTTAGACCCTATAGGACTGTAGATGATTTGCGCTCCATGGTTGCTCTAAGTTTTTTCCATCTACATCCTAGAGGTAGTAGGAGCCTGAGACGAGCTTTTACACTATCTTGTATAGTCCACCCCATTATGGCTCCAACTTATTGACATCCCCGACCAGCTTGCTCCACTTTAAGACCAAATACCCCACTTGAAAAAATCTTAGGATAACCCTTTTATTATAGTTTTGTTTCATCCTCTAGCGATATGCGATTAACTGAGTTGTTGTCTTATCTCTAGTGTCCTCTATCAGATCGATCTCTATAAGGTGTCAGCTGGCATTATCTGTTGGAACCCCAGGGTGTTTTGATGTGATCAAACATAAATATAAGTTCCGAAACATAAAGGGATCTATTCCACCATGCCACTTCCACACACATTCTTGCCCTTCCTGCTGCTCCTCTTAGCTTAGCCATTCTTTTCCTTTTTCTGCAGTACAAGGAAACATAAAACTATAAGCACATAGGCTTAGTAAGTCCCTTTCCTACCCACAAAAATCACAACTCATGCGTAAACATAAAATCTTATCATAGCATGTGAGAGCATAAACATAAAATTATATCATATAATGTGAGCACATAAACATGAAATCACTATCATGTGAGAGCATAAACATAAAATCATATCATATAATGTGAGCACATAAACATGAAATCATATCCTATCATGTGAGAGCATAAACATGAAATCATATCATATCATGTGAGAGTATTAACATAAAATCATAACATGATCATATAAGCATCATAGACATATTTTCAAAAGTATCTTACATAATCATAAGAAAAATCATATAACATGAACTTATAGATACGTGATGTTCTTTTGAAAACATGTATCATGAATGAATATATATGCAAGATGTCTTTTTGAAAACATATATCATATACATACTTAAACATAATCTCAACATGAGAGCCCGGCTTGTACCACATACATACATAAATGCGCACATCCTAAATAGATCCAAGGTAGTTAATCTTGAACCTACTAGGAACTAGGCCCGTTTCATAGACCATCAACCTAGGGGCAACTTAGGAGCCCATCCCTTTTACTAGGCCCGTTTCATAGACCATCGACCTAGGGGTGCTTATGGAGCCCACCCTTGGTACAAGCCATACAAAAGTAAAATAGCATATCATGTTTATTATCATATCATACATATCATGTTCTTGTCATATCATGGCATATCATGTTCTTGTCATATCATGAAGAGTGCTCTTGATCCCAACTTAAGGGAAGCATCTCTTAGGCTTTTCATCTTACATAAGCCTTTCATAAACATATCATGTCCTTGTCATATCATGTAACATAGCATGTTCTTGTCATATCATGAAAACATAGCATGTTCTTAGCATATCATGAAACATAGCATGTTTTTAGCATATTATGAAGCATAGAATACGTAACATAAATAATAATCTAAGGAATCATAACATGATGGCATGTGTGTACATAACATAAAGCATATCATAACATAAAAGTTCATACCATATCATGTAGAGTCATTATTATGCATGGTTAGGATTTTGAACTTCCTACAAACCCTAAAACCTAACTTGGCCGAACCATCAAAATATGAATCCTAGGTTTTATGCAACATAAAACATGGAAATCAAATACTTAAGTTCTCATAACATATAATATAACAAGTGAGTCCCTTAGGAACCCTAGGTAGCTTCCTAACCTAATTCTCTTGTCTTGGCCGAAACTTGTGAGCATGCTTCTTGGGTTTTCAAGTAACATAAGACATGGAAATTAAATACTTGAGTTCTTATAATACTTAACATAGCATGTAAGGGCTTTAGAGACCCTAGTTATCTTTTAACCTAATCCTTTCTCTTTTTTTTTTCTTCTTGGCCGAACCCTAGTAGCATGGTTCTCAATCTTTTTCTTCAACATGAAGCATGAAAATCTTAAACTAACATCATATAGTGGGTGAGATATAATGAGGATTCATAAACAAACATAATTAGATTCTAAGACTTCCTCTAATTCCTTTATTCCTTCTTGGCCGAAACCTTATGAGCATGGTTTTAGATCTTTAAGCAACATGAAGCATGAAAACTCTAATCTAACATCATATAGTGAGTTACAAATCATAAGGGATCATAAACAAGCATAATTTTCATTCAAACTTTTTCTAAACATCTTTATCTTTTCATGGATGAATCCCTAAAGAGCAAGGTTCCAAGATCTAAGCAACATCAAACATGAAAAACCTTAACCTAACATCATGTAGTGAGTTACAAACCATAAAGAGATCATAAACAAACATAGTTTTAATTTAAACTTTCTCTAATCATCCTTATCTTTTCATGGCCGAAACTTCAAAAGCAAAGTTCCAAGATCTAAGCAACATCAAACATTTAAAAACCTTAACCTAACATTATGTAGTGAGTTACAAACCATAAAGGGATCATAAAAAAGCATAGTTTTCATTTAAAATTTTTCTAACCATCCTTATCTTTTCATGGCCGAAACTTCAAAAGCAAAGTTCCAAGATCTAAGCAATATCAAACATTAAAAACCTTAACCTAACATCATGTAGTGAGTTACAAACCATAAAGAGATCATAACAAGCATAGTTTTCATTTAAACTTTCTCTAACCATCCTTATCTTTTCATGGACGAAACTTCAAGGAGCAAAGTTCCAAGATCTAAGTAATATCAAACATTAAAAACCTTAACCTAACATTATGTAGTGAGTTACAAACCATAAGGGATCATGTACAAGCATGGTTTACATCTTAACTTTCCCTAACCTCTTTATTCTTTTATAGCCGAAACTTAAGGAACAAAGATCCATCCTAAGTTTTTCAAAACATTTTTTTTAAAATAGAAAATGTAGGAGGCTACTTGTACTGCATGTGAGGGGGATACTTACATCCTCTCGCATGATTTACTAGGTGAAGTAACCTCGCTTGGGAAGCTTTCCTAGAGAGAAAATCCTTTGGTTTGTGTTTCGACAATGGTGAAGAGAAGAAGCTTGATTTCGGTGGAGAGAAGGAGGAGGAGGAAGAGAGAGCAAATGAAGTTTTCCTACTTATTTTCTTATTTATTTTCAATGAAGGAAGAAGGCAAAACCAACTTCTCATTGAAAGAATAAGAAGAAAACTTTAACTTTTCCTTCTTAGTGAAGGGAGCATTCTCTTTCCCTACTGATCCTGTCCGAATGCTGAACCAACGGACGCTGGGCACATGGCGGTCCCCTACTGCTGATGTGAGTCTCCGACTAACTGCACGATGCTCCGGCGATCCTGCAACAAAACCAAGCCGGGGGGGGGTGTCCCGGCGACGGCCCTCCGACGCTCAAGTTAGGCGAAGGAATAAGAAAGTGGCTTAGAAAATGTAGATTTGCATACCTCCGGTTGAAGAAGTAGAGGCCTTATATAGACCTCTCGAAGGAGCCTGGGCACGCCAATCAAAGCGATCACCTGCTTTCGACCATGCCTAGGTGTGGGCCTCCCAGAAGGGCATCCATAAGACCATACTGCTACTGTATCGACCTTTCCGTGACGTGATGGTGGGGCCTTTAATAGTGCCATCTTGCGTCAGGTCTAATCATCATGCCTCTACTGACATACCATATCCTGAGCCGAGCGAATAGGCCGCTCGGCTAACCACTGTTCCCTCGCCACGATTCCGGCCGAGCAGACACCTCCGCTCGGCCATTATGTCCTCGGCCGAGCGGACACATCCGCTCGGCCACTCGGCTCCGGTTCTCCTGCTTTGGCGTCGGAGACCCAACCCTTTAGTTGGGTAATCTCTGTTTCCGCTCGGACGGGACCCCATCTGTGGGTCCCCCATTTTTACCACCGGATCACTTGCCTCCCCTTCAAGTCTAGTCGAAGGAGGCAGTGAGTCCGACTGACTGGACTGTATGTCCAAGCGGGTGCTCGTCGCCTTTTATTTTAAAAGTATTCCACAGGTCGCTCGTCGTGTGCGCCGAATTCAGCCGTTCGGCGCTCGCTTAGATGTGACTCATGCGGCCTGCCGTCGTTGCCGCCTGTCCGAATCCCCTCGGGAACGGCGGCAATCCATTCCATTAAGGCTGCACGTGCATGGTATGGTGCACATTAAATGCGCCAGATCGCTCAGTGCCACGCGTCGACCATTGCGTGGCAGCAGCGTTACTTATGATGGGACGTCACCGTTTGAAATGGACGGCCCGATGGCGTCCTTGTTTCTCATGACCTGGATCAGACGGTGGAGGCCGATCGGCCTCGGCAATATAAAGCCTCAGTCCCCCTCCTCTGTCGCACGTTTGCTCGTGCTTTGTCCTCCTGACTCTTCTGCTGCTGCGGCCTCTGGCGATCCAGTACCTGTTTTTCGGCGGCTACCATCTCATCGGTGATCTTTTCCGCCCGTCTCCTTCTCAGTGAGCCTTCTTTCTTCGCTTACTAGGTCTTCCCTACTCATTTTACCTCTCTTTCATTCCTATTCCTTCGATTTCTTGCTGTCCTTTTGTCTCTTCGAGATGGCGAGCTCTTCCGAACCCGCTACCCATGTTCACGGTCCATGGTATACGAGTATGGAGAGTAGGTTCGATGAGGAGCGCGCCCGGCGCGTTGTTAGGACCTACGGGATCCCGAACGACCATGAAATAGTTGTAGCCGACCCGACCGACCGGCCCCATAACCCGCCGATCGGTACCATTTGTTTTTTTCTGGACCAATTCCAGGGTGGCCTTAGGTTTCCTACCCATCCATTTATTTTAGAAGTTTGTAATTATTTCCGCATCCCGCTCGGCCAACTTGTGCCGAATTCCTTTAGGCTACTGAGCGGGGTGGTCGTCCTCTTTAGGCTGCACAGTATCCCACTTGACCCCAAAATATTTCACTACTTCTTCTACCCAAAACAATCCGAGTTGGGTACTTTTATTTTCCAAAGTAGAATAGGCTTCAAATTTTTTGAGAACATGCCGACCTCCAACAAGCACTGGAAGGAATTCTTCTTCTATATACGACTTCCCGAGCGGCCAGCATTCTGAACCAAATGGCAGACCGCTGTGCCGACCCAGCCGGAGCTCGGCAAATTCAGAAGCAATCCGGCCTACCTTCATGCGGCAAATTGCTTGTCCGGTCAGCAGTACAAAATCGACCAGTTGCTTCTCAAGGGGGTGTTGTACATTTTTGGATTATCTCCCGTTCGGGCCAATCTCCCCTACCGCATTGGTAAGGACTCTTTACTCCCTTCGCCTTTTTTGTCTAACAGATTTTAATTTCTTCCACTGTAGCTGAAGTCATGTGGCGCTCCAAGGCTACCGATCATCTGAAATTGAAGGCCGTGGAAATTGAGGCGGCTACCAAAAAAGAACTCGTCGAGCGGGGTCTCATCCCCAGCCGCCTGGCAGATGCAGGAGAGGGGGGGGCGTAGTCCGCCCCTGAAACAAAAGTTGCCCCATCCGCTTCAACGGAGGTTGAGGCGGATCCTGTTTCCTCTGCTCCAGCCGAGCTGGGAGTCCCCCAGGCCGGGGATTCACCACTGGAAGTTCGGCGGAAACGTCGAAGAGACTCCAGCCTTCCGCCGACCCAAGAGGGCGAACCACAGGCGTCGATCGAGATCGCTTCTCCAGATCGCACGCCGTCGCAGATCAGGACCCCCGTGGCCTCGCCCACCACACAGCCCTCTGGCTCTCCTCCGTGGACTCGTCGTCGCTTACGACGGTTGGACGAAACTTCAACCATAGGGGAGTCCACGGGCCAGGCGACTGTGGCTGAAGAAGTGTCGGCCGGCCACCCGACCATCAAGACTAACCTTCGATTCCCATCGAAGGATTATTTATTGTCTGGCGATCGGCCATCGAGCCCCGTTCATGAAATAACCTTGACGGGTCCGCTCGCCAAACTTTTCAAGGACGCCCAGATTAGGGTGGCCCTCATGACGCCCAAGCAGCTCGGCGATAACCACATGCAGCAGGCCACTCAGGTAGGTTCATTTTTCTTCCTGTGCCATGCTACTGTTCGGTTCCTGATTTTATTATTTCCCTTACAGCATTGGGCTGAGCAAATCGCCACTAGCCATCGGCTGGCCGAGCTGGAGGATCTTATGGAAAAACTCCAAGTCTCGGGGGGTCCATCGGTCGAGCGGGAGAAACAAGCCCGCGAGGCCAAACAAAAGAAGTCCACCGACCTGGCTACAGATGTGGCTCGACTTGAAGGCTTGGTGAAGAAGAGCGACGAAGACGTGAAGCGTGCCAGTAGCCGGAAGAAGCGGGCGATCGCTGATATGGACAAGATGAAAGTTGAAGTCCGAGCCCTAGATCAGCGATCTAAGGAGCTGGAAGCCGAACTAACTGCAGAACGGGATGGGCGCTCAGCTGAACGCACTAAAGCGGAGGTGGACCAGAAAGTTCTCCAAGATTCACTAATTGCCTCCCGGGCGGCGCTCAGAAAGTACAAGGAAGGGGAGCCGAGTCGTCTAGCTGCTGCTCGTCAAGATTACCTCCGCTCGGAGAGGTTTGGCACGAAATTTGGCGGCAGCGTCTCTTCAACCTTTGCCGAGGCCGTTAAGGTCACTATGGCCTACTTGAAGAAGGGTGGCCACCTTCCTGCGGGGATGCACATTCCCGCCTCCGATCTGGCGGCCATGACAGACGACATTCCGGACGATTTCTTCAACTTCGAAGACCCCGAGTGAAGAGTGTTCCTCGTCTCTATCTTGTTTTTGCGTTTCTTACGCCCAGCGCAACTTTTGTACTTGCCGTCCGGCATGCTTTCCCTTTAATGCAATTATGTCTCTGCTTGCGTCTTCCTGATTATTATCCATAATATTCTTCTGTTTGCTTAACGTTTATGCTTAGAGTCAGTCATGCTCTAAGTGTTCTCCATCACGCGGCCGATTAGCTTAACCCATTAAACAAAGTCCGAGCGGGAGGGCCTACTCGGTCTGCACATATCTAGCCTGTGTGAAGTCAACAAACGCCAAGTATCGAAGGACCAACGCCCGAGCAAGCCTAAACGTTTTAGTACTTGTGGTTTCCTGGTTTCTTATTCTCTGATATTCGCTCGTCCGCTCGGGGTATTTATAGTCGCCGGACCGACTCTCGATTTTTAACGACGGAGCTCGTTGGTCTTCTGCTCGGGGATTTATAGACGCCGGCTCGTCTCTACGGTTTAACGTCTGGGCTAGACGGTCTTCCGCTCGGAGGGTTTATAGCCGGTCGGCGTGGCTCTCGATCTTTAACGACGGAGCTCGTCGACGCGGATATTTATAGCCGGTTGGCGCGGCTCTCGATCTTTAACAACGGAGCTCGTCGGCATGGATATTTATAGCCGGTTGGCGCAGCTCTCGATCTTTAACGACGGAGCTCGTCGGCGCGGATATTTATAGCCGGTCGGCACGACTCTCGATCTTTAATGACGGAGCTCGTCAGCGCGGATATTTATAGCCGGTCGACGCGGCTCTCGATCTTTAACGATGGAGCTCGTCGGCGCGGATATTTAGAGCCGGTCGGCGCGGCTCTCGATCTTTAACGACGGAGCTCGTCGGCGCGGATATTTATAGCCGGTCGGCGCGGCACTCGATCTTTAACGACGGAGATCGTCGGCGCGGATATTTATAGCCGGTCGGCGCGGCTCTCGATCTTTAACGACGGAGCTCGTCGGCGCGGATATTTAGCCGGTACCGACTCGATCTTTAACGACGGAGCTCGTCGGCGCGGATATTTATAGCCGGTCGGTGCGGCTCTCGATCCTTAACGACGGAGCTCGTCGGACTTCTTCTCGGGGATTTATAGACGCCGGCACGTCTTTACGGTTTAACGTCTGGGCTAGATAGTCTTCCGCTCGGAGGGTTTATAGCCGGTCGGCGCAGCTCTCGATCTTTAACGACGGAGCTCGTCGGCGCGGATATTTATAGCCGGTCGGCGCGGCTCTCAATCTTTAATGACGGAGCTCGTCGGCGCGGATATTTATAGCCGGTCGGCGCGGCTCTCGATCTTTAACGACGGAGCTCGTCGGCGCGGATATTTATAGCCGCGCCGATCTTTAACGACGGAGCTCGTCGGCGCGGATATTAATAGCCAGTCGGCGCGACTCTTGATCTTTAACGACGGAGCTCGTCGGCGCAGATATTTATAGCCGGTCGGCGTGGCTCTCGATCTCTAACGACGGAGCTCGTCGGCGCGGATATTTATAGTCGGTCGGCGCGACTCTCGATCTTTAACGACGGAGCTCGTCGGCGCGGATATTTATAGCCGGTCGGCGCGTCTCTCGATCTTTAACGATGAAGCTCGTCGGCGCGGATATTTATAGCTGGTCGGCGCGGCTCTCGATCTTTAACGACGGAGCTCGTCGGCGCGGATATTTATAGCCGGTCGGCGCGGCTCTCGTTCTTTAACGACGGAGCTCATCGGCGCGGGTTTATAGCTGCTGCTCGATCTCGATCTTGAGCCGTCGGCCCTCATGCCGGACTTATCCGCTCGATCTTTAACGACGGAGCTCGTCGGCGCGGATATTTATAGCCGGTCGGTGCGGCTCTCGATCTGAAATTAGCTTTTAGTTTTTCAAAGGCCTCAGCGTAGAGTTTGAGCCAGCGCTATTGATTTCAAAGGTGCCAGAAAGTTGCTGAGCGGCCAACTGTGAATCCGAATAAAGTGTCACTCGACCGGCTCTCACATGCCGTGCTGCCTGCAAGCCGGCTATGAGGGCTTCATACTCTGCTTCATTGTTTGTAGCCCTATAATCCAGCCGGACGGATAAGTGCATCTTCTCTTCTTCAGGGGAGAGCAATAATATTCCAATCCCGCTTCCGAGCCGAGTGGACGATCCGTCCACAAATATCTTCCACATGGCTTCTGGCTCTGGCCTTTGCACTTCGGTGATAAAATCTGCCAAGGATTGTGCCTTGATTGCCGAACGGGGTTGGTATTGAATATCGAATTCGCTCAACTCTGTAGTCCATTTGATGAGCCATCCCGACGCTTCTGGATTTAACAGTACCCTTCCCAATGGACTGTTCGTCCGGACAATGATGGTATGAGCCAAGAAATATGGTCGGAGGCGCCGAGCGGCTAGAATTAGAGCAAAGGCCAACTTCTCGAGCCCGGTGTAACGAGATTCGGCATCTTTTAAAATGTGGCTCAGAAAATACATCGGCTGCTCTTCGCTCGACCTCACTAAAGCTGAGCCGATTGCATGCTCGGTTGAAGACAAGTACATATGAAGTGGCTCACCCGCAGTCGGCTTGGCTAATATCGGGAGGGAGTTCAGGTATGCCTTCAAATCTTCAAACGCCCGGTCGCATTCTTCGTCCCAGTGAAATTTTGTAGCTTTGCGTAAGATCTTGAAAAAAGGAAGGCTCCGGTCGGCGGTTTTGGAGATGAACCTAGACAGGGCGGTTATCCGACCAGTCAAACGCTGCACCTCCCTTGAATTTCTTGGGGGCGGCATATCTTGTAGAGCTTTCACCTTGCTGGAATTTGCTTCGATTCCCCGTTCGGTCACTATATACCCCAGAAACCGCCCTCCTTTTGCTCCGAACAGGCACTTCTGGGGATTTAACTTGACTCCATACTTGCGCAGTGTTCGGAAGGTTTCCTCCATGTCTTTGAAGAGATCGGCCGCTCGGACGGACTTAATGAGAATGTCGTCCACATAAACTTCTAGATTCCGCCCGATCTGCTCTCTGAATACTTTATTCATCAAACGCTGGTATGTGGCTCCCGCATTCTTCAGTCCGAACGGCATCACATTATAGCAATAAGTCCCGAGCTTACTTTTTCTTGATCTTCCGGGGCAAGATGATATGATAAGCGTCGAGCATACATATTAATTCAAGAACCGTAGAGTCCACCGGTGATCTATCAAGGCGGGGATAAAAATCTTTGGGGCATGCTTTGTTTAAGTCCCGAAAGTCGATGCAGACTCCACTTGGCTTGAGACTAATACTACGTTAGCCACCAGCTCGTATATGGCCGGCCTCCAGAAGTTTCTCTACTTCCACCCGGATGATGGCATTCCGCTCGGCACTGAAATCCCTTTTCTCTGCTTATCGGCCGGGCGTCCGGTCGGACATGTAACTCGTGCTGCGCTATGCTCGGCAAGACTCCTGGTGTCGACAGACGAAGACATCATGATTCCTTTGGAGGCATTGGATCAGTTCTTCTTTCTGTTTCTCCTCCAGATCAGACGCTATAAAGGTTGTGGCCTCCGATCGGGTGGGGTGAATCTGCACTTCCTCTTTTTCTTCATAAATTAAAGAGGGTGGATTTTCAGTGATGGCGTTTACCTCGATCCGGGGCACCTTCCGAGCAAAACAGGCTTCTGCTCGGATCATCTCTATATAGCAACGCCGAGCTGCTAGCTGATCTCCCCGTACTTCTCCCACTTTGTCCTCCACGGGGAACTTGATTTCTGATGGAAGGTTGAGACGACCGCTCGAAATTCGCTAAGCGCCGGTCGTCCCAAAATTACGTTGTAAGACGAGGGAGAGTCGACCACCACGAAGTTTATTGTCCTTGTCCTCCTGAGCGACTCTCCCCCGAGCGAGGTAGCTAGCCGAATCTGTCCGACCGGTTGAACTTCGTTGCCCGTAAACCCGTAGAGCGGGGTCATCATGGGCAACAGCTCGGCTCGATCAATTTACAGCTGATCGAACGCCTTCTTGAATATGATGTTGACCGAGCTCCCTGTGTCAACAAATACGCGGTGAATAGTGTAATTGGCTATTACCGCTTTGATGAGTAAGGCATCATCGTGGGGCACTTCGACTCCTTCCAAGTCCCCTGGTCCGAAACTGATTTCCGGTCTGTTCGCCCGCTCTTGGCTGCAGCCGACTGCATGAATCTGGAGTTGCCGGACGCTCGCCTTTCTAGCTCGGTTGGAGTCTCCTCCGGTCGGCCCGCCAGCAATAACGTTGATCTCGCCTATGGAAGTATTGCTTCTATTTTCCTCTTCCCGAGCGGACGGTCGGGACCGTTCTCTGGCCGCTCGGCGATTTTCCTGCCTTGGAGAACGACGCCGATCATGAGTTTGTTGCTGCTGTGGCCTATCAGCTCGCGTCCGATCGGCTTCATGTGTTCTCTGTCGCCTGTCGACTGAGGGCGACCGTCGTCCGGCATGCCGGGACATAGGATGAGCCACGAAGGGAAGACTTCGACAATCCCTTGTGTTGTGCGTATCCGTCCGGTGGAAGGAGCAAAACATCGGGGTCCATTTCTTCTTTGGCTTGGGCCGAGCGGCAGCTACCTCTTGTACGTGTGATCTGGCGTGGGGGGATCGGCTTTCTTCGGCCCTCGGTCCTCTGGGCGGCTGATGAGCGGTGCGCTATTTCCGCTCAGCATGAGTAGGTGCCCGCTCGGTTGGAGTTTCCTTTTTCCGGGCGGCTTGCGCTTCCTCCACGTTGATGTATTCGTTGGCCCGGTGTAGCATGTGATCATAATCTCGGGGCGGATTTCGGATGAGCGATCGGAAGAAGTCCCCATCCACCAGGCCTTGTGTGAAGGCATTCATCATGGTCTCCGATGTGGTCGTTGGAATATCCATCGCCACTTTGTTGAATCGCTGGATGTAAGCTCGGAGCGATTCACGGGCTTCTTGCTTGATGGCGAACAGACTAACGCTGGTTTTTTGATATCGCCGACTGCTTGCAAAGTGGTGGAGGAAGGCCGTTCGGAAGTCTTTGAAGCTGGTGATAGATCCGTTCGGCAACCTCCGAAACCATCGTTGAGCCGATCCCGAGAGAGTGGTAAGAAAAACTCGGTATTTTACTCCATCTGTGTATTGATGGAGTGTAGCTGTGTTATCAAACTTACCCAGATGATCATCCGGGTCGGTTGTCCCATTATACTCGTCGATCGTCGGGGGCACGTAGTGCTTCGGCAGAGGATCTCGCAGAATAGCCTCTGAAAACTGGCGATTAATCCTCTCGGGTGATGCGTCCGCTCGGGGGGCTTTCCCTTTTCTATCATCTCGTCTAGGAATTTCATCCGAAGAAGATCCCCTATCTCTATGAGCTGGTACGGCCTCAGGGGTGCGGAATAGAGCCCGATGAAATGCAACGGTGGCTTGCGGTGCTTCTGCTCGGCCACCAGACGCAGACGTTGCTTGCTGCTCCGGCCGTTCGGCGGTTGCTTTCTGTTTTTGCTCCACAAGCTTGGCGGCCCTTATTTCGACCAGAGCGTCGAGTTCCTCCGTGGAAAGCGTCACCGTGTGTTGTCGTCCAGCCTCGTCCATTGTTCTCGTTCGGATGCAGGAGTGTTCCCACAGACGGCGCTAAATTGATCCTGTCCGAATGCTGAACCAACGGACGCTGGGCACGTGGCGCTCCCCTGCTGCTGATGTGAGTCTCCGACTAACTGCACGATGCTCCGGCGATCCTGCAACAAAACCGAGCCGGGGGGTGTCCCGGCGACGGCCCTCCGACGCTCAAGTTAGGCGAAGGAATAAGAAAGTGGCTTAGAAAATGTAGATTTGCATACCTCCGGTTGAAGAAGTGGAGGCCTTATATAGACCTCTCGAAGGAGCCTGGGCACGCCAATCGAAGCGATCACCTGCTTTCGACCATGCCTAGGTGTGGGCCTGCCAGAAGAGCATCCATAAGACCATACTGCTACTGTATCGACCTTTCCGTGACGTGATGGTGGGGCCTTTAATAGTGCCATCTTGCGTCAGGTATAATCATCATGCCTCTGCTGACATACCATATCCTGAGCCGAGCGAATAGGCCGCTCGGCTAACCACTGTTCCCTCGCCACGATTCCGGCCGAGCAGACACCTCCGCTCGGCCATTATGTCCTCGGCCGAGCGGACACATCCGCTCGGCCACTCGGCTCCAGTTCTCCTACTTTGGCGTCGGAGACCCAACCCTTTAGCTGGGTAATCTCTGGTTCCGCTCGGACGGGACCCCATCTGTGGGTCCCCCATTTTTACCGCCGGATCACCTACCTTTAACTACAATTTCCCTCTCTTTTATAAAAGCACACCCCTGCTAGGGTTACTGGTCATGACATAGAACTACTTACTAAGAGGTCCAAGGTTCAAACCTTGGTCATGCCTTGTTTTGGTACCATTTTTCTTTTATTTTTGGAAATATTCACTTAAGGCTTATTCTAATCATGCAACAATTCTCATAAAATAACTTAGGAATCATATGGGTGTTACATCCACCACCTGGTCGATGTGCGGCAAGGGATAATAATCTTTGGTGTAGACTTTATTTAGATCCTGGAAATCAATGCAGAATTACCATTTATTTTCTGACTTAAATACCAGGACCACATTGGCCAACCAGCTCAAGAATTATACTTCATGGATGTAGCCAACCTCCAGCAGCTTGTCTACCTCCGCTTAAATGTTCGACACCAAAATCCCACTTTCTTTGCTTGACAGGCTGAGCATCCAGTTGGACATGAAGCACATGTTCCATAACCATTAGCAATATGCCCGTGATTTCCTTGGGCTCCCAAGTGAAGGCATCACTATTGCGTCTAGACACGCAACAAGCTCTGCTTTAAGTTCTGGGGATAGGTCTGTCGCTATTTGAGTAGTAGCCTCTAGTCAGTTGGGCTGAATTTGTACTTCTTCTTTTTCTTCATAGATCAGAGTTAGGGCTACCTCCTGAATGGTATTAACTTCTAGCTGTTGGCTTTTCAAGGCAGCGTTGGCTTTAGTCTTGATAATATCAACGTAATACCTATGTACTATTAGTTGATTTCCTCTAACTTCTCCCACCTAGTCATCCGTAGGGAATTTTATTTTCTGATAGAAAGTTAAAATGATTGCCCAAAATTCATTTAGGGTTGGCCAGCCCAAAATGATGTTGTATGTTGAGGGTGCATCAACCACAATAAAAGTCGAGCGACACATCCTCATTAGGGACTCCTCTCCTAAGGATATGACCAGCTTAATCTGGTCGAGCGACTGAACCTCGTTGCCATTGAAGCCATATAGCGGCATCATCATGGGTTGGACCTCTCTTTTATCAATCTATAGCTACTCAAACACCTCCTTGAAATGATGTTAACTGAGCTGCCTGTGTCAACAAAGGTACGATATATATTATAATTGGTTATAACAATCTTGATTATTAAAGCATCCTCATGGGATACTTCTACGCTCTCTAAATCCTTGGGCCCGAAACTAATCTTGGGCCTTGGGCCTGCTCATGGCTGCAGCCAACTGTGTAGATCTCTAGTCGACGAACGTATGACTTCCTTGATTGATTGGAGTTTCCGTTGATCAGGCCTCAAGCAATCATCCCAATATCCCCCGAGCTGCATTATTGTGGTTTTTCTCTTGCCGCATTAGGGGGTGCTCCTGCTACATCCGGGTGAGGCCTGGTTCTCTTGCTACTAGGACATTCTCTAGCACTGCTCCGTGCCCTAGTAATCTCTTCTAGGCGGGTCGTTCGACAGTTTAAAGCGTTGACAGTTAGGAGATGGTAAATGATGACAGAACCCTTGGTTAGCCACCTGCCACTTCTCTAGATTGTATTGATAATAATCTTGGGTATTATGTGTCTTCAATCAGTGATATGTATAGAATTTTGGTGGAGCCCATCTAGGGTGCTCTAGGAATCTTCTCCGCATGGCTTCCACATGCTAGATAGCTTGCGGCCGTGACTCTCACTATTATGGTTGGGGCCCTACCCTAGGACCCTTATGAGGAAGAGGGAGGGGAGCTGAGCGCTCGAGAGCAAAAGCAGGAGTGGCTGCGGGGACTTCTTTCTTCTGAGTGGGTTATGCTTCTTCTACATTAATATACTTGATCGCCTACCCAAGTAGATGATCGAAGTTCCTTGGGGGCTTCTTAATAAGGGAGCAAAAGAATTCACTATCTGTGAGCCCTTGGAAAAGGTTGCCCACTAGAATCTCAGGGGTGGCCAAGGGGACGTCCATGGCCACCTGGTTGAATTTTTTGATGTAGGCCCTGAGCATCTCCTTGGGCCCCTGCTTGAGTGAAAATAAGCTTAATATAGTTTTGTGGTACTCGCAGCTACTAGTGAAATGATGAAGGAAAGTCTTGCAGAAATCCTTGAAGTAGCAGATGGACTCTGCAAGAAGCTGATTAAACCATCCTTGTGTCGAGCTTGAGAGTGTAGTAAGAAACACTCAGCACTTCACCTCATCTATGCACTGATGGAGGATTGCAGTGTTGGATCGAGACGCATGTGAAAGGGGGGGGGGGGGGGGGAATTACGTGGTTTTAAAAAACTTTTTCTTTTCATTTTGAAATCAAAGTATGCAGCGGAAAAATAGGGAAACAAAGAAACAAGTAAAAGGACAAGTTCAATTTTATTGGGATTGCAATGTTGCAAATATAGTCCTATGTTGAAAACACATGAGAAAGATCATGGGTTTATAAGAAAAAGATATCTCCATTGGCATAAGGCCTTTTGGGTAGAATCCAAAAATAAAACCATGAGGGCTTTGGCCCAAAGTGGACAATATCATACCATTGTGGAGATATCTAAATTCTTTTTGATCCTACAATTGGTATCAGAGTGAGGTCACTCTTTACTAGACTAACTGCTGGAAGAAGCACAAGCCAAAGCCATGATCCAAAATCGAACCATGTGGGTGAAACCTTGAACGAAGTAGGGAAGGCCTTGAGCAGGTCAGTGACCTGATGCTTGAGGGGAGGCCCTGAGCAGGTCAAGAGTGACCTGATGCTCGAGGAGAGGCCCTGACCAAGTTAAGAGTGACATGATGCTCGAGGGGAGGCCCTGAGCAGGTCAAGAGTACCCGATACTCGAGGGGAGGCCCTGAGCAGGTCAAAAGTGACTCGATACTTGAGGGGGACCCTGTGGTCCTTTATTTTAGGGGGGATTGTTGGGGTTAAAAGATTATAAAAATAGTCTCACATTGAAAACACATGGGAAAGATCATGGGTTTATAAGAAAAGGATATCTCCATTGGCATGAGGCCTTTTGGGTAGAGCCTAAAAAATAAAACCATGAGGGTTTAGGCGTAAAGTGAACAGTATCATATCATTGTAGAGATATCTAAATTCTTTTCGATCCTACAGATTTTACTTGCTTTGGAGCCTTTGGTGACTCCTACTCCAAGACCCAAGTCCCGTGGACCTATCGATGGGTAATCCACTAAATACATCTTCTGGAACCGCCAGAAGAGTGGATCGAGTACAAAAAGAATCAGAAGAGTGTAACAAGCTACACTTTCCATTTACAAAAATTAAGTGCAGAACATAAGTTTTATTACCAAACATTTTTGTAGATAGTCTGCTCGAACTTAGTGTTTGGATGACTTTTCAGTGGAAGTTGGGCATAGTAGAGTCATTGTAGGGTAGCAGGAAGCTGGAACAGTCAGAAAGCTAATCGGATGCGTAGAAGATCGTATAAAAGTTGATCTTGAATTCTTGGTCGGGACACCCTTATAAAGAGTGTGGAAGGCACCTTCCATAGCCTTGAAGGCACCTTCCATAGGCTGAAATCTATCCCAAATTCATTGCACCCTATCGCTGATGAGTTCTGAATTTTATCCATTGGAAGGCGTCTTCCATAGTACCAAAGGTACCATCCATGAATAGTACTGAAGGCACCTTCCAATGCTTGAAGGTGGCTCGGGTACTGTTCACCTGAGGCCTTTTTGCTCCTTTTGCTCTGCAAGTTAGGTTAGTACAACACGACAATAATTAACCTGTAAAATAAAGTTAGCATAATAATAATATGATGAATTTATGACTTAAAACCTGTCCTCTAGACTAGGATGTAGTTAGGGTCTCAATTTAGGTTTTTGAAATAGACCTAAATTGGACCGACACCTACTTTCACCTCAATAGAGATGTGTCTTCACTTAGTCACTCTCCTTGAGTGACTTACTTTCACTTATTGTGTGTTAAGTTACCTCCTTGACGTCAATTTGACCCACCAGGTCTTCTTGCAGGAATCACACATCCGGACTTCCTCCCGTCAAGAATCGAACATTCTGATCTTCTGCCTGAATTGCACATCTAGATTTTGCCACTCGGGAATCACACATCCCAACTAGATTTCCTGTCTAGTGTCAGGTCCTCTTGACTTGACAAGTTAGTCAACCTTGCACACTCGATAATAAGGTTAGACCACAATAACATCTAACTAAACTCACTTATTGTTCATCAAAACCTGAGTTAGACTGTTAGTGCAAATTGCACCAATAATCTCCTCCTTTTTTATACAATGACAACCTAGGTCAGAGTTAGGAAAAGATATGCAATAATGAAAAAGGAATGACATGATTCAAAATAACTTAAAATTAAGTAATTTAAATTTTTATTTATTCTCTTGATCATTTTAGAGTTAAGATTTCAAGATTTAGTTTGTCTTTTTCTTACTTAACCCTTACCCTTTTCCTTTGACATTCATCAAAAATAATGCATATACACATAGCAAAATAAAAATTATACCGAAACTCTAGTAAGTATAGAGTTTACAAATAATTTATATGTTTTATGGGAGGGAGGAGTTAACATAATTCTACATAAATTTTCAAACTTTTCAAATGGATTTTAAAAAGTTGAAAAAGAATATTAATTTGCTTTAGAAAATTATTTTGTAATATAAAACACTTTAAAATGTTGAAATTTTTTAAACTTGTCAAAGTATTTGAAAAACATTTTTTAAATTTTTTGACAGAAATTTTCTGATTTTTCAAAAGATTTTCAATATTTTCATAATTGACTTTGGAAAATAAACAATTTTGTAAAAACAACTTTCACAAAGGAGCATTTCAAAATATTTGTTAAAAAAAATAGTTTGTTTGAAATTTCAATTGTTCAAAATTCTCTTTAAAAACAATTTGCAAACAATTTGTCTAAGTAAAATAGTTTTGGAAGTATTTCAAAGATAGATTTTTCAAAGTAGAAACACACATGCTTGAAAAAGACTTTTTACAAATTTGAAAGGTATTTTTGAAAGTAATTTTGAAAGTGATTTTTGCAACAAGTATTAGGAAAGGAAGTAAATTATTTTAAAAATCATATTCAAATATTCTCCCCCTAAACCTGATATATTTTTTAAAAAATACTTCATCTAAAAAATTCAACCTTAAATATCTAACCGTTAGCTACTAACTAATTATCAAAGAATAGCAGTCTTCACTTGGTCAGTCAAGTTAAGTACATATATCCAGCTAGTGCTTGACTAAAATGGATTACTTAATCTAATCACTATAATTTTAATATTTTTCGCCCAGACTTGTGTTGATGCACTGATATATACATATGAAGTCTAGGCAATAGGTCTATGCATCTCACGCCATTATAAATTTTTGAATACACAATCAAGGTGACCTAGTGTGCTTGTGAGATTCTTGATACCTAGATCTAGAGGAATAATAATAAGAGAGAGCGACCTGAAGTTAGCCATCGTAGATAGTCTTTCCTCTCCCAAAAAATATATATGGATAGTATCTAATGTAATATGGGAGTAGAGTTTGCCAAATAGTAAATCCCTACTAGAGTAACACAAAAATGGACATGCATGTTGGTGCAGTGGGGCCAACAAGAGGGGAGGGGTGAATTGCCTGCAAATCAAAATACCCTCCTCAAACTTTTAACTCAAAAGTTAGCAACAATAATAAAAGAAATAACAACAATAAAAGAAAAGAAAGAAGACTCAGAGAGTTGACTTCGTTACAACCAAGAAGGTTGTTAATCCAAGGCGATTGAACAGGTGCACTAGAAAAGTCTCCTTCTCTAAAGGCGGAGAAGCCTTTTACACACTAAAAGGTCTTACAAGTTGCTAGGAATTTATTCAGAGTTGATTGATGAATTTCCTAGCTCCAGGGGCCATTATATAGCTCCTGGAAAACTTATCTCGAGCCTTGAGGGTGCCTCCAATGAGGTTGAGGGCGCCTCCAGCCGAGTAGATGGATAAAACTTTATCCATCTATGAAAATGATCACTAGACTAGGTCTGAGGCACCTCCAATGACCTTGAGGGTGCCTCGGACATGGTTGAAGGTGCCCTCAAGGCCATGAGGGTGCCTCTAGCACTGCATGCAGCGCAAGCGCCTTCAACACTTCGTTGAAGGTGCCTCAAGCTAGCTTTTCCAGCTACTTTTGCCTTCTTTTCGTCTTCCGAAGCTCCAATTGCTTGGTTGATTGCGGTCAATCAAAATAGGGCTCACCCGAACCTAATTTCTAACCTTCTCCTGGAGCAGGCTTCCATCCTGGCTTCTCGTCCCTCGAACGCTGCACACATTTTTCTCGTCCACCGGTGTAGTCTTCCGCAGCTCTTTCATCCTTCGGACACAAAGCCCGTTGGCTCCCTTCCCGTGCCATCCTTCTCGCTAGCTGCGTCTTCCGCTCGACTTCCTACGCTCCTAAGCTCCACTTAGACACAGGGATCAAATAACAAACAGGACCTAACCTAACTTGGTTGATCACATCAAAACAACCACGGGGTCCAACAATCTCCCCCTTTTTGATGTGCTTCAACCCAAGTTCAAGTTAGGAAAAAAAATAGACAAGTAGTAATTTAAAGAAATTACTAACATTTTAAGAAGAAATGTTGCTAATCCTATCCGAGCGCTGAGTCGATGAAAACTGGGGACGTGGCGCTCTCTGCTACCTTCGGATGATCTCCGCAATAACGTGGACCTCCGATAGACCTGCAACAAAGCCAAGCTGGGAAGGGGTTCCCGGTGACGACCCTCCGACGCTCAAGTCATGCAACGACGAGATGAAGCAGAGGCAAAATAACGAGACTGTGGCTATAGTAGATGAGAAAAACATACCTCTGCCGAAGTCTGGAGGTCCTGATATAGGACCCCGGAGAGGCACGTGCTTGCTTCTCGAGGCGTGCACGCTCCACAAAGCATACCTCAGAATGGTTGTGTCAGAAAAGTGTGCCTGAAATCATACCACAACCGTCCGAGCATATCTCTTTCATGACAGTGAAAACTTCCACCGTACGATCCTCGGTGCGGCCCGACCGCCGACCATGCTGTTTGTCGGCGGCAGGTGTCTCGAGAATGATATCACTAGCTGCCCTTTTTGTCCTCTTCTAAGTCTTTTGTCTCTTACTGGGCTGGACGGGATGGCAGCGCGGCCTCCAGGGCTCTCGAGTATGTATGCGCATCGGATCGGGCGAGAAGGCCGCTCGGTCACAAACTCGGACGGGAGTACGAGCTGGTTGATCTGCAGTTCGGCCGAGTGGATCGGCCGCTCGGCACAATGGTTCCTTTATAAGGGAAACTCGTGAGCGTCGGAAGCTCGACCCGAGGTCGAGCTATCTTCACGCCAGCTCGGGATTTACTTCGGTCGGTCGGCTAGGTGACTTCCCCCGATCATCCGAGTCCCAAGTCTGATCTTGACTTTGACTCTCCCGTATCGTTGACCCCTTCCTATGCGGGCCCCCGATCCTTACCACCGAATCACGTGCCTTCCCTTCAAGTCTAGTCAAAGGAGGTTGCAAGTCCGACTGACTGGACCATTGGCCTGGTGACACGCCTGCCGTTCTGCTACTGGTGTTAGTGTCTATTTGATCGGGAACTGCGCAAGTGGGCGATGCCTCTTGGCCTGACACATGCTGGCACTTGGAAAGTTTTGTTTGCCAGTGGTTGTCCCGCCGCCCCGACATTGGTCAATGCTGATGTCCCTAGAATCTCCCCAGAATTCATGCAAATCCTCGCCATTAAGGCTGAGTACGCAACCACGCCTGCATAATGACGCTCATTAAATGCGACCCATGACCGGGTGCCACGTGGCCACGCAGCCATCACCGCTCGCTCGAGCTGTCAGGGCTGATGTGACCTTTGGTCTTTTGAATTTGACGATCAGATATACTCCTCGGATCCCGTGACCTGGATCGGACGGCTCCGGTCGATCGAGCCCAACCTTTATAAGGCCATCTCTTCTTCCTGCGCTGCTTCGCGTTATCACGTGCGTGCATCCGAAGGCTTCTGTTCCATCCTGTTCAGTGCTCCGGTGAACTCGTCCTCAACCTTCCAGCCACTCACCTTCTTCTCCGACCATCTTTCTGTAAGGACTCTTTGCCCACCTTTTCTTCGTTCTTTTCGTGCTTTTCTTCGCATTCTAGTGGTGCTATGCTTCGCTGGCATTGTTTCTCACTTCTTCTTTATCAACCTTTCCGTTTTTCTTCCGCGTTCGCTCTTCATACTGTTCCAGCGATGGCCAACACCTCTCAGCCCTCTGAACTCACCCCCGACCCATGGTACACGACCATGGAGTCACGGTTCAACGCGCGGAACGCGGAGGGTCTGGTCAATGCCTTTGACCTTCCTTTTGCTCTCGAAATCATTCTGGCCTCACCTTCCGACGGACCACACAAACCGCCGCGCGGCATGATTTGTTTTATCCGCGATCAGTTTGTGGCGGGGCTGCACTTTCCTCTCCACCCTTTTATAGTTGAAGTCTATAATTTCTTTGGCATTCCGCTCAACCATCTCGCACCTAATTCCTTCCGCCTTTTGTGTGGAGTTGTTGTGTTATTCAAAATCCACAACATTCCCCTCCGTCCGGAGGTTTTTTACTACTTCTATTACCCCAAGTAATCCGAGCTGGGCACATATCTGTTCCAGTCTCGGATCAGCTTAGTCTTTTTCGATAAGATGCCCTCCTGCAACAAACATTGAAAGGAGTACTTCTTTTTCCTTCGTCTCCCCGGGTGGCTTCCTTTTATAACCAAGTGGCGGGTCGGACCACCAACTTCTCCCGAGATAAAGAGGTATAAGACCCGGCCGGACTACCTCTAAGTTGCAAATATGCTGGCCGACCTCAAGCTCCATATCAACAAGCTTTTACCAGAAGGGGTGATGTACATGTTCGGCCTGAGTCCGAGCCGAACCAAGCTTCCGAGCAGCTTTGGTAAGAAGTTCACTTGTGCATTTACCTTGAGTGTAACTGATTTTCTTCCTTTTCTTTCGCAGCAAACATCGTAATGGAGTCCGTGCTGTTCGGGATCCTGAAGAAGAAGGCTGAAGTGATCGAGGCTGCAGTGGCCAAAGAAATGGAGCGACTAGACATCGCTCCGGTCGGCTCTCACGAGGGTGAGAGCGAGGCGGGCGCTGGGGAGTCGGCCGCTCAGACCTCTCCCGCGGAGTTAACGGGTGGAGCAACTTCTAGCAAGGAGCCTACCGCTCGGGAGGGGGACTTTGAGCCAGAGGATGATCTACCCCTTAATCGGAAGAGATGCAGGATGGAGACGCCTCTGCGTTCGGCCACCTTCGTAGTACAAGCATTCGAGCGGACGAGGGATCTTTCTCCCATAGACAAGGCTCCATCAGTTGAGGCCCTCTCCTCCGACCGGACACCCTCTCAGTTAGAGGTGCCGACAGACCCCCTCGAGGCGGTGTCGGTCAGCTCCTTGCCTCCAGTGCCTCCAAGGATTCGCCGCTCGGGCATACTTTCAGCACCGTCTGACCAGCCGTCCGGTCCTTCGATGTCAGCTCATACGATGCCAAGTGGACGTCGCGTCATAAAGGCTGTCTTGCGCCTTCTGACAGAGGACTATATGGCCGAATCCGCTTGGCCGATGGCTCCCGAACACGTCATCATGATTCGTGGGCCGCTCGCCAAGTTATGGGAAGATGCGCGCGCTCGCGCCGCCGCGATGTGTCCCGGTCAACTGGGCGACAGCTACCTGCAGCATGGCACCGGGGTGAGTCTCTTGCAACTTATTCACATGACTTTTCCTCTCGGTGCTTAATAACTTTGGCCTTTATCAGAACTGGGTGGAAAGCGTGGCCATCTCCGACCGCCTGGCGATGTTAGAAGAAGAGCTGAAGAAGCTCAAAATTTCCTGCGGGCCATCCTCCTCTCAGGCACCATCATACGCCAAGCTGCAGAAGGAGCTGACGAAGACTAAAGAGCTTCTTGAGGCCGAGCGGAAGAAATCTGCCTATCAGGCATTCATGTTAGGCTAGCTCGAAAAGCAAGTCAAAACCTATGACCACAAGATAGAAATGGTGACCAATCGGAAGAATCGCGCTATCGCCGATTTAGACGCGAAGAATGTTGAGGCTCGGGCCCTGGTGCAGCGGGTGTAGGAATTGGTCGAGCTGCTGTATGGAAAGAAAAAGGGTTGTTCGGCGGAGGCGGTGGCTGTCAAGGACGAGCTGAAGGCCCTCTAGGAGGCCCTCGATGCTTCCCATGCTACTTTCAAGGAGTACCAGGAGGCCGAGCCGAGCCGATTCAACGTGATGAGGTAAAAGTACATCCGCTCGGACAATTTTGTTGAAAAGGTCTGCCACCGGCTCGTTCAGCCTTTGAATTGGCTATCACCGCCATGACGGATTACTTGAAGGCTAAGGGTCACCTTTCGGAGTCCTTGACTATTCCCGTCCGGGAACACGCGGCGCTCCTCAGCGGCATGCCCAAGGATATTTTTAACTTTCTTGAATGAAGTATTTTTTTGTAATCCTACCGATCGGTCCGATGACCCCTTTTTGTTTAATGAAAATTTGCTCGTGTTTTGCTGGCTCGCTTTCTCTCGTCAACATAAATAATCGTGGATCCCGAGCGGGCTCTATTTCAGTAGGTCGATTCTCTCCTTATCCTGGCCTTTAATAATCGCCGCTCATCCCTCGTTGGGCGTTGAGCTTCAATGTTGCCGTTGGGCGATCATTGGGCCGGGGGTTTATAATCACCGGTCCGACCATAGAGTTTAACGTCGCCGCTCGACGGTCTTCCGAGCGGGGTATTTATGGTCGTCGCTTCGACCCTAGAGTTTAACATCGCCACTCGATGGTCTTCCGAGTGCGGTATTTATGGTCGTCACTTCGACCCTAGCGTTTAACGTTGCCGCTCGACGGTCTTCCAAGCAGGGTATTTATGGTCGCCGCTTCGACCCTAGAGTTTAACGTTGCCGCTCGACGGTCTTCCGAGCGGGGTATTTATGGTCGCCGCTTCGACCCTAGAGTTTAACGTCGCCGCTCGACGGTCTTCCGAGCGGGGTATTTATGGTAGCCACTTTGACCCTAGAGTTTAACGTCACCGCTCGACGGTCTTCCGAGTGAGGTATTTATGGTTGCCGCTTCGACCCTTGATTTTAACGTCTCTGCTCGACGGTCTTCCGAGCGGGGTATTTATGGTCGCCGCTTCGACCATAGAGTTTAACATTGCCGCTCGACGGTCTTCCGAGCGGGGTATTTATGGTCGACGCTTCGACCCTAGAGTTTAACGTCGTCGCTCGACGGTCTTCCGAGTGTGGTATTTATGGTCGCTGCTTCGACCCTAGAGTTTAACGTCGCTGCTCGACGATCTTCTAAGCGGGGTATTTATGGTCGTCGTTTCGACCCTTGAGTTTAACGTCGCCGCTCGATGGTCTTCCGAGTGGGGTATTTATGGTCGCTGCTTCGACCCTAGAGTTTAACGTCGCCGCTCGACGGTCTTCTGAGCGGGGTATTTATGGTCGCCGCTTCGACCCTTGAGTTTAACGTTGCCGCTCGACGGTCATCCGAGCGGGGTATTTATGGTCGCCGCTTCGACCCTAGAGTTTAACGTCGCCGCTCGACAGTCTTCCGAGTGGGGTATTTATGGTCGCCGCTTCGACCCTAGAGTTTAACGTCGCTGCTCGTCGGTTTGATGGAGCTCGACCGTTCGGTCGAAATCGGTATACCCTTGTGTTTTGTGATTCCATTCCTGCAGCCAAAGGGTACAGGAGAACGAAAACATGCTTAAATGATTACATTGGCCCACCTTTCACACAGCTCGGTATGGCTAGAGATGATTAGCGCTCCATGGCCGTTCCAGCCGTCGTCCGTCTTGATATTCGAGGTAGTAGGCGCCCGATCGGAGCTTCTCAACGACCTTAAAGGGACCAACCCATGGGGCCTCCAGCTTACTAACATCATCGATCGGCTTTACCTTCTTCCACACCAGGTCGCCGACCTGGAACGCTCTGGGGATTACTCGCTTGATGTAATTCTGCTTCATCCTTTGCCGGTATGCCATTAGTCGGACGGTTGCTTTGGCTCGCTCCTCATCAATCAAATCCAGCACCAGCTGCTTCCGTTCTGTGTTGTCCTTGTCGTAGCTCAATATCCGCTCGGACTCCATGCCGACCTCGATTGGGACGACCGCCTCTCCTCCATATACCAAGTGAAATGGAGTAACGCCTGTTCCCTCCTTTGGGGTCGTGCGGATGGCCCATAGCACACCCGGCAATTCATCCACCCAGCTCCCCCCTATATGGTCGAGCCGAACGCGAAGAATCCGAAGGATCTCCCGATTGGCGACTTCGGCCTGCCCATTGCTTTGGGGATATGCTACGGAAGTGAAGTGCTTCTGGGTGCCGTACCCTTCGTACCATGCTTGGAGCTCTTGGCCGACGAACTGCCGCCCATTGTCGGACACGAGCCGGCGGGGAATGCCGAACCGACATATTTTGTGTTGCCAGATGAACTTTTTGACCATCTGCTCGGTTATTCTCGCCAGTGGCTCGGCCTCGACCCATTTTGAGAAATAATCCACCACTACCAATAAGAACTTCCGCTGTCCGGTCGCCATGGGAAAAGGCCCTACAATATCCATGCCCCACTGGTCGAACGGGCAGGATACCGTAGACGCCTTCATCTCCTCTGTTGGCCGATGGGAGAAGCAGTGATGTTTTTGGCAAGAAAGGCAGTTGGCGACGGTTCGGGTGGCATCTTCTTGAAGGGTCGGGCAGAAGTACCCTACTAACAGGATCTTCCTCGCCAGCGAGCGACCACCCGGATGTCCTCTGCAAGATCCATGGTGCACTTCCTTCAATATATATTCCGCATCCTTTGAGCTGACGCACTTTAACAATGGTCGGGAGAAAGCCTTCTTATAGAGCTGGTCCCCTATGAGGGTGAACCGACCGGCTCTTCTTCTCAGCAGCTGGGCTTCCTCCCGATTGGATGGTGTAGTTCCAGAGCGCAAAAATTTCATTATGCCTGTTCTCCAATCGCTCGGGAACGTGAGGCCCTCCATTCTGTCGATGTGTGCTACCAAAGATACATGCTCGATCGGTTGCTGGATGACAACTGGCGATATTGAACTCGCGAGTTTAGCTAATTCGTCTGCCACCTAGTTCTCCATTTGGGGAATCTTCTGTATGACAACTTCCTCGAAGTTGATTTTGAGCTTCTCGAAGGCGTCCACATAGAGCTTGAGCCGTGCGTTGTTTATTTCGAAAGTTCCTGAAAGCTGTTGGACGGCGAGCTGAGAGTCCAAGTAGAGGACCACTCGACCAGCCCCCACATGTCGAGCAGCCTGCAGGCCGGCTATGAGGGCCTCATACTCAGCTTCATTATTTGTTGCTCGGTAATCCAGCCGGACAGACAGATGCATCCGCTCTTCTTGAGGAGAAAGTAGGAAGATACCAATTCCACTTCCGAGCCGAGTGGATGATCCATCCACAAATATTTTCCATAAAGCTACGGGCTCGGGGTTCTGTACTTCGGTTATGAAATCTGCTAAGGACTACACCTTAATTACTGTTCGAGGCTGGTACTGTATATCGAATTCACTGAGCTCGTTTGTCCATTTGATCAGTCGTCCGGATGCCTCTAGGTTGAGGAGGACTCTCCCTAGAGGGTTGTTCGTTAAAATGATTATCGTGTGGGCCAAGAAGCAAGGTCGGAGCCTCCAAGCAATGAGGACTAACGCGAAAGCAAGCTTCTCAAGACCAGTGTAGCGGGATTTGGCATCCTTTAGAATGTGACTCAGAAAATACACCGGTTGTTCTTCGCCGTCCAACCGTACCAATGCCGAGCCAACAGCATGCTCAGTTGATGATAAATAGACGCGGAGCGGCTCGCCAGTAATTGGCTTAGCTAATACAGGCAGAGAGTTCAGATAAACCTTCAAAGCTTTGAACGCCCGGTCACATTCTTCATCCCACTGGAATTTTGTAGCTCGGCGTAGAATCTTGAAGAAGGGCAAGGCTCGGTCGGCCGTCCGGGAGATGAATCATCACAATGCTGTTATCTGACCAGTAAGACGCTGAACTTCCTTAAGATTTCTGGGTGCCGGCATATCCTCCAATGCCTTCACCTTGCTAGGGTTCGGCTCGATGCCACGCTCGGTGACGATGTATCCCAGGAAGCGTATGCTTTTGGCTCCAAATAGACACTTCTGGGGGTTCAGCTTGACTCCATACATTCTTAGCGTCCAGAAGGTTTCTTCTATATCTGCACACAGGTCAGCTGCTCGAAGTGATTTATTAAGTATGTCATCTATATATACCTCCAAGTTCCGCCCGATCTGCTTTCGGAACACCTTGTTCATGAGCCGCTAGTACGTAGCTCCGACATTCTTCAGTCCGAATGACATCACGTTGTAGCAGTAGGTATCGTCCGCCATAATGAAGCTGACTTTCTCTTGGTCTTCCTGGGCGAGCGGCACTTGGTGGTAACCCTGATTAGCATCCACAATGCATATCAGTTCGCACCCAGCAGTTGAGTCCACCATTTGGTCAATCCGGGGCAGCGGGTAAAAATCCTTCGGACATGCCTTGTTCAGATCACGGAAGTCGATGCAGACTCTCCATTTGTTGCCAGGCTTGGAGACTACCACCACATTTGCGAGCCAGCTCGGGAATTGCACCTCCCGTATATGGCCGACCTCTAGAAGCTTCTCGACTTCAGCTCGGATGATGACATTCTGTTCGGCACTAAAGTCCCTCTTCCTTTGCATCATAGGCCGAGTGTCTGGCTGGACATGAAGCTCGTGCTGCACCACGCTCGGCAAGATTCCCGGCAGCTCATGAGTTGACCAAGCGAAGATGTCGCGGTTTTGTTGGAGACATCTGGTCAGCTCCTCCTTCTGGCTTGCCTCCAGGTCGGAGGCTATGAACGTCGTGGCCTCCGGTCGGGGCGAGTGGATCTGTACCTCCTCCTTTTCTTCATAAACTAAAGTAGGGGGCCTTTTGGTTATAGCGTTTACCTCGATGTGTGTTGTTTTCCGAGCGGCCTTTGCTTCAGCTCGAACCATCTCCACATAACATCGCCGGGCTGCCATTTGATCTCCTTGGACTTCTCCCACCTGATCTTCCACAAGGAATTTGATTTTTTTGGCAAAATGTTGAGACAACCGCTCGGAACTCGTTAAGAGCTGGTCGCCCCAAGATCACATTGTATGCGGAGAGGGCGTCGACCACGATGAAGTTAGTTGTCCGCGTTCTCCTGAGCGACTTCTCTCCTAGCGAGATAGCCAATCTGGTCTGCCCGATCGGCAGAACCTCATTGCTAGTGAACCCGTATAACGGGGTCTTCATTAGCAGCTCGGCTCGGTCAATTTGAAGTTGGTCGAATGCCTTCTTGAAAATAATATTGACTGAGTTGCCTATATCAATAAATATGCGGTGGATAGTGTAGTTAGCTATTACAGCTCGGATGATGAGGGCGTCATCGTGCGGGACTTCTACCCCCTCGAGGTCTCTAGGCCCAAAGCTGATCTCGGGCCCGCTCGCCCGCTCCTGACTGTAGAGACCGCGTGTAGGTCCGCCAGCAATGATGTTGATCTTGTTGGAGTGTATACTAAAAGCCTAAGCTTTTGTAAACATTTGTTTTTGAATAAAGAATCACATTTGGTCAAATTATCTACATTTGTTTGTAGTTGTTCAATTAATTTATATTATAGATAACATAGTATGTGGTGTCACATGCAGAAGATGATGTTATCAGTACCTTATAAATTATAAACAGTAGCTCACGACCAAAATGGAAAGGAACAAACCATTAGAAGGTCGTAATGTAATTAGGTATTAGTTTATCTTGACTATATAATTACACTAGTACACTCAGAGTGTATTGAGTAGGACCATTTGAGGTCATTTCTTTTATACTGACTTTATAAAGGAACAAAGATCTCAGTTATTATGGAAGTCTGTGCTCTTAATCCTAATATAATAACAAGCACATATATTTGATATTTATTTCTTTAATTTATCAATGGGTGAGATTTAGTTCGATGAATCAATAAGCTCGATAAGTTGGGAAATGATATCACTTATAGTGTGTGTTGTTGATTATAGAAGGAAACTGTGTCCTAGAGATACTAGGTTGATAATGTCCCTAAGAGGAGCTCATAAGGATTGTCATATTAAACCCTGCAGGTGGACTTAGTCCGACATGACGATAAGGTTGAGTGGTACTACTCTTGGACTAAGATATTAATTAAATGAGTTGTCAGTAACTCACTTAATTAGTGGACATTCGATATCTTAAACACAGGGAGACTAACACACTCATAATAAGAAGGAGCCCAAAAATGTAATTTGGGATTGGTGCGGTAGTTCAATAATAGTTCTCTAGTGGAATGAATTATTATTGATAAAATTAAGTTGTGTGTTCGGGATGCTTCCTTGGTGAAGCTTTCTTGTTTTGGCTGAACCTAGCTAGGAGGAGAAGAAGGTGTTTGGTGGTTTCTCATCTCGGAAGACCGTTGCCCACACAACGTCCGAGGTTAGAAGAGGAATACGGTAGAAGATCAATAGGTCTTTCTAAAAGGTATAACTAGTAATTTTTCTTTCTGCATCATACTAGTTATTTTTGGAAATAATACCAAATACAAGAGGCTTATGATTCCAGAATTTCGAATATGTTTTTCGATGTTGTGTTTTTTTGTTTTTTCTTTTCCTTGTGATTTGATTGTTCCTTTCGGTTAACCCAAAGTTATTTTAGGAAATTAAATATTAGCTTTCTATAAAACGTTTTGTCTAGTCGGTGGTGGTTGCTCCTATATCCAAGAAGGTCATGTGCCTCGCCACGTCAGTACTGGGAACAAATTATGGAAATTAATATTTAAAGGAATTAATAACTTAAGGTGACTTGGGTCGAACGTGTTAAGTTCCGCAGGAGATCCAAGTCAAAACCTAAAAGAAAAAATAGATTAAGTTTTGGATCAAACGTGTTAAGTTCCGCAGGCGATCCAAAATTTAATTTAAAAGAACACATGGTAGCTAGGAAAAGGTTCAGATCTTTGTACAAAATTTTTGTACAGTGGAACCTCTAGGTTTTCCGAGTAGCTACCAACAATTGGTATCAGAGCTAGGGTTTTGCCTCTGTGTATTTAGTATTAGTTTAATTATGCACATGTCATACATAATTTAGGCAGGATAATAGTAGGATGTGCTAATTTTGTGGATGCAGGATCCAACTATTATGGCTTATAGTTTTCTTTATGTGTGTGATTGGACCCTTGGACATGTCAAGGGCAATTATATGTGTGTGCATTATTGTATTATAAAATACAGCAGGAGCTGTATTTAGTTTTTAATTAGGATTTTATTTTTGATCTAGTTACATGTACATTCCTTTTATGGAATATAGGATCGATGGATGTAAATTTTTATTTTATGTTCGATCTAGTTTACATGTACATTCCTTCGAGGAATATAGGATCGAAAAATGTAAAATTCTATATATGTCGCGGATCGAATCTTGCAAGGCGTGGAACCTTTTGAGGACCAGAGGCGCAACAGAACAAGGAGCAAGATGGATGCGATAGCTATACCCGGTGGCGGTGGCCAAAGATGGCAGCAGTTTGGGATGACAACACATGGAAGACAACAATAGATAAAGCCATAATAGTTGAAAAATAGTTTTTCATTTATTGCTTTTATATTGTGCTGTGTGTGCATGTTAGTATACATGTCCAGTAGGCTAGCATAGTTAAAATTCCTCATTTATAAATAACTAAGTGGGAGAGGAATTTTAAATAAATTCCACGGTCTCCATTACTGGTTTGTAAGTGATGCAAACAAGCTTGCGCATTGGCTCTGAGTGCCTTCCTCCATATCGCATGAGCTTGTTTGTGGATCACTAGAACAAACTTCCATTTTGGATGACTATAGGAAATTAATTAAGAGCGTGTGATCTTCCCCATCGGAAGGGGCACAATCTTATTAATGGACTTAGTGTCAAGTAATGGTTGACACTTAGGCACATTTAATATTATCTTCCCCATCGGAGTCACTGCTGTTATTTGTGTGACCAAAGAATACCAACTATTAATTTTATTTGTCAAAAAGTTAGGTTGACAAGATAATAAAATTAATGGGTTAAAACCCTCCTTTTACAAATGTTGAATTTGTATACGTCCACACTATCGTGGCATACAATATTCGCGGTGTTTTGAGGTGTTGATTTATTTAAAATAGTATTGTTTGAGGAATCAATATTATTCTAAATTTAGAGTTCTGACCAAAAGTTATTTGTGATTCTTAGGATGACTTTCAACCCACTATTCATCATACTACAACAGAATAGACTTACTGGTCCTCACTACATAGATTGGAAAAGGAACCTAGACATTGTTCTTACTGCTGAAAGCTATAAGTTTGTACTGACTAAGCCTTGTCCTGATGCACTCACTGGTGAATCTACCCAAGAGGAGATTGAATATCATAGGAAATGGGTAAAAGCAGATGAGATGGCACGGTGTTACATTTTGGCTTCAATGTCAAATGTATTGCAACATCAGCATCAAGATTTGCTAACAGCTTATGATATTATGAACAATCTCAAGGAACTCTTTGGTCATCAGGATAGAGCTTCTAGGCAAGAAGCCATGAGAAAGATAATGACAGCCACCATGCAAGAGGGTACTCCTGTGAGGGATCATATCCTAAAGATGATGGCTTATCTGAACGAAATACAGATCCTTGGAGGAGAAATTGATGGGGAAACCCAGATCGATATGATCCTCCAAACCCTACCTAGAAGTTTTGAGCAGTTCCGCCTGAACTATAATATGAATAAGAGGATATATTCATTAGCGGAACTACTGACAAAACTTCAAGCAGCAGAAGGACTATTTCGTCATAATTCTCAAATTCACTATGCTGAAAATGGTTCTACTTCTAAACCGAGAGGAAAGAAGAAGAAGAAACAAGCTGGCTCAGCAAAGAAAGTGAATAAATCTCAGATTACAGGATTTAAAGCTGGAGTGAAGAAGCCGAAGGGCAAGTGCTTCATCTGCAAGCAGTCAGGACATTGGAAAGCGGACTGTCCTCGTAGGAACCAAAACAAAGGTATATCTCATGCTCTAGTTGTTGAAACATGTTTAGCGGTGTTATCTACCAGCACCTGGTGTGTAGATACGGGAACCACTGATCATGTCTGCAATTCCTTGCAGGGGTTCCAGGAAACCCGACGACTATCTGAAGGAGAGATTACCGTCTACATGGGCAATGCTACTAAGGTGGCAGCTATTGCAGTGGGAGACGTCTACTTATCTTTTAATAGAAATAGAAATTTGGTTTTAAGAAATTGTCTTTATGTACCCAGTTTTAGAAAGAATTTAATTTCAATTTCTAAACTGTTTTTAGATGGATATTCAGTTTCCTTTAGTAACGATGTAGTTATTAAGAGAAATAAAGTGATTATCTGCTCTGGTGCATTAGTTGGCAATTTGTATACTTTAAATCCAATTTCTCCCACAATGCAAAATAAGGAAATTTATAACTCATCTTCTAACTCTAATAAGAAAAAAGAACCTTCGGAAATGAACCAAGCATTTCTTTGGCATCTAAGGCTTGGTCATATTAACTCAAGTAGGATTCAAAGGCTTATAGCCGATGGACTTTTGGGTTCAATAGAGTTCGAAAATTTTCCAACTTGTGAATCTTGCTTGGAAGGTAAAATGACCAAGAGGCCTTTCAAGGCCAAGGGGTATAAAGCCAAAGAAGTGTTAGAATTGGTTCATTCTGATTTGTGTGGTCCTATGTCTGTCCAGGCAAGAGGTGGTTTTAAATATTTTGTCTCTTTTATAGATGATTATTCAAGATATGGATACATTTACCTAATGCGCCGCAAGTCCGAGTGCTTTGATAAGTTCAAAGAGTACAAGGCTGATGTGAAAAAATGACTAGGTAAAAGTATCAAGACACTACGGTCTGATCGTGGTGGCGAATACATCTTAGGAGAGTTTAGGAATTACTTATCAGAGGTCGGGATTCAATCCCAACTATCTGCACCAGGTACACCCCAACAGAATGGTGTGGCAGAACGAAGGAATAGGACTCTTATGGAAATGGTTAGATCGATGATGAGTTATTCAGAATTACCAAATTCATTTTGGGGATACGCTCTGGAAACATCAGCGTACATTCTGAACTTAGTACCTTCTAAATCAGTTTCTTCTACTCCCAAAGAATTGTGGAATGGGCGAAAGCCCAGTCTAAGACATATTCGGATTTGGGGTAGTCCAGCACATGTGCTGAAACCAGATGCTGATAAGTTAGAATCTCGTACAGAAGTTCGCGTGTTTGTAGGGTATCCCAAAGGAACGAAAGGTGGTTTATTTTATAGTCCTAAAGACCAGAAGGTCTTTGTTAGCACCAATACCCAGTTTTTAGAAGAATACTATATAATGGATCACAAGCCTAGTAGCAAAGTTGTTTTAGAAGAACTTAGAGAGGACACATCTACCTTAGTACCAACAGTACAAGATGAAGTACCACAAGAGACTGCAACACGTGTCACACATGATACACAACCACAGACTGTGCCTCGTCATAGTGGGAGGGTTGTTAGGCAGCCTGATAGATTCATGTTTTTGGGAGAGTCTTCAGACTTGATCCCGGGTAAACATGAACCTGATCCCCGAACATATGATGAAGCACTCCAAGATATAGATGCAGCATCTTGGCAAAAGGCAATGAATTCTGAAATAGAGTCTATGCACTCTAATAAGGTCTGGGAGCTCGTAGAACCACCTGATGGTGTAAAAGTCGTTGGATGCAAGTGGATCTACAAAATAAAAAGAGGGACAGACGGGAAGGTAGAAACCTTCAAAGCTAGGCTTGTTGTGAAAGGGTAGACTCAGAAAGAGAGAATCGATTATGAGGAGACCTTTTCACCGGTAGCCATGCTTAAGTCTATCCGGATACTCTTATCCATTTCTGCTCATATGGATTATGAGATTTGGCAAATGGATGTCAAGACAGCTTTCCTTAATGGAAGTCTTGAAGAGAACATCCATATGAAGCAACCAGAAGGGTTTATTGAAAAAGGCAAAGAGCATCTAGTGTGCAAGCTCAATCGGTCTATTTATGGACTAAAGCAAGCTTCAAGGTCTTGGAACATCCGGTTTAATGAAGTAATCCAGTCATATGGATTTGTCCGGATGAGTCTTGTGTATACAAGAAGTGTAACGGAAACGTGGTGGTATTTCTTGTACTATACGTAGATGATATTTTGTTAATTGGCAACAATGTCAAGGTATTATCGGACATAAGAGTATGGTTGTCCAAACAATTTGATATGAAGGAGAGTGCACACATTCTTGGGATCAAAGTAATAAGGGATCGCAAGAAAAGAATGTTGTGTCTGTCCCAAGCTTCATATATAGATACAATCCTTGCTCGTTTTATCATGCAGGATTCCAAGAAAGGTTTCTTACCTTTTAGGCATGGAGTAGCTCTATCTAAAGAGATGTCTCCAAAGACATCAAAGGAGATAGAGGGCATGAAAGCAGTTCCTTATGCTTCGGCTGTAGGAAGCCTAATGTATACAATGTTATGTACGAGACCTGATATCTGTTTTACCGTGGGCATGGTTAGCAGATATTAGAGTAATCCTGGACAAGGACATTGGACTGCGGTAAAGCATATATTAAAGTACCTGAGAAGGACTACAGATTAAATGCTAGTTTACCAAGCAGACGATCTGCTCCCTGTGGGTTACACAGATTCAGATTTCCAATCAGATAGGGACAACAGTAAGTCTACATCAGGCTATGTGTTTACTTTAGGAGGTGGAGCCATTTCGTGGAGGAGTGTTAAGCAGAAATGCGTTTCAGACTCAACCATGGAAGCTGAGTATGTAGCAGCCTCTGAGGCAGCTAAAGAAGCAGTATGGCTCAGGAACTTTCTAATGGACTTAGATGTGATTCCTGGTTTGCCCAAAATCATCACAATTTATTGTGATAATAGCGGTGCAGTTGCAAACTCGAAGGAACCACGAGCTCATAAGGCAAGTAAACATATAGAGTGCAAGTACCACCTGATACGAGATATCGTGAAGCGAGGAGAAGTTGTCATCGCCAAGATTACATCAGCGGATAACCTGGCAGATCCTTTCACTAAGGCCCTTCCGGCGAAAGCTTTTGATCGGCATGTGGAGGGAATGGGAATTAGATGTATGGTAGAAGAAATGGCAGTTTAGTCATTAGTATAAGTGGGAGATTGTTGGAGTGTATACTAAAAGCCTAAGCTTTTGTAAACATTTGTTTTTGAATAAAGAATCACATTTGGTCAAATTATCTACATTTGTTTGTAGTTGTTCAATTAATTTATATTGTAGATAACATAGTATGTGGTGTCACATGCAGAAGATGATATTATCAGTACCTTATAAATTATAAACAGTAGCTCACGACCAAAATGGAAAGGAACAAACCATTAGAAGGTCGTAGTGTAATTAGGTATTAGTTTATCATGACTATATAATTACACTAGTACACTCAGAGTGTATTGAGTAGGACCATTTGAGGTCGTTTCTTTTATACTGACTTTATAAAGGAACAAATTATGGAAGTCTGTGCTCTTAATCCTAATATAATAACAAGCATATATATTTGATATTTATTTCTTTAATTTATCAATGGGTGAGATTTAGTTCGATGAATCAATAAGCTCGATAAGTTGGGAAATGATATCACTTATAGTGTGTGTTGTTGATTATAGAAGGAAACTGTGTCCTAGAGATACTAGGTTGATAATGTCCCTAAGAGGAGCTCATAAGGATTGTCATGTTAAACCCTGCAGGTGGACTTAGTCCGACATGACGATAAGGTTGAGTGGTACTACTCTTGGACTAAGATATTAATTAAATGAGTTGTCAGTAACTCACTTAATTAGTGGACATTCGATATCTTAAACACAGGGAGAGGGAGACTAACACGCTCATAATAAGAAGGAGCCCAAAAATGTAATTTGGGATTGGTGCGGTAGTTCAATAATAGTTCTCTAGTGGAATGAATTATTATTGATAAAATTAAGTTATGTGTTCGGGGTGTACACGGGATGCTTAATTTTATCGGGAGACCAAAACCAATTCCTCCTCTCGGTCCCTATCGTAGCCTCTTATTTATAGAGTACTATACCCACCTATACCCACCTTCTATACCCACCTAAAGGGGGCCGGCCAAGCTAGCTTGGAATCAAGCTAGGGCCGGCCTAAGCTTGGTTTAGGGTGGCCGGCCCTAGCTTGAACCCAAGATAGAGGGGGCCGACAATAATTAAATTAAAAAGAATTTTATTTTTATTTTAATTATATGGAAGATATAATTTATTAAAGAGAATTAAAATTAAAATATCTCTTTTAAAAAGGATCTACAAAAGATTAAAGAAAGAGATTAGATCTTTTTCCTTATTTGTAGATTGGAAAGATGTTTTATTTTCTCTTTGAAAATTATTCACATGTTAAAAAATTAAAATTATAGAAATTCCTTTTTATCAATCATGAAAGGATTTTGAAGAGAAATTTTATTTTTAAAATTTCTGGAAACAAATTAGGAAGTTTTAATTTGTTGATTGAAACTCTCCTAATTTGCACTTTTGATTGTGGCCGGCATCACAAGGTTGATTGGGAAATTTTATTTTATTTTTCTCAATTAATTCATGTCAAGGAAAATTAAGGAAATTTTATTGTAATTAAATTTCCTAATTTACCAAGGCTAAGGAATATAAAAGAGGGGGTTGGGGTGCCTTCAAGGGAACAACCTCTATTATTTTCCTACCTCTCTTATTCCTTGGTGTGGCCGGCCAACATCCTCTCCCTCTCTTCCTCTTTGTGGTGGCCGAAACATCCCTCTTGCTTGGAGCTCTTGTGGTGGCCGGATACTACTTGGAAAAGAAGAAGGAGAGAAAGCTTGCATCCCTTGGAGCTTTGTTGGTGTATTTCTTCTTCCTTGGTGAAGCTTTCTTGTTTTGGCCGAACCTAGCTAGGAGGAGAAGAAGGTGTTTGGTGGTTTCTCATCTCGAAAGACCGTTGCCCACACAACGTCCGAGGTTAGAAGAGGAATACGGTAGAAGATCAATAGGTCTTTCTAAAATGTATAACTAGTAATTTTTCTTTCCACATCATACTAGTTATTTTTGGAAATAATACCAAATACAAGAGGCTTACGATTCTAGGATTTCGAATATGTTTTTTGATGTTGTGTTCTTTTGTTTTTTCTTTTCCTTGTGATTTGATTGTTCCTTTGGGTTAACCTAAAGTTATTTTAGGAAATTAAATATTAGCTTTCTATAAAAGGTTTTGTCTAGTCGGTGGTGGTTGCTCCCATATCCAAGAAGGTCATGTGCCTCGCCACGTCAGTACTGGGAACAAATTATGGAAATTAATATTTAATGGAATTAATAACTTAAGGTGACTTGGGTCGAACGTGTTAAGTTCCGCAGGAGATCCAAGTCAAAACCTAAAAGAACAAATAGATTAAGTTTTGGATCAAACGTGTTAAGTTCCGCAGGCGATCCAAAATTTAATTTAAAAGAACACATGGTAGCTAGGAAAAGGTTCAGATCTTTGTACAAAATTTTTGTATAGTGGAACCTCTAGGTTTTCTGAGTAGCAACCAACAGATCTCACCCCGAGCTGCGTTGTTTCTATTCTCCTCCTCCCGAGCGGAAGGCCTTGCCCGTTCCTGTGATGCTTGGGGATTGACCCTTGGCTGACGATGGAGATGCCGCTCAGGTGACTCTCTGGCACTGCGCCAACCGGGGCTTTGGTGTCGGTGTCGGTGTCGTCGGTCCGGTGAAGGTTATCGGCGGAGATAGCTTCGTGGCGTAGGGTGAGAGATCGGGGGGAGGCTCCGACAATCGCGAGTGTTGTGGGTTGCTGACTGATGGAGCGAACAAAACATGGGAGTCCATACCTTCCCTTTTTGCTTGGGTCGATTGGCTGCCACATGTTGGACGGCGTGCGGCCTTGCTCCCTGATGAGGGCGTGCTATTTCCGCACGGGGTCCTCTCGGTGGTTGATAGCTGGTGGGCGGCCTTTGCTTGCCAGTGGCCGGTGGCTCGGGTGGCACTTCTTTTCTTCTAGCCGCCTGGGCTTTTCTACGTTGATGTACTCATTGGCCTTGTTCAGCATGTGGTCATAGTTATGGGGCGGCTTTCGTATGAGCGAGCGGAAGAAGTCGTCGTCCGCGAGCCCTTGTGTGAACGCATTCATCATAGTCTCCGAGGTGACTGTCGGAATATCCATGGCCACCTGGTTGAAGCGCTGGATGTATGCTCGGAGTGTCTCCCTCGAGCCTTGTCTTATGGCGAATAGGTTGACGCTAGTCTTCTGGTAGCGCCTGCTGCTCGCGAAATGGTGAAGGAAAGCCGTGCGGAACTCTCTGAAGCTCATGATTGATCCGTCCGGCAGCCTCCGGAACCACCGTTGTGCCGATCCATAAAGGGTGGTGAGGGACACCCGACACTTCACACCATCTGTATACTGATGTAAAGTAGTTGTGTTGTCGAACTTACCCAGATGGTCATCCGGGTCGGTGGTCCCGTTGTACTCTCCGATCGTTGGGGGTGTGTAATGCCTTGGCAGTGGGTCTCGTAAGATGGCTTCAGAGAACTGACGGTTGATCCGCTCGAGGGATGACTCCGTTCGGGGTGCCTTGCCCTTCCTTGCGTCACGAACGGGTGCCTCGTCGGATGAAGACCCCCGGTCGAGATTGGCTTGCGTGACTTCTTATGGCGATTGAAACAAGGCCCGATGGAAAGGTATCGGGGCAAGCGACGCTTCCACTTGACTACCGGTCGGACCTTTGTTCTGCCCCCATACTGAGAGCTTCTCTGGTCGGTCCTCTCGCGCCGCCCGGCCACCCGATACTGATGTTGCCTGCTGTGGTAGCCGCTCGGCTAGTGCCTTTTGCTACTGCTGCTCCACGATCTTGGTCGAGAGCATCACGGTGTGCGGTCGTCCGTCTCCTTCCATCTTATCTACTCGGATTCAGGTGTGTTCTCACAGACGACGCCAATTTGATCCTGTCCGAGCGCTAAGTCGATGAAAACTGGGGACGTGGCGCTCTCTGCTAACTTCGGATGATCTCCGTAATGATATAGACCTCCAGTGGACCTGTAACAAAGCGGGGCCGGGAAGGGGTTCCCGACGACGACCCTCCGACGCTCAAGTCAGGCAACGACGAGATGAAGCAGAGGTAAAATAACGAGACTATGGCTACAGTAGATGAGAAAAGCATACCTCCGCCTAAGTCTGGAGGTCCTTTTATAGGACCCCGGAGAGGCGCGTGCACGCTTCTTGAGGCATGCACGCTCCTCAAATCATACCTCAGAATGGTTGTGTCAGAAAGCGTGTCTGACGCCATACGGCAACCGTCCGAGCATATCTCTGCCATGACAGTGGAAACTTCCACCGTACGATTCTTGGTACGGCCCGGCCATCGACCATGCTGTTTGTCGGCAGCAGGTGTCTTAAGAATGATATCACTAGCTGCCCTTTTTGTCCTCTTCTAAGACTTTTGTCTCTTACTGGGCCGGACGGGATGGCCGCTCGGCCTCTAGGGCACTCGGGTATGTATACGCATCGGACTGGGTGAAAAGGCCGCTTGATCACATACTCGGACTGGAGTACGAGCTGGTTGATCTATAGTTCGGCCGAGCAGATCGGCCGCTCGGTACAACGGTTCCTCTATAAGGGAAACTTGTGACCGTCGGAAGCTCGACCTAAGGTCGAGCTATCTTGGCGCCAGCTCAGGATTTACTCCGGTCGGTCGGCCAGGTGACTTCCCTCGATCAGCCGAGTCCCAAGTCTGATCTTGACTTTGACTCTCCCGTGGCGTTGACCCCTTCCTATGTGGGCCCCCGATCCTTACCACCAGATCAGTTGCAATAAAAGAATTTGCAATACTAAGAAAATATTTTTTTATTTTTAACTCTCCCTAAACTAACTCTCCCTAAACTTGTTCGTCTCTCTCCCCCTTTGATCACAGGAAAAAAAATGGGGTCATAATTTTCAAATAGAAGTTTTCTAAGGAAAAAGTTCATGTTTTTTAAAAAAGTCTCAAAATAATTTCTAAGTTAATAATTTTCTTTTGAAAATTTTCTAATTGAAACTTAGGTAAGATTTAAACAAAAATTTCAAATTTTAGAAAAAAAATTTAGTTTCAAAAAAAATATTATTTGAGAAATTTTCTAAGTAAAAATTTTATGCATGAAATATTTTTCTAAGTATGAAAATATTTTTGAAACATTTTAAAAAAATATTTTTAAAGTATTATATAATTTTAATTTTAATGCTTTTACCAAAAAGTTAATTAAATATTTTATTTCAATATTTTGACTTCCAGGTCGTGGTGAGGCACTAGGCCTTCTTGGTTATTGGAGCAACAACCACTTCCTTAGACAAAGCCTCAAAAGAAATTACCTATTTAATTTTTCTCACTGAAAATGATAATTTTTAAAAAGAATTAATCTAAAAAGGATTTTGGAACCCAGTATAGGTTCTTTCCTACTGAATTAATTAACAACTTAGGGGGTATATAACTTTTGGGAACTTTTCTAAGTTGTCCCTGATATTTTCTAATATACTAATTTAATTTTTCATAAATTGTAAGTTTTGATTTTGGGAATTTATTTACCCATGCATTATTTTTCAATTTATCAATTTCAATTTTCAATTTTTTATTTTCTGATTTTAAATTATCAAACATTTCTAGTGGACATGTCTTTGCCAAATTTACTTTCCTTTTCTAATTTAACTAGATCTTTAGTAAGCACTTTAATGAATTGAAAAGACTTCTTGTTAATTAGATTACGTACCTCACTTACCTTTATTTCTGATGCTCCCCCTGCATCGCAGCTTTCTTCTTCTGATGATCCTCCCTCTTCATCTATGCTCATTTCTGAGTTGGACTCATCTTCTTCTATTTGATGGTTGGCCATCAGTGCTACTCCTAAGAATGCTTCGACTTCTGATTCCGAGGATGACTATTCATCCCATGTAGCTTTCAGACTCTTGCGCTTCGAGGACGTCGATCTTTTGTACTTTTCCTTTTCGTTGTTCTTTTTCTTCATCTTTGGGCAGTCATCCTTGATGTGTCCTTCCTCATTGCAGTTGTAGCATCGGACTGTCCTTTTGTTGCGTTGATGTTTCCTCGACTATGATGTAAATTTATTAGTTTTAATAAATTTATTTAACTTCCTTACCAATAGTGCTACTTCAGTTTCATCGATCGATACTTCAGAGTCGGGATCGTCCATCTCAGCTTGTAGGGCAACGTTGAGGTTTGTCTTCTCTATTTGTTTCAGCTCTGCAATTCGAGACTCGTGAACTTCGAAGGTAGAAAATAAGTTTTCTAAAGTACTTATCTCAAAGTCCTTGGAGATGTAATAATCATCTACTGAGGACGCCCACTCTGGAGTTCTGGGGAAGGCGTTGAGTGCATACTGGATAGAATCTTGATTTGTTACTGATTCTCCAAGATTGGTCAGTTGCATTATCAGCTCCTTTATCCTTGCTTCGAGTTGCGCTACATTTTCGCCATTGTTCATCCGGAGATTTGTCAGTTAGGCCTGGAGGATGTCGCGCCTTGTTAGTTTCGCTTCTAAGGTGCCTTCATGGAGCTCCAGGAATTTTCCCAGAGGTCTTTGACAGAGTCGTAGCTTCCGATCCGACTTACCTCCTGGGGAGGCAAAATATTGAGTAGGTGAAATTCCACCTTTCTGTTGGCCATGAAATCAGCTTGCTCCTTTTTCGTCCATTGGTACTCTTCTTTATCTTTTGGGACTGAAAAACCATATTTCATTGTCAGTAAAATATCAAAATCCGTTTTAAAAAATACCTCCATTCTTTGCTTCCATTAAGCGAAGTCTCCGTCGAATTTCGGAGGTTGAATGCTTGTTCCGACCATCGTCTTGATCTTTGTGCTTTAGTCGGCGGTCAGTCCTTCTGAGGCGGTCTTGCTCTGATACCACTTGTTGGTGCAGCGGGGTCAGCAAGAGGGGATGGGTGAATTACCTGCAAATCAAAATACCCTCCTCAAACTTTCAACTCAAAAATTAGCAACAATAATAAAAGAAATAACAGCAATAGAAGTAAAGAAATAAGACTCAAAGAGTTGACTTGGTTACAACCAAGAAAGTTGTTAATCCAAGGCGGTTGAACAGGCGCACTAGAAAAGTCTCCTTCTCTGAAGGCGGAGAAGCCTTTTACACACTAAAAACTCTTACAAGTTGCTAGGAATTGATTCAGAGTTGATTGATGAATTTTCTAGCTCCAAGGGTCTTTATATAGCTCCTGGAAAACTTATCTTGAGCCTTGAGGCCGCCTCCAACGAGGTTGAGGGCACCTCCAGCTGAGTAGATGGATAAAACTTTATCCATCTGCGAAAACGGTCACTAGACTGGGCCTGAAATGCCTCCAATGGCCTTGAGGCCACCTCGGACATGGCTGAAGGCACCCTCAAGGCCATGAGGGCGCCTCCAGCACTGCATGCAGTGCAGGCACCTTCAACACTTCGTTGAAGGCGCCTCATGCTAGCTTTTCCAGCTCCTTTTGCCTTCTTTTCGTCTTTCGAAGCTCCGATTTCTTGGGTGATTGCGACCAACCGAAATAGGGTTCACTTGAACCCAATTTCTAGCCTTCTCCTCGAGTAGGCTTCCGTCCCGGCTTCTCATCCCTCGAACGTGGCACACTTTTTTCTCATCCACTAGTGTACTCTTCCGCATCTCTTTCATCCTTCGGACACACCGAGCCCGTCGGCTCCATTCCCGTGTCGTACTTCTCGCTAGATGCGTCTTTCGCTCGACTTTCTAAGCTCCTAAGCTCCTGCACACTTAGACACAGGGATCAACTAACAAACAGGACCTAACCTAACTTGGTTGATCACATCAAAACAATCACGAGGTCCAACAATGCAGACCTCCTAAAGCCTAAACTATCATACAATAGAGAGGGTGAGAATCAAAAGTCCTTACCACCCACTCTGGTGGAATATATCAGGTCGTCAATCTTAATTAGGTTGTTGTAAAACTATACACACAAGTCTAAGTTTACTAAATGACTACAATAAACTAGTCTATCTAACTGATAATAGTTGATAACCTCCATCATAAGGGCACAATATCGAGTGAAGAATGATCTACTCAGAAACCTAGATTTAAGTACAATATATGAATGCTCTAGGAAATCTAGCCTAAGTTGCTTAGTAGGAAATTTAGCATCGGAAGAGGGGATACTATTAGAACTAGGCTAGGATAGAATAACATTTCATCATTTCCTAAAGAAATTTATACATTCATACATTCACAAAAACAACATACAAATAGCCAAAAATAACTAGATAGATTGAGTTAGAGTGTAACAGGGAGGCATGGTTGGGCATCTTAGAAGAAAAAGTGAAGAAAAGGCGGAAAGATCTGGCTGGAAGGTGCCTTGAAGGAAGAACTGCGAACATAGCAAAAGGCTCTGATCGCTGTAACAAATTGGGTTCAAGGTGCCTTCAGCCTGATGTAAGGTGCCTTCCATGTGTTATAGAGGGCACTTTCAACTGACTGAAGGCGCCTTTAGTCGATTGGGGAAGGATTTTTCCCACCCTTCTGAGGGTGCCTCCGATTGTATTGGAGGCACCTTGAATGGCGGTATAGGTTTTTTTAAGTTTTAATTAAATTTAATTTAAATTTAATTTGAATGTATTTTAATTTAATTTAATTTGAACCTTATTCATCTCACCTGTTCTATATTTTCAATAAAGGAATCCTATAATTTTGTGAGATGAGTTAAGTTGAATTTCAGAGTTTGGTTTAACTTGTGTTAGATCAAGTTTAGCTTTGAGTTCAATAAATGGACATTCTTTGGATAAATGTCTAAGCTATGGTAAGTCACCTAGACATCATTAGAGTAACCACGCCTTCGAAATTTTCTAAATAGTCCTATCCACTAAACTTAATATAAAATTTTGGTCTAACCAGTTAGGATTAGTAAGAGGTAGCTTCAGTTAGTTCCACTAAAGAAAATATATTAGGTCGAAGTCATATCTTCCGAGACATGCATAGGTAGAGCTTCCCTAACCTATTATCATCCAAAACTTCTCTAGTACTATTTATCATGTTAAACTTTTATCCCTATTTATGCTAGTCCTAATTACCCAGTCAGGTAACTTATCATTTTTAGAGGTGCCAACTAATTTGAAATCTCCCCTGAATTACTAAACTTTTAGGTTTTAAATTTGTGTTATTTGCTTTATAGTCATAATAAACTTGGTTATAGTTTGAGTTTAGATTACTTTTGTTTTTTTTAATTTAGGTCTATTCGATTTTATTTTATTCTTTAGGTTTGAATTTATTTTTGAAGGTTTAATTTTTGAGGTGAGAGTGATTTATTTGATTTATTTTGATTTATGTAGTGAATTTTATTTTTTTGATACATAGTATTGATTGAGTTCTACTTGTATGGTTAGACATGCTTTAGGAACTTAAGCTTTAGTTAATTTTGGGTTAGGGTTAAAAATGATTTAAATGTAGAGTTAGACTTGTATCCAAGTCTGATTTTATTGTACACGACTCTTTGGAATCCAAATATCATATTTAGATACCTGAATCCTAAGGTAAACTTTTTCAACTATTCTTTTAACTCTTTAACTTGATTTTTTTAAGATAGAATTTTCTTTCTCAAGATTACAACTTGAATTAAATTCCTATCTTGAACTTGGTTAGTTAAAGAGATCAAGCTCAATTGTTCCTTAAGGATGTTATTTTTCTTAAGGAGGAGTTTATCGTATTCCTTAGTTTTTGCTAATTTTTTGTTTAAGCAGGAAATATTTTTTAAAAAAATTTTGGTATAATTAAAAGTTACCCCAGTTGCTTCATCCAAATCAGATGTGGATCCATTGATCAACTCATAGTTGGACTCTTCTTCTGGATTTGAATCGCCTCCGTTGCCATCAGTGTGAGGTAGCTAGCTTGCTTCGATTCGTTAGCTTCCGATCTGCCCGAAGAAGACTCGTCTTAAGTCGCCTTTAGTGCTTCTTTTGCTTTATTTTCTTGATCTTGTCTTCCTTCAGGCATTCATGTTTCAAGTGCCCCTTTTTGTTACAACCATAGCATGTGATGTTCACCTTCGAGTTAGTGGATGCAGACTTGGACATCTTCTTCATGACGCGTTTGGTGAAGTTTTTCTTGCGTCTAGTGAACATCTTCCTTACCATGTTCACTAGTTGCTCTTCTTTGTCTGATTCTGATTTGGATTTAGTTTTTTGCTTCGGGTTTAGCTCCCTTTTGAAGTGCCTACAAGAAATGTAATTTCTTTCTCGACCTTTAGGCCATTAGTTTGTTCGTAAATCTCTAATTCAAAAAATATATAACTTTAATTTTTAAAGGTTTCTCGAAACCTTATAATCATCTTTAATCAAAGCCCATAATGAGGTTCGAGGAAATGAGTTCAGAGCGTACCTAATAACGTCACGGTTCTTGAGTTGATGTTCGATCATGTGCAAGCTATTGAGGATATCCTTGATTCTCGTGTGTAGTTGGGTTACGATTTCTCCGTCCTACATTTTAATGTTAAATAATGAATTTAATAGTAGATCATGCAAGGTTACCCTTGACTCAGTGGTTCTTTTGGGTAGTTTGATGAGCTTGTCCCATAGCTTCTTTGCATTCTTGTGCAGGCCGACTCGATTGAGTTCTGAAGGCGCTAGAATTCCGTTCTGTTTAAATTTTCTTGTACAAAAAATTATAAAAGAACAGAACATTTCCTAGCAACCCGCATGTGTAACGACCCGCCTTCTACTGACTAGGCTATAAGGTCGATCGCTACATTATGCTGTGCTAAATTACTATTGCGGAAAATCTGAATTGATTAAAATTTTACTAAACTGATTACTGTAAAATTTTAACTTAATATTCTAGGTGTACCTAGGAGTTGTACACATGCTAGGGAAGATAATCTAGCCTCTCGGATGTCCTGCTAGCTGAAATAAGACATTTCAATCGATCCATGAATCGATTGGGTTGTCGGATCGATCCAGTGATCGATCCAGCTTGATACTGGCACGGAGAGAAACCCTGGATCGGTCGGCTGACCGGTCCACAAGCTTCATCGCTTCTGTATGTGGCTGGATCGGTCTACCGACCGATCCAGGAGTACAATGATCGGTCGGTAGACTGATCCAGTGGCTCACTAATCGGTCGACTGACCGATCAGTGAGCTTTTGTACCCACTGTTCGCATCTGGATCGGTCGGCTGACCGATCCATAAACTCTCTGTTCGCGACTGGATCGGTCAGCCGACCGATCTAGTGGCACAGCCTAACCCTGATCGATCTGTAGATCGATCTGGGTTTCTGATTTCACACTGAAACTCTGATTTCAGCACTAGTTCGTGCCAAAATCTCATATAAGAGTTCTAAAATCAATTGAAATAAGTTCTAACATCTATTAACTAGCATTCAAACATGATTACTAACAACTTAAACAAATCTTCCATGGTTTGAACATTCTAAGGTCTAAAAGTGCATAAAGGTACTCGAGAAAAGAAACTAAGTTCTTAATTTGCTAAACTCCCTAAGGATCTTCATTCCAAGTTCCTGCCACACACACCGTCACTGCATTGACCTTCAGCTTCCTCTGCTAATCCATTTTCCCTTTACCTTTATCTGCAGTATAAGGAAAAAGTATCTGTAAGCTTTAAGCTTAGTAAGAAACCATCTACCTCATAAAAACATGCAACGATGCAATCATGTTTTTAAAGAATGCTATTTAAAAACATGCACTAGATTTGTTAAAGCATGGCATACTGAAGTTACATGGCATAAACACTGAAACATGGCATGCATAATAAAATCTAAGCATGGAGCTATCTCATGGTATCAACTAGGGGAACTAAACTGAAACTGAAACTGAGCTAAAACTGAGCTTAAACTATTTTCTCATAACTAGGTTACGGATTTGAAAGCTATTATCATAATAAGTGAAAATAGTAATCATGCTGCTGTTTGGGCCCCACAACTATACCTGCTGTGCACACATCCCTAGCTAGACCCGGGTTTGCAAGTCCCGCATTTAGTAGGGTTTACTAGGTTATCTAAACCTAGGGACGACTGTGGGAGCCCAACCCAATGGATATCTAATCCTGTACAGTGCCACTAAAAATAAAATACTGAATATAGCTACTAATTGTCTATTTTGCTGTTTCTAGGTTATCTGAACCTAGAGCTAGGTTATCTAAACCTAGAGGTGACTGTGGGAGCCCACCCATTGGATCGTAGTCCCATGTAAGCTGAAACTAGACTAATATACTGATTTAAATGCTACTAATGCATTTAACTAAGCTGTTAAAAAAAATATCTGAGGTGATATTTAGCTACACTAATCATTTTGTCGAACACTTGGTGTGCTCCAACTCTCCCCTCTAATAGGGAGACCACCTCTAGGAACCCGACAACGTCTAGAGCCTCTAACTGGAGGAGAACAACGTGTCTGGCCCATCTAGAGGTGCTCAACTAGATCCCTAATCTGCGAGGAGGGTTTAAACACACCCTAGGTGCCGAAAAATATGCATATAGCTAAACTAAAGGCATGCAATCAAATGAAAGCTACTTATACTGCAGGTGAGGGGTTTCTTACCTCGTGCGCTAGTTTTCTTACGAATCTAGTCGCTAGTTTTCCGGTGGGGACGATCTTCTCGATGATCCTCTCGCGTCTACGTGTTCTTCTCACAGAGGGGAACTTCCTAGTGTCGGAGTCGTCGCCGGAAAGTGTCCTTGGAGTCCTAGAAGAGGAACCCTAGGCCTTCTTGTGGTTGGCGCCGAGAGAAGGAGAGGAGAAGGGAAGGTTCGGCGGTGAGGGTTTGAGGAGAGGAAAATCACGATCCAAATAACCCTTCACTCATTTATTTCCTATTTATATTAAGTGGTAATTTTCCGCCCAAACCTAACATAAATATTATTGAATCCCTTTCCTTTCAGCACGGCCCTGCTGGGTTCAACTGGTTACTAAAATTATCCGTAAACCATAGGTCTCGGGTTCAATTCCCGCTTAGGCCGTTTTCATTTTTTATTTATTTTTTGCTACCTCCGCTACTCTAATAATTCTGTAAAAATATCCTAAAATTCCAGAAAAATCATAGAATATTTCTAAAATAGTTTTGAGAATTTTTCGGGTGTTACAATCCCCCATACCTTATAAAAAGTTCATCCTCAAACTTAGAATAATTCTGGGTACTTCTGTCTCATGCTGGCTTCTGTCTCCCATGTTGCCTCTTCTGCTGTGTGATTGTGCCAAATGACTTTGACTAATGGTACTTCCTTGTTCCGCAATTCCTTAACTGCTCGGTCTATTATCTGAATAGGCCGACTGTTATAGCTGAGGTCTTCGCGGATCTGTACCAACTGGGGCTCAATCACCTGGGTGGCATCTGGGATATACTTCTTCAGCATAGAGACATGAAATACATTGTGGACAGCTGACATTTCCTAGGGTAGCTCTAGCTCATATGCTACCTTGCCCACTCTTCTGCTGATAAGGTATGGTCCCACATATCGGGGACTTAGCTTGCCCTTCTTCCCAAAACGCATTACTCCCTTCATGGGAGCTACTCTAAGGAACACTGAATCCCCTACTGTAAACTCCAAAGGTCTGCGCCGTATATCAGCATAGCTTTTCTGGCGGCTCTGAGCTGTCTCTATCCTCTAGCGGATCTGCTGTATAGCTGCTGTGGTATCTGCCACTAGATCTGTCTGATATTCACCACTCTCATACCAGCAGATTGGAGATCTACACCTCCGCCCATAGAGAGCCTCATAAGGTGCCATACCGATAGTGGCCTGATAGCTGTTGTTGTATGCAAATTCTGCTAAACTCAGATATTTGCACCAACTTCCCTTGAAATCTAGGGCACATGCTCGGAGCATATCCTCGAGTACCTGATTTACTCGCTCCGTCTGTCCATCTGTGTGCGGATGGAAGGCTGTGCTAAAATTTAACTTTGTTCCCAAAGCTGTCTGTACACACTCCCAGAAGTGTGACGTGAACCTGCTGTCTCTGTCTGAAATAATGGTTCGTGGGACTCCATGTAATCTAACGATCTCCTTGAGATACAACTGAGCTAGCTGTTCCATGGAGTAGGATATCCTGATAGCTAAGAAGTGGGCTGATTTAGTTAACCTATCAACTACTACCCAGATGGTGTCAAAACCGTTCGTAGTTCGGGGTAGTCCCACTATGAAATCCATAGAAATGTCTTCCCACTTCCATTCTGGGATCTGAATGGGCTGCAAAACTCCTCCTGGTCTCTGATGTTCTGCCTTGACCCTCTGACAGGTTAGGCAGGTGCTGACATATCGAGCGATGTCTCTCTTCATCCCGGGCCACCAAAAACGCCTCCTCAAGTCCTGGTACATCTTGGTGGAACCTGGATGCATCGCATAGGGAGTCTTGTAAGCCTCGTCTAAGATTTTCCTCTGTAGTTCCTCCTGATCCGGAACACATAGCCTGTCACCAAAATATAACACCCCGCTATCTGATATTCTGAACTCTCCACCTTCTGATTCTGCTAAACCTTGCTTGATTCTCTGAATTTCAGGATCCTGCCCCTGAGCTGTCTGGATGTCACCAAGCAAGGTCGACTCTAAGGTCATAGTAGAGAGCTGCCCAACTATAAGTTCGAGACCAAAATCTGTGATCTCTTTCTGTAGGGGTGGTGACATGGCTGCTAGAGATAATAACGTAGCACTAGACTTCCTGCTAAGTGCATCTGCTACCCTATTGGCTTTCCTTGGGTGGTAGAGGATGTCTATATCGTAGTCCTTGACCAACTCTAGCCATCTGCGCTGTCGCATATTCAGATCCTTCTGAGTGAAGAAGTACTTCAGACTCTGATGATCTGTATACACTCTGCACTGAGCTCCATACAAGTAATGTCTCCAAATATTGAGAGCGAACACCACTGCTGCAAGCTCAAGGTCATGAGTAGGATAGTTCTTCTCATAATCCTTAAGTTGTCTGGAGGCGTAGGCGATTACCTTACCATCTTGCATCAGCACTGCTCCTAGTCCCAACTTCGAGGCATCACTATATATATCAAAGCTATCTGCGTTCTCTGGTAGAGTCAGAATAGGTGCACTGGTCAATCTCCTCTTTAGCTCGTTGAAGCTGTTCTCACAGTCCTCTGTCCACTGAAATTTTCTGTTCTTTCTAGTAAGAGCTGTCAGTGGGGAGGCTATCCTGGTGAAGTCCTCTACGAATTTCCTGTAGTAACCTGCTAATCCCAGAAAGCTTTTGATCTCACTGGCGTTCTTGGGTCTTTTCCAGTTACTCACAGCTTCTATCTTACTGGGATCTACCATGATACCATCATTTGAGATGATATGACCCAGGAAGGACACCTGATCTAGCCAAAATCACATTTGGTGAACTTGGCGTACAGCTGATTCTGCTGAAGGGTCTGCAATATTGTTTTCAGGTGCTCTACGTGTTCTTCCTGAGTTCTGGAATAGATAAGGATGTCATCGATGAACACGATAACGAACCTATCTAAATATTCTCTGAATACCCTGTTCATAAGGTCCATGAAAGTAGCTGGAGCATTTGTCACGCCAAAGGGCATGACTACGAACTCGTAATGTCCGTATCTGGTCCTGAATACTATCTTGGGTATGTCCCCTTCGTTAACCTTCACCTGATGATAACCTGATCTGAGGTCTATTTTAGAGAACACTGCTGCTCCCTTTAGCTGATCAAATAGGTCATCTATTCTGGGAAGAGGATACCTGTTCTTGATCGTGACTTGGTTCAGTGCTCTGTAATCTATGCACAGGCGCATGCTCCCGTCCTTCTTCTTCACGAACAATACAGGCGCTCCCCATGGTGAGTGACTAGGGCGTATGAAGCCTTTGTCAAGCAGCTCCTGTAATTGCTCATGAAGTTCCTTCAGTTCTGCTGGAGCCATGCGGTAAGGCGCTTTGGAGATAGGATTTGTACCGGGAACGAGTTTTATCTCAAATTCAATCTCCTTGTCTGGTGCTAAGCCTGGTAACTCTTCAGGGAAGACTACTGGGTAGTCACATACGACTCGGACCTCTGCTAGCTGTTGGTCCCTGTCCTGACTGGTATTGACTACATGTGCTAAAAATCACATACATCCTGAATCCATTAATCTCTGTGCCTTCATAGCTGAGAGAAATTTCTTGGGCTTTCTCTTTGGTTCTCCGACGAACTCAAACTGTGCTTCTGCTTCAGGTTGGAATACAACTTTCTGCTTACGGCACTCGATGGAGGCACCGTATTTGATCAAGAAGTCCATTCCAAGGATGACATCGTAGTCAGTCATATTTAGCACTATCAGATCACAAAAGAGCTCTCTGTTTGCTATAATGACTGGCATTGCTCTGAGCCAGTGCGTGGATGCCATAATTTCTCCTGAAGGTAAGGTCGCCAGAAACTAACTACTGAGTACCTCTGGAGGTCTCGCTAATTTCTTTGCAAATGCCCTGGATATATAAGAATGGGTTGCCCCAGTATCGAATAAGACAGTTGTACTTTGCTGTAAAATACTAATCTGACCTGTAACAACTGTCGAGGCATTTGCTACGTCCTCTCTGGTCAGTGAATAGATCCTCGCATTGGTCGTAGCTGGAGGGGCTTCTAATCTGCCCTGGCTGATATGTGGACCATCTAAAGCGGCCTGCATCTGATGTAACTGAGCTGGTTGGCCTCCATACTGAATCGGCTGTGGTTGAGGAAGACTGGTCTTGTTTGGACACTGCTTGGCCATATGCCCTTCTTGTCCACACTCGAAGCATCCTCGTGTGCCTTTACGACAAACTCCAGGGTGGAATTTCCCACAAGTAGCACACTTTGGATAACTGGGCTGCTTGCTGGCTGGTCCTCCTTTTGGGTAACCCCCTGGTTTACACTTGTTGCTGGAGTTCCCTTTCCAGTTAGAGCCATGGGAGCTGTGGCCCTGCTGTTTCTGAGTGCCTGAGCCTCCTTGACCTTTAGCTTCTGAGAGGACTTGCTTCTGCTGCTTGATGCTATTATGGTAATGCTCAGTGATTAGAGCACTGCTCACTAATTCTTCTGTGGTTTGTGGCCTATGAACGCCACCAGCCATGTTCATTGCTATTTCCGGCCTCAGCATCTTGAGCATCAACCGGATTTGTTCCCTTTCTAAGCTGACTAATTCAGGGCATAGACGAGCCAACCTGTTGAATTTCTTTACGGCTTCCTCAACTGATAGGTTGCCCTGACGAAACTTAGTGAACTCGTCGTAGTGACGGTTGGTGACCCGTACATGAAAGAACTCCTCAAAGAATTCCTTCTCGAAGTCAGCCCATGTCATTTGGTTCACTGGGCGCTTCGCTCTGATTCTCTCCCACCACATACGTGCATATCCTGTCAGACAGAAGGAGGCGCACTTCACCTTCTCATGTTCTAGCCAGTCCAGAAGCTCCATCGTACTTTCCAGTGTTTTGAACCATGCCTGAGCATCCCATGGTTCATTGCTGCCTGAGAAATTCTCTGGCTTGACTCTCTGCCACTGGATCAGATAGGCTTCTCTCTGCGTTCCTGCTGTTGGGGCTACTGGTGCCGTAGGCTGGACTGGTGGAACCTCTAAGACCACTGGTGTCGCTAAGTTAGGCTCCGGGGTGCCAGTGGGAGTGTTCTGCTGACTAGCCTTTAAGGTGGCTATTTCATGTTGCTGTAACTGAGCCACTAATCTTTGGGGGAGGCACTGAACTGCCTGCATCATGCTGGGGCTCAGTAGCTGGTGCCCTTCTAGCTGGACGTCCTCGTGCCATTTCTAAAGACATAGAGGATAGGACATGCATAACTAATACAATCATAATTGTATAACTATTGCTATCATGTTATATACTCTCACATACTAACATACATCAGTTATCTATAAACATGAGCTATAACAAGAAAGCAAGAAACATAAATAAAGTAGAGGTATTCTTACTTGGAAGCTGCAGGTACAATGCTGATGTGTGTGTAGGAAGTATGGAAACTGCTCTGATACCACTCTGTAACGACCCGCCTTCTACTGACTAGGCTGTAAGGCCGATCGCTACATTATGCTGTGCTAAATTACTATTGCGGAAAATCTGAATTGATTAAAATTTTACTAAACTGATTACTGTAAAATTTTAACTTAATATTCTAGGTGTACCTAGGAGTTGTACACATGCTAGGGAAGATAATCTAGCCTCTCGGATGTCCTGCTAGCTGAAATAAGACATTTTAATCGATCCATGAATCGATTGGGCTGTCGGATCGATCCAGTGATCGATCCAGCTTGATACTGGCATAGAGAGAAACCCTAGATCGGTCGGCTGACCGGTCCACAAGCTTCATCGCTTCTATATGCGGCTGGATTGGTCTACCGACCGATCCAGGAGTACAATGATCTGTCGGTAGACTGATCTAGTGGCTCACTGATCGGTCGGCTGACCGATCAGTGAGCTTTTGTACCCACTGTTCGCATCTGGATCGGTCGGCTGACCGATCCATAAACTCTCTGTTCGCGACTGGATCGGTCAGCCGACCGATCTAGTGGCACAGCCTAACCCAGATCGATCTGTAGATCGATCTGGGTTTCTGATTTCGCACTGAAACTCTGATTTCAGCACTAGTTCGTGCCAAAATCTCATATAAGAGTTCTAAAATCAATTGAAATAAGTTCTAACATCTATTAACTAGCATTCAAACATGATTACTAACAACTTAAACAAATCTTCCATGGTTTGAATATTCTAAGGTCTAAAAGTGCATAAAGGTACTCGAGAAAAGAAACTAAGTTCTTAATTTGCTAAACTCCCTAAGGATCTTCATTCCAGGTTCCTGCCACACACACCGTCACTGCATTGACCTTCAGCTTCCTCTGCTAATCCATTTTCCCTTTACCTTTATTTGCAGTATAAGGAAAAAGTATCTGTAAGCTTTAAGCTTAGTAAGAAACCATCTACCTCACAAAAACATGCAACGATGCAATCATATTTTTAAAGAATGCTATTTAAAAACATGCACTGGATTTGTTAAAGCATGGCATACTGAAGTTACATGGCATAAACACTGAAACATGGCATGCATAATAAAATCTAAGCATGGAGCTATCTCATGGTATCAACTAGGGGAACTAAACTGAAACTGATACTGAAACTGAGCTAAAACTGAGCTTAAACTATATTCACATAACTAGGTTACGGATTTGAAAGCTATTATCATAATAAGTGAAAATAGTAATCATGCTGTTGTTTGGGCCCGACAACTATACCTGCTGTGCACGCATCCCTAGCTAGACCCGGGTTTGCAAGTCCCGCATTTAGTAGGGTTTACTAGGTTATCTAAACCTAGGGACGACTGTGGGAGCCCAACCCAATGGATATCTAATTCTGTACAGTGCCACTAAAAATAAAATACTGAATATAGCTACTAATTGTCTATTTTGCTGTTTCTAGGTTATCTGAACCTAGAGCTAGGTTATCTAAACCTAGAGGCGACTGTGGGAGCCCACCCATTGGACCGTAGTCCCATGTAAGCTGAAACTAGACTAATATACTGATTTAAATGCTACTAATGCATTTAACTGAGCTGTTAAAAAAAATATCTGAGGTGATATTTAGCTACACTAATCATTTTGTCGAACACTTGGTGTGCTCCAACTCTCCCCTCTAATAGGGAGACCACCTCTAGGCACCCGACAACGTCTAGAGCATCCAACTGGAGGAGAACAACGTGTCTGGCCCATCTAGAGGTGCTCAACTAGATCCCTAATCTGCGAGGAGGGTTTAAACACACCCTAGGTGCCGAAAAATCTGCATATAGCTAAACTAAAGGCATGCAATCAAACGAAAGCTACTTATACTGCAGGTGAGGGGTTTCTTACCTCGTGCGCTAGTTTTCTTACGAATCTAGTCGCTAGTTTTCCGGTGGGGACGATCTTCTCGACGATCCTCTCGCGTCTACGTGTTCTTCTCGCAGAGGGGAACGTCCTCGTGTCGGAGTCGTTCCGGAAAGTGTCCTTGGAGTCCTAGAAGAGGAACCCTAGGCCTTCTTGTGGTTGGCGCCGAGAGAAGGAGAGGAGAAGGGAAGGTTCGGCGGTGAGGGTTTGAGGAGAGGAAAATCACGATCCAAATAACCCTTCACTCATTTATTTCCTATTTATATTAAGTGGTAATTTTCCGCCCAAACCTAACATAAATATTATTGAATCCCTTTCCTTTCAGCACGGCCCTGCTGGGTTCAACTGGTTACTAAAATTATCCGTAAACCATAGGTCTCGGGTTCAATTCCCGCTTAGGCCGTTTTCGTTTTTTATTTTTTTTTTTTGCTACCTCCGCTACTCTAATAATTCTGTAAAAATATCCTAAAATTCCAGAAAAATCATAGAATATTTCTAAAATAGTTTTGAGAATTTTTCGGTCGTTACAGCATATTCGATCAAACATGTGTTTGATCAATCAAGCAAGTTCTTCAATGTTCAAAGCACACCTTGATCGAAGTACAAGATCGCTGGCCTCTTATGTTGGTATTCCGAAAATGATACAAAGAAAACTAACTAATTACGCAGCGGAATTAAAGAACCAGTTGTACCTTTTCTTTGTAGCTAAAGACCTCTTGATCTTTTTTCGTATTCCTCTCCTCTTCTTGAACGTCGTGTGGGCAACGATCTACCAAGACAACACCACCCTCCTTCTTTTCTCGGTTCCCAAACTGCCGACTACAAACGGAGGCTCTAGGATGGGGCACCTTCTCTTCTTCTTCCTCTTCTCCAAGCCACCGGCCACGAAGTGATCTAGCAAGGAGGGGCGCCGGCCCTAGCAAGGAGGGGCGCCATGTTAGAGTGTATACTAAAAGCCTAGCTTTTGTATAAACATTTATTTAGAAATAAAGAATCACAATGGTCAAATACCTACATTTATATGCTAAGTGTATTTGTTCAATTAATTTATATTGTAGATAACATGGTGTGTGGTGTCACACACAGAAGATGATGTTATCAATTCATTATAAATTATAAACAGTAGCTCAAGACTAAGATGAAAATGAACAAACCATTGGAATAGTCGTAGTGTAATTAGGTATTAGTTTATCTTGACTAATAAATTACACTAGTACACTCTAAGTGTATTGAGTAGGACCATTTAAGGCAAGTTTTTTTATAATGACTTAATAAAAGAACAAGTCCTTAGTTATTATGGAAGTGTGTGCTCTTAATCCTAATATAATAACAAGCACATATATTTAGTATTGATTTCTTTGACTTATCAAAGGGTGAGATTTAGCTCGATAAATCAACAAGCCTGATAAGTTGGGAAATGATATTACTTATAGTGTGTGTTGTTGATTATAGAGGGAAACTGTGTCCTAGAACTCTAGGTTGAGAATGCCCCCAAGAGGAGCTCATAAGGATTGTCATGTTAAACCCTACAGGTGGACTTAGTCCGACATGACGATAACGTTGAGTGGTACTACTCTCGGAGATAGATATTAATTAAATAAGTTGTCAGTAACTCATTAAATTAATGGACATTCGATATCTTAAACACAGGGAGACTAACACACTCACGATAAGAAGGAGCGCATAATGTAATTTGGGATTGGTGCGTTAGTGTAATAATAACTCTCTAATGGAATGAGTTATTATTAAAGAACATGAGTTGTGTGTTCGGGGCGAACACAGGATACTTGAGCTCATCAGAAGGCCAAAACCAATTTCTCCTCTAGGTCCCAGTCGTAGCCTCATTAATGCCTCAAGTCCATCCAAATAAAAGTCCATCTTGGTGTCCAAGAAGGCGGCCGACCCAAGGCTTGGTGACCAAGCCAAGGGCCGACCACCATCTCCTTAAGAGGGTTGGCCCTTTTGCTTGGTGACCAACCAAGTAGGGGTCGACCATAAGAAATTCAAATAGGAGGGGTGTTTTGAATTTCTTAAAATATTCTCTTTGTAGAAAACTACAAGTTTAAAAGAAAGAATTTAAATTTACAAAACTTTCCTTATTTGAATTTGGCCACATGGTTTAAAAGAGAGTTTTTAAAAGTTTTAAAAACATTCCTTATTTAACCATCCTCATAGGTTTTTAAAAGAGAGTTTTAAATTTAAAAACTTTCCTCTTTTGTAACAATGTTAAAAAAGGAAATTTTAGAAGAGAAGTTTAAAATTTTAAAATATGGTTTTAATTTTTAAAACTTTCCTTTTTTAACATCCACTTTAGGAAATTAAAAGAGAGCTTGTAAACTTTTATAAGAGCATTCCTTCTTTGCTTGTAAATTTTTACAAAAATTATTTTTCCTTTCCTCTTAGGGTCGGCCACCCTTGCTTAGTGCCCAAGCAAGGGGCCGGCCAATCAAACCAATCTATCCATGATTGATGATTGAATCAATCAAGAGGAAAGAAAAGGAAAAATAAAAAGGAAAAAGGAAAAAGGAAAAACAAGAGGAAGATTTTAATTTTTCGTAAAAGTCTTTCCTAATTTGCCTTGGGCAAGTAATATAAAAGAAGGAGAGGGGAGACCTCATGAGACAACAATTCTTATTCTCTTGTTGGAGCTCTTCATTGTAGTCGGCCCTCTCTCCCTTTCTTTTCCCTTTGCTCTCTTTTGCTCCTTGGTGGTGGTGGTGGCCGAAACTTAGAGAAGGAGGAGAAGCTCTTTGGGTGATGTTTATCTTGGAGGATCGTCACCCACACGACGCCTAAGGGGAGAGATCTCGAGGTTATTAGCTTATGAAGAAGAGGTATAACTAGTAATTTTCTTCCGCATCATGCTAGTTATTTTTCTTTGTATGAATTCCAAACACAAGAGGCATTAGTTCTAGTTTTTTGGATTTGTTTCGAAGTTGTGTTTTTTTTTTTTTCGAATTTGTGATTCAATTGTTCCTTTTGGTTAAACCTAGAGTTATATAAGGAAATTAAATATTAGCTTTCCTTAAAAGGTTTTGTCTAGGCGGTGGTGGATGCTCCCATAACCAAGAAGGGCATGTGCCTCGCCATGCAGTCTTGGAAGCCAATTTTGGAAATTAATATTTAATTGAATTTATAGCATAGGTGGATTTGGATCAATAGTGTTAAGTTCCGCTTGCGATCCAAGTCTAAACCATTAAGAACAGATAAGTTAAATTTGGAATCAATAATGTTAAGTTCCATTTGCGATTCCTAATTTAACTTCTAAAGAACACAATAGGTATTTTTGTACAGTGGAATCGGTACGATCTTCCTTGGACTAACCAACAATTGGTATCAGAGCTAGAGTTTATCTCTGTGTGTTTAGAATTCAAATAAGATTATGCACATATCATACATAATTTAGGCAGGATAATAGTAGGATATGCTAACTCTTTGGTTGCGGGCTTCAACTATTATGGCTTTTAGATGTTGTGTGTGATTGGACCCTTGGATATGTCAAGGGCATTATTTTTTATCTGTGCATGATTGTATGTAACTAATACAGCAAGAGCTGTATTAGCCCTAGGATTTTAGAATTTTATTTTCGATCTATATTACATGTACATTCCTTCATGGAATATAGGATCGATATATATAAAATTCTATTTTTGTTGCGGATCATATCATTGCGAGGCGTGGTTCTATTAGAGGACCAGAGGCGCAGCGGAATAAGAAGCAAGATAGATGCGACGACTGGTCCTGATGGTCGTGGATAAAGATTGCAGCAGCTAAGGTTGGTGCATACGGAGGACAGTGATGGAAAAAGTCATAATAGTTGGAAAATTAATTTCTAAATGTTCAATTTTGTTTAATTTTGTATACGTCCACACTATCGTGGCATGCAAAATTCACGGTGTTTGAGGTGTTGGTGAATTTAAATGATATTGTTTTGAGGAATTAATATTATTTTAAATTCAAAGTTTAAACCAAATATTTGATCAGAGATAAACCAACTATTAATTTTATTTATCATAAAGTTATGTTGACAAGATAATAAAATTAATGGATAAAATCTCCTCTTTGATTTTGTATACGTCCACACTATTGTGGCATATAAAATTCATGGAGATTTTAAGGTGTTAGTCTTGATCAAATATTTTTGTGATTCTTAGGATTTCAAATGTTTGTCAATTCCCTAGATGTTATACTATAGCATAGACTTAGTAGTGCCAATTAGGATTGGAAACAAAACTTGGACTCTAAGGTGGACTGTCCTCTCAGAAATGAGAACAATAAAAGTGAATTTTATTCATTAGTTGTTGAAACATGTTTAGTGGTGTTATCTACCAGTACCTGGTGTGTAGATACGGGAGCCACTGATCATGTCTGTAATTCATTGCAGGGGTTCTAGGAAACCTGACAACTATATGAAAGGGAAAATACCGTCTACATGGGCACCGCTGCAAAAGTAGCAGTTGTTGTAGTGGGAGATGTTTATCGTTTGAAAGGAATAAAACATTGATTGTCTTGACGTACTAAGCTTTAGAAAGAACTTAATTTCAGTTTCTAAAACTATTTAAGGATTGATATACTGTCTCTTTTGATAACAAAGTTGTTATCAAGAGAAAGAAGGAAGTTATCTATTCTAGTACGTTGGTTGACAATTTATAACTTCCATGATGCGACAAATTAGAAATTAATAACACATCTTCTAACTCTAATAAGAGAAAGCAACCTTCGAAGATGAATCAATCATATCTTTGGCATCTAAGGCTAGGTTATATTAACTTAAGTAGGATTCAAAGGATAATAGCCGATGAACTTTTGGGTTCATTGGTAGTGGAAACCTTTCCAACCTACGAGTCTTACTTGGAAGGAAGAATAACTAAGAAGCTTTTAAGTATAAGGGGTATAGAGCCAAAGATGTGTTGGAATTAGTTCATTCTGATTTGTGTGGATCTATGACTATCCAGGAAAGAGGTGGTTTCAAATAGACAACTATTCAAAATACTGGTACATTTACTTGATGCGCCGCAAGTCTAAGTGCTTTGATAAGTTCAAAGAGTATTAGGCTGATGTGGAGTAACGCCAAGGTAAAAGTATCAAGACACTACGCTGAGATCATAGTGGCAAGTACCTCTTGGGAGAGTTTAGGAGTCACTTATCAGAAGTCGGGATTCAATCACAACTAACTGCACCTGGTACACCCCAACAGAATGGTGTAGTAAGAAGGTATAGGACTCTTATGGAAATGATTAGATCGATGAGTTATTCAGAAAATTACCAAATTCATTTTAAAGATATATTCTGGAAACGGAAGTGAACATAGTACCTCCTAAGTCAGAACTCTCTACTCGCAAAGAATTGCATAATAGGTGTAAGCCTAATTTGAAGCATATTTGGATTCAGGGTAGTCCAGCACATGTGCTGAAGGGAGACACTGATAAGATGGACAGGAGTTCACTTGTTTGTGGGTTATCCTAGAGAAACGAAAGGAGGTTTATAGTCCTAAAAGAAGGTCATGGTTAGCACCAATGCCCGATTTTTTAGAAGATGACTATGAAATGAACCAGAAGCCCATAAGTAAATTTTCTCTTAAACAAATAATAAAGGACATGTCTAATCTAGTACCAACTGTACAAGATGAAATATCACAAGAAACTGCAACATGTATCACAAATGATACACAATTACAGATAGTGCCTCATCGTAGTGGGTGGGTTGTTAGGTAACCTGAAAGATTCATATTTTGGGAAAGTCTTTGGACTTGATCCCTAGCGAACATGAACCTGATCCTCGGACATATGACGAAGCGCTCCAAGATAAAGATGCAGCATCTTGGCAAAGAGCAATGAATACAGAATTAGTATATATGTATTCTAATAAAGTCTGGGAGCTTGTAGAACCACCAGATGGTGTAAAAGCCATTGGGTGTTAAAAGGTTTACAATAGGAAAAGAGGGATAGACGGGAAGGTGAAAACTTTCAAAGCAAGGCTTGTTGAAAAAGTAAACTTTTTCACCGGTAGTCATGCTTAAGTTTATCCGGATTCTTTTATCTATTGCTGCTCATATGGACTATGAGATTTGGAAAGTGGATGTCAAGACAGCTTTCCTTAATAGAAGTCTTGAAGAAAATATCCATATAAATCAACCAGAAGGGTTCATTGCAAAGGGAAAAGAGCATCTTGTGTGAAAGCTCAATCAGCCTATAGACTGAAGCAAAACTTCAAGGTCTTGGACATCTGGTCTAATGAAATAATCCAGACCTATGGATTTATTCAGTGACCCGATGAGTTTTGTGTATACAAGAAGTGTGATAGAAACGTGGTGGTATTTCTTGTACTATACGTAGATGACATTTTTGGTAGTTGGAAACAATATCAAAGTGTTGTCGGAAGTAAGGGTATGGTTGTCCAAACAATTCGATATGAAAGACTTGGGAGAATGCACACATATTCTCGAGATCAAAGTGATCACAAGAAAAGAATGTTGTGCTTATCCCGAGCTTCATACAATTCTAGCTCATTTTATGATGCAAAACTCCAAGAAAGGTTTCTTACCTTTTCAGCATGGAGTAGCTTTATCTAAAGAGATGTCTCCAAAGACATCAAAGGAGATAAAAGGACATGTAGGCAGTTCCTTGTGCTTCGGTTGTGTAAGCCTAATGTATGCTATGTTGTGCACGAGACCAGATATCTGTTTTGCCCAGGGCATAGTTAGCAGATATCGAAGTAACCCAGGACCGGGACACTAGACTGCTATAAAGCATATATTAAAGTACCTTAGAGGGACTAGAGATTATATGCTAGTTTACTAGGCAGATGATTTGATCCCTGTGAGTTACACGAATTTTGACTTCCAATCAGATAGGGGCAATAGTAAGACGACCTCGGGGTTTTTGTGTTTACTTTAGGAGGTGAAGCCATATCTATGGAGGAGTGTTAAGCATAGGTGCTTTTCCAGACTCCACCATAGAAGTTGAGTATGTGGCAGCATCTGAGGCAGCCACAGAAGTTATATGGCTCAGAAACTTCATAATGGACTTAGACATCATTTCTGGTTTGTCCAAAATTATTACAATTTTTGTAATAATAGTGGTGTAGTAGCAAACTCGAAGGAACCATAAGTCCATAAGGCAAGTAAACACAAATAGAGTGCAAGTACCACCTAATACGAGACATCGTATAACGAGGAGAAGTTGTTGTCGCCTAGATTGCATCAGATGATAGCTTGAGAGATCCTTTCACTAAGACCCTTAAGGCAAGAGTTTTTGATGGGCATGTTGAAAGGTTGGGAATCAGATGTATGGCAGTAGATATGGCAGCTTAGTCTTTTAGTATAAGTGGGAGATTGTTAGAGTGTATACTAAAATCCTAGCTTTTGTATAAACATTTATTTAGAAATAAAGAATCACAATGGTCAATACCTACATTTATATGCTAAGTGTAGTTGTTCAATTAATTTATATTGTAGATAACATGGTGTGTGGTGTCACATACAGAAGATGATGTTATCAATTCATTATAAATTATAAACAGTAGCTCACTACTAAGATGGAAAGGAACAAACCATTGAAATAGTCGTAGTGTAATTAGGTATTAGTTTATCTTGACTAATAAATTACACTAGTACACTCTAAGTGTATTGAGTAGGACCATTTAAGGTAAGTTTTTTTATATTGACTTAATAAAAGAACAAGTCCTTAGTTATTATGGAAGTGTGTGCTCTTAATCCTAATATAATAACAAGCACATATATTTAGTATTTATTTCTTTGACTTATCAAAGGGTGAGATTTACCTTGATAAATCAACAAGCTCGATAAGTTGGGAAATGATATTACTTATAGTGTGTGTTATTGATTATAGAGGAAAACTGTGTCCTACAAATCAAGGTTGAGAATGCCCCCCAAGAGGAGCTCAAAAGGATTGTCATGTTAAACCCTGCATGTGGACTTAGTCCGACATGACGATAAAGTTGAGTGGTACTACTCTCGGAGATAGATATTAATTAAATAAGTTGTCAGTAACTCATTAAATTAATGGACATTCGATATCTTAAACACATGGAGACTAACATACTCACGATAAGAAGGAGCACATAATGTAATTTGGGATTGGTGCGATAGTGCAATAATAACTCTCTAGTGGAATGAGTTATTATTGATGAACTTGAGTTGTGTGTTCGGGGTGAACACGGGATACTTGAGCTCATCGGAAGGCCAAAACCAATTTCTCCTCTAGGCCCCTGTCGTAACCTCATTAATGCCTCAAGTCCATCCAAATAAAAGTCCATCTTGGTGTCCAAGAAGGGGGTTGGCCCAAGGCTTGGTGACCAAGCCAAGGGTCGGCCACCATCTCCTTAAGAGGGCCGACCCTTTTGCTTGGTGATCAAGCAAGTAGGGGCTGACCATAATAAATTCAAATAGGAGGGGGTGTTTTGAATTATTAAAAATCTTCTCTTTGTATAAAACTACAAGTTTAAAAGAAAGATTTTAAATTTACAAAACTTTCCTTATTTGAATTAGGCCACATGATTTAAAAGAGAGTTTTTAAAAGTTTCTAAAACTTTCCTTATTTAACACATCCCCATGGTTTTTATAAAAGAGAGTTTTAAATTTAAAAACTTTCCTTTTTTGTAACGATGTTAAAAAAGGAAATTTTAGAAGAGAAGTTTTAAATTTTAAAATATGGTTTTAATTTTTAAAACTTTCCTTTTTAAACATCCATTTTAGGAAATTAAAAGAGAGCTTCTAAAATTTTATAAGAGCATTCCTTCTTTGCTTGTAAATTTTTACAAAAATTATTTTTCCTTTCCTCTTAGGGTCGGCCACCCTTGCTTGGTGCCCAAGCAAGGGGCCGGCCAATCAAACCAATCAATCCATGATTGATGATTGAATTAATCCAGAGAAATGAAAAGGAAAAATAAAAAGGGAAAAGGAAAAACAAGAGGAAGATTTTAATTTTTTGTAAAAGTCTTTCCTTATTTGCCATTGGCAAGTAATATAAAAGAAGGGGAGGGGAGGCCTTATGAGACAACAATTCTTATTCTCTTGTTGGAGCTCTTCATTGTAGTCAGCCCTCTCTCCCTCTCTTTTCCCTTTGCTCTCTTTTGCTCCTTGGTGGTGGTGGTAGCCGAAACTTAGAGAAGGGGGAGAAGCTCTTTGGGTGGTGTTCATCTGGGAGGGTCGTCGCCCACACGACGTCCAAGAGGTGGCGAGGAATACGGCAGAAGATCTTGAGGTTATTAGCTTACGAAGATGATGTATAACTAGTAATTTTCTTCCGCATCATGTTTGTTATTTTCTTTGTATGAATTCCAAACATAAGAGACATTAGATTCTAGTTTTTCGGATTTGTTTCGAAGTTGTGTTTTTTTTATTTTTCGAATTTGTGATTCGATTGTTCCTTTTGGTTAAACCTAGAGTTATATAAGGAAATTAAATATTAGTTTTCCTTAAAAAGCTTTGTCTAGGCGATGGTGGATGCTCCCATACCCAAGAAGGCCATGTGCCTCGTCATGCAGTCCTGGAAGCCAATTTTGGAAATTAATATTTAATTGAATTTATAACATAGGTGGATTTGGATCAATAGTGTTAAGCTCCGCTTACGATCCAAGTCTAAACCATTAAGAATAGATAAGTTAAATTTGGAATCAATAATGTTAAGTTCCGTTTGCGGTTCCTAATTTAACTTCTAAAGAACATAATAGGTTATTAGAAATGGTTCGACACTTGTCCAAAATTTTTTTACAGTGGAAACGGTATGATCTTTTTAGGACTAACCAACACGCCGACCCTCAAGGATGAGGGGAGGGGCGCCAGCCCTAGCTTGGGAAGAATGGCGCCGACCCTTTGTGGAGGTGAAGGTGGCGCGCCGGCCACCAAGGAGGAAGAGGGGAGGTGAGGGGCGCCGGCCACAAGGAGAAGGATGTGTGCCTCTGGCCCTAGGAGGAGAGAAGAGAATTGTGGAATTAGAAAATTAGATTTTAGGGGCCACCACTTACTCCTTTTTATAGGTTTGCCGTCAGTTACAAGGAAAGAAAAATTAACAGAATTTTGTTTAGAAAAAATCTAAACCAAAACCAAGTTAAACCAAACCAAGTTAAGTTAAACCAAACCAAGTTAAGTTAAAACAAACCAAGTTAATTTAAACCAAACCAAGTTGTGGATGGGTGGATGTGAGGCTTTATATAGAGGCTACAACATGGACCTTGAGGAGGAATTGGTTTAGGCCTCCTGATGGGCTTAGGCTTTCTGTGTTCACCCCAAATACCCAACCCAAGTCCATCAATAATAACTCATACCACTAAAGGGTTATTATTGAACTACCGCACCAATCCCATATTACAATATGGGATCCTTTTTATCATGAGTGCGTTAATCTCCCCGTGTTTAAGATATCGTATGCCCGTTAATTAAATAAGTTACTGACAACTCAATTAATTAACATCTGATTCCAAGAGTTGTACCACTCAACTTTATTATCATACCGAACTAATTCCACCTGCAGGGTTTACATGATAATCCTTATGAGCTCCTCAAGGGGAAATCATCAACCTAAATAATTAAGACACAGTTTCCTTCTATAATCAACAACACACTATATAAATAATACTATCTCCCAACTCATCGGACCTATTGATTTAACGAATAAATCTCACCCATTGATAAGTTAAAGAAATAAATACTAAGTATATGTGCTTGTTATTATATAGGGATTAAGAGAACGCACATCCATAATAATAGAGGTTCTGTTCTTTTATGTAGTCAGTACAAATCAAACAACCTCAAACGGTCCTGCTCAATACACACAGTGTACTAGTGTAATTTTATAGTCAACACAAACTAATACCAAATTACACTACAACCGTTCCAATGGTTCACCCCTATCCACCTTGGTTGTGAGCTACTATTTATAATTTATAAGGAACTGATAGCATGATCTTCTGTGTGGCACCACATACTATGTTATCTACAATATAAATTAAATGGACAACTGCATCAACATATATATAAATATAAATTGCAAACATTTGACAAAGTGATTCTCATTTCAAAAACATTTCAAAATAAATGTTCATACAAAAGCTAGACTTATAGTATACATTCCAACAATCTCTCACTTATATTAAAAGACTATGCTGTCATAAATGCTGCCATATATCTGATTCTCATCCCTTCAACATGCCTATCAAAAGCTCTCTCCGGAAGGGCCTTAGTGAAAGGATCTGCCAAGTTATTTGTTGATGTAATCTTGGCAACAACAACCTCTCCTCGTTTTACGATGTCTCGTATCAGGTGGTACTTACGCTCTATGTGTTTACTTGCCTTATGGGCTCATGGTCCCTTTGAGTTTGCTACTGCACCATTGTTGTCAAAATAAATTGTGATAACTTTGGGCAAACCAGGAATCACATATAAGTCCATCAAGAAGTTTCTTAGCAATACAGCTTCTTTGGTTGCCTCAGAGGTTGTCACATACTCAGCTTCTATGGTGGAGTTCGAAACGCATTTCTACTTAACACTTCTCCATGTTATGGCTCCACCTCCCAAAGTAAACACATATCTCGAGGTTAATTTACTGTTATCCCTATCTGATTGGAAGTCTGAATCTATGTAACCCATAGGGAGAAAATCATCTACCTGGTAAACCAGCATATAATCTCTAGTCCTTTTCAAGTACTTTAATATATGCTTTATGGCAGTCCAATGTTCTGGTCCGGTGTTACTTTGATATCTGCTAACAATGCTCACAGTAAAACAGATATCCGATCTCGTACATAACATCGCATACATTAGGCTTCCTACAGCGGAAGCATAAGGAACTGCCTTCATCTCTTCTATCTCCTTTGGTGTCTTAGGACACATTTCTTGAGATAAAGGTACTCCATGCCGAAAAGGTAGAAAACCTTTCCTGGAGTTTTGTATGCTAAAATGAGCTAGGATAGTATCGATGTATGAAGCTTGGGATAAGCACAACATCCTTTTCTTGCGATCCCTTATTACTTTGATCCCAAGAATATGTCCACATTCTCCCAAGTCCTTCATATCAAACTGCTTGGACAATCATACCCTTACGTCTGACAACACTTTGACATTGTTGCCAATGAGAAAAATGTCATCTACGTATAGTACAAGAAATACCACCACGTTTTCGTCACTTTTCTTGTATACACAAGACTCATTCGGACACTTAATGAATCCATAAGACTGGATCACTTCATCAAACAGGATGTTACAAGATCTTGAAGCTTGCTTAAGTCCATAAATGGGTCGATTGAGCTTACATACAAGATGCTCTTTGCCCTTCGCAATGAATCCCTCTGGTTACTTCATATAGATGTTTTCTTCAAGACTTCCTTTAAGGAAAGCTGTCTTGACATCCATTTGCCAAACCTCATAATCCATAAGAGCAACAATAGATAAAAGAACTCAAATAGACTTAAGCATGGCTATTGGCGAAAAAGTTTCCTCATAATCGATTCCCTCTTTCTGAGTATACCCCTTCGCAACAAGCCTAGCTTTAAAGGTTTCCACCTTCCCATCTGTTCCTCTTTTCCTTTTGTAGACCCATTTACATCCAATGGATTTTACACCATTTGGTGGTTCTACAAGCTCCCAGACATGATTAGAATGCATAAATTCTATTTCAGATTTCATTGCACTTTGTCAAGATGCTGCATCTTTATCTTAGAGTGCTTCATCATATGTCTAGGGATCATCTTCATGTTCACTAGGGATCAAGTCCAAAGACTCTTCCAAAAACATGAATCTTTTAGGTTGCCTAACAACCCTCCCACTACAACGAGACACTACCTGTAATTGTGCATCATTTGTGACACATGTTGCAATTACTTGTGGTATCTCATCTTGTACCGTTGGTACTAAAGTAGAAGCGTCCTCTCTTATTTCCTCAAGAACAATTTTACTCATGGGCTTGTGGTTCATTACATAGTCCTCTTCTAAAAATTGGGTATTGGTTCTAACAATAACCTTCTGATCTTTAGGACTATAAAACAAATCACCTTTTGTTCCTCTAGGATATCCCACGAACAAGCGAACTTCTGTACATGATTCTAACTTATCAGCGTCTCCCTTCAGCACATGTGCTGGACTACCCCAAATCTGAATGTGTTTAAAACTAGGCTTGCGTCCATTCCATAATTCTGTGGGAGTAGAGGGTACTGACTTAGAAAGTACCAAGTTCAGAATGTACGTCGTCGTTTCCAGAGCATATCCCCAAAATGAATTTGGTAATTCTGAATAACTCATCATTGATCTAACCATTTCCATAAAAGTCATATTCCTTCGTTCCGCCACACCATTCTGTTGGAGTGTATCAGGTGCAGATAATTGGGATTGAATCCTGACCTCTGATAAGTAACTCCTAAACTCTCCTAAGAGGTACTCTCCACCACAATCAGACCGTAGTGTCTTGATACTTTTACCATAGTGTTTATCCACGTCAGCCTTGTACTCTTTGAACTTACCAAAGCACTCAGACTTGCGACGCATCAAGTAAATGTACCCATATCTCGAATAGTCGTCTATTAATGAGATAAAATATTCGAAACCACCTCTTTCCTAGATAGTCATAGGCCCACACAAATCAAAATGAACCAATTTCAACACTTCTTTGGCTCTATACCCATTTGCCTTAAATGAACTTTTGGTCATTTTTCCTTCCAAGCAAGACTCGCAGGTCAGAAAGTTTTCCACTAACAATGAACCCAAAGGTCCATCGGCTATTAACCTTTGAATCCTACTCAAGTTAATATGACCCAACCTTAGATGCCAAAGATATGTTTGATTCATTTCCGAAGGTTGCTTTCTCTTATTAGAATTAGAAGATGTGTTATTAATTTCCATTTGTTGCATCGTGGGAGTTATTGGATTAAGAGTATACAAATTGGCAACCAACGTACTAGAACAGATAACTACCCTATTTTTCTTGACAACCACTTTGTCATCAAAAGAAATAGAATATCCATCCATAAATAATTTAGAAACTGAAATAAAGTTCTTTATAAAATATTGTACATAAAAAAAAATTCTCAAAATCAAAGTTTTATTCCTATCAAAAGATAAATAAACATCTCCAACTGTAACAACCGCCACTCTCGTAGCATTGCCTATGTAGATGGTGACTTCCCCTTCATGTAGTCGTCGAAATTCCTGGAACCCCTGCAATGAATTGCAGACATGATCAGTGGCTCCCGTATCTACACACAGGTACCGGTAGATAACATCGCTAAACATATTTCAACAACTAATGAATAAGATACACTTTTATTGTTCTCCTGCCTGGGGGCCCGATTCTGGTGTCTGAAGAGTTTCTTGAGATTGAGCATCACGTTATAGGCTGTGGGTAGGGCCTGATGCTGATGTTGCATCACATTTGACATAAAAGCCAAAATATAACACCGCGTCATCTCATCTACCTTGACCCATTTCCTTTGTCTCTCTATCTCCTCTTCACTAGAGTCCTTATCAGGAACGCTAGGACAGACCTCAAGAAGTACGAACTTGTATTCTTCAGCAGTTAAGACAATGCCCAAGTTCCGTTTCCAATCAATATAATTTGGACCAGTAAGTTTTTTTTCTTTTAAAATAACAGCAAGAGATTGAAAGTCATTTTGAAATCCTAAGAATCACAAAATAAAATATTTGGTCAAAACTTTAGAATTTAAAATAATATTGATTCCTTAAATAATATAATTTAAATTCACCAATACCTCAAAACATCATGAATTTCGTATGCTACGATAGTGTGGACGTATACTAATTCAAATATTTGTAAGAGGAGGTTTTACCCATTAATTTTATTATCTTGTCAACCTAACTTTATGATAAATAAATTAATAGTTGGTTCATCTTCGATCACACAAATAATAGCAGTGACTCCGATGGGGAGGATACTATTAAATGCGCCTAAGTATATACCATTACTTGATACTTAGTCCATTAATTAGGATTGTGCCCCTTCAGATGGAGAAGATCGCACATACCTAAATAATTTCCTATAATCATCCATAAAGGAAGTTTGATCTAGTGATCTGTAAACAAACTCATCCGATATGGAGGAAGGCACTTAAAGCCAACGCGCAAGTTTAAATGCATCACTTACAAACCAGTAATGGAGATAGTGGAATTTATTTAAATAATCCCTCTCCTACTTAGTTACTTAAATTGAGGAATTTTAATATGCACACACATCACTGTTGGCGCAGGAAGCATCCGACGATCGAACCTATATTTTAATTATGTCAAAGGGTTTAAAGTTAAGGTGTTTTGTTATTTGATATGTTGAATGAGCTTTGCAGGAAAGTCCTAAGGTTTCTTAGGCAAAAGTCCTAGTTGTGGTTAGGCAAGTGGAAAAGCCTAGGGGTCGGTAACCCTAGGTCCTAGGGGGTGGTAACCCTAGGCGGAAAGTCTTGGCGGGTCGGAACTTCGGGCAAAAATCCTAGGGGGTGGTAACCCTAGGTTGAAATCCTGGTGTCGCGAACCAGGTGGAAGTATGGACGGGTCATGGACCGGACACCCAACATGAAGACCGGAAGCATCGGACGCTGAGCAAAAGCCCAGTCGATCAGGAGGACCGAACTAGCAAAAGGTAACTTCTCCTGAGTGGAGTAGGTGAGGGCACGCTCCCCGTAAGTGGTAACAATAGGCATCAGTTTGACCTAGGGTTTCTGGTAGGAAATCCGAAGTCAGAACCGGACAGTCTGAAGGTTGTTAATTTATTTACTTATATATTATATGTTTTATTCTAACTCTATGTTGCAGGAAATTAATATTTTTGTGTAGGGTTTGAATCGACCGAGATCGGTCGACCGAACGTGTGGATTGGTCGACCGAACCTCCAAGCAAAATCAGATTTCCATATTGCAAATCAGGTTCGACCAGGCGACGTTCGGTCGACCGAACCAAGGATAGATGTTGACCAGATCGAAGCGGAGTGAGCGAATCGGATAAGGAGGAGATCATCTGATTGGTCGACCAAACGTGGGGATCGATCGACTGATCCGCTTCGGGTCAAACCTGATCTCGAGTTTCGACGATCTGGATCAGATCTATAAAGGCTATAAAAGGAGCCTCGGGTTGCAGCTTTAAAGGACAATGACAGACAAAATTCAAGCGATCCTTTAAAGTTGTGCACTGCTCCGAATTACTTCGACACTTCGACGATTGACGACTAGCTTCTTCATCTTTTTGTATTGTCGATATAAATTCTTTATTCAAGCTCTTTTACTCTAAAGTTGTAAAAGATTTATGGATTGATAGTGATTGCCCACTGAAAGCGATCAACGATCACGGGCCTTGGAGTAGGAGTCGCCCAAGGCTCCGAACCAAGTAAAAACACTTGGGTCTTCTTTATGTGTTGTGCTTTTAATTTCCATTGCTTACCTCGTTGTTTTTCCGAATATGAAAAGTGAAATCCACGAGCATTATTCACCCCCCCCCCCTCTAGCGCTTCTTGTTCCAACAATCACAGCACACACATCACAACACATAAAAACATCATATAAAGGTAATAAATATGAAAATAAAATTTCCAACTATTATGGCCTTATCCAACGCTATCCTCCAATATGTTGTCAATGGATCAAGCCGTCGCGTCTATCTCTTTTCCTTATCCACCATGCCTCCGGTCCTCAAAATAGCACCATGCATAGCAAGGATACAAGCTGCAACAAAAGAAATAAAAAATTTACATTTATCGATCCTATATTTCACAAAGGAATTTACATGTAATCTAGATCGAAAAAAATGTAAAAAATAATATGACAACCGGTCGTATTTAATTATTACAATCATGCACACACAAACAACCTCGCATGCCCGAAGGTTCAAATCATACACAAACGCCAAAAAGAGCCATAATAGTTGGATCTAGGACACCTGCAACCATAGAGTTAATATATCTTGCACATCCTACTATTATCCGTCCTAAACATATGTATGAATAGTGCATAATTTAATCAAAAATCAATCACATAGAACCAGAAAACTTCCTTTGATACCACTTGAAGGCGTTGGAATTCCGTTCTGTTTAAATTTCCCTGTACAAAAAATTATACAAGAACAGAACTTTTCCTAGAAACCCGCATGTTCGATCAAACATGTGTTTGATCAATCAAGCAAGTTCTTGAATGATCAAAGCACACTTTGATCGAAGTACAAGATCACTGGCCTCTTGTGTTGATATTCCAAAAATGATACAAAGAAAACTAACTAATTACGCAGCAAAATTAAAGAACTAGTTGTACCTTTTCTTTGTAGCTAAAGACCTCTTGATCTTCTGCCGTATTCCTCTCCTCTTCTTGGATGTCATGTGGGTGATGATCTACCAAGAAAACACCACCCTCCTTCTTTTCTCAATTTCTAAACTGCTGTCTATAAAAGGAGTCTCTAGGATGGGGCACCTTCTCTTCTTCTTCCTCTTCTTCCTCTTCTCCAAGCCACCGGCCACCAAGTGATCTAGCAAGGAGGGGTGCTGGCCCTCAAGGATGAGGGGAGGGGTGCCGGCCCTAGCTTGGGAAGAATGGCGCCGACCCTTTGTGGGGGTGAAGGTGGCGCCAGCCACCAAGGAGGAAGACAGGAGGTGAGGGGCGCTAGCCACAAGGAGAAGGATGTGTGTTGCCGACCCTCGGAGGAGAGAAGAGAATTGTGAAATTATACAATTAGATTTTACGGGCCACCACCTACTCCTTTTTATAGGCTTGCCGTCGGCTACAAGGAAAGAAAAAATAATAGAATTTTGTTTAGAAAAAATCTAAATTAAAACCAAGTTAAACCAAACCAAGTTAAGTTAAACCAAACCAAGTTAAGTTAAACCAAATCAAGTTAAGTTAAATAAAACCAAGTTGTGGATGGGTGGATGCGAGGCTTTATATAGAGGCTACAACAGGGACCTAGAGGAGGAATTGGTTTAGGCCTCCCGATGGGCTTGGGCTTCCTGTGTTCGCCCCGAACACCCAACCCAAGTTCATTAATAATAACTTATACCACTAAAGGGTTATTATTGAACTATCGCACCAATCCCATATTACAATATGAACTCCTTCTTATCATGAGTGTGTTAATCTCCCCGTATTTAAGATATAATATGTCCATTAATTAAATGAGTTACTGACAACTCAATTAATTAACATATGATTCCAAGAGTTGTACCACTCAACTTTATTATCATGTCGGACTAAGTCCACCTACAGGGTTTACATGATAATCCTTATGAGCTCCTCAAGGGGACATCATCAGCCTAAATAATTATGACACAATTTCCTTCTATAATCAACAATACACCATATAAATAATACTATCTCCCAACTAATTGGGCCTATTGATTTAACAAATAAATCTCACCCATTGATAAGTTAAAGAAATAAATATTAAGTATATGTGCTTGTTATTATATAGAGATTAATAGGACGCATATCCATAATAACAGAGGTTCTATTCTTTTATGTAGTTATTATAAATCGAACAACCTCAAACAGTCCTACTCAATACACACATAGTGTACTAGTATAATTTTATAGTCAAGACAAATTAATACCAAATTGCACTACAACCGTTTCATTGGTGCGCCCCTATCCATCTTGGTTGTGAGCTACTATTTATAATTTATAACAAACTGATAACATGATCTTCTGTGTGACACCACACATGATGTTATCTATGATATAAATTAAATGGACAACTGCATTAACATATATATAAATATAAAATGCAGATATTTAACCAAAGTGATTCTCATTTCAAAAATATTTCAAAACATATGTTCATACAAAAGCTAGGATTATAGTATATATCCCAACAAGTTCTTCTTTTGTGAGTCCACACTGGATCATGTTCAACGCTTTTGAGTCAATCTGGGCTTTCTTCTTATCTTCTCGACTCCATCTTTCTAGATTGAGTGGTACTTTTGTTTCTTCATCTACAGGCGCCTGATACCCTCGTCAGATGGTGAATTATTGTTTGATGTTCTTCTTCAAGTAAACTTCCATCCTCTTCTTCCAATATAGAAAATCATTTTCATTGAAGAGAGGAGGGCGAGCGATGCTAAATCCCTCAAGATGGGCCATTGATCATTGAAGATAGAAAACTAAAAAGAGGTACCAGGACTTGGTATTTGATTAATAGTGCTTGAGAAAAAAAATATGTTGACAACTCGAGTGGTGTTGCACCAATTTCGAGTAAAACCTAAACAAGAAATAGTTATTTGAAGAGGCAAATTTTACCAAGTCAAATAAATTATGAAAAACTGAAATTTAAAAAGAGAAACGGTTCCCCCGGCTTGATTAGTTGTTGCACCAATTCAAAGTAGAACCTGCTCTAATATCACTTGTTGGATCAAGATGCACATGAGAGAGGGGTGAATCACATGATTTTCAAAAACTTTTCTTTTCATTTTGAAATCAAAGTATGCAGCAAAAAAACATGAAAACAAAGAAACAAGTAAAAGAACAAGTTCGATTTTACTTGGTTCAGAGCCTTTGGCGACTCCTACTCTAAGACCCAGGTCTCGCAGAACTATCAATGGGTAATCCACTAAATATCTCTTCTAGAACTGCCGGAAGAGGGGATTGAGTATAAAAAGAATCGGAAGAGTATAACAAGCTAGAATTTCTGTTTGCAGAAATTAAGTACAGAACTTAAGTTTTGTTACCAAACATTTTTATAGATAGTCTGCTAGAACTTGGTGTTTAGACAGCTTTTCAGTGATAGTCAAGTTTAGTAGAGTCATAGCAGGGTAGCAGCAAGAAGCTGGAGTAGTCTAAAAGCCAATCGGATGCGTAGAAGCTCGTATAGAAGTTGATCTTGAATGCTTGGTCAATACACCCTTATAAAGAGTGTGGAAGGTGCCTTCCATAGCCTTGAAGGTGCCTTCTATAGGTAGAAATCTATCCCAAATTCATTATACCTTATCGCTGACGAGTTCTAAATTTTATCCATTAGAAGATGCCTTCCATAGCACCGAAGGCGTCTTCCATGAACAGTACTTAAAGCACCTTCTAATGCTTGAAGGTGCCTCGGGTATTATTCACTTGAGGCCTTTTTGAATTTTTTACCCTGCAAGTTAGGTTAGTCCAACATGACAATATCTAACCTACAAAATAGAGTTAGCACAATAATAATATGATTAATTTATGACTTAGACCCTATCCTCCAAACTAGTATGTATTCAGGGTCTCAATTTAGATTTTTGAAATGGACCTAAATTGGGCAGATGCCTACTGTCTCCTCAACTAGGACGTGTCCTCACTTAGTCACTCTCCTCGAGTGAGTTACCTTCACTTACCATGTGTCAAGTTACCTCCTTGATGTCAATCTGATCCACCAGGTCTTTTTACTAGAATCGCACATCCAGACTTCCTCTTGTCGGGAATCGAACATCCCGATCTTCTGCCAGAATAGCACATTATGACTATACTTCCTGCCTGGTGTCAGGTCCTCTTGATCCATCAAGTTAGTCAATCCTGCACACTCAGTAACAAGGTTAGATCACGATAACACCTAATTTAACTCACTTGTCATTCATCAAAACTTGAGTTATAATGTTAGTACAAATTGCACCAACAAGCAGCGTTTTCAAACTTGAGGAGGTGATCTTATGAATCAATGGCCTCTCTATATTCTCTGATCGTCAAGGACCAGAAATGATTGGGTAGTTTATCCTTCAATATCTCTTGTGAGAACATCATACTGATCCATCCAGGAGAATCACCTCCCATCGAGGCTTTCCCTTTACACAAATCTATGCAAACGCATCTCTAGAAGATGATACTTAGGGCCTTTCTTCTTAACCCATCGGAGTGCAAATTAATGCTCAGTGATATGCTATCGGGGATGGTGGCACAGGAGGTAAGTTGACTGGTTGTATGGGTGGTTATACGAAGCTAGCCGCTGGTGGAGGAGGAACCGGCTGAAATCTAGTTGGAGCTTCTACTCGAGTTCCTCTTTCAGTGTGAGGACCCATCCTTGATGCGACCAGTTGGTGTGGCAATGTACTAGCAGCGGCTACTTGCTGCTATTGCATTAACCTTTATGCTCGGGCGGCTACCAGCAACTTGAAATCCTCTTGAGACAAGGTGACGGCGATGAATCATCCATCTTCTTCCATCACTATGTTTCAAATTCAAGTGAAAGATCCCACAGATGGCGCCAAATTTTATCTTAACTAAAAGCAATGGAGATGGCATGCTAGGAAGGTGGTTTTAACGTTGACCTGGAGATGACTTTGCTGGAAGAGCAGTGATACTAGGCACTCCTTTCGGCTCTTTTCTACACACACTCAAAAGCGCAAATAGGAGGTTAGGTGAAAACTAGGGAAGGGGTCCCTGGCATAGGCCCTCTAATGCTTAAGTCAGTAGATGATCGAGCGAAAAGTGGAGAAAATAAATAGTAGTTATATAGCAAATGTGTATGTGTGCCTCGGAGAGCGTAACTAGCAAACGGAGAGGACCTCCCCTTTTTATATCACCCTTCATAACCTCCGTAATAATGAGGTGTCAAGGTATATTGGTTGTTAGAAACTGTTAGGTAATAGAAGGTATATAGTCTGAAAGATGTGCAGTCACCCTCCAAGGAATCTTACATTAATAATGTTTGAACCATCTTTTATAACTTACTCCATTAATGAGGTGGTTGAGAGAATATGTTGTCATAAGGTATTAGCTGATGGAAGGTGTAGAGTCACCTTCGAGGAAGGTTCCACTGTATGAGTATATTGTAATAGAAGAATATTCTCTAATAAGTTGTTGTGATTCTATGACACTGCTGCCTTCTAAAAGAAATCCGACTGGCCCTACTTTCGGCAAGCTATATGATAAGGGATTTATACCCTTGCAGAATGGGGAGAGCTGTATTATAAGTTCCATCATCCATGGGGTTATTTATCTCTATACTGAGAGTTGTATTATAAGACTAATAACAGTAAGCTTGTAAACTAAAAGTAATATTGCAAAAGTGGGGAGTTGGACCTCAAATGCTCGATCGATACATTAAGACCGAACACGTTTATCCTAACCAGCATTGTAATCGACTGGCTTGTGTAGGAGATAGGGACATTGAGCCTTGTAACCCCGACCAACTTTTTGACTAATTTGTCATATGAAGGAGGACTGGCATATGAGGAGTACACTGAAGCCCATAAGTTAGTCCAACTATATACTAAGGGAATATGCTGCAGTAATGAGTTGTATCTCATATGCTCGATCAACTCTAGGGTTGTTCAAGTTTAGCATGTATGTCTTGGCATTGAATAGAGAGATAGGTCCATTAAGCCCGCTCGGCTCCAGGGTTGTTCGACCATATCTTGAGAGCGAATACTAAGCTTAGATATGCCTAGCTGACCTTTGAGCTGGCAAGTTATATAATAGAGTTATGTAGTGCAAGTCATAATTTTGACTGGTCTTTATTCTGACCAATTGTTTACTAGCAGACCATTAGATCCTTTAAGTTTGACCAGCTCTTAGGCCGGCCGTCCTTATACCAAAGACCTTGGCGCTAAGTGAGGAGCTAAAACCTAATGAGAGCTATGCTTTAGCCTCCACCTTACCTTGACTTTAACTACCACATCATCTCTGGATCCGCTCGTAACATCCCACATCAACTGATATTACATAGTCAAATCAAATTGATTTTCTAATTAAGTCGTGTCTTATTCAGATATATTAGTTGACTAATTATAATATATCAATTGATTGATGATATCTTGATTTAATTAGTTTAATCAGATTATAAAATTTAAAATCAAAATTGAATCTAATATATTAGAAAAATGCATATTCTTAAAAAAATTGAATCATTGAATTAGCCGCACCAAACTTTCAAATTCTATTGATTAATTCAATTTAATTGGTCTTTTACTCATCCCTATATGTGGTCAAGCCGTTGTATTCTGAAAAATAAATGCCCTATGAAATCTCTAAATACTGCTGGAGGGGGCGAATTTATTTTTAAAAAACTATGTTTAACCAAGTTTTGACAGTGTTAACACTTAGTTTACTTGAGCTATTTAGTACTCGACCTATACTTGATCTATTTTGCATTGTTTGACATTTGTCTTATATTGTCTATCAACAAGTGCACAAAATGTCATCAAGTAATAAAGTATCAATCCCATAAGGACTATTGATTAAGCACTAGTCGATTTTGTAAAGAAAGTTACCTAAGCAATCGAAAGTTGTTTGAAATCAAGTGCACTCGAGAGAATGTGAGAGAGAGAGAGTGAGCAAGAGATTTGAAAGGAGGTTGAGAGAAAGGAAGTGATCAAGGGAGAGAATTGATTGGGAGAATGATTCTAGAATTTTGACTTCACTATGATGCTAGTTAATGCCCCTATGCATTGTTCATCTCCTTACCTCCATACTTATACTTTGTAGGGATTCTAACTTTCTGTGTTAGCTTGGAGACGGGCTAGTGAAGGAGCTGGGGGTGAACAAATCACCTTTTGCCACCCTGTAGGGATTCTAACTAAATACCGACACAATTCTACGAAGATTACACTGGAGTGTTTACACCATTGAGCTTCAATACTATTAAGTAAAAGAGGTAGCATAGAAATTCCGATTAAAGTGATACCCCCTGTCACATGAGAGCTCCATTCATACAGTCTAGATTATATAGATCACTTCCTAACATTGAATTGGCGCAAACTCATTAAACTCTAATTAGCTAATTCCTTGTAGAGAATTAGCTTCCACTTTGAGGCGTTGACTTTAGAAAGTCCAATTAAAGGGATACCCTTTAGTACTATGGGCCCCGGTCATACAACCAAAAGTACCTCCTCTACATGGTGACTAATCCTTTATATTTACATGCATTCACCGTACATATATTTCATCAAATACATACAAGGTACAACATAATAAAATAAGTCATACACATATCATAGAACAAGGAAATGATCAAATACATAGTTTACACATAAATATCACATTATAATTACTCCCTACATCATAGAATTTGAAAGATCTACTCTATAGCAAAGGAATTATAACCAATGGACAAGAAAAATAACATTCTATAATCCAAAACATAAGATAGAGAGAGGAGAAATGCTTATCAATGTGTTGTCAGGTCGTTACAATAAAAAGGCGCCTTTTTATTATAATGACCGTGCCCTTTGGCCTCTTGGGCGGCCCTTGCGGAAGCCCAACTGGCGGCCCTTATGTCGTCGGCCCATTTGGTGACCTCTAATGTCGTCGACCGACGACCCTTGGCCGTGCCGTTACTCACTAGGTCTTTCCACCCCTGGCCAGTGGATTTTTGCTTTCCCCAAGATTCGAACTCTAGACCTTCTTCTTCTCTCTTCTTTCCTTTGGCCAAAATCTCCCTTAGGGTTGCTAGCACAACCTTGGTTGGTTTTCTTCTCCACTTTGTGAGTTCGTGAGATAGACGGAAGGATTGTTCATGTGGATACCAAAAGAGGCATAGACACATGATCGTGCTAAGATCCTTGATGTCGGGAGTTCGTGTTTATGCAACAAAGGTATAACTCCCTTTTAACAAACTTAGAATATGTTTTCCTCCTTCAGATGGATCTTATGAAAGGATCTAGTTAGTTTTTCTGCTGCATTTTCTAAGTGTTTAATTCTCCAGATCCTAATAGAAAGGTACCTAAAAGTTCTAAATAAATGAATGTGACTTCCTTTAGATTAAGTAAGGGTTCAATATTTGGCTCAGGTGGTGGTGGTTCTAAAAGTATTATCACCAAAGTCCCTACACATATATTATCACCAAATTTATTTTCTACAACTTCTATAGTGTCAAGTGGTTGTGTGATCAAAGAAAATGATTCTTGAGACACTACTTCTACAAGAGAGTTCACTACACTTTCTTCCATAATATCAACATTATCATAAGCGGTGAAAAGTACACTAACATCAATATCATAAATAGGAGAATCAACAGGTACATCAAATATTTCATGTTAAGCATCATCATCAGAAAATTCTATATCACTATAATAATCATTAACCACAATAGAAAAATTGAAAATTTTGCAAGCTACTACATCATCATCATAATCATTATTAGAACAATCTTCATCTTTAAGCACATCAAGAAAATTGCATTCAACCATATCATTATCACAGAATTTGCCAACATCTTTATATTTCTTGGTTTGTACTAGCACTACAATAAAAACTGGATTTAACCACACCTAATAGACAACAGTTTTTCAAGAAATTGTTGTCTTTTTTCCATTTAACAACAGTTTTATTGAAAACTGTTGTTGTTCACCATAATATTTTTTAAATAACAGCAGTTTTTCAAAACACTGTTGTCTAATGTGTGTCAAAGACAACGATTTTAAAAAACTATTGTCTTTTAGTGTTGCTTATGTGATAATATACAACAGTTTTATTAAACTGTTGTCTATTGAATGTTGTTGAATCCTAAAAACACAACAATTTTTTTAACTTCATGAAAAAAAAAACTAAAACCCACTTCTCTGTAACTCTTCAAACGAACAAAAACCTATCTCTGACTCCTCCTTCGCGACTCCTCCGCGAAAGACGCTCCTCCTCCAAATTTGACTTTATTTGGAGGTCAAATGATGGAGATCAAGTAGAATTAATATGAGCCATTGATCCAGATCAAGAGAAATCTTCCTCCTTCATTCAGATCTAAACCATCTAACCTTCCATCCAGATTTGAAGCTACATGGACCATTGGATCGAAGCAAGAAGGCAACTAGATTCGTACCACTCATCTCTTCATCAGCTATATCAAATGGATCCATCTTCATCAAATCGGACGGCCCAGATTAAAGGAGGAGAAAACCATTCCCTTTCCTTTATTTCTTCGCACGGCATCAGTACCAGAACCCCCGATTCATCTCGCGGGGCTTCTCCTCGAGCTAGGGCTCGCGACGCCACCGCCCTTCCACTTCTTCTCCTTTACCAAAGGTGAAACAATCCTACTACATTTAACAACCTGTATTATCTTCTTTGTCAGGTTTTGTACCATTTCTAGGTTTGGGCATGGGACAACTGTTCGCTCTGTCCAAACTGTTCGCACGGCATGAATTGCGTGCTCGCAAGACAGCAATTGTGATACAAAGTTTTTTGATTTTATAGTTGTTGGTAGTGGTGTTGCTGGACTACGGTATGCCTTAGAAGTTTCAAAGTATGGATCTGTTGCTATAATTACTAAAGCTGAACCTCAGGCGAGCAACACAAATTATGCTCAAGGTGGAGTTAGTGCTGTTTTGTGCCCTTCAGATTCCGTAGAGAGCCACATGCAAGACACAACCATTGCTGGGGCTTATCTTTGTGATGAAGAGAATGTTAAAGTAAGCTTCCTTGGTGTTTCTAATTTCACAATTTTATTCTTGATTCACGCATATTGGTATCCTGTAGCTTTTTCTCTCTTGATGAAGTATGATCCACGTATGCTCATTGTGTATATTGTGATGGTATTTTAGTGGATAAGAATTTCGAAGCAGTGATCTGTGGCTTCTTTTTAATAGTAGATTATTAGTTATTACAAATATCTAAGAGGATTGTCCAATTACCTTCTAACATTGTCAACTCCAGGTTGTATGCACAGAGGGCCTAGATCGGGTAAAGGAATTAATTGCCATTGGTGCTTCATTTGATCACGGCGACGATGGGAAGTTACATCTAGCTAGGGAAGGGGGGCATTCTCATTGGTGCTTCACCTTACGACGGTCTTCTTCACTTCTTCCTACTGGGGTTCAGGCGGTAGAGGCAGAGGTTGGCGGCGGTTCATTCCAGCACCTCCATTACTTCCGTTCATCTTCCATCCGAGGGGGTTCCTTGGTGGAAGATAGTCCTTTTAAATGTATATTAATAGTCAAATTTCTTCTTCAGTATCTGCGCAACTAGGGTAACTGAATCCACACTCAGATTTTGCTGGCTCAGCTATGGAAGAAAAGGAAATTAAATAATGTATAAATATACATATGCCTAATTGACTAAACTTTTACTTTTTCTAGTAACTACTTTTGTTGAAGGTCACTGACTATGAGCTTATTCCCGGAGGGAGGAATATCAGAGTAATTGAGGAGACAAAGCATGAATATGTGGATCTTGTGGCTGAACACATTTTGACCACAACTATTCGTCCTCAGATCAATTCTTTTCTAGAAGGCTTCAATGAATTAGTGCCTAAGGAACTTATTTTAATATTCAATGACAAGGAACTTGAACTTCTTCTAAGTGGACTTCCAGAGATTGACCGTAAGTTTGTTTCTTGTTTAATTAAAAGTTAGAGTATTGTACTTCATTTAATTCATCTTGCATCATGCAGTTGATGATCTTCAAGCCAACACAGAGTATACTGGATATTCAGCTGCTTCTACTGTAATTCAGTGGTTTTGGGAAGTTGTTAAATCATTTAACAAGGAGGACATGGCGAGATTAATACAATTTGTTACTAGAACATCAAAGGTATATTATGACAGTTTTATTGTTTTTTTACTTGACTTTTCTTGATTTTTGACAGGAGATACTACTGACACATAACTAGTTACTAACACAGGCAAAGAGAAAACCTAATTACACTTGAAAACAAAGCATCATATAGAAGTTAAAAATGAATGGTGCACGATTATGCAGCACTGTTCAATAAATACAGCATAATAAAAAAAGATTTAGCAGACAAATGTTAGTTAGAGCCCTAGAGCCAATCATTTGATGATTGTATGGACTCATGTATATCATATTCTTGTATATTAATAAAGGCATTTGTTTGGTTATTATACTTATTTATATTAGTGCCAAATAGACTAAGTATAATAGCGTCCTTGAGTAGAAGGTTCAAACCTATATCAATCGATTAGTTGAATCGATAGTGAGATGATATAGGGAACACTACTCTAAATCATTCCTAGTCGAGTATTAGCATTCAGGGACAATTTTAATACAATAAGACTAGCATGTAGGTCAGCTCGATGACTTAATCTCACAAGTCATGGATATAGAGATATCAAGCTGACACATGGGTATGCATTAGAGAATGTATACTGAATGACCTGCCATGAGAAAGTATCATGGATCGTTATATGAGTGTCATATACTTTCTCATGTGGCTATTAGTATGACTATTAGTCCTTAGACCTGAAGTCACCATGGATCCCTACATAAGGAGTTATGTACTTTAGTTTCGTCAAACGTCACCCGTAACTGGGTGGACTATAAAGGCGATTACTGGGTATGTAACGAATTATGCATAGGAATGTGAGTGATGTAGATGGGATCTATCCCTCCCATATGACGGGAGCGACATCGCTATTCTTGACAGAGTGAGACCACTAAGTGCATGACCATGCCCAAATGAGTCAACATTAGATGTTGAGCTCATTTGATCGAGTGAGTCTACTTAGAGTTCAAGATTTAGATTGATTAGAGGATGACACGGTCTATGCCTCACATTGATCAATCTAGATGTCTAGGATAGAAGGACAATGTCATTATTTTGTGAGGAGTCACAATTAGTAGTCACAGGGTGATGTTGGATCTCGACATTCTTGTAACTTGGGTAGTAATGATGTGTTGCTAGATACCGCTCATTACTTATGCTCCTAAATGGGTTTAGGGCATTGCCAACGTTACAAGAACCTATAGAGTCACACACTTAGGACAAATAGATGGAGATTAGGTTCATATGATGAACCAAGAGGATTAGATTTATTTGATAAATCAAATTGGATTAAGAGTAATCCTAATTGGGCTAACTTGAGTTCGACTCAAGTTGATTCATGTATTTAATAAGTCTAATTTAGATTATGACTTATTAAATCAATTTAATTTAATGAATTAGATTCATTATATTAAATTGGCTCGAATCAAATGGTTGGATTAGATCAACCATGGTAGAGATTGAGTCAAGTTTGACTTGACTAGAGAAGGAAGACCAAAGGTCAATTTTGACTTGACCTTTTGCCACCTCATTGGTGAGTTGGCATTAGGTGGACCAATGATGATATTCCACATCATCATGGATGCCACCTCATGGAAGTTACAAAGCCATTTTCTTATTAACTTCACATTAATTGCATTTAATGGGGAGTTACACTAGAAGAAAGTGGCCGGCCACTTTGTGAATTGAAGTGAATTCATTTTTCATTCACTTGTGTGCATCTTCTTCCTTCTTCCTCTCAAGCTCTCCCTCTCCCTCTCCTCCTTGCTTGGCCGAATCTCACCAAGGTGCTAGCACACCTTTGTGTGAGGTTTTCTCCACCTACGTGTCCGTGTGGATACTTCTAGAGGACCGGCGCTTGACGGTATAGAGATCCGGCAACTCCTTGGACGAGCGGGATAAGCGAAAGGCACGCTTCGAAGGTATAACCCTTATCTAGTGTAGATATAAAGGTTTTACAAACTCGTACAAGAAAAGATTTTTTGAAAAGTTTTGTTTACGAATCTTTGCACGGATCTACGGCTTTGGGTGACTCGGGGTTTCCGCGACGCGAAAAAGCAGTGGTATCAGAGCCACGTGCAAAGACTTGTACGAGTTCATTTGTATTTTTATGAAAAATAAACCTTCTGTAATTTTCTGTAAAAATTGAGTTTTTAGAGTTTTTATGAGTAATTTTTCCGTAGAAGCGAAGCACAAGTGTCTCGGCACTTGTAGGCTTCGGCTAACGGAAAGTTTTCTATTAAACGGCTTCATTTTGCCCCAAATCCATTTGGGACAGCGGGGTCGGGTGCCATTAGATCGCAAAGGAGCAACTCACTATGGTTAGATCGTGGGTAGGGGCATAGCCCCTAACCCCGCAAGGGAATTTACTTCGCGATTGCACCCGAAATCGCTAAAAACGAACCCGCCGGGAAGATTTTTCCGAAACGGCAATGTCTCGACCCAAATCTTTTTGGGACAGCGGGTTTAGGCGCTGTTGGATCGCAATGGAACCCTCGCGATGGTTAGATCGCGGGTAGGGGCGCTGCCCCTGGGCCCCGCAAGGGGATCCGTTCCGCGATTGCGCCCGAAACCGCTAAACGGGACCGCCGGGAAATTTTATTCATAAAAATTGTAAAAATTATTTTTAAAATTATAGAAAATTATGAAAAATATATAATTTTGAATTATATATTATTTTTTGATAGTCATGGCCCAAAAACCCAATATGATTGGTTGTGTTGTAATTCATAATACGGCCTGCGTGCCGTTATGTGTTTGCGAGTGTTGTATTATATTCGCGACCTGCGCGTCATGCCTTCTCTTATATTCTTGTTGTAAATTAGATTTAGACTTGAATGTAACTCGAGTTTCAAATTGTAATGTACAAATTGGAGCGGTGGAGGGTCCACACGAGACGGAGTTCCGAGGCGGGCACGAGCAACACAAGGTGGTCAAAGGGAGGAGCTTGGAGAAGCTGTTGACCCTAGGTTGACCAATCGATCTTCTCATTGGCTTGAGAAGATCGTAGAAGGGCCATGAGTAAATCACAAATAGATTAATTAATTGCTTGTGTATGTGATGCATATTTAATAAGTAGTTAATTAATTAGTGCCTTACGATTAGATTAGATCTAAGTCGTGCACATGATACACCCTTGCGATTAGATTAGATCTAAGTCGTGCACAGGATGCATCCTTTTCGATTAGATTAGATCTCAATCGACTCAACTCTAATGCCTAACCGTGCCGTGATACCTATCACTACCTCGATCACATGTATTGTTGAATCTGCCAAAGCAGAGCAATACATATTATCTTGGTAGGGTACGGAGGGACAATCTTGGTCCCGCCTATCAATGCATGGGTGAATACAAACTCAATTAGATTGAGTATTCCTAGTTACTCGGTTGGATCGAGTCAACTATAGGCATTCTTCCAATAGTTGGAAAGGTAGGTCAAAATCACATCTATATTAACTCTCGGGCGTATTAGCCAAAGCTAACTCGAGTTTTAATATAAATGCGGATATTGATTCTATAAACAAGAGTTGCATAGAGATGTAATTGGTAATCGTTACCTACCGATCATACTAAGCCTTGGGCGTATTAGCCAAAGCTAACTCAAGGGTTAGTATGATGTGGATCTTGTCCCACAAGAATTATAGAATTCAATGGGAGCATCATTTAATTAAAGGCCTAATTAAATGATTTTTAAAGAATATGATATTTATTTCTGCAAATTTTCTGTTATAGATAACCATGACGTCGAACACGAATTCCTTCTCCCTGCGATCTGTCCTTGAGAAGGACAAGCTCAACGGAGCGAATTTCTTGGACTGGTACAGGAACTTGAGAATAGTTCTCACCCAGGAGCGTAAGCTGTACGTTCTGGAGCAGCCCATTCCGTAGGCTCCTCCTGCCAATGCCCCGCGAGCCGACAAAGATGCTTACAAGAAGCATCAAGATGACGCATTAGATGTGTCATGTCTAATGCTCGCGACCATGAACTCAGAGCTTCAGAAGCAACATGAGTTGATGGGCGCTTTTGATATGGTTGAGCATCTTCGCCAACTATATCAGGGACAAGCGAGGCATGAGAGATTTGAGATCTCGAAGGCACTGTTTCAGTGCAAGATGTCAGACGGGGCTCCTGTAGGTCCTTATGTACTCAAGATGATTGGGTACATAGAGAACCTACAAAGACTGGGGTTCCCACTTGGCCAAGAGCTGGCCACTGACTTGATCTTGCAGTCCTTGCCAGATAGCTATAGTCAATTCGTTCTCAACTATAACATGAACGAGATTGACAAGCCACTGCCCGAGTTACTTAGTATGTTACGAACTGCTGAGATTAACCTTAAGAAGGTTAAGCCCATTCTGATGGTCCAGAAGCACAAGGGCAAGGGCAAGCCCAAAGGTAAGGGAAAGTCCCAAACCAAGGGCAAAGGCAAGGCACTGAAGCCTAAAGGAGGGGTCGCCAAGGATGCTACTGCGGTCAGACCGGGCACTGGAAGAGGAACTGCAAGGTATACTTGGAGGATCTTAAGAAGAAGCGAAGTGAGACTTCCACTTCAGGTATATATGTTATAGAAGTCAATCTATCTATTTCTACATCATGGGTATTAGATACTGGATGTGCTTCTCACATTTGTACTGATGTGCAGGCGCTGAGAAATAGCGGTGGACCTACGAGTAGGCAATGGAGCACGGGTTGCTGCTGTTGCTGTAGGAACTTATCAGCTATCTCTGCCCTCTGGGCTTGTACTAGATTTAGATGATTGTTGTTATGTGCCTGCTCTTACTAAGAACATAGTTTCAGTTTCTTGTTTAGACAAGAAAGGATACTCTTTCATAATAAAAGACAAATGTTGTTCTGTTTATTTAAAAGATATGTTCTTTTGTAGTGCACCACTAATAAACGGACTCTATATTCTAGACCTTGAGAGCCCTATTTATAACATAAATACCAAGAAGTTCAAGTCAAATGACCTGAACCAAACTTATCTCTGGCACTGTCACTTAGGTCATATAAATGACAAGCGCTTATCCTAGCTCCATAAGGATGGTTTGCTGGACTCATTTGATTTTGAATCATATGAGATATGCGAGTCATGCCTACGAGGCAAGATGACCAAGACTCCCTTTAGTGGGCACAGCGAGAGAGCAACTGATTTGTTAGGACTCATACATAGTGATGTATGTGGCCCTTTCAATGTTGCTGCTAGAGGCGGTTATAGATACTTCATCACATTTACTGATGACTTCAGTAGATATGGTTATGTGTACTTGATGACACATAAGTCTGAATCCTTTGAAAAGTTCAAAGAATTCAAGAATGAAGTACAGAACCAGCTTGGCAAGAGTATTAAAATACTTCGATCAGATCGAGGTGGTGAATACTTAAGCCATGAGTTCCGTGACTACTTAGCTGAGTGTGGGATTTTATCTCAACTCACTCCTCCTGGAACACCACAGTGGAATGGTGTATCCGAAAGGAGGAATCGTACCTTATTAGATATGGTACGATCTATGATGAGTCACACAGATCTTCCGACATATCTATGGGGATATGCTCTAGACACAGCAGCTTTCATTCTCAACCGAGTTCCATCCAAGGCCGTGATAAAGACACCATATAAGATATGGACTGGGAGACCAGGTGTCTTTCATGAGGATTTGGGGCTGTGAGGCTTACGTACGACGTCAAGTCTCAGACAAATTAGGACACAAATCCGACAAGTGCTATTTCATCGGATATCCCAAGGAAACTAAGGGATATTACTTCTACATTCCCAGTCAGCACAAGGTAGTTGTGGCAAAGACTGGGGTCTTTCTAGAAAGGGACTTTGTTTCTAGAAAGACTAGTGGGAGTGCGTTCGATCTTGAAGAAGTTCAAGATGCGAACAATAGCACTGATGCCTCGATGGAAGTTGAACTGGAACCACAAAGTGTTGTGGATGATGTTGTTCCACAAAGAGTTGAGGAACAACAACCAGTTCAAGTAGACATACCTCTTCGCAGGTCTGATAGGGTACGTCGTCAGCCTGAGAGATACTCATTTCTCTTGTCTGACCATGATGACATTGTGCTCATAGAGGATGAGCCTACCACCTATCAGGAAGCTGTGATGAGACCAGATTCCGAGAAATGGCTAGAAGCCATGAGATCCGAAATGGATTCCATGTACACCAACCAAGTATGGACTTTGGTTGATCCACCTGAAGGGGTAAAACTCATTGGGTGTAAGTGGGTCTTTAAGAGAAAGACTGACATGGATGGACTTATCTATAAGGGTCGCTTGGTAGCTAAAGGTTTCAAGCAAATTCATGGTATTGACTATGATGAAACCTTTTCTCCAGTAGCGATGTTTAAGTCTATTCGGATCATGCTTGCTATTGCAGCCTACCATGACTATGAGATATGGCAGATGGATGTCAAAACCGCGTTTCTAAATGGAAACCTACTCGAGGATGTGTACATGACACAACCTGAGGGTTTTGTAGATCCACAGCATACTAGCAGAGTATGCAAGCTGCATAGGTCCATTTATGGACTAAAGCAAGCTTCTCAGAGCTGGAATCTTCGATTCGATGATGCAATCAAACAGTTTGGTTTCATCAAGAACGAAGATGAATCTTGTGTCTACAAGAAGGTTGTAGGAGACATAGTTATCTTCCTCATATTGTATGTGGATGACATACTACTCATTGGGAAGGACATCCCTATGCTTCAGTCTGTCAAGACTTGGCTAGGGAGTTGCTTCTCAATGAAGGACTTAGGTGAGGCATCCCGCATTCTAGGGATACAGATCTATAGAGATAGATCTAAGAGATTGCTTGGCCTAAGTCAGAGTACATACATTGACAAGGTACTCCTTCGGTTTGCCATGCAGAATTCTAAGAAGGGATTTCTGCCGATGTCACATGGTGTGAGTCTTTCGAAGACTCAAGGTCCCTCTTCTAGAGAGGAGAGAGACCGCATGGATCAGATCCCTTATGCCTCAGCCATAGGATCTATCATGTACGCCATGCTATGTACTCGACCTGATGTCTCGTATGCTTTGAGCATGACGAGCAGATACCAGTCAGATTCAGGTGAAAGTCACTGGATAGCGGTCAAGAATATTCTTAAATACTTAAGAAGGACTAAAGAATATTTCTTGATATATGGAGGCAATGATGAGCTAGCTGTAAAGCGTTACAGTGATGCTAGCTTTCAGACCGACCAGGATGACTATAGATCACAGTCAGGGTTCATGTTTTGCATTAATGGTGGTGCTGGGGGCTGGAAGAGTTCGAAGCAGGACACAGTAGCTGATTCTACAACAGAGGCCGAGTACATTGCTGCATCAGAGGCAGCAAAGGAGGCAGTTTGGATCCGCAAGTTCATCACTGAACTTGGGGTGGTTCCTAGCATTGCTGACCCCATTGAGCTCTATTGTGACAACAATGGAGCTATAGCACAGGCAAAGGAACCTCGCTCACACCAGTGGACCAAGCACATACTACGGCGCTTCCATCTCATTCGAGAGATTATCGATAGAGGAGATGTGAAGATTTGTAGAGTACCTACAGAGGCTAACATCGCAGATCCCTTGACCAAGGCTTTGGCACAGAGGAAGCATGATGGTCACACTAGGTCTTTAGGGCTTAGAGCCTATACTGATTGGCACTAGTGCTAGTGGGAGATTGTTAGTTAGAGCCCTAGAGCCAATCATTTGATGATTGTATGGACTCATGTATATCATATTCTTGTATATTAATAAAGGCATTTGTTTGGTTATTATACTTATTTATATTAGTGCCAAATAGACTAAGTATAATAGCGTCCTTGAGTAGAAGGTTCATACCTATATCAATCGATTAGTTGAATCGATAGTGAGATGATATAGGTAACACTACTCTAAATCATTCCTAGTCGAGTATTAGCATTCAGGGACAATGTTAATACACTAAGACTAGCATGTAGGTCAGCTCGATGACTTGATCTCACAAGTCATGGATATAGAGATATCAAGCTGACACATGGGTATGCATTAGAGAATGTATACTGAATGACCTGCCATGAGAAAATATCATGGATCGTTATATGAGTGTCATATACTTTCTCATGTGGCTATTAGTATGACTATTAGTCCTTAGACCTGAAGTCACCATGGATCCCTACATAAGGAGTTATGTACTTTAGTTTCGTCAAACGTCACCCGTAACTGGGTGGACTATAAAGGCGATTACTGGGTATGTAACGAATTATGCAGAGAGATATGAGTGATGTAGATGGGATCTATCCCTCCCATATGACGGGAGCGACATCGCTATTCTTGATAGAGTGAGACCACTAAGTGCATGGCCATGCCCAAATGAGTCAACATTAGATGTTGAGCTCATTTGATCGAGTGAGTCTACTTGGAGTTCAAGATTTAGATTGATTAGAGGATGACACGGTCTATGCCTCACATTGATCAATCTAGATGTCTAGGATAGAAGGACAATGTCATTATTTTGTGAGGAGTCACAATTAGTAGTCACAAGGTGATGTTGGATCTCGACATTCTTGTAACTTGGGTAGTAATGATGTGTTGCTAGATACCGCTCATTACTTATGCTCCTAAATGGGTTTAGGGCATTGCCAACGTTACAAGAACCTATAGGGTCACACACTTAGGACAAATAGATGGAGATTAGGTTCATATGATGAACCAAGAGGATTAGATTTATTTGATAAATCAAATTGGATTAAGAGTAATCCTAATTGGGCTAACTTGAGTTCGACTCAAGTTGATTCATGTATTTAATAAGTCTAATTTAGATTATGACTTATTAAATCAATTTAATTTAATGTATTAGATTCATTATATTAAATTGGCTCGAATCAAATGGTTGGATTAGATCAACCATGGTAGAGATTGAGTCAAGTTTGACTTGACTAGAGAAGGAAGACCAAAGGTCAATTTTGACTTGACCTTTTGCCACCTCATTGGTGAGTTGGCATTAGGTGGACCAATGATGATATTTCACATCATCATGGATGCCACCTCATGGAAGTTACAAAGCCATTTTCTTATTAACTTCACATTAATTGCATTTAATGGGGAGTTACACTAGAAGAAAGTGGCCGGCCACTTTGTGAATTGAAGTGAATTCATTTTTCATTCACTTGTGAGCATCTTCTTCCTTCTTCCTCTCAAGCTCTCCCTCTCCCTCTCCTCCTTGCTTGGCCGAATCTCACCAAGGTGCTAGCACACCTTTGTGTGAGGTTTTCTCCACCTACGTGTCCGTGTGGATACTTCTAGAGGACCGGCGCTTGACGGTCTAGAGATCCGGCAACTCCTTGGACGAGCGGGATAAGCGAAAGGCACGCTTCGAAGGTATAACCCTTATCTAGTGTAGATATAAAGGTTTTACAAACTCGTACAAGAAAAGGTTTTTCCAAAAGTTTTGTTTACGAATCTTTGCACGGATCTACGGCTTTAGGTGACTCGGGGTTTCCGCGACGCGAAAAAGCGGTTTTCGCGGCCCGACGAACCCAACAACAAATGCATCTCTTGTTGTTGATTTTCAGTGCACTTACACAATAGTATAGTAACATTTTGTTCCTCACAAGCAATTAAGGCCTTGCACGCATGGTGGGTTGAATAGTAAAGTTTGGTTGACAGGATTTATAATCTTTTGGATGTAATTCAGGTTCCCCTGGAGGGGTTTAAAGCATTACAGGGTATATCTGGTCCACAGCAGTTTCAGATTCACAAGACATATGGTGCTCCTGAAAGGCTGCCCTCTGTACATACCTAGTAATGCCTTGCCACCAATTGTAAAATTCTTTCAGGGGTATAATTATGTTCTACATCTTGGTGTTTTCCATTCCCTCCATTCAATTATATTTTATTGCATTTGATGCTTTCATGTTTCTCTGTACTTGAATCTTAACCAAACATTAATAACTTTCAATCAATGTGCAGTTTTAACCAACTAGATCTACCAGAATACTCTTCCAGGGAACAATTAGAAGAAAGGTTGTTGCTTGCTATCCATGAAGCTAGTGAAGGCTTTGGTTTTGGTTAGACCTTGTGCCAGTTGATAACATATGACTATTTTCTCTCTGCCATGTACAGGTCAGTTGCTTTCTTTGATCTCTCAAATATATTGTTAGCCTTAATTTTTAGGTTAACTAGCTTATTTTGTACCAAAAATTAACTAACTGGTCTTTCAATTTTATAGCATGTCTATTTTATCATTTATTTTACCAATTGCTGATTTTGACCCATCAAATGCCTCTTTGAGTGAGGAGGATTTCTCTCGACCTGCCTAGGTGGGAGTATTGACTCACTACTCAGACTCAACCATTGGCTTAAAAGTTCTACTTGATAATCTCTCACCCTAACTTGAAAAACATTTCATTGGCAACAAGTCACCATATCACAATTTCCACTTAAGTCCCTGTCAATGCCCAGAAGTATGATGCATAAGCTAGGATCATTCTTAATCAAACAGCATGTAAAGTCTAGTGGTGACTCTATCAATCCCAACACCAAACCATTCTTTGTTAAGAAATTTAAGAGCCACCATATTGTTTCAAGAGGTTACCATTTATGTTACATAAATAACGCTTTTTGTACTTCTGTTAGATGACTATATCAAATGGTTTTTATGGTTATGTAACATTTATGCAATGCAATTAGAATCACGCGTACAGTTTAGTTTCTAATTTGTAATATATATCTTTTCGAATAGGTGTCCTCAAGAGTATTGGGAAGAATGCCGACAAGCTAAAAAAATGAAGAGACTTTAACAAATTAAGGAGCACTAGGAGCTGCAATCCCTCCTCTTCACCGACATCTAAGTAGAAAATCTTGTGTTATATTGTTCTACCTTTGTTTTAATAGTGTTATCATTTTGTTGGTTGCTTATGAAATTTTGTTGGTTGCTTATGAAATTTCTTCATAATGTTATAAATATTATTTTTGAATGTTAGAAAATTGTATATTAAATTTTATTTTGAAATTTAGTATTTTGAATGATTTATAATATTGGAAAATTGTGTATTAATTTTTTTTTATTTTTTTTCTAAAAAAGACAACGGTTTTTCACCGTTGTCGTAGATAGTTTAAAACTGTTGTTGAAGACCCTGTTATTAAAGGTAGACGCTCAAAGACAACGGTGAAAAACTGTTGTCTTTGAAGGAAAAGACAACAGTTTTTCACCGTTGTAAAAAATGTTGTCTTTGCCTTCAAAGACAACGGTTAAAAACTGTTGTCTTTTGCCACCCCTTTTAACAACACGGCCTTTAACAACAGTTCAAAATGGCCTACGACAACGGTGAAAAACCGTTGTTGTTTGACTTTTTTCTTGTAGTGTAGCCTTTGTGGAAAGGGGATTGGTGGTACATATGTTTTCAGTGAAGGAAATAGGATGGATTTCTCTTTCCCCATAGGTTCTTTTTTAGTACGTGGTGGAGATTCAAATTTATTCTCTAGATTTGATTGCATCAACCATTGAGGGAATGATACCGGTGGCCTATAGATCTTTACTGAAGGGATGGAGATGAGTTTTTATGATTCTCCTTTTTTTCTTTTACTCAAATTTGTATCCATCTTTCTCTAGAAATTCTTTGGGATTCCAACTACTTCTCAGCTTGAGATCATTACAATGTTCACTAGACCTTGTTTGGGTGGAAGGGAGGCATTATGGAGTCAATCTTTCTATCTTGATCTCCAATTGTTTAAACCCCTCTTTCGATAACTTGTTGATATCTTTATGATTTTCAAAACTCTTGGGTGGTTGCACTAAATCTTGTTTAACATTCACATTTGCATTCATGGTTTGCACTTCTAGGATTCTTGAAGAAGATGTTTTCAAATTTTCATTTGACCACTCTTGAAGATTTAGTGTCACTTGATCAATTAATTTATATACTTCATCCAAACTTCTATTCATCAAAGAATCTCCTGTAGTTGAATCCAAAAATTTCTTACTTGAAAAGGAAATCCCTATGTAGAATATGCGCACAATCAATCATTTTTCCAAACCATGATGAGGGTACTGTTGCAATAAATTCTTAAATCTATCTTATGCTTCAAATAGTGATTCTCCATCTATCTAAACAAAGCGTTGGATTTTTATTCCTCATATATGTTATCCTACTTGGAGGGAAAAAATAATTTAGAAATATATGCTCTAATTGTTCCAACTTGTTATGCTTTGTTGAGGAAGAGAGTACAACCAAGTTCTTGTTTTATCTTTGATACTGAAAGGGAATGCTAACAACCGAATAGAATTAGCAAAGACTCCTTCACAATTCACCATATTGCAATATTCTTGAAATATTTCAAGGTGTACATAAGGGTTGTCTGAATTTTCTCCTCCAAATTTGTGACATTGTATTATGAAAATTAAAGTTGGGTCAAGTTGGAAGTGATTAGCATCAATTTGAGGAGCCACAATGGGAGATCTTGCTCTTGTAGATATGGGTGTGAAAAATGCTCTCAAAGGATTGTTTGTCATGTCAAAGCTCATTGCGTCTTGTAAAAAAAATTAGTAGGGATTTAAAAATAATCACCTACAAAATATAATTATTAGAAAAATAAGATATAGAATTTAAATTGAAAGAAAGAAACATATTGAATTTAAGAACAAGAAAATTAAAATTGTAGAACTATTAAATGAAGAATTTTTATTAACAAAAAAGAAAAGTGTCTAGAGTAACTAAATTGTTAGTCAACTAATATTAATTTGAAAGCATCCCTGGCAATGACACCAAAAACTTATTGGCAATCCATAAGTGAACAGAATATCGTCAAGTAATAAACTATCAATCTTAAATGGACCGTTGATTAAACACTAGTTAATTTTACAAAATAAGTTATTTAGACGATCAAAAGTTGTTTGAAGTCAAGTGTGCTTGAGATAATGTGTGTGTGTGTGTGTGAGAGAGAGAGAGAGAGAGTCAAAAGGAGGTTGAGAGAAATGAAGCGATCGAGGGAGAGAATTGATTGGAGGAATGATTCTAGGATTTCGTTTTCACTATGATGTTAATCAATGTTCTTATGTATTGTTCATCTCCTTACCTCCATACCTACACTCTTGTAGGGACTCCAACCAAATATCATTACAACCCCGTGAAGATCACACCAGAGAGTTTACTTAAATTTCCAACGTTATTAAGGAAGCAACTCTAGAAAGTCTTGTTAAAGAGATACCCTCTGTCACTAAGGACCCTCTGATCATATAATCTCTAGAGTTGTCTCAATTACTTCCTAACGTTAAGATGGGAAAAACCTATTTAGTCAATCCCTTGTAGAAGATTGACTCTCGTTTCAAGGTGATATTTTAGAAAGTCTGGTTAAAGAGATACTTTTGTCACTAAGGATTCCCCGGTCATACAATCCAAAGAACCTTCTATACATGGTGATCAATCCTTTACATCCAAATGCATTAGCCATACACACATTTAATCAAACACAAACAACGAACAACATAATGAAACAAGTAATAAACATATCATAGAATAGGAAAATGATCAAATCATAGTTCACACATTAATATCATATCATAATTACTCCCTACTTCCCAGAGTTCGGAGGATATCCTCCATAGCAATGAAGAAACAACCAAAAGACATGAAGAATAGTATTCTACATCTCAAATCATAAAGAAAGGATAAGAGAAAGTTTAACAATGTGTTGCCAATGTCTCCGGGAGGATCTTCATGCATATGTAGTGGACGGATTGTCTATATCTCCTCGAATGGTGGCTCTAGGGTTTCCTCTAAAAGGGAAAAACCTTCTCCCCAAGGAAGGGGGCGAAGTCCCAAACCCAAGATGACTCCAAAATGAGAGAAAATCCACTTTTATAAGTAGGGGCATGACCCCTATCTTTTATGCCACATGACTGTGCCTGGAGGCATGGCCATGGCGTGTAAACCACGGCTAAGATTAGCACTGTCTGGCCATGAGATCTTCAAAAATTTAAGGCACGATCGTGCATCTGGGCACGACCAGGCTGTGTTTTTTGTTGGAGAAGATGACATGACCATGCCTCAGGGCACTCCTGAGTCGTGGGCAACTCTGAGAAGTGAGACACGACCATACCTCAGGCCATGACCATGCCATGTGTCCTTCATGGAAAAATCTAGTGGCTTGCTCTGGGAGACACGGCTATGTCAACTGAGACATGGTTGTACCAAGGTAGGTGATCCTGTCCAGAATCTGAGTCACACGGAGGCCGATGGAGATGGCGTTGGTGTTGACGGAGAGGAGAGTTTAGCACACCTTGTGTATGCGCGTTAGAAAAGTGAACCCCAACGTGGAACTCCAATGCCTATAGTATGAGAACTGGTGGTACTTAGACTCTGCACATACTTAGATAAGCACACGGAACGTTAGAGACCATAAACTAGGAAAAAAGTCCCCGGCGCAAGCCCTCCGACGCTCAAGTTAGGTCCTTTTTCCCAAGAAAAGCGGTATACGATGGAAAATAGAATGGTTGAAGACAAGTGTATATGTGTGTGTACCTGGTCAAGGAAGAGGATCTCCCTTTTTATATGACGTTGCATACCTTTAGAGCATGACCGTTATCAGAAAATGTCAGGTGTCAGGGCCTGTCGGGTGAGATAGAATGTATGGCAGCCTCTTATTGATAGAAGGAAGGTTCCACTCTCAAGGAGTGGCAGACCACTGAAATATTCCCTAGCATCTGGAGTTGTTCTCTAACAGGAGGTTATGATTCTCTGACATTGTTGTTGCTTAGTGCTTTCCGTCCTACCCGGGTTTAGCTACAGCCAGCTCGGGATGACCACTTAGATATGCAACCAGGACTGAGCCTTGATGATGAGCTGTGGTGCACCAACCGGGCTTTATCTGAGACTATGGATAGGGACCCATCTTTCATGATTCGATCGCTGAAGAGCCGGTCAAGAGTTGTCTTAGTAAAAGTACTAAGCCCATCTATAAAGCTTGAGCTGGGGAATTCCGATTAGTCAGAAGCAAGCCAAGAACTAGTATAAACTTCGTCTTGTGTCTCAAATCTGGAGGCGTGCCCTACCTATGATCGACCAGGAATTATGTGGCTGATGATGCGAGGCGGTCTAACTCCTGCCTTTTCTTAACTATTGACTGCCAACCCTGCTTGACTATTGACTACCACGCCCCCTTGACTTTTGACTGCCAAATCACCTTGAATTTTGACTTCCTGACCATATCAGACCCCTCCTTTACGCACTATATCATAAGCCTCCCCTCCAAGTCTAGTTGAAGGAGGCTCAAGTCCGACTGACTAGACCCTAGCATGCTTGTGACCCTAGCATGCAAAGACTGAAACTTGTATCAATGTCCCAATTCTATTATCGGCTCGGTGATGATGGCGATGTTTGAATAGATGAGGGTAAAAAAATGCTCATGTTGTTGACAAGTGGTCACAAGAGTCATGCTTGCTTATACCTCGTGCTGGGTCAAGAGTCTATAGCCTAATTTGTTGGGTTTTTCGGGCTACAAAGGTCGCTTTTTGCGTTGCGGAAACCCCGAAACCCATGCCACGGATCCATGCAAAGTTTATAAAATTTTGTAAAACTTCATGTACGAGTTTCTCTAACCTAGATCTACACTAGATCTATAAGGAAGAAAGGTTACCCTTGATGCGAAGCCCTTCGCGTATCCCGCTCGTCCAAGTGATGCCGGATCTTGAGGTTGTCAAGTGTACAACCCTCTATGTGTATCCACACGAACAAGTCAATGGAGAGAACCTCTAAGGATGTGCTAGAAACCTTAGAAGATCAGTAACCATGGAGGAGAGGGAGAGAAGAGAAGATAACAACATTCATCTAATTCTAGTAGAAGCCTAGAGGGTAGAGATAGATAGTAAGTTCCTACAGCAACAGTAGCAACCCGTGCTCCATTGCCTACTCGTAGGTCTATCTCGCCCTTCGTCAATGCTCTACTATTTCTTAGCGCTTGTACATTAGTATAAATGTGAGAAGCACATCCGGTATCTAATACCCACGATGAAGAAATAGAGAGGTTGACTTCTATAACATGTATACCTGAAGTAGAAATCTTATTTCTCTTCTTCTTAAGATCTTCCAGGTATCCTGTGCAGTTCCTCTTCCAGTGCCCTGCTTTTCCTTGATACAGTTGATGAAGATGTTCAACCATATCATAAGCACCCATCAACTCATGTTGCTTCTAAAGCTCAGAGTTCATGGTTGCGAGCATGAGACATGACACATCTAATGCTTCATCTTGATGCTTCTTATAAGCATCTCTGTCAGCTCGCGTGGCAGTGGCAGGAGGTGTCTCGGGAATGGGCTGCTCCAGGACGTACATCTTTCGTTCCTGTGTGAGAACGATTCTAAGGTTCCTGTACCAGTCCAGGAAATTAGCTCCATTGAGCTTGTCCTTCTTAAGGATGGAACGCAGGGAGAAAGAGTTCATATTTGACGTCATGGTTATCTACAACAGAAAAATGCAGAAAATAAATCATATTCTATTAATCATCTAATTAGGCCTTTAATTAAATGATGCTCCCACTGAATTCTATAATTCATGTGGGACAAGATCCACATCATACTATACCCTGAGTTAGCTTTGGCTAAATCGCCCAAGACTTAGTATGATCGGTAGGTAATTAATTACCAATTACATCTCTATGCAACTCTTGTTTATAGGATCAAGATCCGCATTTTATATTAAAACTCGAGTTAGCTTTGGCTAATATGCCCAAGAGTTAATATAAACGTGATTTTGACCTATTTAACAACCATTGGAAAATGCCTATAGTTAAACTCGATCCAATTGAGTTAACTAGTTACTCAATTTAATTGAGTTGAACTCACCCATGCGTTGATAGGCGGGACCAAGATTGTCCCTCCGTATCCTACCAAGATAATATGTGTTGCTATGCTTTGGCAGATTCAACAATAACATGTGATCGAGGTAGTGATAGGTATCACGGCATGGTAGGCATTACGAGTTGACGCGATTGAGATCTAATATAATCGACGAGTTGTATCATATACGCGATTTAGATCTAATCTAATCATTAGGGTGCATCATGTACATGATTTAGATCTAATCTAATCATTAAGGCGCATCATGTACTCGATTTAGATCTAATCTAATTGTCGAGGTGTATCATATACGCGATTGATCGAATCGAATCGTTAAGGCGCTAATTAATTACTATTCTAGCATGCATCACATATACACACACAAGCAATTAATTAAATATTTTTGTGATTAGTCATGGCCCTACTACGATCTTCTCAAGCCAATGAGAAGATCGAATGTTCAACCTAAGGTCAACAGCTTCTCAAGCTCCTTCCTTTCACCATCTTGTGTTGCTCGCGGCCTCCTCGTAACTCCGTCTCGAGTGGACCTTCCACCGCTCCAATTTTGTACATTACAATTTTGAAACTCGAGTTACATTCGAGTCTAAAAAACTATTTTACAACAGAAATATAAAATATAGGAAGGCACGACGGGCAGGTCTCGAATCAAGTACAACACGCACAAACACAAAATGGCACGCAGGCCATATTATGAATTACAACACAATTTTTTTTTTAATCTAATTGGCTCTTTTGGGCCATGACTATTACAAAATAATACATAATTCTAAATTATATTATTTATATAAATTTTCCATAATTTTTACAATTTTTATGAGTAAAAATTCTCGGCAGTCCCGTTTAGCGATTTTCGGGCGCAATCGCGGAACGAAGCCCCTTGCGGGGTCAGGGGCAACACCCCTACCCGCGATATAACCATCGTGAGTGTTCCTTAGCGATCCTACAGCGCCTTAGCCCGCTGTCCCAAAATGATTTGGGGCAAAACCTTTCCGTTTCGGAAAGATCTTCTCGGTAGTCGAAGCCTACAAGTGTCTAAACACTTGTGCTTCGCTTCTACGAGAAAAATACCCATAAAATCTATAAAAATCAAAAATATACAGAAACTTATAGATCTGAATTTTTGTCATAAAAACAAAAACAAAACTCGTACATGCTTTGCACGTGGCTCTGATACCACTGTTGGATTTTTCGGGCTGTAAAAACCATTTTTTGCGTTGCAGAAACCCCGAAACCCATGGCACGGATCCGTGCAAAGTTTATAAAATTTCGTAAAACTTCATGTACGAGTTTCTCTAACCTAGATCTACACTAGATCTACAAGGAAGAAAGGTTACCCTTGATGCGAAGCCCTTCGCGTATCCCGCTCGTCCAAGTGATGCCGGATCTCGAGGTTGTCAAGTGTATAACCCTCTATGTGTATCCACACGAACAAGTCAATGGAGAGAACCTCTAAGGATGTGCTAGCAACCTTATAAGATCAGTAACCATGGAGGAGAGGGAGAGAAGAGAAGAGCTTGAGCAAGAAGATGGGAGTTTCAACACAAAATGAAACTTACCCCTTGAATGAAAGTGGTCGGCCACTTTTGAGTGGTTTGTAACCTCCATGGGATGCCAAGAGTCACAACTCTTGGTAACTCCCATAAGGTGGCATCTCACTTAAGCAACCATGATGATGTGGAGCATCATCATTGACCCACTTAATACCAACTCACCAATGAGGTGGCAAATGGTCAAGTCAAACTTGACCCTTCATCTTCCTCTCAAGTCAAATCAAACTTGACCACTTCTCTCCCATGGTTGATCAAATCTAACCATTGGTTCAAGTCAATTTTAATTTAATGAATCTCTATTCATTGAATTAAATTGATTCAATGAGTTTAAGTCCAAATTAGACTCATTTAATACATGAACCGAATTGAGTCCAACTCAATTAGCCTAATTTGGATTACTCTTAATCCAATTTGGTTCATCACATGAACCTAATCCTTTAGGTTCATCAAATCAACCTAATCTCCATCTAATTATCCTTTGTGTGTGACCCTATAGGTTCTTGTAACGCTGGCAATGCTCCTAAACTCATTTACAAGCATAAGTAATGAGCGGTATCTAGCAACACATCATTACTACCCAAGTTACAAGAATGTTGAGATCCAACATCACCTTGTGACTACTAATTGTGACTCCTCACAATATATGACAAGTGTCTTTCTATCCTTGACATCTAGATTGATCAATGTGAGGCATATACCATGTCATCCTCTAATCAATCTAAATCTTGAACTCCAAGTAGACTCACTCAATCATATGAGCTCAATATCTCATATTGACTCATTTGGGCATAGCCATGCACTTCGTGGTCTCACTCTATCAAGAATATCGATGTCACTCCCGTCATATAGGAGGGATAGATCCCATCTACATCACTCACATCCCTCCACATAATTTTTTACATACCCAGTAATCGCCTTTATAGTCCACCCAGTTACGGGTGACGTTTGACAAAGCCAAAGTACGTAACTCCTTATGTAGGGAACCATGGTGACTTCAGGTCCAAGGACTAGTAGTCATACTAATAGCCACATGAGAAAGTATATGACACTCATATAACGATCCATGATACTTTCTCATGGCGGGTCATTCAGTATACATTCTCCAATGCATTCTCATGTGTCAACTTGATATCTCCATATCCATGACTTGTGAGATCAAGTCATCGAGTTGACCTACATACTAGTCTCGTCACATTAACATTGTCCCTGAATGTTAATACTCGACTAGGAATGATTAAGAGTAGTGTTCCCTATATCATCTCACTATCGATTCAACCAATCGATTGATATAGGTAAGAACCTTCTACTCAAGGATGCTATTATACTTAGTTATTTGACACCAATACAAGTAAGTATAATAACCAAAAACAAATGCCTTTATTTATATACAAGAATATGATACAACGAGTCCATACAATTATCAAATGATTGGCTCTAGGGCTCTAACTAACATAATTAAGAGGTCATTAATAGTGAGAGCATGCTTGCTTATAACTTGCGCTGGGGTGAGAGTCTGGAATACCGACTGAGAGGTTGTTGGTCATGAGAGCATTCTCTCTTATAACTCACACTGGGGCGAGAGTCTGGAATGTCGATTGAGAGGTCGTTGGTCGTGAGAGTCTGCTTGCTTATAACTATTGCTAGGGTGAGAGTTTGGAACGTCGATCGAGAGGTTGTTGATCGCGAGAGCATGCTCTCTTATAACTCGTGTTGGGGCGAGAGTTTGGAACGCCAACCGAGAGGTCATTGGTCGCGAGAGCATGCTCGCTTATAACTCTCACTAGGGCTAGAATCTGGAACGTCGATCGAGAGGTCTTGGTTGTGAGAGCATGCTCACTTATAACTCACGTTGGGGAGAGAGTCTGGAATGCCGACCGAGAGGTTGTTGGTCATGAGAGCATGCTCGCTTATAACTCGCACTGGGGCGAGAATCTGGAATGTCGATCGAGAGGTCGTTGGTCGCGAGAGCATGCTCGCTTATAACTCACGCTGGGGCGAGAGTCTAGAACACCGTTCGAGAGGTCGTTGGTCATGAGAGCATGTTCGCTTATAACTCATGCTAGGATGAGAGTCTAGAATGCCAACCGAGAGGTCGTTGGTCACGAGAGCATGCTCGCTTATAACACATGTTGGAGTGAGAGTACGGAAAGCCGACTGAGAGGTCGTTGGTCACGAGAGAATGCTCGCTTATAACTCACACTGGGGCGAGAGTCTGGAATGTCGACTAAGAGGTCGTTGGTCGCAAGAGCATGCTCACTTATAACTCACGCTGGGGAGAGAGTATAGAACACCATCTGAGAGGTTGTTAGTCACGAGAGCATGCTCGCTTATAACTTGTGTTGGGATGAGAGTCTAGAACACCGACCAAGATGTCAGTAGTCGTGAGAGCATGCTGGCTTATAACTTGTGCTAGGGTAAGAATCTTGAACGCCGACTGAGAGATTATTGGTCGCAAGAGCATGCTTGCTTATAACTCATGTTGGGGTGATAGTTTGGAAAGCTGATCGAGAGGTCGTTGGTGCTCTAAGGAAACATGCCCTTGGACTCATCTTCTGTGGCCTCTGGAGCAACCTTTGTCATGACTCCCACTCAGTAATTAGGCCTTGTTTAAATTTGAATCTTACTATGCTTCCGAGGCTGGGGCGAAGTGCCAAATTCTGATCAACACTTCCCGCCGCCTTCTACTCCTGTTCCCAAGGTAACCCACATGGAATTGTTGGTCCCCAAAGCATGGTGCTAGTGCCCCCATATCAGCCTCATGATTTCCTTATCTTTTCCATCATGAATGTCGTTTCATAGGAAGATAACATGTGTCTCACTGCCTTCCTTTGATATGACGCATGATGCACGCTTTATGCACGGGACTCGATAGTGCTCCTATGATCCAATGACTATCCTTCGCAGTGTCATTTCGATTATTCGGCTCACATCCCTATGCCCCCTATGTTTTTAGTTTAAAAACCCTAAAGGAATCGAGTGGTTGTTCATCGATGCTTCTTCCTCCCCAGACTTCTTCCTCTATGCTTGCTTGACTTAGCGTCTGCGTGTTTCCTACAAAAGTGTTCATTTCCCTTTTCCCCTGCTTCTGCATTTTTTTACTATGGTCGGAGAGACTTTAGTCCCCTAGCATGCCTACTTCAGCTCTGACTTTGATAGGGGTGATCTTAAGTCGGTGCAATCTAACCTAAAGCTTTCTGAAGCCTACACCCTTCTTATCCCTAGGCCTGATGATCATCCCTGTTATCCTCCTCCTGGTTGTGTAACTTTCTTTAAGGACCAGCTTCTTGGTGGTCTGTGTTTCCCCATCCCTTTTTTCTTTCGGAGTTGAGTTAGTATTTTTACTTCCCTTTATCTTAGTTTGCTACCAATGCCTTCCGCGCTATGTGCGGGATGGTAATCCTATGTCATCTGTATGATATTTCCTTAACTCCTCAACTTTTCCATCATTTTTATTTCCTCAAACGATTGGAGCCCGGTGTTTTCATGGTGCAATCTCGGCCTAGGTGTAAGTTCTTCATCGACATGCCTTCTTCTAATAAAGGCTGGAAGTCCCATTTTTTTTATGTACAACTACCCGACCCTGTGCCTTGGCCCACTGAGTGGTGCTTAGGTCTTCCCCCTTCCTCTAAGTTAAGTGACCATCAGTACAATCTAGATTGCTTTACTGCTTCTGGGAAATTGGACGGGGTGCAGCTCCAACTCCCTTCTTTACTACGGGAAAGTGTGTTGTATATCTTTTGGCTGAGTCTCATCTAGACACCCTTGACTGCACCTTTTTGTAAGATCAAACAACTCTTCCCTCATATCTTCACTAACTGAGGTATCTTCATTTATCTGCAGAAATCATCATGTTTAGAGCTTTTGTCCTTGACTAATTTACGATGCCCAATGACATTCTACAAAAATGTGAAAAAGAGATTATGTCTGGCCAGGAGGTTTCCCAAGTCAGTGCCACAGCAGGAGCCTCCTCTCAGCAAATAGGAGAACATGAGATCCTTGAAGATGAATCTCGCCCTTCGGTGGAACCTCTCGCCGCTGTTGTTGCTAATGAGAAGACATCTTCTCCGGCCTCTGAGCGCCCCTTGTGCCTTCAACGCAAGAGGCAAGATGTTACTCCCTTCGTCCAGTCTCCTTCCCGGGAAAGCACTCCAGTCTCCTCAGAGGCCACAACCTCTTCTCCTATCCCCGCTTAGCTCAAAGAACAGACACCCGCCTGACCGGGAGGCTAGCTCATGACTTCCATGCCTTCCCTACCTCCAACGTCCTCTGCTCAACCATCTTTTGTGGCTCTTGTGCCTTCCTCCCACTCTAAAGAACACTCCAAAGGGCAGTATGTATTCACTTCCTCCTTTCAACTACCATCCCTCCATGTGCTAGGCCCCACCCTTTCTTCCAGCACTTCCCCCAACTATGGTCAGGTGCAGCTACATGGTGCCCTGGTCAACTCATGGAAGAATACAACCAACTAGATTTTAGAATGCCCTCAGTTAGACTTGTCTGACACATTTTCCCAATAGATGGTCTCAGTAAGTTTTAACTGCTCCATATCCTCAAAACGTTACTGATCCTGTGCTCCTTACAGACCTGTTCATGGGCCTGAGCATGTCTCAGTTTGTGGCCGGTCTTCATCGAGAAAATGAGTCTTTAAGGGCTCATATTCAATAACTGGCATCTCCTATGACATCGGATCAAATTTTTAATCTAACAACCTGGACAATTTAATACAGTACCACTTGCAAATAGTGGAGGACCAAACTTGAACTGCCCGAGATCTGGCCCATTTTGAGTATGATAAGGTGAAGTTGTTGGAGGCCACTTTAAAAAATAACGCAGCTAAGCTCAAATCTGAGGGCCTAAGGCACGTCAAAATCCTGGCTGAGTTGGAGGCGAAGGACACAAAGGTTGCCAACCTCTCCTCCCAACTACAGGATCTCCAAGAAGCCCACACTTCCCTACGGATGGACCTGGCTACTAAAATGGTTGAACTATCTGGTAGTGTCGATCGGGAGGCAGCCCTTCAGAAGCAAGTGGATGTGACTTAGGCTACCATCAAGTCTGTGTGGGCGGAGCATTCGGCGTCCCAGACTGAGGCAACGGCTATATGCCAAGAGCTAACCGCGGCGTGATCTGACATGAACAAGGTTCAAGAAGAGCTAAAGGAGTACCGGCGGGGGAGGACTCTCGTCTTATAGCTCATAAGACCTCTTTCTTAGCTTCCAAGGACTTTGGGGCTAAGGTAGGCCACCTCGACGACCAGATGCTCTGCTATAGCGGTGAATGGGCTCTAGTGTAGCTACAAGAGAAAGGTCTGCTACCATCAACCCCTCCTGAAGACTTCTTAGATCACACTCGCCTACTCAACGAGCTCCCCAAAGAAGCTTTCCCTATTTTTGAATAGCATGGAGCATCTTATAACTATCTTCCTTTGTTTAACAATGGCGTAATGTCCTAAATCTTCTTTTGAACTTTGGAATTGTGGTTATTGTGTATGTTGGGTAAGTGGATATGCTACTGGCGAGCTGTGTCACTTGAATATCCGCCGAGCTCACCTAGGACCCTTTGACATTTCCACTTTTTTGGCTAACTGATAGGCTAAGTGCCTAACCACTGGGTGGATGACTGCTGGTCTATCTGATCGAGCAGGTATCATTGCAAGAGGGGATCAGTCACCTTGGTCATGCCTTACTGTGAACACCAGTCACTCTATTTTCCCAAGCGAGTCATCCTGTGTCAATGTCAGCTGCCTGCCCGGTCATGAGCTACAACGACTTCAGAGTCACCCCGCTTGTTCGGTCGTGAGCAACAACGACTTAAGAGTCACCTCGCTTGTCCGGTCGTGAGCTACAGTGGCTTAAGAGTCACCCTGCTTGCCCGGGTGAGGGTTAGTGTAGCTTCGTCTGTTCCCAACATCATAAAGACTTCCATTTTCTTTCCGCCACGTGGCCCTTTGATCCATCCTTTCCAGACAAGATAACTTCTGTGTGATATTCTATAATGATCCAACCACTAATGAAACCTCCTTAGCTCTAGCTGATCCACCCAATTCATATGATTGGTGCTAATACCGAGGTAATGCTCCATGTGCTCCCATTGCTTGTTAGAATGTATACTAAAAGTCTAGCTTTTTGTAAACATTTATTTTGAAATAAGAATCACGTGGTCAAATGTCTACATTTATGCTAAGTGTAGTTGTCCATTTAATTTATATTATAGATAACATGGTGTGAGGAGACACACAGAAGATTATGTTATCAATTCCTTATAAATTATAAATAGTTGCTCACCACCAAGATAGAATGGGACAAACTATTGGAGTGGTTGTAGTGTAATTTGGTATTAGTTTATCTTGACTATAAAATTACACTAGTACACTATGAGTGTATTGAGCAGAACCATTTGAGGTAGTTTCTTTTTATACTGACTATATAAAAGAACAATACCTCTGTTATTATGGAAGTACGTACTTTTAATAATGATATAATAAGAAGCATGTATACTTAATATTTATTTCTTTAATTTATCAAATGGTGTGATTTAGTTTGATAAATAAATAGGCCCTATAAGTTGGGAAATAATATTATTTATATGGTGTGTTGTCGATTATAGAATGAAACTGTGTCCTAGTAATCTAGGTTGATGATGCCCCCTTGAGGAGCTCATAAGGATTGTCATGTAAACCCTGTAGGTGGACTTACTCCGACATGATAATAAGGTTGAGTGGTACTACTCTTAGAGCTAGATATTAATTAAGTGAGTTGTCAGTAACTCATTTAATTAGTGGGCATTCAATATCTTAAACATAGGGAGACTAACGTACTCATAATAAGAAGGAGCCCATATGGTAATATGGGATTGGTGCGGTAGTGCAATAATAACTCTTTAGTGGTATGAGTTATTATTGATGAACTCGAGTTGGGTGTTCGAGGCGAACACGGGAAGGTCAAGCTCATTGGGAAACCAAAACCAATTCCTCCTCTAGGTCCCTATTGTAGTCTCTAATTTATAAAAACATATATCCACCAAAACTCAACTTCTTACCCACCTCTTGGTGGCCGGCCAAGCCTAGCTTGGAGCCCAAGCGAGGGTCGGCCAAACCAAACCAAGAAGGGAGCCAAGTTGTGGTCGGCTCTAACTTGGAGTCCAAGCAAGGGTGGCCAACCCTTTAAGATTAAAAGGAGGTTTTAAATTTTAAATCTTTCCTTATGTGGAAGCCATGATTTTAAAAGAGAGTTTTTAAAAATTTTAAATCTTTTCTTTTATAGCTTTCTACAAAGGATTAAGAGAAAGGTTTGATATCTTTCCTTATTTATAGTTAAAAGGAAGATTTTAATTTTTGATAAAACTTTCCTTTTTTGCAACCATCCACATGTTTTAAAAGAAAGATTTTAATTTATATAGTTTTCCTTTTACAACCAACAAGGGATTTAAAGAATGAAATTTTTAATTAAAATTTCTTACCGAAACAAATAAGGAAGTTTTAATTTTATATTTAAAACTTTCCTTATTTGAAGAAATAGATATGGCCGGCCATGACAAGAAGCAAAGGAAGTTTTATTTTTTTTTTTGTTTTAAAACTTTCCTTTTAGTCATTGGCAAGGAATATAAGGAAATTTTAATTATATTTAAAACTTTCCTTATTTGCCGAGATCAAGGAATATAAAAGAGGGGGAGGGGGTGCCTCACCCAAAAAAACACATCTATTATTCCTCCTCACTTATTCCTTGTGGCCGGCCCTTCCTCTTCCCCTATTCTTCTTCTTTGTGGTCGGCGACATCACCTTCTTGGAGAGATTTTGGTGGTCGGACTTTGCTTGGAGAAGAAGAAGAGAAAGGAGGCATTATTTTCTAGCATCCCTTGGAGATTGGTTGGTGGTCGAAACTCATCGTCCTTGAAGGTTGTTGGTGGCCGAAACTTGGAAGCAAGAAGAGAAGGCTTGAGTGGATTTCATCTTGGAAGATCGTCGCCCACATGACGTCCAAGAGAAGGAGAGGAATACAATAGAAGATCAAGAGGTCTATAAGCTATAAAAGGTATAACTAGTTATTAGTTTCCGCATCATAACTAGTTCATCTTTTGTATAGATCTTGAAAAAACAAATACAAGAGGTTATCGGGTTTTAAGTTATCATTTTTGTTATCGATTTTATTTTTCAATTTCATGTTTCGATAATGTGTTTCTATTGAGGTCTCTATAGTTAAACTTAGTTTACTGTAAGAAGTTAAATATCCAATTTCTCTGTGAGACTTTGTCTAGGAAGTGGTGGATGATCCCATACCCAAGAAGGCCTAGTGTCTTGCCATGTTTAACCTGGAAGTCGGTCTTAGAAATAGATATTTGATAACTTCTGTAATATGGTTTAACTTAGGAAGATCACATCGGTTGAACTTAGAGTAAGAATATTAAGTTTCATTCCCAATCCAAGTTTAACTTCTAAAGGGAAATTTGGATTAATAATGTTAAGCATCATTTGCAATCCAAATTTAACTTTAGTAGAGCACATGGGTAGCTAGGATAGTTCTATGCTTGTACAAATTTTTGTACAGGGGAACTACGATGGTATTCTGAGTAGCAACCAACAATTGGTATCAGAGCTAGGTTTTAACCTCTGTGTTTGTTTTAGTTTAATTATGCACATGTCATACATATTTTAGGTTGGATAATAGTAGGATGTGCAAATAGATTAACCCTATGGTTGCAGGCTCCAACTATTATAGCCTATTGTGATTGTGTGTGATTGGACCCTCGGATATATCGAGGGCATTTTATGTGTGTGCATGATTGTACTTATTAAATACAACAGGAGCTGTATTAGTTTTAGGATTTTACATTATTGTTCTATCTAGACTCTATGTACATTCCTTTGTGAAATATAGGATTGATATATGTAAAATTTTATTTGTCGTGGATGGTATCCTTGCGAGGCGTGGTACTATTTGAGGACTAGAGGCACAGCGGAAAAAGTGGCAAGATAGATGCGACGACTAGACCCGATTGTGGTGGCTAAAGATGGTAGCAGCTAGGGTTGGCAGCACACGGAGGACAGTGATGGAAGAGGCCATAAAAGTTAGAAAATTATTTTTCCATATTTATTGCTTTTATTTGCTGTGAGGTGTGTGTGTGCATGTTAAAAATCCTCATCTTAAATAACTAAGTGGGAGAGGGATTTATAAATAAATTCCACGGTCTCCATTATTGGTTTGTAAGTGATGCAAACAAACTTGCGCGCTGGCTCTGAGTGCCTCCCTCCACATCGGATGAGTTTGTTTGCAGATCACTAGATCAAACTTCCTTTATGGATGGTTATAGGAAATTATTTAGGAGCGTGTGATCTTCTCCAACTGAAGGGGCACAATCCTATTTAATGGACTAAGTATCAAGTAATAGTATACACTTAGGCGCATTTAATAGTATCCTCCCCATCAGAGTCATTGCTATTATTTGTGGAATACCAACTATTAATTTTATTTATCATAAAGTTAGGTTGACAAGAATAAAATTAATGGGTAAAGCCTCCTCTTACAAATGTTTGAATTTGTATACGTCCACACTATTATGGCATACAAAATTCACGGTGATTTGAGGTGTTGGTGAATTTAAATAATATTGTTTGAGGACTCAATATTATTCTAAATTCTAAAGTCTTGACCAAAACTTATTTTGTGATTCTTAGGATGACTTTCAACCCACTGGCTATTATTCTGAAAGAGAACAAACTTATTGGTTCAAATTATATAGATTGGAAATGAAACCTGGACATTGTCTTAACTGCTGAAGGCTATAAGTTTATACTACTAGAGGTCTTCCCTAATGAGCCTAATAGTGATTCTAGTGAAAAGGAGATTGAGTATTATAAGAAATGGGTCAAGGAAGATGAGATGGCGCAGTGTTACATTTTGGCTTCTATATCAAATGTGTTGCAATATCAGCATCAGGCCATGCCTACAGCCTATAACATGATCTACAATCTCAAGGAACTCTTCGGACACCAGAATTGGGCTACTAGGCAAGAGGCAATGAGAAACTTAATAAAAGCCACCATGTTTGAGGGGGCACCCGTAAGGGATCATATCCTCAAAATGATGGCTTACTTAAATGATATACAAATCCTTGGAGCTGAAATCGATGGGGAAACCCAGGTCGATATTATTCTCCAAACGCTACCCAAAAGTTTTGAGCAGTCTCACCTGGACTACAATATGAATAAAAGGATTTATTCATTGGCGGAACTACTGACAGAACTTCAAGCAACAGAAGGGCTATTTCATCATAATTCTCAAATTCACTTTGCTGAAAATATTTCTACTTCTAAGTCGAAAGGCAAGAAGAAGAAGAAGAAACAAGCTGGCTCAGCAAAGAAAGTGAATTGATCTCTAGGTACTAGACTAAAAGCAGGAGTGAAGAAGTCAAAGGGCAAGTGCTTCATTTGCAAGCAGTCTGGACATTGGAAGGCGGATTGTCCTCGTAGGAAAGAAAATAATAAAGGTATATCTTATGCTCTAATAGTTGAAACATGTTTAGTGGTGTTATCTACCAGCACCTACTGTGTAGATACAGGAGCCACTGATCATGTCAGCAATACATTGCAGGGGTTCCAGGAAACCCGACGACTATATGAGGGAGAGATAACCGTCTACATGGGCAATGCTATGAAAGTGGCGGTTGTTGTAGTGGGAGACGTCTACTTATCATTCGATAGGAATAGAACTTTGATTTTGAGAGATTATCTTTATGTACCAAGTTTTAGAAAGAATTTAATCTCGGTTTCTAAGCTGTTTATGAATGGATATACTATTTCTTTTGATGACAAGGTGGTTGTCAAGAAAAATAGGGTAATTATCTATTCTGGTACATTAGTTGACAATTTGTATACTCTAAATCTGATAACTCCCACAAAGCAACAAATGAAAATTAATAACACATCCTCTAATTCTAATAAGAGAAAGGAACCTTCAAAAATGAACCAAACATATCTTTGGCATCTAAGACTTGGTCATATTAATTTGAGTAGGATTCAAAGGCTAATAGTCAATGGACTCTTGGGTACATTAGTGTTGGAAAACTTTCCAACCTGTGAATCTTGCTTGGAAGGTAAAATGACCAAGAGACCTTTTAAGGCCAAGGGGTATAGAGCAAAAGATGTGTTGGAATTGGTTTATTCTGATTTGTGTGGACCTATGACTATCCAGGCGAGAGGTGGTTTCGAATATTTCATCTCTTTCATAGACAACTATTCGAGATATGGGTACATTTACTTGTTGCGCCGTAAGTATGAGTGCTTTAATAAGTTCAAAGAGTACAAGGCTGATGTGGAGAAACGTCACGATAAAAGTATCAAGACACTACGGTCTGATCGTGGTGGCGAGTACCTCTCAGGAGAGTTTTGGAATTACATATCAGAGGTTGGGATTCAATCCCAATTGTCTGCACCTGGTACACCCCAACAGAATGGTGTGGCAGAACGAAGGAATAGGACTCTTATGGAAATAGATAGATCGATGATGAGCTATTCAGAATTATCAAATTTATTCTGGGGATATGCTTTAGAAACGACTGTGTACATTTTGAACTTGGTACCTTCTAAATCAATACCCTCTACTCCCATGGAATTATGGAATAGGCATAAGCCTAGTCTGAATCATATTCGGATATGGGGTAGTCCAGCACATGTGCTGAAGGGAGATACTGATAAGTTGGAATCTCGTATAGAAGTTCGGTTGTTTATAGATTATCCTAAATGAACGAAAGGTGGTTTGTTTTATAGTCCTAAAGATCAGAAGGTCATTGTCAGCTCGAATGCCCGATTTTTAGAAGAAGACTATGTAATAAACCATAAACCCATGAGTGAAATTGTTCTAGAAGAAATAAGAGAGGACACGTCTACTTTAGTACCAACAGTGCAAGATGAAATATTACAAGAAATTGCAACACGTATCACAAATGATACACAACTACAAATAGTACCTCATCGTAGTGGGAGGGTTGTGAAGCAACCTGAAAGATTCATGTTTTTGAGAGAGTCTTCAGACTTGATCCCAGGTAAACAAGAACCTGATCCCCGAACATATGACGAAGCACTCTAAGATAAAGATGTATTATCTTGGCAAAGAGAAATGAATTCAAAAATAGAATCTATGTATTCTAACAAAGTCTGGGAGCTAGTAGAACCATCAAATAGTGTAAAAGCCATTAGATGTAAATGTATCTACAAAAGGAAAAGAGGGGCAGACGGGAAGGTGGAAACCTTCAAAGCAAGGCTTGTTGCAAAAGGGTATACTCAGAAAGAGAGAATCGATTATGAGGAAACCTTTTCGCCAGTAGCTATGCTTAAGTCTATCTGAATACTCTTATCTATTGCCGTTCATATGAATTATGAGGTTTGGCAAATGGATGTCAAGATAGCTTTCCTTAATGGAAGTCTTGAAGAAAACATCCATATGAAGCAACCAGAGGGATTTATTGCAAAGGGCAAAGAGCATCTAGTATGTAATATCAATCGGTCTATTTATGGACTGAAGCAAGCTTCAAGATCTTGGAACATCTGGTTTAATGAAGTAATCCAGTCCTATGAATTTATTCATTGTCTAGATGAGTCTTGTGTATACAAGAAGTGTGATGTAACGACCCAATTTTCCCTATTTCGAGTTTTAAAAGTCCTTATAAAAATCTAGAAATGCTTTAGAAAAATTCTAGAGATTTTTAGGAATTTTTAGAGTATTTTTACGTAATTTTCGGAGGTCGTTTAGTATGTTTACAAAAAAGAAAGGAATTTTGACAAAAACCGTTAAAGGCGAGGTTCGAACCTACGACCTCGGGTCGGACTGACCCAACCAAATCCGGCCCAACCAGCTGAGCTACACGGACTTTGTCAATCCAATATGGAGAAAATTGATATTAAAGCATAGTTGTGATTAAAGCCGAATATAAGAAAGGAAATTAGGTTTTCATTTCCGAAAAACCAAAACAATTTCTCTCAAAAAAATCCCTCTCCTTCTCCCTCGCGACGGCGCCTCCTCTTCCTCGGGCGAAAACCGCAGGCACACCTAGGCGATTCCGGCGGCCGGCCAAAGCTTCCCGAGGGGCTCTCTTCAACTCCTTAAGGTCGCCTTGTCAGGGGAAGCACGCGAGCACAAGAAGAAGCCGAGTATTTCAAGCCTCCGAGCCCTAGACCTTCTTCCTCTCCTTCGGTTGTAAGTCCAAGCAAATCCCGGTGAGTTGCTACTCACCTGCAGTAGGATAGCTCCGAGATTTGTTTTCCTTGCTGCCGTGATTTAAGGATTTTGGTTTTATGCTATTGCCGTGAGTTTGATTTATGAAGCATGCTGCAAAATCGCTTGTGTGTTTGCTGTCGTGTACTTCAAAGAAGGGAAAAATTGTATGAACTAGGCATTTTTGTTCCTTTAGATATAGGGCAGTTGACATTGAACAGGAGATGAGCTGTAGTTTCGGGTTGCTTGTGTTGGTTGCTGCCATGACCATTAACTCCGAACCTGTTGGGTTGAATATGAGATCACCGGATTTGCTGTGGCACTGATCATCTTTGAGCTGCCTACATTGTGCATGATAGATAGAGTTTCTAGTTTTCCTTTGATGTTTGAACTTACCTTAGCTGAGCATGTTTTGTTTTCATCTACCATTAGCTGATCATGTGCAGTTTTATTTACCATTAGCTGAACGTATGCAGTGTTTCATTTGCTACTAGTTGGGTATGAGCAGTTCTTTTTGTTTTGCTATTAGACTTTATTCATGCACTGAAGTTGTAGAATGGTTTAAGCATATTATTGAGCATGTGCAGTTGTTAATTGCTATGAGTTGAGCATGATCAGTTTTCTTTATTACTAGATACACATGAGCAGTTTTAGTTTTCATTGCTGTTTAGTATTTCCTGATGAAGCATGATATTCTGTTAATTCCATGCAGCAACGATTCCTTTATTTTCTAGATTCTATTGCATGCCTAGTAGTTGAATTGGTTTTACTTTCACAGCATACTTAAGTTGTTCTAGTTTCCTATTTGCTATTGGAATAACATGAGCAGTTCTATTTTTATAGCATGCAGATTTTTATAAGTAAAGTATGCAGATTTTGATAGGCTTAATATGCAGATTTTTGTTAAGCTTTGCATGCAGATTTATGTTAAGCTTTGTATACAGATTTTTAGTACGTAGGGTGTGTTCTAGTGCACACCAAGTGCTTGATAAAATGCTTAGCTCAATATAATGCTACAGTAGGCATTTTAATAGCTCAGTAAATGCAGTAGAATCATTTAAAATAACTTATTTAGTCTTGCTTCAGCTTATATGGGACTACGGTCCAATGGGTGGGCTCCCACAGTCGCCTCTAGGTTCAGATAACCTAGTAAAAGCAAGATAAGTTAATTAGTTTAAGATCCAGTATTTTACTTTTAGCAGTGGCACTGTACTGGACCAGATGTCCATTGGGTTGGGCTCCCACAGTCGTCCCTAGGTTTAGATAACCTAGTAAACCCTACTAGACTCGGAACTTGCAATCCTGGGTTTAGTTAGGGATGCGCGCACAGCAAGTACAGTTGCCGGGCCCATCAGCAGCATGATTATTATTTTAATCTATTATGTAAATAGTTTTCAAAACTTCACAAATTAGTTATGTGAATACAAGTTAGACTCAGTTTAGCATTAATTAGTTCAGCTTATGTATCAGTTCAGTTTCCTATTGATACACATGATAGTTCTATGATTAGCTGTACATGTTTAGTATTTCAGTTAGTATGATTCCTTTATTGCTATTTATGAGCATGAGTAGCTATACATGTTAGTTTTTCAGTTAGTTGATTTCTTTACTATTTATGAGCATGAGTAGCTATACATGTTAGCTTTTCAGTTAGTTGATTTCTTTGCTATTTATGAGCATGAGTAGCTTTACATGTTAGCATTCAGTTTTAGCATGTTTTTATTTATATACATGCATATCGAGTTTTTGTGAGTAAGATAGCGCTCACTAAGCTTTTAGCTTATAGATACTATTTTCCTCCTACTGCAGATAAAGGAAAAGCTAAAGTATAAGGAAGAAGGCGACAAGGAGATGCTGTGACGGTGTGTGATGTGTGGACTATGGAGATCCTTTGGACTTAGCTAAATAACTCACTTAGTTTAAGAATTTGTTTAGTTTAATTTCTTATTAAGTTGATAAGAAAATTTTGTAGTAAGAAGTTATGTTTCCGCTTTTCATTACCTGCATGTTTTGATTTATTAAACTGCGTGGTTGTGAAAATATATGTTCCAGCCGCCTGTGGCTGAGTATACTCTATATGTATTTACGGATATGGTCACCGGTACAGGGGAGACTCTGCCGAAATTTTTCGGTAGGGTTTCCATGTGATTTTTTTATCATACCGGTTAAGTAGAGTTAGTAGTCAAGTAACGGTCATCCTTAGAGAGTGGTAGTAGTAAGAAGGGTGGTCGTTACAGTTGGTATCAGAGCAGTTCCCATTCTCCAGCATCACACACATCAGCATCAACCTTGCCGTCTTCCAAGTAAGAATACCTCTACTCTATTTATGTTCTTGCTTTCATGTTTAGGAATAATTATAGCATGCTTATGTGTGATAGCCTCTAACATGTTTATAGTAGCTAGTTAAACGTGATTAGATTAGTTATGTACATCCTCTATGTCTTTAGAAATGGCACGAGGACGCCCAGCTAAGCAGGCACCAGCTACTGAGCCCCAGCAAGAGGCAGGCAGTTCAGTGCCTCCCCCAGACCTTACAGCATTAGTGGCTCAGTTACAGCAGCAGCTAGCTGAACAGCAACAGGAGATAGCCACCTTAAAGGCTAATCAGCAGAATACTCCCACAGTCACCTCGGAACCAAACTTAGCAACGCCAGTAGTCTTAGAGGTTCCACCAGTCCAGCCTACAGCTCTAGCAGCGGAAGCAAAGAGAGAGGCTTACCTGATCCAGTGGCAGCGAATCAAGCCCGAGAACTTCTCAGGCACCAGCGAACCATGGGATGCTCAAGCCTGGTTCAAAACACTGGAGAGCACGATGGAGCTTCTGGACTGGCCAGAACAGGAGAAGGCGAAGTGTGCCTCCTTCTGCCTGACAGGAGACGCACGTATGTGGTGGGAGAGAGTCAGAGCGAAGCCCCCAGTGAATCAGATGACATGGGCTGACTTCGAGAAAGAATTCTTCGAGAAGTTCTTTCACATGCGGGTCACAAACCGCTACTACGACGAGTTCACGGAGTTTCTTCAGGGCAACCTATCAGTTGAGGAAACCGTGAAGAAATTCAACAAACTGGCTCGTCTATGTCCCGAATTAGTCAGCACAGAAAAGGAACGAGTTCGGCTGATGCTCAAAATGTTGAGGCCGGAAATAGCGATGAATGTGGCCGGTGGCATCCATAGGCCACAAACCACAGAAGAACTAGTGAGTAGTGCTCTGATCACCGAGCACTACCAGAACAGCATCAAGCAGCAGAAGCAAACCTCCTCAGATTCCAAAGGCCAAGGAAGTTCAGATCCTCAGAAATCTCAAGGCCACAGCTCTAACTGGAAAGGGAACTCCAGCAACAAGCGCAAACCAGGGAATTACCCAAAAGGAGGACCGGCTAGCAAGCAGCCAAGTTATCCCAAGTGTGCTACTTGTGGGAAATTTCACCCAGGAGTTTGTCGCAAGGGCACACAAGGATGCTTCGAATGTGGACAGGAAGGGCATATGGCTAAGCAATGCCCGAACAAGACCAGCTTTCCTCTCCCACAGCCGATTCAGCATGGAGGCCAGTCAGCACAGTTACACCAGATGCAGGCCGTTCTAGATGGTCCACACATCAGTCAGGGCAGACTAGAAGCCCCCTCAGCTACGACGAACGCGAGGATCTACTCACTCACCAGAGAGGACGTAGCCAACGCCTCGACAGTTGTCACAGGTCAGATTAGTATTTTTCAGTATAGTGCTACTGTTCTATTTGATACTGGGGCAACCCATTCATATATAGCCAGGGCATTCGCCGAAAAGTTAGCAATACCCCCAGAGGTACTCAGTAGTCAGTTTCTGACAACGTTACCTTCGGGAGAAGTTATGGCAGCCACGCACTGGTTCAGAACAGTGCCAGTCATGATAGCAGACAGAGAACTCTTTTGTGATCTGATAGTGCTAGACATGACTGACTTCGATGTCTTATTTGGAATGAACTTACTGATCAGATACGGTGCCTCCATAGAGTGCCGTAAACAGAAAGTCGTATTCCAACCTGAAGCAGAAGCACAGTTCGAGTACATCGGAGAACCCAAGAGAAAAAGGGCAAGTTAAGTCCTCGATACGTAGGACCCTACCCCGATCATAGAGAGAATTGGGAAGGTAGCTTACAAGCTAGACTTGCCTCAAGATATGTCAGCAATACACAATGTATTTCATGTCTCCATGCTAAAGAAGTGTATTCACGACCTTAGCCAAGTGATTCAGCCTCAGACAGTGTAGATCCAAGAGAATCTTAGCTATGAGAGCAGACACAGATAGTGGACAGAGTAGACAAGAGACTAGGAAATAGAGAAGTGTCATTAGTAAAAGTCATCTGGTAGAACCAGAAGCACGAGGAAGTTACTAGGGGAGCGTGGAGACAGCATGAGACAGAAATATATCCAGAATTATTCTAAGTTCGAGGACGAACTTTTTATAAGGGAGGGAGAATTGTAACGACCCAATTTTCCCTATTTCGAGTTTTAAAAGTCCTTATAAAAATCTAGAAATGCTTTAGAAAAATTCTAGAGATTTTTAGGAATTTTTAGAGTATTTTTACGTAATTTTCGGAGGTCGTTTAGTATGTTTACAAAAAAGAAAGGAATTTTGACAAAAACCGTTAAAGGCGAGGTTCGAACCTACGACCTCGGGTCGGACTGACCCAACCAAATCCGGCCCAACCAGCTGAGCTACACGGACTTTGTCAATCCAATATGGAGAAAATTGATATTAAAGCATAGTTGTGATTAAAGCCGAATATAAGAAAGGAAATTAGGTTTTCATTTTCGAAAAACCAAAACAATTTCTCTCAAAAAAATCCCTCTCCTTCTCCCTCGCGACGGCGCCTCCTATTCCTCGGGCGAAAACCGCAGGCACGCCTAGGCGATTCCGGCGGCCGGCCAAAGCTTCCCGAGGGGCTCTCTTCAACTCCTTAAGGTCGCCTTGTCAGGGGAAGCACGCGAGCACAAGAAGAAGCCGAGTATTTCAAGCCTCCGAGCCCTAGACCTTCTTCCTCTCCTTCGGTTGTAAGTCCAAGCAAATCCCGGTGAGTTGCTACTCACCTGCAGTAGGATAGCTCCGAGATTTGTTTTCCTTGCTGCCGTGATTTAAGGATTTTGGTTTTATGCTATTGCCGTGAGTTTGATTTATGAAGCATGCTGCAAAATCGCTTGTGTGTTTGCTGCCGTGTACTTCAAAGAAGGGAAAAATTGTATGAACTAGGCATTTTTGTTCCTTTAGATATAGGGCAGTTGACATTGAACAGGAGATGAGCTGTAGTTTCGGGTTGCTTGTGTTGGTTGCTGCCATGACCATTAACTCCGAACCTGTTGGGTTGAATATGAGATCACCGGATTTGCTGTGGCACTGATCATCTTTGAGCTGCCAGCATTGTGCATGATAGATAGAGTTTCTAGTTTTCCTTTGATGTTTGAACTTACCTTAGCTGAGCATGTTTTGTTTTCATCTACCCTTAGCTGATCATGTGCAGTTTTATTTACCATTAGCTGAACGTATGCAGTGTTTCATTTGCTACTAGTTGGGTATGAGCAGTTCTTTTTGTTTTGCTATTAGACTTTATTCATGCACTGAAGTTGTAGAATGGTTTAAGCATATTATTGAGCATGTGCAGTTGTTAATTGCTATGAGTTGAGCATGATCAGTTTTCTTTATTACTAGATACACATGAGCAGTTTTAGTTTTCATTGCTGTTTAGTATTTCCTGATGAAGCATGATATTCTGTTAATTCCATGCAGCAACGATTCCTTTATTTTCTAGATTCTATTGCATGCCTAGTAGTTGAATTGGTTTTACTTTCACAGCATGCTTAAGTTGTTCTAGTTTCCTATTTGCTATTGGAATAACATGAGCAGTTCTATTTTTATAGCATGCAGATTTTTATAAGTAAAGTATGCAGATTTTGATAGGCTTAATATGCAGATTTTTGTTAAGCTTTGCATGCAGATTTATGTTAAGCTTTGTATACAGATTTTTAGTACGTAGGGTGTGTTCTAGTGCACACCAAGTGCTTGATAAAATGCTTAGCTCAATATAATGCTACAGTAGGCATTTTAATAGCTCGAAATGCAGTAGAATCATTTAAAATAACTTATTTAGTCTTGCTTCACTTATATGGGACTACGGTCCAATGGGTGGGCTCCCACAGTCGCCTCTAGGTTCAGATAACCTAGTAAAAGCAAGATAAGTTAATTAGTTTAAGATCCAGTATTTTACTTTTAGCAGTGGCACTGTACTGGACCAGATGTCCATTGGGTTGGGCTCCCATAGTCGTCCCTAGGTTTAGATAACCTAGTAAACCCTACTAGACTCGGAACTTGCAATCCTGGGTTTAGTTAGGGATGCGCGCACAGCAAGTACAGTTGCCGGGCCCATCAGCAGCATGATTATTATTTTAATCTATTATGTAAATAGTTTTCAAAACTTCACAAATTAGTTATGTGAATACAAGTTAGACTCAGTTTAGCATTAATTAGTTCAGCTTATGTATCAGTTCAGTTTCCTATTGATACACATGATAGTTCTATGATTAGCTGTACATGTTTAGTATTTCAGTTAGTATGATTCCTTTATTGCTATTTATGAGCATGAGTAGCTATACATGTTAGTTTTTCAGTTAGTTGATTTCTTTACTATTTATGAGCATGAGTAGCTATACATGTTAGCTTTTCAGTTAGTTGATTTCTTTGCTATTTATGAGCATGAGTAGCTTTACATGTTAGCATTCAGTTTTAGCATGTTTTTATTTATATACATGCATATCGAGTTTTTGTAAGTAAGATAGCGCTCACTAAGCTTTTAGCTTATAGATACTATTTTCCTCCTACTGCAGATAAAGGAAAAGCTAAAGTATAAGGAAGAAGGCGACAAGGAGATGCTGTGACGGTGTGTGATGTGTGGACTATGGAGATCCTTTGGACTTAGCTAAAGAACTCACTTAGTTTAAGAATTTGTTTAGTTTAATTTCTTATTAAGTTGATAAGAAAATTTTGTAGTAAGAAGTTATGTTTCCGCTTTTCATTACCTGCATGTTTTGATTTATTAAACTGCGTGGTTGTGAAAATATATGTTCCAGCCGCCTGTGGCTGAGTATACTCTGTATGTATTTACGGATATGGTCACCGGTACAGGGGAGACTCTGCCGAAATTTTTCGGTAGGGTTTCCATGTGATTTTTTTATCATACCGGTTAAGTAGAGTTAGTAGTCAAGTAACGGTCATCCTTAGAGAGTGGTAGTAGTAAGAAGGGTGGTCGTTACATGTGATGGAAACGTGGTGGTATTTCTTGTACTATACGTAGATGACATTTTGTTAGTTAGCAACAATATTAAAGTGTTATCGGAAGTAAGGGTATGGTTGTCCAAGCAATTCGATATGAAGGACTTGGGAGAATGTGCACATATTCTTGGGATCAAAGTAAAAAGGGATCGCAAGAAAAGAATGTTATGCTTATCCCAAGCTTCATATATCGATACGATCCTAGCTTGTTTTAGCATGCAAGACTCCAAGAAAGGTTTTCTACCTTTTATGCATGGAGTATCTTTATCTAAAGAGATGTCTCTGAAGACATCAAAAGAGATAGAAGAAATGAAGGCAATTCCTTATGCTTCAGCTATAGGAAGCCTAATGTATGCTATGTTGTGCACGAGATCAGATATCTATTTTACCGTGGGCATGGTTAACAGATATCAAAGTAATCCAGGATAGGGACATTGGACTGCCATAAAACATATATTAAAGTACCTGAGAAAGACTAGAAATTATATGTTGGTTTACCAAGCAGATGATTTGCTCCCTATGGGTTACACGGATTCTGACTTCTAATCAGATAGGGGTAATAGTAAGTCTACATCAGGCTATGTGTTTACTTTAGGAGGTGGAGTCATAGAATGGAGGAGTGTTAAGCAGAAATGCGTTTCAGACTCAACCATGGAAGATGAGTATGTGGCAGCCTCTGAGGCAGTCAAAGAAGCTGTATGGCTCAGGAACTTCTTGATGGACTTAGATGTGATTCCTGGTTTGCCCAAAATAATCACAATTTATTGTGATAATAGTGGTACAATAGCAAACTCAAAGGAACCATGAGACCATAAGGCAAGTAAACACATTGAGCGCAAGTACCACTTGATACGATACATCGTAAAGCAAGGAGAAGTTGTTGTCGCCAAGATTGCATCAGCTGATAACCTGGCAGATCCTTTCACTAAGGCCCTTCCGGCGAAAGCTTTTGATCGGCATGTTGAGGGTATGGGAATCAGATGTATGGCAGCATTTATGGCAGCATAGTCTTTTAGTATAAGTGGGAGATTGTTAGAATGTATACTAAAAGTCTAGCTTTTTGTAAACATTTATTTTGAAATAAGAATCACATTGGTCAAATGTCTACATTTATGCTAAGTGTAGTTTTCCATTTAATTTATATTGTAGATAACATGGTGTGAGGAGACACACAGAAGATTATGTTATCAGTTCCTTATAAATTATAAATAGTTGCTCACAACCAAGATGGAATGGGGCAAACCATTGGAGTGGTTGTAGTGTAATTTGGTATTAGTTTATCTTGACAATAAAATTAAACTAGTACACTATGAGTGTATTTAGCAGGACCATTTGAGGTAGTTTCTTTTTATACTGACTATATAAAAGTACAATACCTCTGTTATTATGGAAGTACATACTCTTAATCATGATATAATAACAAGCACGTATACTTAATATTTATTTTTTTAATTTATCAAATGATGCGATTTAGTTTGATAAATCAATATGCCCGATAAGTTGGGAAATAATATTATTTATATGGTGTGTTGTTAATTATAGAATGAAACTGTGTCCTAGTAATCTAGGTTGATGATATCCTCTTGAGAAGCTCATAAGGATTGTCATGTAAACCCTACAAGTGGACTTAGTCCGACATGACAATAAGGTTGAGTGGTACTACTCTTGGAGCTAGATATTAATTAAGTGAGTTGTCAGTAACTCATTTAATTAATGGACATTCAATATCTTAAACATAGGGAGACTAACGTACTCATAATAAGAAAGAGCTCATATTGTAATATGGGATTGGTGCGGTAGTATAATAATAATTCTTTAGTGGTATGAGTTATTATTAATGAACTCGAGTTGGGTGTTCAGGGCGAACACGGGAAGGTCAAGCTCATCGGGTGACCAAAACCAATTCCTCCTCTAGGTCCCTATTGTAGCCTCTTATTTATAAAGACTTATATCCACCAAAACCCAACTTCTTACCCACCTCTTGGTGGTCGGCCAAGATGAGCTTGGATCCCAAGCTAGGGTCGGCCAAACCAAACCAAGAAGGGAGCCAAGTTGTGGCCGGCTCTAGCTTGGAGCCCAAGCAAGGGTGGCCAACCACATTAAGATTAAAAGGAGGTTTTAAATTCTAATACTTTCCTTATGTTGAATCCATGGTTTTAAAAGAGAGTTTTTAAAAATTTTAAATCTTTCCTTTTATAGCTTTCTATAAAGAATTAAGAGAAAGGTTTGATATATTTCCTTATTTGTAGTTAAAAGGAAGATTTAAATTTTTAATAAAACTTTCTTTTTTTGCAACCATCCACACATTTTAAATGAAAGATTTTAATTTATATAATTTTCCTTTTACAACCAACAAGGGATTTAAAAAATGAAATTTTTAATTAAAATTTTTACCGAAAACAAATAAGGAAGTTTTAATTTTATGTTTAAAACTTTTCTTATTTGAAGCAATAGATATGGCCGACCATGACAAGAAGAAAAAGAAGTTTTAATTTTTTTTTTTGTTTTAAAACTTTTCTTTTTAGTCATTGGCAAGGAATACAAGGAAGTTTTAATTATATTTAAAACTTTCCTTATTTGCCAAGATCAAGGAATAAAAAAGAGGAGGAGGGGTGCCTCACCCAAAAAAAACACATCTATTATTCCTCCTCTCTTATTCCTTGTGGTCGGCCCTTCCTCTTCCCCTATTCTTCTTCTTTGTGGCCGGCGACATCACCTTCTTGGAGAGATTTTGGGGGCCAGACTTTGCTTGGAGAAGAAGAAGAGAAAAGGAGGCATTATTTCCTATCATCCCTTGGAGATTGGTTGGTGGCCGAAACTCTTCATCCTTGAAGGTTGTTGGTGGCCTAAACTTGGAAGCAAGAAGAGAAGGTTTGAGTGGATTTCATCTTGGAAGATCGTCGCCCACGCGACGTCCAAGAGAAGGAGAGGAATACAATAGAAGATCAAGAGGTCTATAAGCTATAAAAGGTATAACTAATTATTAGTTTCTGTATCATAACTAGTTCATCTTTTGTATAGATCTTGAAAACCCAAACACAAGAGGTTATTGGGTTTTAAGTTATCATTTTTGTTATCGATTTTATTTTTCAATTTCATGTTTCAATAATATGTTTCTATTGAGGTCTCTATAATTAAACCTAGTTTACTGTAAGAAGTTAAATATCCAATTTCTCTGTGAGGCTTTGTTTAGGAAGTGGTGGATGATCCCATACCCAAGAAGGCCTAGTGTCTCGTCATGTTTAACCTGGAAGCCGATCATAGAAATAGATATTTGATAACTTCTATAATATGATTTAACTTAGGTAGATCACATCGGTTGAACTTGGAGTAAGAATGTTAAGTTTCGTTCTCAATCCAAGTTTAACTTCTAAAGGGAAATTTGGATTAATAATGTTAAGCATCATTTGCAATCCAAATTTAACTTTAGTAAAGCCCATGGGTAGCTAGGATAGTTCTATGCTTGTACAAATATTTGTACAGGGGAACTAGGATGGTATTCTGAGTAGCAACCAACACTGCTAACTATAAATAATCCCCTTCGACTTTTCTCTTGGATTTCTCGTTGATAGTCAGAGGCGTCTCCCCTTCTCTTCTTTCTTCTATTATTCTACTTTCCTTTCTTCCTTTTGTAACCTCTCCATGGATCCTTCAGAGTCCAGTTACACTCCTAGAGTTTCGACCTTTAGTGGCGTAGATCTAGACGATCTTTACTTCACGTACGAAGTGTCCACTACTATGCATATTATCATACCCTCCAACATCCATCGCCTCCACCAGTCCCCTCAAGGTTATGTGACTTTCTTTAAGGAGCATTCTATGCTTGTCGCTACTTCTGCATTTCCCTTTGTCAACTTACCCCTAATTTCATTCGGATCCTATGCGGGTTTGTCCTCCTTTGTCGCTTGTGTGACATCCGCTCGACTTCTCGCTTGTTTCACTAGTTCTCACCCCTCGACGCCATGGTGAGGGTCTCTTTCATTTTCAAGCTCGCCCTCGGATGACCCTTTTTGTTCCCCTTCCTCTTTCAGAGCCTGAGTGAAAAGAAAAGTATTTTTTTCTTAGCTTCCCTTTTACCGTAGCGTGGCCCACCGGGCGCCTATCAGTTCTTCCGTCTATGCCTTTTTTGGGAGACTTTCGCTCAAACCTAGCATTTTTAGAGGTGTCAGCACAACTAGTAGGCTTTGATCTGCGCATGTTGTTGTTGGAGGATGTTCTGTACCTATTTGGGCCAAGCTTTGTTCCCTCCAAGCTGCCACACTCTCTAGGTAAGTACCATCCTTACCTTAGCTTGCTTTTGCCTTCCTATGCTAACCCTCACTTTGCTATAGCGGACACTCTCGCTCGGGCATCTGTGATTAGGCCCCTTCCACTGAGTGCTCTGGAAATAAATTGCCGAGGCCAAATAATTCTAAACGAGCGGGGACACTTGCCCTCCATTCTGACCGCTCCCCAGACGATTGTGGCTACTTCTACCTCTCATCCTTCTGCCCCTCAAGTGACGTAGGCTATTTGTTCAATTCCTGATCCTACTTGACAAACTCCGCCTGCTCCTCCCATTCATCACACCATGACTCTAGAAGAGGGATCAAATTCAGACGAATAGCCGCTTGTGCGTCAGCCGAGGCTCAGACCTGCTAGGGCCTCCCCTACAGTGGGCGCCTCTTCCAAGACCCCAATACACAGGCTGGCTCCAGGCTTCGCTCTAGAGCCAAGACTCTCTGACGGATCTACTGTTCCTCCAAAAGTTCGAACGGGGCATCACCAAGGGAGAGCTCCAATTGATAGGGAAGAGAGTGCTCCAGGGAGGTGATCTTTGCCAACTGCCCTGGCCGAGCCTTCCTCCCCTCGACCTTCCACTTCCACCCGATCTGGTCCTAGTGGGGTTGCTCCTGTATCCTCCAAGTCATGGATGTTCCTACTTTAGCGCCACTATTCCCTCTCAACGGGAGTTGCATAATGACCCCCCTCTTCATGCTGGATATGTCGTGCTAAAGGGAAAACTAGTGGATGCCTAGATGGATTCTATGGAGCAGATAGATGCCATCACCTTACCTTCCCAAGTAGACATATTCTCCCAAGATGCTTCTGCGGTAAGCCCTCATCCTCTCTTATTGCTCTTCTCTTTCGATTTTGACTGACCTTTTCTATGGCTAGTTCTTTGCTGTGGGATTACGCTTGAGCTAACTGTCCATGGACATGCATCAACAAAATAAGATCTTTAAAGATCGCATTACTGACCTAGAATCCCATCCCTCTAACTCCATTCCAGTAATTCGCAAACTAAAGGCAGAGGTAGAATCTTTGAAAAAGCATAACACAACCCAGGAACAAGGCCTTAGTGAGGCCTCACAAGCGACCAATCTTCTACAGGATGACAAGAAGAAACTTGAAGCTCTACACCAAACAGCCGATGCCAAGTATCACGAGGAGCTATCTCTCAAGGAGAAGACATTATCAGAGCTGGCATGGTAGACCGCGATCCTTGATAACTTCAAGCTTAAGCATAAGTAGGAGATGGGTCACTGGACTAAGGAACTCAACTCCAAAGACATGCTCCTTATGAACTATCAAAAAAAATTGGAATCCTAGACCACCGAACTAGGTTCCTTACAGATAGAGCTAGCTGAAGCCTGATCTACCCTGTCTGGCTCAACCATCTCCATGGAAGCCTATAAAGTGGGGGAGAACTATCACCTTTTGATGAGTCGAGAAGAGTACCTGCATTCTTCAAAGTTTGGCTCCTAAGTAGGAGATCACTTTGTCCGGTCACTCACTTATGGAGCAATAGGAGCAGTCCAATAACTTAGGGAAAGAAGCACCTTGGTTTAGAGACTTTCCCGAAGGCTTAAGAATAATCCTGGCCAAGTTCTCCTGACCAGAAACCTTGTGCATATGCTAGTAGTGTTTACTTCCTGACCTGGGATCTTTCTCTCAAACAAGTGTTAGTACAGAGAATAACATCTTCAGGCACGGTAAGGATGAAAGTAATTAGCACTCTATGGGCGGTCTAACTTTCTACCCTGAGCTTGTTATAGTAATAAGCACCTGACGCTAGCTTTTTAACGACTTTATACGGACCGTCCCATTGAGATGCTAGCTTAGTTACCTATCCTACCAGCTTGATCCTTTTCTATACCAAATCTCCTTCTCCAAAGAAATGAGGGATCACTTTCTTATCATAGTTTTGTTGCATCTTTTGCCGGTACACGGTTAACCGGGTGGTCATTCTCCCTTGGATTTCATTGATAAGATCTACCTCTAAAAGTCACCGCTCGGTATTCTTGGGTTCATACAGTAGTCACCAAATAGATGTAACCCCAACCTCAACTAGCACGACTTCTTTTCTACCATATATGAGGTGAAATGGAGTGAGCCCCATGCTTTCTCATGAAGTCATTCGGTATGCCCAAAGGATGCTAGGGAGCTCCTCAACCCAATCACCACTTACATGATCCAGCTTGACCTTGAGCCCCCTGACTATCTTTCTGTTGATGATCTCGGTCTATCCATTGCTTTAAGGATACGCTACGGAAGTGAAGGCCTAAGCTATACCAAACCATTGACATCATCCCCGAATCTTATGCCCTTGGAACTGCCGCCCATTGTCTAAGACCAGTTTGTGTGGGATTCTGAATCAGCATAGGATGTTTGTCCATAGGAACTGGATAACATCTCTTTCCGTAATCCAAGCCAGGGCTTCTTCCTCCACCTACTTGGAAAAGTAGTCCATTGCCACGAGCAGGAAATGCTTTTGAGCTGAAGCTATAGGGAATGACCCTATGATGTCCATACCCCATTGACTAAAGGGACAAGAAACTACTGAGGTCTTCAAAATCTCAGTAGGCCAATGGGGCAGGTTCTGATGCTTCTGACAACAGAAGCAAGTGGCCACCAACTGTTGGGCATCTCTCTACAAGGTGGGCTAGAAATATCCGGCCAACAATACTTTGAGAGCTAATGTCCTTCCTCCCACATGATTGCCATAGCATCCTTGGTGAATTTCTTGCAAAGTATATTCCACCTCGTCCGGGCCCAGGCACTTGAGTAATGGGTGAGAGAATGTCTGCTTATATAATTGACTCCCGATTAGAGTGTAGGCATAAGCTCTCCTCTTAGTCTATCTTGCTGCTTTTGCATCAGTCAGTAGGACCCCTCGCTGAAGATACAGGATCATAAGAGCTCTCTAGTCGATTGGTTTTTCCAAGTTATTTTGCAAGTCGAGTTGGACTATTAGAAAACTCTGTGCTATCAATTTATCCAGCACCCAAGTAGTCAAAGAATTGGCCATCCTAGCTAATTCATCTGCTCTTTGATTAGAGCCGTCAATTTGGGTTGGGTCCATCGGGTTGGCCCGCCCCGCCAAACAATTTAAGTGGGTTGGGTTGGAACTTTCTCAACCCAAGCCCGCCGTGGGCTGACCCGCCTAGGCCCGCGACCCGCGCAGGTCGGCCCGCAACGGGTTGGGTTAGCCCGCGGGTTGAGAAACACATGTAAACTAAGGTTTATGTCATTTTATTATCTTTCTTTATTATAATTTTGAAATAAAAATAGTACTTTTCATCCAACATAAATATTTGTTTGTGTCCATTTATATTTAAAATACATATTTATGGATACATTTAATTGATGAAACTTTTCCGAAGTAAAACGTTGAAGATATGAAGTATTTTTTATTTTTTTAAAAAAAAATTAATGGGCCTGCGGGTTGGCCCGCCAAACCTGCATCCCGCCTTGGATTGGGTTGGGTTGGAAATTTCCCAACCCGCCATGTTGACGGGTCGGCCCGCCCCACCCCGCCAAATGGTTGACCCACCACGGGCCGACCCGCCCCACTACGGGTTGGCCCATCTGACAACTCTATCTTTGATTGTCTACCCTAGAAATTTTGGTTACTGTGACTTCCTTAAAGTCTTCTTTTATTTTCTCATATGCTTCCCTATAAAGGTGTAGCTTCTTATTATTGATCTCAAAGTTGTTGGCCACCTGCTGAGCCACCAATTGGGAATCTGAGTAAATGATTATCCGCGTGGCTCCTACGTGTCGAGCTACCTGCAGTCCAGCTAAGAGCGCCTCATATTCTGCCTCGTTGTTGGTAGCTCTGAAGTTTAACCTAACAGATAGTTGCATGACATCTTCTTGAGGGAATATAAGAAGTATCCCCACTCTGCTTCCTTGTTGAGTGGATGACCCATCTATGTATATCTTCCATGTTTCCTCAAAATCGTGCTGATGGGTCTCCGTCAAAAAGTTAGTCAGGGCTTGTGCCTTGATTACTACTTGGGACTAGTACTGTATATCATACTCTCCTAGCTTGGTTGCTCATTTGATGAGATTGATGGCTATTTTCATGTTGGTAAGGACCTTCCCCATGGTGCTATTAGTTAGTACAGAAATTGGATGTGCCAAAAAGTAAGGCCTTAGGCGGTGAGCCATGAGGACCAACCTATAGACCAACTTCTCAAGGGTCATGTACTGAGACTCGGTCCTTTTTAATAGATGACTGAAGAAGCACACTGGTCATTGTGCATTATCTTGCTCTTTCACCAAAACTGCCCCCACAACCTCAGGGGTAGCGGACAAATATGTTGATACCCCAAGGTTATTTTGATGTGATCAAACAAGTTAGGTTAGGTCCTATTGTGTTTCATCATGTGTCTAAGTGTGCAGGAACTTAGGAGCACATGATGTCGAGCAAAAGACGTAGCTAACGAGAAGGACCACACGGGAGAGAGCTGATGGGCTCGGTGCATTTGAGGGACGAGGTGCTGCGAAAGAGTACGCAGGTGGGTGAGAAGGAGGTGTGCGGTGTTTCCGAGGGAGGAGAAGCCCGGAGCGGAAGCTTGCTCGAGAAGGTCGGAAGTTGGGTTCGGGTGAGTCATATTCCGGATGGTCGAGATCACCCAAGCAAGAGGAATCAGAACGGAAGACCCAAACTGAGGTGAGCGAAACCGAAGCGGAAGGCTCGGACTGGAAAAAGTTAACTTGGTTGACTTTCCCAGTCCGGGCACCCGGACTCAATCCAAGCGCTCAGAATCCTTCCGGGCAGCCGAAATAGGATTTTATTTGGATCGCATTTAACTACGATCCATTGCGAAGGGAAAAAGGTTTTATCCCCCTCCAGGCGCCCCAAGTAGGGCTATATAAGTAGCCCGGCTCCCAGAAGCTAAAAACAACAAGAATTATTCAAGAAACACTTGTACATGCTTCTTTGTTTGTTTTAGCTTTGTCTTTCTGTGTTTCATTGCTGTAAAGAGGCTTCTCATCTTGAAGGAAAAATTAGCGCGACTTTATTCCTTGAATTAACAACCTCCCCAGTTGTAACCAAGTAAAATTCTCTATGTCTCTGTATTTTCAATTTATTTCTTATTTTGTCTATGAAAGTGTTTTATTCTAAGTTACAAGTCTGAGAAAGATATTTGTTTTATTTAATTTGTGTAGGGGCTATTCACCCTCCCCCCTAGTCGGTCGCCAAGGGACATAACAAGTGGTATCAGAGCAAGGACGCTTCAGGAGGACTAACCATCGAACAAAGCACACAAGATGGCCGGACCGAGCATCTGGCCACCAAAGTTCAAGGGGGAGTTCGCTAGCTGAAAAAAGAAAATGGAGGTATTCTTTAAAACAGACTTTCAATTACTTTTAATAATTAAAGTCGGTCTTGTAGTGTAGCGCTCAAAAATTCTCAAAACTATTTTAGAAATATTCTATGATTTTTCTGGAATTTTAGGATATTTTTACAGAATTTTTAGAGTAGCGAAAGTAGCAAAAACAAATAGAAACCGAAAACGGCCTAAGCGGGAATTGAACCCGAGACCTATGGTTTACGGATAATTCTAGTAACCAGTTGAACCCAGCAGGGTCGTGCTGAAAGGAAAGGGAAACAATTAAATTTATATTCAAGTTGGGCCGGAATTACCACTTAATATAAATAAGAAATTATTAAGTGAGGGTTTTATTTTTTTAATCGTGATTCTCTTCTCCTCACCCTAGCCTCACGCCGCCCCTTTCCTTTCCTCCTCCTTCTCTCGGCGCACCAAGGCAAGGGCCCTAGGAGCACCTCCCGGCAACATCAAGGGCACGAGGACGCTCCCCTCCGCGAGAGGAACGCATAGACGCGAGAAGATCGTTGAAGAGATCTCTCCTCCGTGAAACCTAGCGATTAGAATCGTAAGAAATTACGAACAGGAGGTAACAAACCCCGCACTTGCAGTATAAGTAGCTTCCGTGTGAATTCTATGATTTAGTTAGTAGTATATAGCTTTTCGACACAAAGGATGCGAATTAGCGCATACCAAGTGTTCGATTAAATTACTAGCACAGATAAAATGCAACTTAGGCATTGTGATAGCTTAGATAAATGCAATAGAAGCATTTTTACAGTTCATATGGTCTTGCTACAGCTTTTATGGAACTAGATGTCCAATGGGTGGGCTCCCACAGCCGCCTCTAGGTTCAGACAACCTAGCTCTAGGTTCAGATAACCTAGAAAGAGCAAGACAATCAATAATTAGCTATGTTCAGTATTTTACTTTTTCAGTGGCACTGTACAGGATTAGATATCCACTGGGTTGGACTCCCACAGTCGTCCCTAGGTTCAGCTAACCTAGTAACCCTACTAAATTCGGGACTTGCAAACCTGGGTCTAGTTGGGGATGCGTGCACAGCAAAGTACAGTTGTCGGGCCCAAACAGCAGCTTGATTATTATTTTAATCTACTTATTAATATAGTTTTTCAAACATCACAAATTAGTCATGTGAGTTCAGTCAACTTTAGCATCAGATTACTATTAGCTTAGTTCAGTTTTATATCAGTTTAGTTTTCTGTTGATACAACATGATAGTTTATGATTAGTTCTATTGCTATGAACAGTTTTATTTCTATGTGTTGTATGTCATGCCATGTTTAGCATATTCAGTATGTTCTTTTCAAATAGCATGTTTTCAAAGCATGATTTGCATCGATTGCATGTTTTAGTGAGGTAGATGGTTTCTTACTAAGCGAAAGCTTACAGATACTTCTTTTCCTTATACTGCAGAGAAAGGTAAAGGAAAGATGGACTAGCGGAGGCTGGAGGGCAATGCTACGAAGATGTTTGTGGATGGAACTTGGAATAGAGATCTTAGGGAATTTCAGCAAGCTTGTTTTAAGCATTAGAACCTTTTAGCATTTTATTGTTTTGCACCTTAGTATGTTAATTGCTATGAATTAGTTAGTCATGCACCCTATCATGCTTAAAATACTATTTGTGTGATGTTAGAATGTTTTACATTTAGTTTAGGATTGACATGGGAAGTTTTGGCACGAACAAGTGCTGAAATCAGACTTCTGGCACGAAATCGATCGGCTGATCGATTGGAGGCTTCTCAATCGATCAGCCGATCGATTGAGAAGTTCGTACCGCGAACAGTAGGCCTCTGGATCGATCAGCCGATCGATCAAGCAAATTCTGTCGCGAACAGTAGGCTCTGGGATCGATCACTGGATCGATTGGCTAGTCTGGATCGATCAGCCGATCGATCCAGAATATTGGCCTGAGCACAGTAGCGTGCTGGATCTATCACTGGATCGATCTAACCTAAGCCCCACATACAGTAGCCATCTGGATCGATCAATGGATCGATCCGGCCATTTCAATCGATCCGTGGATCGATTGGGAGGCCTGATATCAGCAAGAAACTCTTAGTTAAGTTCCTTGACCATTGGGGAATGTAATATATGTCATGAATAGTTTAGATTACATCCCTTAGCACATGTAGAACCAAGAAATGGTAACAGTTTAGCAAAATTTTAATTAGTACAGCTTCCGCACTTAGACTTAATGATGGTCAGGGAATAGTTAGCACAGATTAATGTAACGATTGGCCACACAGCCTAGTCAGTAGAAGGCGGGACGTTACAGAGTGGTATCAGAGCGGTTTCCATACTTCCTACACACACATCAGCATTGAACCTGTAGCTTCCAAGTAAGAACATCTCTCACTTTCTTTATGTTTCTTGTTTCATGTTTAGATATAACCAAAGCATGCTTGTTCATGATAGTAGTTGACATGATAACAATAGTTACTCCCTTATGATTGTGTTAGTCATGTATGTCCTCCATGTCTCTAGAGATGGCATGAGGACGCCCCTCTAGAAGGGCACCAGCTACTGAGCCCCAGCATGAGGCAGGCAGTTCAGTGCCTCCCCCAGACCTGACAGCATTAGTGGCTCAGTTACAGCAGCAGTTAGTTGAACAGCAACAGGAGATAGCCACCTTAAAGGCTAATCAGCAGAATACTCCCACAGTCACCCCAGAACCAAACGTAGCAACGCCAGTAGTCTTAGAGGTTCCACCAATCCAACCTACAGCACCAGTAGCCCCAGCAGCAGTAGAGGCAAAGAGAGAAGCCTATCTGATCCAGTGGCAGAGAGTCAAGCCCGAGAACTTCTCAGGCACTAGTGAACCATGGGATGCGCAAGCCTGGTTCAAAACACTGGAGAGTACGATGGAGCTTCTGGACTGGCCAGAACATGAGAAGGTGAAGTGCGCCTCCTTCTGTCTGACAGGAGATGCACGCATGTGGTGGGAGAGAATCAGAGCGAAGCGCCCAGTGAATCAGATGACATGGGCAGACTTCGAGAAAGAATTCTTCGAGGAGTTCTTTCACATGCGGGTCACCAACCGCCACTACGACGAGTTCACTGAGTTTCGCCAGGGCAACCTATCAGTTGAGGAAGCCATGAAGAAATTCAATAGATTGGCTCGTCTATGCCCTGAACTAGTCAGCGCAAAGAAAGAAAGAGTTCGGTTGATGCTCAAGATGCTGAGGCCGGAAATAGCGATGAACGTGGCTGGCGGCGTTCACAGGCCGCAAACCACCGAAGAACTAGTCAGCAGTGCTCTGACCACCGAACACTACCAAAACAGTATCAAACAGCAGAAGCAAGTCCTCGCAAAGTCAAAAGGGCAAGGAGGCTCAGGTGCTTAGAAACAACAGGGCCACAGCTCCAACTGGAAAGGGAACCCCAACAATAAGCGCAAACCAGGGAGTTACCCAAAAGGAGGGCCAGCTAGCAAACAGCCCAGTTATCCAAAGTGTGCTACTTGTGGGAAATTCCACCCTGGAGTTTGTCATAAAGGCACACGAGGATGCTTTGATTGTGGGCAGGAAGGGAATATGGCTAAGCAGTGCCCGAACAAGACTAGTCTTCCTCCACTACAGCCGATTCAGTATGGAGGCCAGCCAGCTCAGTTACATCAGATGCAGGCCGCTCTAGATGGTCCACACATCAGCCAGGGTAGACTAGAAGCCCCTCCAGCTATGATGAATGCAAGGATCTACTCCTTAACCAGAGAAGACATAGCGAATGCCTCGACAGTTGTTACAGGTCTGATTAGTATTTTACAGCAAAGTACAACTGTCTTATTCGATACTGGGGCGACCCATTCTTATATATCCAGGGCATTTGCTGAGAAGTTAGCAAGACCTCCAGAGGTACTCAGTAGTTAGTTTCTGACGATCTTACCTTCAGGAGAAATTATGGCATCCACACACTGGCTCAGAGCAGTACCAGTCATTATAGCAGACAGAGAACTCTTTTGTGATCTGATAGTGCTAAGTATGACTGACTACGATGTCATCTTCGGAATGTACTTCTTGATCAGATACGGAGCTTCCATCGAGTGCCGTAAACAGAAAGTCGTATTCCAACCTGAAGCAGAAGCACAGTTCAAGTTCATCGGAGAACCCAAGAGAAAGGCCAAAAAGTTTCTCTCCGCTATGAAAGCACAGAGATTAATGGATTCAGGATGTACGGGATTTTTAGCACATGTAGTCAGTACCGGTCAGGATAAGGACCGACAGCTAGCAGAGGTCCGAGTCGTACGTGACTACCCAGGAGTCTTCCCTGAAGAGTTACCAGGCCTAGCACCAGACAGGGAGATCGAATTTGAGATAGAACTCATCCCCGGTACAAATCCTATCTCCAAAGCACCTTACCGCATGGCTCCAGCAGAACTGAAGGAACTTCATGAGCAATTACAGGAGCTGCTTGACAAGGGCTTCATACGTCCTAGTCACTCACCATGGGGAGCGCCTGTATTGTTCGTGAAGAAGAAGGACGGGAGCATGCGCCTATGCATAGATTACAGAGCATTGAACTAAGTCACGATTAAGAACAGGTATCCTCTTCCCAGAATAGATGACATGTTCGATCAACTAAAGGGAGCAGCAGTGTTCTCTAAGATAGACCTCAGATCAGGTTATCATCAGGTGAAAGTCAAGGAAGGGGATATATCCAAGACAGCATTCAGGACTAGATACGGACATTATGAGTTTGTAGTCATGCCCTTTGGCGTGAGAAATGCTCCAGCTACTTTCATGGACCTCATGAACAGAGTATTCCGAGAGTACTTAGATAAGTTCGTTATCGTCTTCATCGATGACATCCTTATCTATTCAGGAACTCAGGAAGAACACGCAGAGCACCTAAGAATAGTACTGCAGACCCTTCAGCAGAACCAGTTGTACGCCAAGTTCACAAAATGTGAATTTGGTTAGATCAGATGTCCTTCCTGGGTCACATCATCTCAAAGGATGGTATTATGGTAGATCCCAGTAAGATAGAAGCTGTGAGTAACTGGAAAAGACCCAAGAATGCTAGTGAGATCAGGAGCTTTCTGGGATTAGCAGGTTATTACAGAAAATTCATAGAGGACTTCTCCAGGATAGCCTCCCCACTGATAGCTCTCACCAGGAAAAATAGGAAATATCAGTGGACAGAGGACTGCGAGAACAGCTTTAGTGAGCTAAAGAGGAGATTGACCAGTGAACCTATTCTGACTCTACCAGAGAACGCAGATAGCTTTGATATATATAGTGATGCCTCTAAGTTGGGACTAGGAGCAGTGCTGATGCAAGATGGCAAGGTAATCGCCTATGCCTCCAGACAACTCAAGGATTATGAGAGGAATTACCCCACTCATGACCTTGAGCTTGCAGCAGTGGTGTTCGCCCTCAAAATTTGGAGACATTACTTGTATGGAGCTCAGTGCAGAGTGTATACAGATCATCAGAGTCTGAAGTACTTCTTCACTCAGAAGGATCTGAATATGCGACAGCGCAGATGGCTAGAACTGGTCAAGGACTACGATATAGACATCCTCTACCACCCAAGAAAGGCGAATAGGGTAGCAGATGCACTTAGCAGAAAGTCCAGTGCTGCTCTATTATCTCTAGCGGCCATGTCACCGCCCCTACAGAAGGAGATCACAGACTTCGGTCTTGAACTCGTAGTTGGACAGCTCTCTACTATGATGTTAGAGTCTACTTTGCTTGGTGATCTTCAGACAGCTTAGGAACAGGATCCTGAAATTCAGAAAATCAAGCAAGGAGTAGCAGAATCAGACAGTGGGGAATTCAGAGTGTCTGGTAGTGGGGTATTGTACTTTGGTGATAGATTATGCGTTCCAGATTAGGAGGAACTCAGAAGAAAGATTTTAGATGAGGCTCACAAGACTCCCTATGCGATGCATCTAGGCTCCACTAAAATGTACCAGGACTTGAAGAAGCGTTTTTGGTGGCCTGGGATGAAGAGAGACATCGCTCGATATGTCAGCACCTGCCTAACTTGTCAGAGGGTTAAGGCAGAACATCAGAGACCAGGAGGAGTTTTGCAGCCTATTCAGATTCCAGAATGGAAGTGGGAAGACATTTCTATGGATTTCATAGTGGGACTACCCAGAACCACGAATGGTTTTGATACCATCTGGGTAATAGTCGACAGGTTGACTAAATCAGCCCACTTCTTAGCTATCAGGATATCCTACTCCATGGAACAGCTAGCACAGTTGTATCTCAAGGAGATCGTTAGACTACATGGAGTCCCATGAACCATTATTTCAGACAGAGACAGTAGGTTCACATCACACTTCTGGGAGTGTGTACAGTCAGCTTTGGGCACGAAGTTAAAATTCAGCACAGCCTTCCATCCTCAGACAGATAGTCAGACGGAGCGAGTAAATCAGGTACTCGAAGATATGCTCCGAGCATGTGCCCTAGATTTCAGAGGAAGTTGGTGCAAATATCTGAGTCTAGCAGAATTTGCATACAACAACAGCTATCAGGCCACCATCGGCATGGCACCTTATGAGGCTCTCTATGGGCGGAGGTGTAGATCTCCAATCTGCTGGTATGAGAGTGGTGAACAGAAAGAACTAGAACTTCAGACAGATCTAGTGGCAGATACCACAGCAGTTATACAGCAGATCCGCCAGATGATAGAGACAACTCAGAGCCGCCAGAAAAGCTATGCTGATACACAGCGCAGACCTTTAGAGTTTTCAGTAGGGGATTCAGTGTTCCTCAGAGTAGCTCCCATGAAGGGAGTAATGTGTTTTGGGAAGAAGGGCAAACTAAGTCCCAGATATGTGGGACCATACCTTATCATTAGAAGAGATGGCAAGGTAGCATATGAGCTAGAGCTACCACAGGATATGTCAGCCATCCATAATGTATTTCATGTCTCTATGCTGAAGAAGCATATCCCAGATACCACCCAGGTGATTGAGCCCCAGTCGGTACCAGTCCACGAAGACCTCAGTTATGATAGTCGGCCTATTCAGATAATAGACCGAGCAGTTAAGAAATTACGGAACAAGGAGGTACCATTAGTGAAAGTCATTTGGCAAAGTCACACAGCAGAAGAGGCAACATGGGAGACAGAAGCCAGCATAAGACAGAAGTACCCAGAGTTATTCTAAGTTCGAGGATGAACTTTTTATAAGGTATGGGAGATTGTAGCACCCAAAAATTCTCAAAACTATTTTAGAAATATTCTATGATTTTTCTAGAATTTTAGGATATTTTTACAGAATTTTTAGAGTAGCGGAAGTAGCAAAAACAAATAGGAACCGAAAACGGCCTAAGAGGGAATTGAACCCGAGACCTATGGTTTACGGATAATTCTAGTAACCAGTTGAACCCAGCAGGGACGTGCTGAAAGGAAAGGGAAATAATTAAATTTATATTCAAGTTGGGTCGGAATTACCACTTAATATAAATAAGAAAGTATTAAGTGAGGGTTTTATTTTTTTAATCGTGATTCTCTTCTCCTCACCCTAGCCTCACGTCGCCCCTTTCCTTTCCTCCTCCTTCTCTCGGCGCACCAAGCCAAGGGCCCTAGGAGCACCTCCCGGCAACATCAAGGGCACGAGGACGCTCCCCTCCGCGAGAGGAACGCATAGACGCGAGAAGATCGTTGAAGAGATCTCTCCTCCGTGAAACCTAGCGATTAGAATCGTAAGAAATTACGAACAGGAGGTAACAAACCCCTCACCTGCAGTATAAGTAGCTTCCGTGTGAATTCCATGATTTAGTTAGTAGTATATAGCTTTTCGGCACAAAGGATGCGAATTAGCGCATACCAAGTGTTCGATTAAATTACTAGCACAGCTAAAATGCAACTTAGGCATTGTGATAGCTTAGATAAATGCAATAGAAGCATTTTTACAGTTCATATGGTCTTGCTACAGCTTTTATGGAACTAGATGTCCAATGGGTGGGCTCCCACAGTCGCCTCTAGGTTCAGACAACCTAGCTCTAGGTTCAGATAACCTAGAAAGAGCAAGACAATCAATAATTAGCTATGTCCAGTATTTTACTTTTTCAGTGGCACTGTACAGGATTAGATATCCACTGGGTTGGACTCCCACAGTCGTCCCTAGGTTTAGCTAACCTAGTAACCCTACTAAATTCGGGACTTGCAAACCCGGGTCTAGTTGGGGATGCGCGCACAGCAAAGTACAATTGTCGGGCCCAAACAGCAGCTTGATTATTATTTTAATCTACTTATGAATATAGTTTTTCAAACATCACAAATTAGTCATGTGAGTTTAGTCAGCTTTAGCATCAGATTACTATTAGCTTAGTTCAGTTTTATATAAGTTTAGTTTTCTGTTGATACAACATGATAGTTTATGATTAGTTCTATTGCTATGAACAGTTTTATTTCTATGTGTTGTATGTCATGTCATGTTTAGCATATTCAGTATGTTCTTTTCAAATAGCATGTTTTCAAAACATGATTTGCATCGATTGCATGTTTTAGTGAGGTAGATGGTTTCTTACTAAGCGAAAGCTTACAGATACTTCTTTTCCTTATACTGCAAATAAAGGTAAAGGAAAGATGGACTAGCGGAGGCTGGAGGGAAATGCTACGAAGATGTGTGTGGATGGAACTTGGAATAGAGATCTTAGGGAATTTCAGCAAGCTTGTTTTAAGCATTAGAGCCTTTTAGCATTTTATTGTTTTGCACCTTAGTATGTTAATTGCTATGAATTAGTTAGTCATGCACCCTATCATGCTTAAAATACTATTTGTGTGATGTTAGAATGTTTTACATTTAGTTTAGGATTGACATGGGAAGTTTTGGCACGAACAAGTGCTGAAATCAGACTTCTGGCACGAAATCAGAAACCCCAATCGATCGGCTGATCGATTGGAGGCTTCTCAATCGATCAGCCGATCGATTGAGAAGTTCGTACCACGAACAGTAGGCCTCTGGATCGATCAGCCGATCGATCCAGTAAATTCTGTCGCGAACAGTAGGCTCTGGGATCGATCACTGGATCGATTGGCTAGTCTGGATCGATCAGCCGATCGATCCAGAATATTGGCCCGAGCACAGTAGCGTGCTGGATCGATCACTGGATCGATCTAACCTAAGCCCCACATACAGTAGCCATCTGGATCGATCAATGGATCGATCCGGCCATTTCAATCGATCCGTGGATCGATTGGGAGGCCTGATATCAGCAAGAAACTCTTAGTTAAGTTCCTTGACCATTGGGGAATGTAATATATGTCATGAATAGTTTAGATTACATCCCTTAGCACATGTAGAACCAAGAAATGGTAACAGTTTAGCAAAATTTTAATTAGTACAGCTTCCGCACTTAGACTTAATGATGGTCAGGGAATAGTTAGCACAGATTAATGTAACGATTGGCCACACAGCCTAGTCAGTAGAAGGCGAGACGTTACATGTAGCACTCCGAAGGCAAGGAAGAATACCAGTGGCCAAAGAAGGAGCAGGCTGACTTCGTGGCAAATGACAAAGCAAAGTTCCATCTGCTGAGCGTCCTATCACCACAAGAAGTCAACCGGATCGGCGTTTATGACTCAGCAAAGGAGCTTTGGGAGAAGTTCCTTGAACTACATGAAGGGACGTCCGAAGCCAAGCTCGTGAGACAAGATCTGCTATGGAATCAGTTAAGCAACATAAAACTGGACGCAGAAGAAACCGCTGCACATCTTCACTCGAGAATAAAGGAACTAATTACCAGACTCATGAATCTTGGAGAAAATGTAAGCAACTGAGATTCGCTAAGGTACGCATTTAATGCATTTCCTAGATCTACTAAGTGGGCATCATTAGTAGATGCTTACTATATTTCTAAAGATTTAGAAGTTGTTGCCTTAGAAGAAATGTTTTTAACATTTGAATTTCATGAAATGAGATGTGTTGATTCGAAGAAGGAGCCAAAGCACAATATTTCCCTCAAGGCTAAGATGGACGAACAAGATTTAGAATCCTCTCTGGATGATGATGAAATGGTAATGATGGTAAGCTAATTTAAAAAATTATTTAAATTTAGAAAAATTAATCATCTGTAGGGTAGAAAGGAAAGGAAAATCAAATGCTACCACTGCAATGAAGAAGGGCATGTTAAAGATAACTGCCCTAAGTTAAATATCAAGGACAAGGACAAGGACAAAGGAAAGAACAAGAAATCTGTTCAATTGATCAAATACAAGACTCTAAAGGCGACGTGGGAGGAAACGTCGTGAATCCGAAATTGAAGCCATCGCTGGAATTTCATTAGTGGCAAATCATCAAGAAGATGAATACGAAGCAAGCTCGTCTAAAATGAGCATCAAGAGCATCGATGAAAGGAGAGTGACGTCAGAAGAGAGCAGCAGTTCAGGGGAGAGCTACAGATAACGAAATCGACAAGGTAAGTCAGGTACGATCTCTTCCTCCATATAAGTTATTTAAATTTGTTAAATTATTATCTAAAGACTGTTACAAACTAGAAAAAGAAAATAAAGAATTAAAGTTAATTCTAGCCAATCTTTCCTATTAGAAGATTTTAAAAAATTAAAATTGGAAAATGATAAATTGAAAATACAAGTAGAAGACTTGAAAAATCGTGCATGCCTAAATATTAAAAATCAAAATATTAGGAAATATAATAATTTGAACTGGTATTTTAATTACCCCAAGAGACAAATTAGGAAAATTTCTCAGAAATATGTTTGATCCTGTCTGAATGCTGAATCAACGGATGCTGGGCACGGGGCGCTCCTCGGATGCTGACGTGGATCTTCAACTGGTCGCCAGAAACTCCGGCGAACCTGCATAGAAGTCGGGCCGGGAAGGGGTTCCCGGCGGCGACCCTCCGACGCTCAAGTCAGGCAAGCAGATGAAAAAGGTGGCTCTAAAGGTGTAAAAATGCGTACCTCCGGTGAAATATGAGGCTCTTTATATAGGGCGGTGAAAGAGCTCTTACACGCCCTCCGAGGCGCATACGTATCCGCAACCCATACCCCGGTATGTGGCTGTCAGAAAGCTTACCTGACCCATACTGCTACAGTCAAAGCATGTCCTTGATGGGACAACGGAACCCCCTGTCATAAGATTTGGAGTATGGCCTACATGTGGAACATACCCGCTGTCAGAAAAAGATGTCCCTTGTCCTTTTCCACTTGGTCTCCATCTGAGCGTCCGGCCGGCTCGCATCCGCCTTACGTCCGACCAGGCACATACATATAACTGTCTAGGAAGATTCTCGGTGGGGGTGCCTTGTAGAGACTATTAGCAGTATGCTACCTCTTGTATTCGGCCAAGCGATCCGCTCGGCTATGTGATATTGTTCGTTGAGCGCCGAAACCCTGACCTTCGACAGGGCGCCTATAACCACCACCTAGACACCGGCCGGCCGGCCGGTCAGCCCACCCCCCGGCCTGCCACCTGCCATTTTGGCTTCCACGTGGCGTTGACCACACCGGACGGGGGTCCCCTGTTCTTACAACCGGATCAATATTCCTAAAAGATTTTTAATTAACCCAGTTGGTTGGAACTTATATTACATTCCAAAGTCTTTGTCTAAATTGAACTTTAATTAGATTTCTTTCAGCAAGAAAATTAAATGTTTAAATTTTCTTAAGAGGCTTTGTCTAGAAAGTAGTTATTGCCCCAATAACCAAGAAAACCTAATGTCTCGCTACATCCTGGAAGCCAATTAATGAAATAAAATATTTAATTGACTAACTGATAAAGCATTTAATTATAATTAAATAATATTTTAAATAGCTACTCAAATATTTTTTCGGTGTTTCTAACTTAGAATTTTTTTAAAAAAAAAATTGGAAGTATCAACTTTACTTTACAAAAATTATTTCTACAAAATTAGTTTAACTTAGGAAATTATTGATGTTACAATTTTTTTTGGTGATATCAAAAATATTTTTTACTTAGAAATTTTTTTTCTAAAATTATTATAATTTTTAAACTACTATCAAAATTATTTTCAAAATTTTCAAAAACTTGATAATTTTTTCAAAATGTTGAAAATTAGATTTTTTTTTTTTTTAACAACAAACGTTCCTATTTTTTGAAAAATTTACCCTTAGATTTCTTTTTGGTACCCCATTTTTTATGTGATCAAAGGGGAAGAAGGGAAGATTAAGTCTAAGGGGAGATAGTTTAAATTTTTTCACTTTAAATTGCAAATTTATTTCTTTTACTTTTTGTTAGTTTTCCCTAACTTAGCTTGATTTGCTCATATCAAAAAGGGGGAGATTGTTGGTACCCCAACGTTGTTTTGATGTGATCAAATAAGTTAGGTTAGATCATGTTGTGTTTAATCCTGTGTCTAAGTGTGCAGGAACTTAGGAGCACAGGGTGTCGAGCAAAAGACACAGCTAGCGAGAAGGACTGCACGGGAGAGAGCGACTGGCTCGATGCATCTGAGAGATAAGGTGCTGCGGAAGAGTACACAGGCGGACGAGAAGGAGGCACGCGACATTTTCAAGGATGAGAAGCCCGGAGTAGAAGCTTGCTTGAGAAGGCCGAAAGTTTGGTTCGGGTGAGCTCTATTCCGGATGGATGAGATCACCCAAGCAAGAGGAACCAGAGTGAAGGACCCGGACCAAGTCAAGCGAAACCAGAGCGGAAGGTCCGGACTGGAAAAAGTCAACTTGGTTGACTTACCTGGTCCATGTGCGCGAAATCCTTCCGAGTGCCCAGAACAGGATTTTATCAGGATCACATTTGACCATAATCTGTTACGAAGGGGATAAAGTTTTATCCCCCTCTAAGCATCTGGAAGCCTTCCAGGCGCCCCGAGCAGGGCTATATAAGCAACCCTTCTCCCAGAAGCTAAAAACAACAAGAATTATTCAAGCAACAGTTGTACATGCTTCTTTGTCTCTTTTAGCTTTATCTTTCTGTGTTTCATTGCTGTAAAGAGGCTTCTCTGCCTGAAAAAGAAATTAGCGCGACTTTATTCCTTAGATTAACAACCACCCCGATTATAACTAAGTAAAATTCTCTGTGTCTCTGTCTTTTCAGTTTATTTCTTATTTTATCTATGTAAGTGTTTTATTCTAAGTTATAAGTCCGAGAAAGGTATTTGTTTTGTTTAATTTGTGCAGGGGCTATTCACCCTCCCCCTTGCCTCTAGCCAGTCGCCAAGGGACATAACAAGTGGTATCAGAGAAAGGATGCTTCAGGCGAACTAATCGCCGAATGATGCACATGAGATGGCTGGACCGAGCATCTGCCCACCAAAGTTTAAGGGGGAGTTCGCGAGCTGGAAAAAGAAAATGGAGGTATTCTTTAAAACTGACTTTGAATTACTTTTAATAACGAAATTCAGTTTTGTAGCACCCGAAGATAAGGAAGAATACCAATGGACGAAGAAGGAGCAGGTCGACTTCATGGCAAATGGCAAAGCAGAGTTCCATCTGCTGAAAATCCTACCATCACAAGAAGTTAACCTGATTAGTGCCTATGACTCAGCAAAGGAGCTTTGGGAGAAGTTCCTTGAGCTACACGAAGGGACGTCTGAAGCCAAGCTCGCGAGACGGGATCTGCTAAGGAATCAGTTAAGCAACACAAAACTGGAAGCAGAAGAAACCGTTGCACATCTTCACTCAAGAATGAAGGAACTAATTATCAGACTCACGAATCTCGGAGAAAAGGTAAGCAACTGAGATTCGCTAAGGTACGCACTGAATGCATTTCCTAGATCTAATAAGTAGGCATCATTAGTAGATTAGGTACGCACTTAATGCATTGTAATTATCCAATCTAGCTCAGGTAGGACTTCTTCTATAGTCTTGGGTTCAATCTTGAAGATAAGGGCTATTTGGTTTAAATTTCTATAGAATAATCGAGTTCATGTAGGTACCCCAAGGTTATTTTGATGTGATAAAATAAGTTAGTTAGGTCCTGTTGTGTTTAACCCTGTGTCTAAGTGTACAGGAACTTAGGAGAACATGGTGTCAAGCAAAAGATGCAGCTAGCGAAAAGGATGGCACATGAGAGAGCCGACAGGCTCGGTGCGTCTGAGGGATGAGGAACTACGGAAGAGTACATGGGCGGACGAGAAGGAGGTGCACAGCGTTTCCGAGGGACGAGAAGCTAGGAGCAAAAGCTTGCTCAAGAAGGCCGAAAGTTGGATTCGGGTGAGCCCTATTCCAGGTGGTCAAGATCACCCAATCAAGAGGAACCGGAGCAGAGAGCCAAACCGAGGCGAGTGAAACTGGAGCGGAAGGCCCAGACTGAAAAAGTCAACATAGTTGACTTTCCAGGTCCGGGCGCCAGAACTGAAGTTTATCCAAATCACGTTTGACCATGATCCGTTGTGAAGGGGATAAAATTTTATCCCCCTCTAGGCGCCTGGAACCCTTCCAAGTGCCCCGAGCAAGGCTATATAAGCAGCATTACTCCCAAAGCTTTACAACAACACAGAATAGTTTGACACAACACTTGTGCTTGAGTTTATTAGAGTTTAGCTTTGCTTTGTGACCCTTGAATGCTATAAGAGGCTTCTCCACCTGAAGGAGATTCTTAGTACGCTTCAACTTCCTTGGATTAACAACCTCTCCGGTTGTAACCAAGTAAATTCTTAGTGCCTCTTCCATTTAGTCTTTAATTTATTGTTATACAAGTGTTTGTTTAAGTTATAAGTCAAGGAAGGTATTTTTGTTTGTTTTTATGCAAGGACTATTCACACCCCCCCCCTCTAGCCGGTCACCAAGGGTCCTAACAAGTGGTATCAGAGCCTAACAGCTTCAGGAGGACTAACCGCCGAACAAAGCATAAGAAATGGTCGGAGCTAGTATCTACCCACTAACGTTCGAGGGGGAGTTCGCATTTTGGAAGCGATGAATGGAGGTATTTCTCAAAATAGATTTTAATATTTTATTAATAATGAAATATGGTTATGAAGAACCGAAGAACACGAACGGAAAAGAAATTTAAAAATGCCTCTAGACCAAAAAGTAACGTGACGATTTTACATCAAATGGTAAGGCTGAATTTCATCTTTTAAGCATACTACCGGTTGAAAATCTCGATAAAATAGGCAACTACCAAAGTGCAAAAGAACTTTGGGAAAAGTTCTTGAAGCTCCATGAAGAACCAAAAGAAGCCGAATCTAACTCCTCGATGGACACCAAGTCATCATCAGAAGAATCTGAAATCGAGAAAATCGCCGAAACAACTCTAATATCCTAGTACCTACCAGAAGATGAAGTAAGCTCTTCTGAAATGAGCATCGAGAGCATTGATGAAGGGGGAGCGTCAACAGAAGAAAGCAGTAGTTCAGGGGGAGCTACGGACAACAAGATCGACAAGGTAAGTCAGGTACGATCTCTTCCGCCTGATAAGTTATTTAAGTTTATAAAATATTTATCAAAGAAGTATTGCAAGATAGAAAAATAAATTAAAGAGTTAAAATTAATTCTAGCAAAATCTTGTCAATTAGAAGAATTTGATAAAATAAAATTAGAAAATGACAATTTACAAAATGAAATAAAGAACTTGAAAAATCATACATGCTTGAATGTTAGAATTATAATAGACAAAGCTGGCATCCTAGATTTCATAAGAGACAAATTAGAAAAAATTCAAAGAAATATGTTCCTAAAAAATTCTTAATTAATCCAGTTGGCTGGAACCTATATTGGGTTCCAAAGTCTTGTCTAACTTGAACTTTAATTAGACTTAGCGCTTTCAGCGAGAAAATTTCCTTAAGAGGCTTTGTCTAGAAAGTGGTTGTTGCTCCAATAACCAAGAATGTCTAGTGTCTCGCCATTGCTTGGAAGTCAATTAATAAAATAAAATATTTAATTGACTAACTAATAAAGCATTTAATTGTAATTAAATAATACTTTAAATAATTACTCAATTTTTTTTAAAAAAAAAGGGGGACTTAAAGTTTTTTTTTACTTTACCAAAATTATTTCTACAAAATTAAATTTTGCAAACTTAGGAAATTATTGATATTTTTTTGGTGATATCAAAAATATTTTTTACTTAGAAAATTTTTTCTAAAATTATCATAATTTTTTTAATGCTATCAAAATTATTTTTCAAAATTTTCAAAAACTTGATAAGTTTTATAAATGTTGAAAATCATTTTTTTAACTAAAACCTTTACTATTTTTTGAAAAAGTTACTCTTAGATTTTTTTTTTTTGGTACCCCATTTTTTATGTGATCAAAGGGGGAGAAGGGAAGATTAAGTCTAAAGGGAGGTAGTTTAACCTTTTTAAAAAATGTTCACTTTAATTGTAAATTTATTTCTTTTACTTTATGTTAGTTTACCATAACTTAAGTTGGGTTTCTCACATCAAAAAGGGGGAGATTGTTGGTACCCTAAGGTTGTTTTGATGTGATCAAACAAGTTAGTTAGGTCCTGTTGTGTTTAACCTTGTTTCTAAGTGTACAGGAACTTAGGAGCACAGGACGTCAAGCAAAAGACGCAGTTAGTGAGAAGGATGGCATGGGACAGAGCTGAAAGGCTCAGTGCGTCTGAGGGACGAGGAGCTGCAGAAGAGTACGCGGGTGGCCGAGAAGGAGGTGTGTGTCATTTCCGAGGGACGAGAAGCCAGGAGTGGAAGCTTTCTCGAGAAGGTCGAAAGTTGGGTTCGGGTGATCCCTATTTCTGATGGTCGAGATCACCCAAGCAAGAGGAACCGGAACGGAAGACCTGAACCGAGGCGAGCGAAACCCAAGTGAAAGGCCCAGACTGAAAAAGTTAATGTGGTTGACTTCCTAGGTATGGGCGCCCGAACTGAGTCCAGGCGCCTGGAACCAAAGTTTATCCAGATTACATTTGATCGCGATATGTTGTGAAGGGGATAAAATTTTATCCCCCTCCAGGCGCCTAGAACCCTTCCAGGTACCCTGAGCAAGGCTATATAAGTAGCCTTGCTCCCAAAGCTTTACAACAACACAGTATAGTTTGACACAACACTTGTGCTTGAGTTTGTTAGAGTTTAGCTTTTCTTTGTGAACCTTGAATGTTGTAAGAGGCTTCTTTGCCTGAAGGAGATTCTTAGTACGCTTCAACTTCCTTGGATTAACAACCTCCCCGGTTGTAACCAAGTAAATTCTTGGCGCCTCTTTCTTTTAGTATTTTATTTATTCTTATGTAAGTGTTTGTTTAAGTTATAAGCCCAGGAAGGTATTTTTGTTTGTTTTTGTACAGGGCCTATTGACCCCCCCCCCCCCTTTAGCCGGCTGCCAAGGGTCCTAATAGTTCAAACTCCTAGGTTTCACCCAAAATTTGGTCAAGTAGGTGATTGGATCTAAACCTAGGTGTTCTTATGTTAGGGTTATCAATTGGTTCTTCTGATTCACTTGATTCAGGTCTAATTGCATCATCTTCATCATTTTCTATGTTCATGGTATTTTGTTCATTATTTTTATTATTTGAATTCAGTAGATTATTTTCTTCATCAAAGATTACATTAGTTATTTCTTTAACTTTTAGGGTGCTTTTATTATAGCCTCTATAGGTCCTACTAGTTGTGGAGTACCCTAGGAATATACCAGATTTTGATTTGGATATAAATTTTTCTAAGTAATCTTTAGTGTTTAATATGTCAACTTTACACCCCAAATACCCTTATTTAATTTAAGTTGGGTATTTTATTATATTTCATAAGGGGTTTTCTTGAAAAATTTATTGATTAATATTCTGTTTTGAATATAACACATTGTATTTATTACTTCTATTTAAAGTTAGTTACTTAGGTTATATTTATTTAATATGGTTCTAGCAGCTTTTCTTAATGTTCTATTTTTTCATTCTACTAGTCTATTTTATTGGGGGATTCTACGACATGAAAATTCTTGGTGATATCCATCAGTTTGGCAAAATTTGATAAACCTATGATTTTTAAATTTTCCCCCATAATCACTTCTGTTTCTTTTAATTTTGGTATCTTTTTCATTCTCTATTAATTTACAAAAATTATTGAAAGTTTTAAAGGTTTCATCTTTGTTTTTAAAAAATTTTGACCATGTAAATCTTGAGTAGTCATCAATTATTACTACGCAGTATTGGTTTCTCCATAGTGACTTAGCTCTATGTGATTAAAAAAGGTCTAAATATAGGAGCTCAAGTATTGAGTTAGTTTGATTTAAGTTTATTGATTTGTGGATTGATTTAGTTTGTTTATCTAGTTGACAAGCATTACAGATTATATTTTCTAAATTTCTTAATTTTAGTAGACCTCTAATTAAACCATTTTGACTCATTTTTGAAATGAATCTGATGTGAGTGTGACCCAGTCTTCTATGCCACAATTTGGTTTCCCCTTGTTGTGTCAATAGACTCTTGAGTGAAGAGGTTGGTAGGTAAATTGTATAAATATTATTTTTCCTAATTCTCTTAAGTGTAATTTCAAAATTTTTGATATTTTTAATTACATATTCAGAGTTTAAGAATGTTACTAAGTAGTCAAAGTTACACAATTCACTTATGGCAAGTTAAACTTAAATTTATCAACTAATAAAAATTTTTGAATAATAAAACCAGAACTCAGTTCGATATTACCTGTTTCGATTACGTTAAGTTTTCCGTCATTGCCAAATGCAACTAATCCTAAGTTCTTGAGTTTTAATTTAGTGAACTTCAATCTATCTCTAGTCATGTATCCGGAGCATCCATTATCCAACATCCATTGGTATAAATAATTATGTTCTTACACATAAAGTATTTGATATTGAACCAATTTAAATGGAATATAAGATAGATTGAATTCAACTTCTTATTTTCCATCTCACCCAATTTAGATTGTCAATCATATTATCCCTATGGATTTTTGTGAGATGGTTATCAATGCTACCAAATCTGATTAGATTTTGGCTTAAGTTAAGTTTAGGTTATAATTTATCTTTAATTTAAGTTTAGTTAAGTTAAATTTAATTTTAAGTTTGAAAATGATTTAAGTTAAGTTTGATAAATAGGTTTGAGTTAGGTTTATTTAGTTTGAGTTAAGTTAGGTTTGATTTAAGTTGGGTTGGGTTTGATTTGAGTTAAGTTAGGTTTGATTTGAGTTGGGTTAGGTTTGATTTGAGTTGAGTTAGGTTTGATTTGAATTAGGTTTGACTTGAATTAGGTTTGATTTGAATTAGGTTTAGGTTTGGATTAGGTTTGATTTGAATTAGGTTTGATTTGATTTAGGTTAGGTTTGATTTGAGTTAAATTAGGTTTGATTTGAGTCGGGTTAGGTTTGTTAGGTTTGATTTGAGTTGGGTTAGGTTTGATTTGAATTAGATTTGACTTAAATTAGGTTTGATTTGAATTAGGTTTGATTTGAGTTATGTTTGATTTGAGTTGAGTTAGACTAATTCTCAATTTTAACCCAAATCATCTCACCCTTTTCTAGATTTTCAAACAGAGAACTTTATGGGTTTTATGAGAAGGTTATTAATTTTATCTTTAATTTAAGTTGAAATCTATAGATTGATTTACATTTGAGTTACACTAAGGTTTAACAGTTGGTCTGTTAAATATCCATTTCGATAATTGGCTTCCAGGTTGTGACGAGGCACGAGGCCTTCTTGAGTATTGGAGCAACAACTACTTTTAGACAAAGTCTTTTAAGGAAATTAAACATTTAACTTTCTTTCTAAGAATCCTTGGTGTAACTAATCAAGTGTCGATCAAGCCTAAGTCCTTATATAACCATCCTAATCTAAGTAGAAATAAAGAAAGTAGTAAATCAAGCAATCAAGCAAATCTATCTAATATTAAAAATGGTCTTTCTATTGGCTCCCCCCTGGATCATAGTCTCGATAAGGCTTATCAAGGTAGTGGATTTGATCCTTGGGGATCTAATATTGATTAAGTCCAACTTGATTAGACAAGTTAGACTTAAGGACTCATGCTTGAACTATTTTTTTATTAGCTCGATTAACTAAAGATAAGTAAGATTTAAATCGTTATTTAGCCTTATATCCAAATCTAGATCGATTGTATATGACCCTTTATTTTATAAGAATCAGATCAAGGTTCTTAAAACCCAAAGTAAATTGTTCCAATATGTCCTTGAGTTCCTTGACTTGACTTTTCAAGGTGGAATTCTCTGTTGCGATCGAATATGTAGCTAGAGGGGGGGTGAATAGCTCGTCGCGTGCTCGTGGTTGGCGTTGCCTGTTTCTTCAAAGATGTGCAACGGAAATACAAAGAAACAAATGCATACAATGCTAACAAATGGATTTTACTTGGTATCCACCTCACAAGAGATGACTAATCCAAGGATCCACGCACACACACACCCTCCACTATGAATAACACTCCTTTATGGTAACTACAAAAGGCGGAGAAGCCCTACAATACTCTCAATACAAGAAGAAGGAAAGGGAAACAAAATACAAGCAACAGCTTACAAGTTATGCAGTGAAAACCCTAACCCTAACTTCTTGTTGTAGCCCGCCTCTTGATCTTGGATCACTAGCAAACCTTGCTCCAAGAACCCTTCAAGAAGTGGCGGTAGAGTGGAGAAGAATTGTGGAGAGCTCCTGTGCTCGCTGGAGAGGATCGGAGATCAACGCGTGAAGTCTCTACCCAAGGAATCGAACGCCTGCAGCTAAATACGATGCCAACGGTCAGATCCCGATCGATTGGATTGCTCCCAATCGATCGGGGAGGCTTTGTATCGATCGGCTGATCGATCTAGAGCACCTCTGTGCTCTCTAGAATACCTTGGATCGATCGGCTAATCAATCCAGCCTTTATCTCATAAAAATGCGCCACCCCAATCGATCCACTAATCAATTGGGGTCTCTGGATCGATCCACTGATCGGTCCAGAGGCGTTCTGTGCGCTCTGTGACTTGCCCACTCGAGGCTTGTCGCGGGGACCTTCCCAATCGATCGGCTGATCGATTGGGCATCAGGCAATCGATCGGCTGATCGATCCAAACATTGGTTTTTGCCCAAAACCAAGTCCCAAGCCCCCAAACCAACATCCGGTCAATCCATGACCTGTTGGTTCATCATGCCTAGCATCCGGTCACCCTTGACCTGCTAGGACTCCCTCACCAAGTGTCCGTTCAATCCCTTTGACCCACTTGGACTTTTCCTCATCATGCCAAGTATCCGGTCACTCCCTTGACCTACTTGGACTTTTCTTCCTCGTGCCAAGTATCCGGTCAATTCCTTTGACCTACTTGGACTTTCACCAGATGTCTGGTCAACCTTGACCCATCTAGATTTCCCTGTGCCTGGCTTCACTCACCAGGACTTCCTTTCTGCCTAGTTTCACTCACTAGGACTTCTCTTCTGCCTGGCTTCACTCACCAGGTCTTTCACCTAGCTTCACTCACTAGGATTTTCTTCTGCCTGGCTTCACTCACCAGGACTTTCACCTAGCTTCACTCACTAAGATTTTCCTTCTGCCTGGCTTCACTTACCAGGACTTTCACCTAGCTTCACTCACTAGGATTTTCTTCTGCCTGGCTTCACTCACCAGGACTTTCACCTAGTTTCACTCACTAGGATTTTCCTTCTGCCTAACATCCCTGTGATGTGCGTAGATTATATACTCTTTTATGCATGTTTTTACGCACATTTACATACTTTGAGCATGCTTGATCTATGCATTTTTATACTTCCAGCTTTCCTTTTAGCATATTTACTCTTTTGGTTCGGAGATATGCTTTTTGTGCATTTTCTGTACACAGGAGTCGATTTGGTGAAGAATCTACATCTTTGGGCATGCATTGGAGGAGACGAAGGGAGAAAGCACCGGGCCGTGTACCTCACACGGCCCTGCACTGGTATGGAGCTCGGGCCGTGTGGAGTTTGGCACCAACAGAAGAGAAAGATGACATGGCCGTGTGAACCTCGCACGGCCGTGTCAAGATTTGAAGCCAACGAGCAAAAGCCTTACATGGCCGTGTGGATCTACACGGTGTGAGACTTCCGAGACCAAGCGGTGGCGTGTGCACCACAGTGTAGCATTTCCGAGAGCGAAGGTTCGGCGTGGAGTCACACTGCAGTGTTGGCAGAGGGCTGGACATGGCGTGTGAATCTCACACTGCCGTGTGGCCCGATTCCCTCCTCTATTTAAACCCTTCTTCATGAATTGAAGGGATCTCTCCCCTTTGGGAGAAGGCAAGATTTGGTGGTTTCCTCCCATTCTTGGGAGGATTTCGGCGATTCAAGGGAGTTCTTGGCGATTCCGGCTCCGGAGCGTGGATTGGATCCGAAGACGAAGCTTCTTTGTAGATAAGTTTTCTCTTTTCCCCTCTTCTTGTTTTCTTGGATTGGGGATTCAAGGAATGCTTGTAATCTCTATTCTTTCGGGTTTTCTTCCTCGATTCATGGAGTAGATCTTGTATTCTAGGATTAAGGGAGTATTTGTATGATGGATTGATGTAATCTCTTATGGATTTGCCATTTTCTTGTTTCAATGACATTATCTTGCTTGTGTCAATTAGATCTTGAATGATTGATGGTGGTTTGTGCTTAATTCTCATTCTTGATTGATTGTTTGGATTTCTTATGGACTTGGTAAGGATAAACTCTCACTCGATCATCCGAGGGATCCACGTGACAGGTGCAAGCCCGTGTAAGGACGTTTGAGAGATAATCTTGAAGAGGAAATAGGAATATTCAAGAGAGTAGGATGGATTCTATGATTAGCTTCTTGTATCTTTATAGATTAATAAGTTGTGGGCTTCTATGTTGATATCCGAGGAAGGCATAGTAATAGGTGCGCTTCTGTGTAAGGACAACGTAGGTTCATGTCTAATTAATCCTATTTAGATACATTTCTCAGTCCTTAGCCGGTTATCTATTGCAAGAGGGAACCGGCAACTTTCTACATGTTTGGCAATTGAGGAATAAGAATTGGTGAACCATTTACATTCAAGAAATCTTACAAAGAAACCGAAACTCCTAGAATCTCCCTTTATCATAACCCAAAACACTAAACTCTTGTTTGTTGATCTCTAATATTAGATTTGTTTACCTTTACTTTGCTTTTGAAACGATTGGATAGTTGTTTAGCTAATTCGCATTGAGACATTTCTAGTGCTTATTCCAGTCCCTGTGGATACGATAATCTTTTATATTACTTGCGACATTTCCGTACACTTGCGGAGCGTAACAAGTTTTTAGCGCCGTTACCGGGGACTACGCTATAACATTAGGAATTATCAATTGAGTTAGACTAAACATAACATTTGTTTTCCTTTCATATTGCATAGTTGTAACTAATCATTAGATTTTTGTTTTTTTTTACTTTCTTGTATAACTTTCACTTCTTGCTAATTCTTTTTGTACAAACTCAATTCTGCATTTTTGATTCTTCTATTTTTCTTTTTGTGTCAAATTGCTATCTGCTATCTTGTTCTTGTGTATGCGAAGATCTAACTTTGCAGGGGAATTCTTTCCTTTTGACCCTGAGATTGATAGAACTTTCCATAAAAGAAGAATTCTGCAAAGGCAAATTGAAGAACAGGAACATTTGAATATGGCAAATAGACCACTTAAGGATTATGCAGCACCCTATGCGAGAGGTTTTCGATCTAGTATTTCAAGACCTTCAGTGGAAGCTAATAACTTTGAGATCAAACCCGCAATCATATCTATGGTGCAGCAGAACCAATTTGGTGGAGGACCTCATGAGGACCCTAATCAACACTTAGAGGTCTTTTATGAAATATGTGGTACCATGAAAATGAATGGAGTTCCTTCAGATGCAGTTAGATTATTATTATTTGGGTTTTCTCTAAGAGATAGGGCAAAGCAATGGCTGAATTCTTTGGCCCCTAATAGCATCACCACTTGGGAGCAGTGTGAGCAACAGTTTCTTGATAAGTTCTATCCACCAAGCAAAACAGCTCATATGAGGAATTTAATTGCAAGCTTCAAGCAAACCGACTCAGAATCTCTTTTTGAAGCATGGGATAGATATAATAGTATGCTCAGACAATGCCCACATCATGGGTTGGAAAGATGGTTAGTGTTGCACACTTTTTACAATGGTATCAATTATCATACCAAAGTGTCCCTTGATTCAGCTGCTGGAGGGGCACTTATGAACAAAAGCTTAGATGAAGCCGAAGAAATCATTGAAAGTGTAGCACAAAATCATCATCAATGGGCAAATGAAAGAAGTGGTGGCTATTCCTCTGTAAACCCAATAATTAAAGCATCAGGGAAGTTTGATGTAGATGCAGTCACTCTTTTGTCTGCAAAATTGGACGCTCTTACAAAGAAATTTGAGAATATGGGGACTAGTGCTAATATGGTCAATGCTATTAGTACATCTTGTGAAGTATGTGGGAGTTCAGAGCATTCAAATGACTCATGTTCATTGGGAGCTATCACTGCACAAATCAATCAACTTGAACAATGTGATGCAATCATGAGTTACAATCAAAGGCAGAACAACCCATACTCAAATACTTATAACCCTGGATGGAAGAGTCATCCAAATTTTTCTTACAGAAATAACCAAGATCAAGGACCATCTTTGGGGGCAAGACCAAATTTTCAAGCTGGGCAACAAAATTTTCAACATCTATCTTCTCAAGGCTTACCAAAGTCAAATGTTGAAAAGATGCTTGAAGAAATTATCTCAACTCAGAATGAAATGAAGCAAGATATAGCAAAGCTCATTCAGAGAATGGATAATTCTGAAAAGCATCAAAAGATTCAGGATAGTCAAATTGCCCAACTAGCTTCCTCATCATCCAGAGCACCAGGACAACTTCCAGGAAAACCTGATGTGAATCCTATGGAGCATTGCAATAGGATTGAGCTTAGGAGCGGACGGACCTTGGGAGACTCCCAAGTGACTGCTTCAAAAGGGATACAAAAAGAAGAAAAGCTCCCTCCTCCTATACCGAATCAGATTCAAGCTAATGAGGAGAGTACCATTGAGGTTGAAGAGACTCTTCCACTAAACCATCAGAGAAAAGCTGTCCCTTTTCCTCAGAGACTTACAATGCTCAAGAAGGATGAAGAATTTGGCAAGTTTCTAGAAAAGGTTAAGGAAATTTGTGTAGAGGTACCTCTTATTGATGCTATTCTACAAATGCCTAGATTTGCCAAATTTCTGAAGGATCTCATGTCAAATAAGAGAAGAAGAGGAGAGGTCGAGACCATTGCGCTTAGTGAGGAATGTAGTGCTATTTTTGAGAAGAACACTTCTCCAAAACTGAAGGACCCAGGGAGCTTTTATATTCCTTGCAACATAGGAAAAGAATTTTTTGAAAAAGCTTTTTGTGATTTGGGGGCGAGTGTTAGCCTCATTCCCTATTCAATTTGTAATAAATTAGGTCTCAAAAACATTAAACTTACTACTATGGCACTTCAACTTGCCGATCATTCCTGCAGGTACCCTTTGGGTATTATAGAGGATGTGCCGGTAGAGGTGGATGGGAATGTTATTCCCACATATTTTGTCGTGTTGGACATGGAAGAGGACCCTAGGATTCCTATCATATTAGGAAGACCTTTCCTTGCTACAGCTGGAGCTATAATTGATGTCAAAAATCATAAGCTTTCTTTGGTAATTGGTAAGGAAAAGTTGGAATATGATTTATCTAATATCTCTAACCATGTCTCGTCTCTTTTAAATGCTTGTAGCAGGACAAGCATTTATAAACTTGAGGAATGGAATTTCCATCCTCATGGAAGGCCACCAAATGAAGGAGACAATGTGGTGGAAGATGTTGGGAGAAGATCTCCCAACAGAAACGAAAAGTATATCTGTCCTCCAAGGGCGAGGAAAAGGAGCGAATGATTAAGTTTGGTCGAGCTAAAGACCTTAAACAAGCGCTTCTTGGGAGGCAACCCAAGGGTTCTTTTAGTTAGTTTTGATTTGTATTGTAATTTCTTTTAGTTTGATGCATTCTTTTGATTTTGTTTTCAGGTTAGGTGCAAAACAGAGTCAGGCCGTGTGCTATACACGGCCAGGCAAAGGTTGCAGAGAAGGGAAGTGTTTGGGCCGTGTCATCCAGACACGGCCGTGTGGGATCTCCCGAGGAGAAAAAGGTATAGGTCGTGTCATAGACACGGCCGTGCAAAGAATCCCGAGAGGAAAGATGGAGAGGC